>NC_057851.1:106891182-107491182 GCF_015237465.2 Chelonia mydas | reverse complement strand
AGAATTTCTGCTCCGTTTTCCCCCCCCTTGTGGAGGTGGTCAAAGGAAGGAGTAGGGAGTTCAGGAGACAGAGCAGGCCACTACTCAGGATCATAGAACTGGCCTGAACCTTATGTGACTGGATTAGCTGTAGTAGTACACTAGTTCCTACAGACCCCCCACTAAAATTGTTCCCCCATAGTGCTAGGCATCATACTAATACTCTGGAGTCAGCTCCTGCCCAGAAGAGCCAACAATCTAAAATACAAGGGTGTGGACAGTAAACAGCCAGATAAAGTGACTCATCCCAGGTTACACAACAACTCACTGGGGGAGCTGGAATTAGGATGCGGGTGAAATTCTGTTCTTTCTTTGATTCTAGTAGCTTGTTCATAGCTAGAAGAAAAGAATTCTCTTTGAATAAAACCCTTGCTGAATATAGCTGGTTTCCTCAGGGCCAAGAAACCAGTATGGTGCATTTCCTGTGGCCATCATTTTATATTTCTGAGGGCCCAGCCAAAATCAAGACACCATTGTACTAGGTATGGTCTAAAAACACCACCAGATCCTGCTCTCAGAATGGAAGGAGTCTGCTGAAATGTTTTTCAGTTGCTGGGTTCTGACCTATCAATTTATGGGCTGATTCTAGATATAGTTTAACTGTATTTTTAAATATGTCAAGGAAGGCCTAAAGCAAGAGGAGGGGTGGTTGTTTTTTTTAAGTTACAGCAGGTATATACATTGAAATTAGTAAATAGTTTAGCACTTAGTTATATAGCATGATGGCTTCCTGTGTGATCATGTCCCCCACTTATATATATGTGTGTGTGTGTATATATATATATATATACATACATATATACAGGCTGTCAAACTATTAAAAAAATGAATCACGATTAAGAAAATTAATTGCGATTAATCATGCTGTTAAACCACAGAATGCTGTTTATTTAAATATTTTTGGACATTTTATACATTTTCAAATATGTTAATTTCAATTACAACACAGAATACAAAGTGTACAGTGCTCACTTTATTTTATTACAAATATTTGTACTGTAAAATAAATGTATGAGGTAAATTGAAAAATACTAAGTATTGTAGTGCAATCTCTTTATGAAAGTTGAACTTACATATGTAGAATTATGTACAAAACCCCCCGCTGCATTCAAAAATAAAACAATGTAAAACTTTAGAGCCTGCAAGTGCACTCAGTCCTACTTCTTGTTCAGCCAATTGCTCAGACAAACAAGTTTGTTTACATTTGCAGAAGATAATGCTGCCTGCTTCTTGTTTACAATGTCACCTGAAAGTGAGAACAGGCATTTACATGGCACTGTTGTAGCCGGCATCACAAGATATTTACATGCCAGATGCACTGAAGATTCATATGACCCTTCATGCTTCAGCCACCATTCCAGTGGATCTGCGTCCATGCTGATGACGGTTTCTGCTTGATAACCATCCAAAGCAGTGTAGACCGATGCATGTTCATCTTCATCATCATGAGTCAGATGCCACCAGCAGAAGGTTGATTTTCTTTTTTTGGTGGTTTGGGTTCTGTAGTTTCTGCATCAGAGTGTTGCTCTTTTAAGACTTCTGAAAGCATGCTCCACATCTTGTCCCTCTCAGATTTTGGAAGGCACTTCAGATTCTTTAAGCTTGGGTCAAGTGCAGTAGTTATCTTTAGAAATTTCACATTGGTATCTTCTTTGCATTTTGTCAAATTTGCAGTGAAAGTGTTCTTAAAATGAACATGCTGAGCCATCATCCAAAACTGCTATAACATGAAATATTTGGCAGAATGTGGGTAAAACAGAGCAGGAGACATACAATTCTCCCCCAAAGAGTTCAGTCACAAATTTAATTACTGCATTATTTTTTTAATAAGCGTCATCAGCATGGAAGCATGTCCTCTGGAACGATGGCTAAAGCATGAAGAGGCATATGAATCTTTAGCACATCTGGCACATAAATATCTTGCGACACCAGCTACAACACTGCCATGTGAATGCTTGTTCTTACTTTCAGATGACATTGTAAGTAAGAAGTGGGCAGCATTATCTCCTGTAAATGTAAACAAACATTTCTCTTAGCGATTGGCTGAACAAGAACCGAGTGGACTTGTCAGCTCTAAAGCAGTGGTGGCCAACCTGTGGCTCCAGAGCAATATGCGGCTCCTTGTACAGGCACCAACTCCGAGGCTGAAGCTACAGGCACCAACTTTCCAATGTGTCGGTGGATGCTCACTGCTCAACCCCTGGCTCTGCCCCCCTCCCCTCCCCAAAGCCTCCTGCACACCACAAAACAGGTGATCGGGAGGTGCAGGGAGGGAGCAGGAGACGCTGATCAGCAGGGCTGCCGGTGGGCAGGAGGAGCTTGGAGCCGGGGCTGGGGGAGGAGCTGATGGGGGGCTGCTGACATATTACTGTGGCTCTTTGGCAAGGTACATTGGTAAATTCTGGCTCCTTCTCAGGCTGGCCATCCATGCTCCAAAATTTTACATTTTTTTTTTTTGAGTGCAGTTATGTAACAACCCCCCAGACATTTGTAAGTTTCACTTTCATGATAAAGAGATTGCACTACAGTACTTGTATGAGGTGAATTGAAAAATACTATTTTTAAATCATTTTTACAGTACAAATATATGTAATCAAAAATATAAAGTGAGCACTGTACACTTTGTATTCTGTATTGTAATTGAAATAGATGTATTTGAAAATGTAGAAAAACATCCAAAATATTTAATAAATTTCAGTTGGTATCCTATTGTTTAACAATGTGATTAATCACAATTAATTTTTTTGTGATTTTTTTGAGTTAATCATGTGAGTTAACTGTGATTAATCAACAGCCTTAATATTTATATTGCCATACATTTGATTTAGGATATGGCAATAATTTACCAGACCTTTGACTAATCATTTATAGTTCAAGAAATTGGTTAATTAGGGCTGCTTTTGCTAAGAGAGCAGCAGGTGTCAGGCTACTCAGCAAATCCTCACAGAACAAGAATGGATTCAGCCCCCTTAGTCTATAGATCTTGAGAGTTGCAAAGATCAATATTTCTGTAGCCATACTATAGCAAGGAGTCTTGGTGACACTATTCCGTGGTGGCCAGTACTCTCTGAAATCAATCTCAGGAAGTTGGTGTGCTTCACTGGATGATGGGGACAGCAAGTGAGCCTGGGAGACAGGATTTGTATCCTTCCTTCATAGAGTAGAAGGAAAGAAAGTGTTAGTGGCCACCCCTGCCCATCCTTCCTCCCATACATGCAGTAGCTGAAGGGCAGAGGTGTAAAAGCTGCTCTTCTGCCCATACATATCCCAGCCCCTTTCCATTCAATATAGGGCCCTTGCCCAGATAAGGCAGTGGCAGCAGCTTAAGTAACTCACTCCAGGAAACATTTTGTATGCACGTTTATTTGAGGCAGTGAAATAGAACTTGAAGTGTATTCATACTAATACATAAACAGCATAAAAAAGGATTTTAAGCAAGTCTTTGTACTGAAGGAACAGTATTATTTCAGGTGCTGGTAAAAGAATCCAAGGTAGTATGTGTTAAAAACCCATATATATGTAGGTACCCTAATTTCTTGGTAATTCATTTTTGAATACAAGCCACAATTGATAGAGGTTACCAAAAAAACCCACATCCACTCTCCATCATTTTCATACAGATCTTTATAAACAGACATTGATTACACAGGCACAGCTTCTTTAAATTGTCTTAATTATATGCCAGATGAAAATTGGCATGTTTCATATTTTCAGTGTACCATTCTGTCCACAGTACAGGACTTTCATACTCTGTCAAATAATGAAACTACGCTTGAATACATAATTTCTCTCAGACATTTTGCTATATACTGTGTTCCGTACCTATAAGAAATACAGACCCAGAATGTTCTAGCTTCTGTTATTGTGTCCAGGGAGGCTGAAGTGTTCTCCTACTGGCTTTTGAATGTTATAATTCCTGTCAGATTTGTGTCCATTTATTCTTTTGCATAGAGACCATCTGGTTTGGTGCCCCTCTGCCATGTACATTGGCCAAACCGGACAGTCTCTAAGCAAAAGACTTAAAAGTGGCAATTCAACAACAAAAAACTTCAAAAAGAGACTCCAATGAGAAACTGAAGAACTGGAATTAATTTGCAAACTGGACACCATCAAATCAGGCCTGATTAAAGACTGGGAGTGGATGGGTCATTACAAAAACAAATTTCCCCCTACCATTAGTCACACCTTCTTGTCAACTGTTTGAAATGGGCCACCCTCATTACCACTACAAAAGTGTTTTCCTCTCTTGGTATTCTACTGTTAACTGAATTCTCGTAAGCACTGACCCCCCACTTGGTAAGGCAACTCCCATCTTTTCATGTACCATGTGTATATATATACACACACACCCCTGCTACTGTATTTTCCACTCCGTGCATCTGATGAAGTGGGTTTTAGCCCACGAAAGCTTATTCCCAAATAAGTTTGTTAGTCTCCAAGGTGCCACTAGGACTCCTGGTTGTTTTTGTTTATTATATAGATTCTCAAGGGCTGAGTTGTTGCCATTGACTCAAGGCATTGAAGAAACCTAGGGATTATGATTTAGGATGGAGGTGGTAGGTCAAAAAAAATGAACTTCCACTCAGTTCATTTAGTCTTCAATATGTCCAGAAGTTCAGATTTTCCTACTTCATTCTCTTCCACAGTTAAAGTGCTTCTCAAATTCCCATACTGAAAGCTCACTCATTACTTTAACGACTCCTACATAGAGAACAGCCATGGTGGCTGGGCAAATTAAGGTTTTAAAAATAGGATGCCACATCTGCATTAGACCATACTTTGTGACTAAGAACCAGGAAGACTTTTTCTTATCTCTACCCCCAAATAAATTCAGCATCTTAGAGAGTGACACATGGCTGAAGCCTGGATACAGCTTTAACTTCAGGTATGGATAAAGAAAGTATGAATTTCTCCAAGATTGTTCCTGATATCTGGAGACTAGATGGTCAGATATCTGTTCACCTAAGATTGAACATAGTAAGTATGCCAGTCTGATCATTTCATTAACAGGTTTATGGTAAGTTTCCTAGCTTTGGCAGTGTGAAATTTAACAGTGACCTGCGATTCAACTGTTTCAACCGCAACTAAATTCAGTGGAGACTGCTTATGAGAAATCTGGGCATGAGAACTAAGAATTGTGTTGCTGTGTCTACACTTCACTTAACCAATATTGCACTTTAATTTTGCTGTTGCATTTCAGAGAATAAATATCTACTATTTGAACACTTCTTTACTTTAAAAGTGACCAGTTTGACAGAAAGAAAAGAGGAAAACATTTATACTTTTCCATGGACTGTTTCTTCACTTAAAGTTTTGAAAGCTGAAGAGATTTGTTGAGGGTTTTTTTTTTAAATTAAAATAAACTGACCTTTTAAACACGTAATAGTGCCAGTTATATTAATAGATTTGTCAATTTGACAGGTTCAAGCCATTAATGAACCAAATTAGTGTAATATTGCATATATCCAGTGATCTCGATAATACACAAGACCACAAACAGGAGACTGAAGATCGGTTAAGCAGAGATACTCAGATATTGCACATAGCAGCCTACTCAAGCAACATGAACTAATGGGCCAGTGTACATGTCTGATGACTGGTTAAAGCACTTTGGTTTTTGTACAGCTATAATTAGAACCAGAGATCTTGCATGCTCTGATAACTGCCATGATAGATGGCATGCCTCCACCCAATATTCTGTTTAATGGCTAAACCTTAGCAAGCAGACCGGTTTTATAGGCATGTTTGTAATTTACAGAACATGCCAGTGTTCTAAAAAGAGGATAAAAGACTCCCACATACTAACTTTAATCAGTTTGGGGAAAATAGCATTGCCCCTGAGTGGACTATGGCACGAGGAGAAGGGAGAAAGTATTCTTTCAAAACCACTTTCCCTTCAGAAAGGCGGTCTACAAAGAGGTGGCCATGTTTTGAATTTTAAGAAACTTAAGTTTTAAGTATAAGCTACTTTAACCAAACTTGAAAAGTAGGCTAATGTTACATATGGTAATTTTAAGTGTCTATCTTAAGATAAAACAGGAAATAAGAGGGAGTTTAATATGGCAATGAATGGAGCAGAATGAAGGAAAAATAGTCTACAGACGTCAGTGAGAATGCATTCTTTTGAGAGAAACTGGAACACAAAAACACACAAGAGTCTTATTTCACACAGGAATGATGACAGTGTGCCTGAATTGTTTTATTTATTGCTTAAAAATAAAGAATTTATTTGTATGCATCTCATTAAAAAGTAGCTTGTACTTATGTACACTCACTTTAATAGGCAAGTATGAAAGACAGTGCATCTAACTGAGACACATAGATAGGGCTTATGACCTAAACTTTAACAATGTCAGACCAAGCAAAAACAAGAGACTTCAGAAAAAATGGCAACTAAGGTGCAACATGTGGCAAAAAACCAGCCTCCAGAGCCTGTTGAGAAAGCAGGAGTTCCATTTAATGTAGGATTACCACAATCACTAGAGAAATGAATACTTTTCACCAGCTGTCCTACCCCCCGCCCCCCCAATTCCTGCCATATTCATGAGTTGCAGAAGTCAAGACTTCACATAACCAGCCTCCTAGGAGGAGGCAAAGCAAGCTAGGACAGTTTCCTCACTTGAACTTTTAGCATTCAAAAATATTTAGGTATAAAAATTGGTAACACATTTTCCATTTACACTTTGTACTGGTGAATTACATGCAGCATGTGTTTTTATAATTAGTGAAGGCCTTTGTAATAGATTAACAACTATATCTGAGTGATTTAAAAAACCCTTCAATTTATCTTGGGATGCCTCTGAGGCCTCCCTCTTTTCCATGCGCTACTAATCAAAAGGTATTCCAAGACCAAGGTCTGAGTAATTCAAATCATTCATCTAGTCATACTGTACGCTAGTTTCAAAAACCAGTTTAAGACAAGTAACCAAAACTAGAACCTTTTCATGTATTGGCAGTCCTCTCCTGGATGAAGTTAAAGCTAGCATCTCAAAACGTTAGTGTATGAACTATTTCTGGTCATTCGTTTTAATATGTGCACATAGGTGATGCTTCCTTAGGTTATTTTAACTGGGTGCACTACACTAGGAAAAACCTGCTATTTGTGCTGGAATGTGTTTTACAGGTTCAAACTGGTTAACAGTATTTGAAGTAAAATATTCTCAGCTAATAACTGGAGATGCACTTGCTAGCATCTGTATCACTGCAGTAGCCATGTCACATAGGACACCTGAGTTTCCCTTCCTGATCTTCTGACTTGCCAAGTGGTGTGTTTATCTTGTATTGGGGCTTAGTGGCAAAGTCAGGATGGGACCTCCTGCCATTGCTCAGTTATCCCTGTCCAGTTCAGGAAAACAGATTCACCTCCTCCAGGAGAACTGTAGTTACAGGGTCCTCACATTAGGGGGCAATCAACAGGGACAAAATAGTAGGTATGGGAAAGGAGGCAGGCAGGCAGCAGTGGGAGGTTATAGGTATAAGGACACTTGTGGCAAAGAGGCAAGTGCTTATTTCAGCCACAACTTCTGTCAAGAATGACTACTATTCTGGAATACACCACAATATTCATCCTCTGAACTAACACCTAGCCTGGATACACGTCATACTGAATGTTGTCTGTATTCCTTTGAGAATAAAGTGTAAACACCACCCTCTGTTTTCCTGTCAGAAGAAGGTAACCAACTGCCAGACACAGCTGCTCTTTTAGTGGAGAATGAATGATAAACCCAACACATTTTCAATTTTATACAAAAAGAAACTGTAAACACCCCAAAATATCACCAATTCAAAGATAACCAAACCCCTCACTTGGAATGTCCTTAATGCAGCACCATAGCAGCAGTCTGATCTAAGGAACAAGAGTCTTGCTGCTCATTCTGTCGCATTTACATGCAAGAGTAAAGGTAACATTAGCAACACTGTGATTTACTGTCCGCTCTCAAGGGGTCTGGGTCCAGTTTTAGTTTGCTCACATCATTCTCTTCATTAGGAAAGCTTTTGTAGTTGGCAAGGACTTTTTCCACCAAAAATCGAGCAGCTTCATCTATGTTGATGTTCTCCTAAAAAAGTTGTGAAAGTTTAAAAAAAGTCAGTGATCTTTTCACCAACAGGTTCTAGTCATACCTGCCTATTAAAAAGGTTGGCAAATGCTCTTGTAGAAATTCTTTGTAACTTGACTTAGGCAGCTTTGATAGAGTTGAACACATTGCTTAGTATTCCTGCCTTAGGTGAAGGCTGCAAGTCCTTTAAAGCATGGGAAAGATTATCTAGTTTCACTGTACATTCCTTATATAGAAAAAGGATAGGTTCTCCTAATTTGATGAAGGGGACACCCTGGCCCACCTTGTGTACAGTGAGGGTGGATAGGTGCTTTACTTGGAGGGTCTGGTTCTGAAACATGGGTATTGTAGAGAATCTATAGGAATCTACAGAAATTCCCTAATCTGTAGAGGGAAGGTGGATAAGATAGGACCGAATTTACTGCCTCAGTGAAATGATGAGAGGGGATGCAGTGACTTGGACATTGCCTATTTCAGTTTAAGGGAGCTGTCCCAGCAGACCCATCCAATTGTTCAAGCAGACATAAGAACTACAATTAGAACCAATACCCAAATAAGAAAACTTGGCATGCTTTTATCCACGTCCTTGCCTCTCCTGCTTTGAAGAGAAAAAAAGTAAGAAGGGCTTTGAAATGCAATGTGAACGACAGTCAGATACCGACAAGGGAATCACGTCTCAACCATACTGGGAAGTTGGGATGGAGCAATGGTTAATTGACAGACGAGGATAGTCTGTCTTGGTACTTTGTGGGCCACAATGAAAATCCATGGAGCAAAGCATACATCCTTTCAGTTGTGTGTTTAGAACCTGAAGATATGCAAGATACAGGGCATAGTCAAGCTTGAGAAAGGAATCTTTGCTGACTTCCCTCACTTCATTTAAAATGAAACAAGAAACTGGGTTTGAATTGATGGATTGAGGGATACAAATTAGTATCCAGACACCTGGTTATAAATAGATTTGGGGTGGTGGAGGGGGGAGAGATGTGGAAATAAAGGATTTAAAGTGAGAAAGTGACTAAAATGGAAGCTTCCTAAAATGAAGCATTAGAATATTAACTTGCCAGAGATTTTACTGACGGCTCTCACCATTTAAGTGAGATTAGGAAATAAAAAACAGAATTTTAGAATAAGTGGCCTTTGTGATTCACATTAGGCTTCCAAACACCCTCTGGCATACCAGCATGCATGCTGCCAGGTATTTACTTGAGTGGCTTTTTTGGGCCATTTATTTGGGCCAAATATTGCAAGATGAGCTACAATGGCTAGATGGCAAGGCTATCCATATTCTTTTTAAACCTTGCCTAGTAGCCTCAATGTTTTATATACCATTATCAGTAATGGCATTAGAAAGACCAAATATTCAGTATTGCATGCTCAGAGGCCTTAAATGCTGGGTTTTATAAAAGCTCAGAAGTAAATTATATTTTACATTAAGGAATGGCTTTGTTACTGTTAACCAAGAAAACTAAATACCTTAGTCATGTATTATGAAGGCTTCTGCAGGTGAAGCCCAGCTGGACTCCCAGGGCAAGGAAGTCTGCCTAAAGGGGGGGCTACAATGGTGCAAGGTACCTGTAAAACTTTCCTCCTGCTGATTGAGTCTGCACTAACCACCTGGGCCAAAGTAAACCACACTAGCTGATTGATGAAGGAGCTTGGTCAAAGCATTCAGAAAACTAGCCAGTTCAATGTGTGATCTGTACAATCAGCATGTTCCATGGGGAACCCTGACAACTATCCTGGCACAGTTCCCCTGAAAGCAAGTTGCAGCGGCTCCCACTGCAACATGGAGATGTAATTTGCCAATCAGTGCACCAACGCAAGCCCATACACTTGCGCAGGATGCATTTGGCTGTGACTGGTCACAGCCAACCATGTTCTGGGGCTGTAGGATTAACATTGTACGAGAATATGCAAGCAAGCACTGCCTGGGGATAGGGACAAATATGGAATTCCCTTTTACTAGATTGACCTAGATATCAAAAATATCCCCACTTGTAGCCCATCTTAGAACCTTAAATACAAATGTATTTGGGAACAAGTCAGTTCTCAACTTGCTTTCTAAGATGGGAATTTTTGATTAGATTCTCTTGGCAGAGAAACAGAATGTGCTGTTCTTACAGCATCAAAAGAAGGGCAGCTGCTGCACGAGACACTAAACCTTCAACTCACAGTTTGGGTAGTAACCGCAATTTATGCATTAAAAAAAAGGTACTATCCAGAGAGATCTAAAAAGGTTAGGGAGGACAAATAAATTTGTTAGTCTCTATGGTGCCACAAGGACGCCTCGTTGTTTCAGGGGAACAGTCACCCATAATGGAATTTCCAGCTACAAAGATTCTGTTTAATCTAAGACACAAGAAGCAGGGCATTCATCATTACGCCAGCAATGCAAGTTTACTGTAGCACCAAACTGACAGGCAGCGTTCTTGCGTTATCAAAGTCTGTTAATGTTGTACAAGGCATGGACACTCTTGCCTAAACTATTGTAACCTCTTTCCTGGCCTCTTCCCACCTCCTTCCACTGGGTTTGCTTAATGCAATCATCTCCTCTTTACTTTCAAAGCTCTCCATCTCTGCTCTTACTTAAGGTGTACCCTTCCTCCTCTACCCAGTCTCTTCTCTTCCCCATTTTTCACTTCTCTTTTCACATGCTGGCTGCCTGGAACAGTCATCTTACGTCTATTTTTCCTATGCTGACTCATCTCAGACAGTTGAAGGGGAAGTGAACAAATAAATGGAGGGAAGCAAAGGGGCTTTGTGGTTTAGTGCAGTATATCAAAGGATCAAGTAGGCCAATAGCCTTCAGAATTCAGACTCAATGAGTTAAATCCTAATATGAAAAATTGGATTAAGGGAGAGTCTATGAATTCCCTTTGGGAAATTCACTACTGCTAAACTGGGGAAAGCACTCAAGTACTATAGTGATGGGCTGCAAAGTATTCACTTAACAGAACTTTTACAAGACTATCCTTATTTTTCAGGAATGCTCACCTTGGCAGACGTTTCAAACCACCCAATAAAGCCACCTTCTCTGCAGAACTGGTCCATCTGAGAGGGATTCTGGCTGCCATCTTTTTTCTGGTCACACTTGTTTGCAAGGAGAACTGCAGGGATGGGGCTGCCATTTGGAAGTAGCACTTTACTGTCCAAGTCGTGTTTCCACTTGGAAACAGCTTCAAAAGTGGAGCCTCTTGTGACGTCGAAGACCACAAGAGCACCAACTGCCTCCTTATAGTAAACTCTTGTCATGTTACCAAAACGTTCCTGGCCTGAAAGACAAACAGAGCAACAACTTTACGTTTGTTTTTAAATCAGCAAAAGCTATTGATAAACTGAAGTTATCCCAGGTAGATAAAACAATTTTTAAAACCAAGTTTGTCAGATTGATACATCTGACTCTAGGATTAAGTACAAAATTATAGTTAGTTATTTAGGTAAACTGGAGAAACAAGTCCACTTGTGTTAAATCAGCATACACAGACCATTGCATAGATATGCAATGCATACCAGAGTACGGTACAACTGTTATAAGTCGATGACTGCTTAATATCAAATCATTTGTCAATAGTCAGTGGTAGTGGTTTTTCTTAACTCCTCTTTGGAGAGCTGATAGCATTTCCTAGGACAAAAGCAATGCCCTCTGAAGTGTCACTGGCTTGCCAGACCTACACCAAGATGTTTCAAATAATTTCCTATGACTTAAGAAGTATTACACCCGATAGTTGAACAACAGATTTCAGAGAGCCCACAGTGGACCTACAGAGCGCTTCAATTTAGCGGCTAATTCAATAGTGTATACCATGACAGATGTTATGGACACACAGTATCTGAGAATACTGTATCATTTTTATGAATGCTATGTATATCTGTAAGAGCTAGAAGTTCTATTCTAGCTCCACAGAGGAGTTAGAGGAATTTCCAGCAGGAATTGAAGTCACTGGAATAATTAATACAAATCCTTAGACTGGTAACCAGTCTGGTGATGCCTCAGTCCTGGAGGAACTTACATGTGCGGTTACCTTTAACCAGGTCAAGGAACTGTAATTCACCAGCCTGACAGTGGAGAGGGACAGTTCCTCAGTCCAAGACCTGACAGGATGCTATGACCAAGAGTGACAGAACCTGCAGAAAGGGTAAGAAGTACTGCAAAACCTGCCAATGTCTCCATTTCAAAGATAAATGACTGACTGCTTGACAAGTTAAGACTTGCATATAAGCAGTTTATTATGATGATCTCTCATGCTTTTGTTCTGAATAGATACTTTGTTTTATGAAGGTTGGCTGTCACTGCCCTGAGGAGAACAGGACTGCAAGTGCTGAACTGAAGTCAGACTTACTCAGGTGATCAGTTAATTGCAGCCCAAACCCCAATCTAGAAAGCTGTGGGATCCTGCTCTGAGAAAGATCTCGGACCAGCGCCTAATACGGGTGCCCTCAGGGAAGCCATGAAAAGGTCAGAGGTACAGTTATGTTGAGAATTGACACATACCATATAGTAACGGTAGAAGTCTCCAGTTCTTCTTAGGGAATCAGACTTGGAGGATGAAGTGTATGTAACAAACAAACATCACCCATCCCTTTCCCAGAATGAGACAAGTACTCAAGAGGCATTTATTACTACCAAGAAATGGCTAAACACACAGCATTACAGTGAACCCATTTTTAATTTATGGGCCATTTTAAGTTTAAGCCTTTTCAAACTCATCTCTGGAATGCCTTCTAACAATTAACTACTTCAGAGCATTGAACAAGGAACCACACCAAGTTATAAAAAAATGTAAGCCTCTTTTTGAGGGTAAGAGACAGGAGAACAGAATCCGTTCAGACTTAAAATCTGAAAAGCCAGATAGTGGCTTTCTATATAGTGGAAAGCCAGTTATGCTAGCCGTTGTCACTACTGCATCCCTAAAATACTGAAGGCTGCTCACCTTAAAAATCACTAAAGGAAGTTAACTATTAAGCAGAAATATTTATTTTATTAATACACTTGTATGCACTGAGACTGAAGCCAAGTTCATATTTTTTAATTTCACTGCTGTGTGGAATGGTATCCCTAGCCTCTGTTTGTCAGAGGGTGGAGATGGATGGCAGGAGAGAGATCACTGATTAGGTTCACTTGCTCTGGGACACCTGGCATTGGCCACTGTCAGTAGACAGGATACTGGGCTGGATGGACCTTTGGTCTGACCCAGTACGGCCATTCTTATGAAAACAAAGCCTAGAAGCATGCTCATAATAGTCTGGTCATGTTTCAGTGTATGGTATATTACAAAATGCTAGAATATCCATGAGAAAGTTGGGCATGCTACATCAAAGTGAGGTTAGGAAATTCAGGTTGGGGGGGAGAAGAGAGACACCTTCCACTCATATTTCATAAGAAAGAAAAAGGAGGACTTGTGGCATCTTAGAGACTAATAAATTTGAGCATAAGCTTTCGTGAGTGACAGCTCACTCCATCGGATGCATGCAGTGGGAAATACAGTGGGGAGATTATATACACAGAGAACATGAAACAATGGGTAACATTGTTTCATGTTCTGTTTACATAACATCTCCCCACTGTATTTTCCACTGCATGTATCCGATGGAGTGAGCTGTAGGTCACAAAAGCTTATGCTCAAATAAATTTGTTAGTCTAAGGTGACACAAGTCCTCCTTTTCTTTTTGTGGATACAGACTAACATGGCTGTTATTCTGAAACCTGTAATATTTCATAGTGTAGGTTTTTTATACCATGCCCATCATGGTGATCCTTTTGAACATACAGGATTTGCTTAATGCAAGCTCTTCTAATATAAGAGGTAGTTAAATAGCAACTACGCTATTGTCATCTCAGGAACATATCTGTAAGTGCTCAACAAGCAAATCTCTCTGCCCTAACTTTTTTGGGTAAAGGAGACTGTTTAGCTGACTACAATATGTACTTCCCAGCAGAGGTAAACAAATATTAGCAGTACTCCACAACTCACTACATAGGAAAGTAACTAAAATAGTTTCACGCAGCATCAAGTCCTTCTAGACCAGTACCCTTATTTTAGTAATATCTGTTCTTAAATGTAATCTGAGATATCTGTTAGGAATGAACCTTTCTAGGACAAAAAAAGGTGCCAGCCAAACAGCTGCTAGAATCTGGAGTCAGCAATAACTGATGGAGTACCCCACAAGAGCCATTTAATTGGCGTGTGAAATGTTTTAACAGGAATAAAATAAGCTGTACAAGCCTGATAAGATACTTAACATACTAAGTAAATCCATTTAGACATGTCTGAATATCAGTGACAGCAGAGTTTTCTGAAGCCTTCATGATCTATCTCAAACTTTGAATGCGGAGTAGCTTACCTTCCAGTGACTTGCTGCAAATAATCCATCCATTTCCCTGGCTGGTCATTCCCTACTATGACCACCCGTCACCATTCCTTCCACAATAAATCTCAATGTTACTTTCATCTCTATGTCTAATGTGAGAAAAGTACGTAAGTTTGCATCTGATTTCTGACACCAGGGTCTGCTTCTCTTCAATAATATTTCTAATGTAGTCTTCCCCTATTCCCTCCCTTCCAGGAAATATGTAAGAGCCTTTGCCAGCATTTAAAAAGCTTCAATTTTCTTGTCAGCATTAACTTTCCCATGATTCACATCCATATGCCAAAAGTTAAGCGTCTCACCAGTTGTCCCTTCATACATTTCAAGATGCCATTTCCCTCCCCCAAATACTTTAAATGAGGCTGTAGCTGAGTGAGCGATCCCAGTCTTTTCAATTTCTCTGCAATGGTTCCTGGGTTGGAGACAAGTGATCCCAGATAATTTACTGCCTCTACAGCTTTGTCTGTTAATCATGTCATCTTGCATCCTGTTTATTAGCAGTTTTCATTGCATTCAGGAAGATTCCATATTCCTCACCGGTTTTACACACTGACATTGTTGCATTGCATCACTGGGTTGTAGCAGAAAGCGTTGAGTGTCATTAGCAGATCTGAGGTCAGTTAAGAGGTGTCCACCAGTAGAAATCCCAGCTCCTTCCACTTGGAAGGTTTGACAACATTCTCTAACACATTCTGTGCATATAGTAGAGAGGGTCGGGGACAAAATATATCCTTGTCTCACACCCTGACAGTGGGTGATTTTTCCACTGGGTATCTATTGCTGTTTGCTGGAATCCCCATGACCACTAGTATGTTCTAAAGACAGTCATGTTGGACAGTATGAAACACTTTGATTAGTCAACGAAGCACATGATCAATGGGTGATAATACACTCTGCATTCTGTAAATCATGTGATAGATATTTGCAATTAGGTCATGTGCCTTGGCCCACTCTGAAACCAGCCTGTTGTGGTCATGGTTCTGCTTCTATCTCTCCCCCCTCCCCCCCACGCAATTCTAGATCATATAGAGCAGAAGTTCGCTCATGTGCTATATCAAGGCGATGGTACAATAGTTACTGAATGGAGGTGTCTCCTTTCTGTCCTTACCAAAGAAAGATTCTCTTCAGCCAGTCCCCGAGTGAGTCCTACATCATTGCAATATTTTCCAACGTTAAGTACTGCATTTCCAATCACCGAACAATTCTGAAGGCACATTTAGCCCTGGTGCTTTCCCAGGTTTCATTTTCAAACAGCATGAATCACTTCCTCTCACAGGATTGATTGTCATCCTGTGTGATGACTGGCTGTGGCGAGACATGCAGATTGTTACAGTAACTTCTCCACTTGTGTTTACTATCACCCTCAGTGAGAACTCTGCCGTCACACTGTTATGTTTGATAGAGGGGAAAACCTTTTGGTAAGAAGTCTGACCACTGGACACACATTTTGTATTATTACTTCTTATAATTCTGAAGTTCCATACATTTTGCCCTTATAATTCACTTTGCTTGTCTAAATGTAACTTTGAATCTGTCTGCTCAGTTCCTTGTATTCCCCTCCCAGGTTCTTCCAGTTCCAAGCCACTCTTTCATTCTTCCACCAGCTCAAACACCCTCTCAGTTAACCAGGGTGTGGTCAAACACTGACTTCTTGGAATAGGTGTTTTGGCGGTGCCAAGCATAATAGTTTTTGTTTTACTCCAAAATTCACTGGGGTTGTTTTCACCCATTCTGGACAGAAGTTATATAATTCGCATTGATTCTGGAGAAGTCCAAACTCAGTGGACTTGTCAAACATTATAAGTTTTAATTATGTTTGAAGCTAACTGCTGATTGTCTGACCCACTTCAGATTACATGCACTCAGGGAAATCTTTGTTCATTGGACATTTGATCTCCAGAACTGCTATAATATTAGAGAGTCAATTTGGTTGTGTCATACTATCAGGTGACCTCCATGTGTGCAGCATCTAGGATGTTGGTGAAAATGGTGTTTGTAATGAACAGGTGATTAGAGCAGCAGAATTCAGCTAACCATCTTCCTCTCATTTTGTGAGCAAATACTAGCAGCACAGAAATACAGTACAGGCATATTCCCTTATCTGGGAGCAGGGCAAACAGCTAAGAGGGGAGGACAGTTTGACCCTTTTGGTATATTAAGAATAACTGATATTGACTTGCTCCTCTTCAGATGTTACATCAGAAACAGAAGCAGGATCTTTGAGCAAGATAGAAGGAAGGAAGTGGGAGTCTCAAAATACATGATCACTACATAATCCCAACCTCAAATAGCTGCAGGCAAGTCAAGCAAGATGTAGGGCATTTCCAAGAAGAGGACTGAGTGGGGAGAGATGGGGAGGTTACTGGTAAACCAGGGAACTATTTAGCCTTCCTGTACTGAACACAGGACAAATTAGCAACATTAATTTGCATTCAGTGAGGAAAGCAAAGGAGGTATTGCTAGAACTGAACCAGTACTAAAAATGAATACTAAGCTAGTGACCCCTAAAACTGAATAAGCTACATAATACATCACCTTCAAGAGATTTATTTTCTAGCACACTTAAAGGTGCCATGTGCTTCACTAAAAAAGGGTACATGTTGAAAACATCTTGCAATGCAGTTGTGAACTTTAGACCAGACAGTTTCATTAAAAAACCAGGAAAAGGAGCGAGGAGCAGATGAAGGACATGGGTTATAGATCTGGTTATGCAGATTGTCCACTTCAGATTGCATACACGGTGGTACAATTATTTTAAATGTGAAACAACGTTAACATCTGAGATACTGCACAAGCAAAATTTAATAGCAGTTTAAAGCCCTAATTTGAGATCAGCTGTTCTAAATAGCAATGCTTTTCTGAATGAGGTACAGGAAGAGCTATGAGCTATTTTCATGAATCAGAAAGCGCTCTGGGAAAGGTAAGTGGCAGAAATCACAGCAAGAGTTAGTCTGTGTGGAGCAGGGAGCTTGACATATACCAAGTATGGAAGATTCTTCTGCCTTTATGATTTCCTTATGTGCATTTCCAGCTAAGTTACAGGTGATTGCATCACTAGGGAATTATCTACACTGGCACTTTATAGTGCTTCAACTTTCTTGCTTGGGGGGTGAAAAAACACCCCCCCTCCCCCACAAGTGCAGCAAGTTTCAGCACTGTAAAGCACCAGTATATAGACAGCGCACCAGCACTGGGAGCTGGGCTCCCAATGCTGGTAGCTACGCCCCTCGTGGAGGTGGGTTTTTTGTTTTTTTTTGTTTTAAAAAAAAAAAAAAAAAAAGAGTGCTGGGAGCGCTCTGCTGCAACTACACAAGCCACGTTAAAGTGCTGCCGTGGCAGCGCTTTAATGTTGCCAGTGTAGACTAGCCCTAGGAAATATTACTTTAAGTGTCAAAACCACAATGCGTGATGAAGAGAAGTAGTCAGCTCTGAAGCCTAGATGAACACTTCCTAAACCTCTATCATCTAGAGTAATACGACAGTGTTGGTTTTAAAATGGTCCAGATGTAAACCTGTGACTCCTTAAAATACATGCATTTGAGGTAAATGTGCACTTCAGTAAAAAAGTACTGTTAGTTACCCTACAACAACTAGGGTTCAAGACATGTTATCCTGAGATTCCACATCAAGAGTGATACCTGTGTGAACAATCACCTGGAGTTCAACTTCTCATTTCTAAACTCCTATGCACATTGTGTAAATGGGAACATTAACCGTTTTAACAGTCACTTATTGAAAGTTCTTAAATCAACTTATCGGCAACTCTAAAGAAGTGTAACACATTTGAAAGAAATATTTGCCTTGAAAATAAAGTAAACCTGAGTTTGTACATGAGACAATGTTACTCATATTGAAGCCAATGATTCTTGCACTTAATTTAACAAGTACTGCACGACTGATATCCCAGTGATTGCCGTACTACTTTTGAAACAGCACTACATTTCTACTATGCAGAAAGATAGATTTAGTAAATCTAGCGTCATTAGCCTCAATTCTTCCATCCTAAAGAATCCGGCTACTTAGAACAGTTTCAAAAGAGAGAATGTTTTCCGCAAGGAACAAACATCTTTGAATTGAAATAGTAAGAGGAACAGATCAGGTTGATGCTATACTGTACTCCTAAACTGCACGCAAAATGAAGAGGAAAAGTTTATTCAGTTGCATTCTCTCTATTCAGAGATAGGGCTGTCCTCCTTAAAGATGATTGTATTGCCTTGGGTAATTTTAATCTATCTGCAGTATTCAAAATTCAGGTTAACTAACATCTCAGTTTAGTTGATGGTTAAAGTTGGTATGCCTGGTAACAGTCAATGATATACCTATCGTAGTAACAAGAGTATTAGTATATTAGTATATTGGCTGTTTAAGTTTTTTAGATCTTTGATATTTAAGGAGAGTTAAGATGAAGCTGAAATAAGTTTCATAGCTGTCTTCAATGTCCTTTAAGCAGCCTGGAATCTGAGTTTTGAGTGAAGCAAATAAACATTAATCTAAGTGATCTACTCTGTCAGCCGTCATTATATAGGGAACCATATTATCGTAGAAGTCCATTGGACAATATTGCTACCTCAGACTTCATTGGAAGCTGGAGTTCAGTGAAGTCAAAGGAAAGCTGCTGGTAACACTGTTCCCCATCTGTTGTTTGGACTAACACTCCCGCCACCTTTGAATGGCTCCACTGGAGGTCCTCCTCCCCTTCATCTACTACTAATAGTATCACTGAAATCAACCTCTATCAGATGACTGGCAGGTAGATAGTTTAACATGTATTTTTTAAAAATGGGCTCCAGAGAAGACCCTGGCAGTTACAAGCTGGTGACCCTAACTTCAGTACCAGGCCAGCTGGTAGTACCTATAGTAAAGAACAGAATCAGACACACCGATAAACATGATTTGCTGAGGAAGAGTCAAATAGCATTTTTGTACAGGGAAATCATGCCCTCCTAATTATTAGAATTCTCTGAGGGTGTCAACAAGCATGTGGATGAGGCTGAGATGCAGTGGTTACATAGCGTACTTTGACAGTCAAAGGCTCTTTAGCAAAAGAAGCAGTCACAGGATAAGACAAGTGGTACAAGTAGAATTCATTTCTTACCGGTACACTGCACCAGCTAAAGGAGGAGGGGCATGTGACCTCCCTATGTGACCCCGCCCCCAGCTCTCCCCAGTTATAGAGGTGACTCTAGGAGAGATGTGACTAATGCGATATGGTTGTAGGATGACTGAGGGTTGCCTATAGTCACTGTGTAAATTAAAATGTATTAGAAAGGATGTGACCCAACCCTTCCCAGTCACCCTGTTTGTTTTTTGCCTCCTCCCCACTGGAATCTCTTCAGAGCCCTGACATATTTGATAAGTGTTTAGTAAGTTGTGGATGTTACTTCCAGTAGCACAGCAATTCTGCTGAGTCAGACCTCCCATAATTTTGCACTGTAGATTCTGGCAACACGTGCTGAAAGGGAGGGGAAATGTCAGTCAATGTCAGGAAACCTTTCAATGTGATCCAGCAGAGCTCTAAATTGTCTTTAAAGGTTGAAAGCCTAAGGGAAAAGCTAGGTTTTATATTTTCCGGTTCACCTTTTCTTTGGAAGCTTGTAATGTAGGGACAAAGCTGACACAGGAATGGCTAAACCATCTCAATGTAACATACTGGACAAGCAATAAGATCTACAATTTCATTCACATTCAGCAGATGAATGACCTTTCATGTATATGGAAAGGCTGCATTATAACTCATACGAAAATAGCAGAATTGCTCATTGTAACAAGTTTTGCAGTGAAAAAGGTCGGAACCCTTTTAGTCAAAGTCAAGCAAGGCTTTGTGAAACATGACTAATAGTTTGTTTCCATATGAAGACTGAAATACAGTACTGCACTTTTCATCTTTAAGGAAGCTTTCATGTCTTAATGTAATTATTTATAACAATGGCTCTCAACCTTTCCAATTACTGTACCCCTTTAAGGAGTTTGATTGGTCTTGTGTACCCTCAAGTTTCACCTCACTTAAGCTACTTGCTTACAAAAAAAATCAGACAAATACACAAGTGTCTCAGTACATTACTGAAAAATGGCTTACTTCTCATTCTTAATTATAAAATAAATCAATTGGAATATAAATATTGTACTTCTAGTTCCGTATATAGTTTATACTGCTTTATATACAGAAGTCATCGTATGACATTTGTTTGCACTGACTTCATGTACTGCTTTTCATGTAGCCTCTTGTAAAATAGACAAAAATACCTTGATGAGTTGATATACCCCTGAAAGACCTCTGCATACCCCCACGGGTACGCATACCCCTGTTTGAGAACCCCTGATTTACAGTACTATAATTTTTTATATGTATTAGCCCATTCAGTTCAGTTTTGGATGACCCAGCTATGACTGGCTGTGCCAGCATAAGCTCAAGGGGCTTTGAGCATACATTTCCTGCATATACTGTTTGGAGCAGAGGACTATCTATAAGACAACTCATTCAGCCCTCCATTCTAGTTAGTTTTCCTTATCTTCTATTACTCAGCTTGAACAATATTTTGCAAATTGCTATTGCCAGAATTTAAATATTTTACGAGTCTGCCATTTTGCTCATATCAGTATCTGTTGCATCTGTTAACCAGGAGTCCTTTACTAGTGCTAGCACTGTAGGCTACCATATGATATACTAAAGCTGAATTCTAAACAGTTCTGCACTTTTGAACTTGGTTGGCAAATCCGATAGTTCCAGCATCTTTAAGGCTGATTTAAGTCAAATTGTTGCTTCATTATCAGATATTAGGGTGAGTACAACACATTTCTGTAAGTTCATATTTCAGTTCTGCTTTAAAATACCTTTGCCCAGGAAGATTTAGCCTCAAAAAAGAAACAAAATTTAAGAAGTCCCAAGTGACTTGTTTCAGCAAGATTTGACATTGCCAGAGTATTGTAACCTGACAATGCTAGGTAAGTGCTATATTTCTTACTTATTACAGTGTCTGGAATACTGGGTTAGGGCCTTCACTGCTTGAGAAAGAGAAAATACATCAAGAATCTTATTGTGATAATAGGTTAAGTAGAAGCAATGTTACTCCACTAGCTTACATTATTCTATATAATACCCAATTTTTACAAATTGATGCAAACCTGTTATAGACAATGCCTGGCTGTATAAGCCTAAGATATGTACTTGCTAAGCTTGGTTTCGCTAAAACACATTAAAACATGAGCTATTTGAAATAAGGCTTCAAAGTGATATACAGAAACTAACCAACATCTGTAAAGAGAAATTTTCCATATAGAATGGAAAAAATTGTTTAAAAACTAGTAGTTTGACTGTCAACTGTCACCTTAACTGCAATATTCAAGGTACCAACATGGTTTTGCTAAGGGTAAGTTAGTAGGCGCTGACTTTTTCGTAGCTGATAAATATCTTTCTGGTATCTAACTATTGGGTTAAAAAAAAAAAACAACCTATGGCATCTATAGGTGATCATTAGCTTTTAAACAGCAAACAACTAGAAAGAATCACTATGAGTAATGTAGTTGCTCCAGAAATATTATACACACAGAACATTGGCAGACCAAGCTGCACTTCAACAACCTATAGTCACAGCAAGCTTGATAAATCCTAGATAAGCTGCTTTGCTGTTACAGTTCACTGCACTACATTCTATGGGAATCCAGAACAAGTTTGACTAACTTAGTATATCTATCAGAGTGGTAGCCGTGTTAGTATGTATCAGCAGAAAGAACGAGGAGTACTTGTGGCACCTTAGAGACTAACAAAAGCCCACGAAAGCTTATGCTCAAATAAATTTGTTGGTCTCCTGCTTCACAGCACATACAGCATTAAAGCTTTAATTGGCTGTGACTGTTGGTTGTTGTGCTGTGAAGCAGGAGACTAAGGACTATTCATCTTGAATTTCATAAATGTGTGAAATTCAAGACATCATCCCCCATTGAAAGTGCACAAAGTCCCTGCTGGTGGAAAAAGGCTAAAAATGTGTTTGTGTTATGAAAATGAGTAATGCAAACTTATTTATATTTAAATCATTAGAACCACCAAAGATCAGAATTTAATAATGAATTTTTCACCTAATAATGAATCCTTCACAGTTTGAGATTGTGGGTTAAAGTGTTAGCTCAAAGCGTGATAGGATTTAAATAGAAGCCAGCAGGGATTTGATTCATTTCACTTGTTAAATGTATCTTTTAAAGAAATAATGTGATTTGAAATCTATGTAAATACACATTAGAGAGAGAATCAGGGGAAGTGCATTATCGCTGCTCCCTGTTGTTGTAACCCATCTATGGCACCTTGGAAGGGATGAACTGCTAGAACCACAGCATTTTAGTTACAGAAGTACAACCCTCCTGTTGATGCACTGGTGTAAACAATCTCATACAATATATCTTATCCCCATTCAGGAGGGGGAAGAAGCTATACTGTATGAGAACATTAAAATCATAACTGCATCAAAATTAGGGGTTATGCCAAGTATAACTTCAACAATAAAGACAGCTCCAATTGAAGTTCTATTGATACCAAAAAACCCTGTTTAAAATCAGACTTTAACTTAGATTATAACCAATTGGATGGGGCTGTACTTTACTGTGTTTGCGTAGTGCCTAGAACAAAGGAGCCCCAATCCTGACAGGAAAAGTCTAGGTATGCAAATAGATACCATGCATCACCTTATTCTTTACGTTTCAGTTAGCTCCTCATTGAGGTAAGTGAAGCGGTTCAGACATCTCAGGTCTATTGCAGGCTGTTAGCATACTGAAAACTTCACAGAAAGTTTCAGAGTAGCAGCCGTGTTAGTCTGTATCTGCAAAAAGAAAAGGAGTACTTGTGGCACCTTAGAGACTAATAATAAATTTGTTAGTCTAAGGTGCCACAAATACTCCTTTTCTTTTCACAGAAAGTAACAGTGCTGTGATGTCTCTTCAAACCAAAAGGCCACGGAGTGGTTTTTCTTTTTTTTAAAATACAGATTTTTACCACTATGCAACAAGGATCCATTATTCCTTGATTATGACACTAATTACATGATCCCACTATAATTTCTACAGGGTACTTCATTTGTTGCACAAACTGGATGGTGCATATTGAAAAAAGGAGGGTCCTAGCAGCCTGAGCCAGAACATCTATGCTGCAATTAAACAGCCCTGCAGCCTGAGCCAGTCGGCACAGCCATAGGCATCTAATGGCCATGTAGACATACCCTAAGAGCCTTGGAAATGTGAAGCAAGTTAACTGTTGCAAAGACATCTGTCTAGCTGCAGAACTAGAAACAATAGCTTTGAGAGGTGTCATGCACTGCATGTTAAGCAGTGTCTCAATGAGTGCTAACTCAGATGCCCAACATTGTTACTGCTCAATCCAGGTAAGAAAGGAGGATCACATTTTGAAGATCAGTACAGTACAATGTGAGCAACAACTAATTTAGGCCTCACCAGTGAGTGGACTTGGCAGAGTACTGCCACCTCCACAACAAGAAGGAATCAAGACCAAAGAGCCTAACAAAGCATCTTCCCAAGGGGAAGCCAGTTCAAGAAGCCCAGTGGACCATGTAAAGCCTGTAAGCGTATGTCCACACTGCAAAACACAGTGTGCCAGAGAGTCTCCGAGCCTCAGTTAACAATCTCAGGCTTGCACAGTGGGGGTAAAAATAGCAATGTAGGTGTTCCCAGGCTTTGAAACCCTCCCTCGCCGCCAGGCTCCAGCACGATCGGTAATGCCTACACTACTAGTTTTAGTCCCACAGCATGTGCCCAAGACACTTGACCCAGGCTCAGCCTTGCTGCTGAGTTGGGTTTTTCTGAGCAGCATAGATATGCCCAGGGGAAAGCCAAGGACAATAAGCCAAGTACAGCCCATTGATCAAGTCACACCCATCCCTACAAGGATGCTGAGCCCAGAGGGCATGCATCACATTTCAAACATCTGCACAATCTATTGTGAGCAGAGTTTAGAAATGTGCCACCCCCTTTTTCCAATCAAATCTGATGCCGGTTGAAGGCTAGTGATAAAAAAACCCATCTGTTCTGAGTTTTATGAGAAGGTTTATTTACGAGTTCTGCTGTTAGACATCTGCATCTGACAGGAAATGCACAGATTATAGGACACTTTTTGGGAACAGGAATTGTTTGGTTTGATTGTATCAGGCCTCATTTATTCTTTATGGAGCATTGCTCAGCACAGCTGCAAGAATGATTTCTTCTCTTTAACTACAGCAGCAGGTGCTTCAGGAACACATTAAGCAGAGATTCTGAAGTGAAGCAGAGAAAGTATCTTGAGGGATAATAGTGTTCCCTTTACTCTAATGAAGTTCTTCCTTCCAGGCTGGTAGAAGTCAAAAGAGCTTTCTTCCACAATTATGCAGCAGCCCCACTCCTACTGCCTCAGGTCATTGGTTACATCTACAGGGCAAATAGAATGTGTGATTGTAGCATGGTTAGGCATATCTATACAGTAACTCCTTGCTTAATGTTTTAGTTATGTTCCTGAAAAATGCGACTAAGTGAAACAATGTTAAGCAAATCCAATTTCCGCAAAGGAATTAATGAAAATGGGAGGGCGGGGGGTTAGGTTCCAGGGAAATTTTCTTCACCAGACAAAAAAAGATTATACACAAGTTTTAAACAATTTAATACTGTACACAGCAATGATGATTGCGAAGCTTGGCTGAGGTGGTGAAGTCAGATGGTGGGATA
Source organism: Chelonia mydas (assembly GCF_015237465.2). Taxonomy (NCBI): domain Eukaryota; kingdom Metazoa; phylum Chordata; order Testudines; family Cheloniidae; genus Chelonia; species Chelonia mydas. The sequence goes on along the minus strand of NC_057851.1, from coordinate 107,466,022 downwards.
TTTCCCAGGGGATGCCTTACTGCTAAATGTTGAACTAGAACTCGGCTGAGCCCCCAGGGGTTAACACATTATTGTTAATGTAGCCTCACACTCCACAAGGCAGCACGAATGGAGGGAAGGGAGACAGAATGGCAGACAGACACTCTGTGTGTGCGCGCGCGCGCAAGATGCGCATTGCCCCTTTAAGTACGCTGACCCACTAAGTAGATTGCCTTTTTAAGTAGACCAGGAAGCTGAGACAGCAGCTGCTCCCAGCAAGCTCCCTCCATCCTGAGCCCTGTCCTGTCTCTCCCTCTACCCCCCCCCCCACTCTTTGTAGATGGGGTAAGCAGGGGGGGCAGGAAAAGGGGGGGAGGGGGAACACCTTGATATTAGCCCCCCTCTTTCCCTCCACCCTGCACAACAAGCAGGAGGCTCTGGGGAGCAGCTCCAAGGCAGAGGGCAGGAGCAGCACATGGCAGTGGGGGGAGGGACAGCTGAACTGCCGGCAATTGATAGCCTGCTGGGTGGCTGCCGCACAGAGAATTTAGGGGAGCGGATGGGGGGGCTGCCGGTTCACCCTGGTTCCAAGCCCCCACCAGCTAGATCCAATGGGCTGCTCTTTCTGCAAGCAGTGGACAAAGCAGGCAGCTGCCAAACAACGTTATAAAGGAGCGTTGCATAACTTTAAACGAATATGTTCTCTAACAGATCAGCAACGAAACATTAACTGGGACAACTTTAAGTGAGGCGTTACTATACTAAAGGAGTACTTGTGGCACCTTAGAGACTAACCAATTTATTTGAGCATAAGCTTTCGTGAGCTACAGCTCACTTCATCGGATGCACAGTATGCATCCGATGAAGTGAGCTGTAGCTCACGAAAGCTTATGCTCAAATAAATTGGTTAGTCTCTAAGGTGCCACAAGTACTCCTTTTCTTTTTGTGAATACAGACTAACACGGCTGTTTTTCTGAAACCTGTTACCATACTAGTTTTAATCTAGCTAGCACTGGTGACAATAGTAGCAGACGTGGTAACAAGCTAGCTGTGTCAGTAGAAGCCTGCCAGAGAAGGTAGAGACATACTAAGGTGGCTAGCCACTATTGCCATGTCTACACTAGCCAGATTAAAACTAGCCTGGGTATGCCTATCCCCCTACAATCACACCTTCCTTTGCAATGTAGACATACCCTTTAGTAACGGACAGCCAGCAACAAAGGAAGCCCTATTAAATTACATTCTGGGTGATCAGGCTAAGCACAGGCAGAGCATGCCTGAGAAGTTGAAAAGCCTTAAGACAGTTCTTCCAGAGGCTAAATTTAACAGCTAGAGAAGCTGGTTTACAGGAAGAAAGGCAAAAGGATGCCCTTAAGAATGTTAAGCCCAGCAGCTGGGTGTAGGTGAGCTGGTTGCAATTAAGAGTAGGGGGCAGAAGAGGAAAAAAGCCTGTTACTTCTAATTCACCTGTGCACCCAAATCAGGGTTACTGGGATTAAGTTAAGAGTAGTGTTAGACCCCAGGTTAAAGTTGCCTTAAAAGTCCTATTCTCATGGGGAAACTATGGGAAATTATTCTGAATTAGCAGTAACAATACAAGTTGCAAAACTGGATTTAGAAAATTACTTAAAATTACTAAACCAAAACTTTCTGGAAAGTATTTATGCAACAGTAAAGAGATTAGAGACACATGATCAGATTGACAGAATCCCCTTTAGTTACTAGTATTCCATTATAGCCACTACAATACAGTACTATACATATGACAGCCAAAATTACACGTTAGCTTTAAAACTCTAGCCATATAAACTGACAAACTAAAGAGCCACCATTTGATTCTTGTTGCACTATGTGTTTTCCATCTCCTATTCAGCTGAAGTGATGTTTTATCTGAAAACTGACACTGATTTGCTGACAAGGTATTGTTCTTAAAACATGCAAATTATAATGCTGAAATCAGAAAATATGCACCAATTTTGAAGCCAGTGCCAAGATGTACCACTTTTTCTTGATGCACTAGTTTAGTGCCAACATTGTTTTAGACAATTTTACCTCCTTTCCCCTTGCCCTGCACCAGGCCCATAGCTACCTTCCCTCTATAAACCTGATCTTCAATACTGTAATAATCTCCCCCAAATGTTTAACAGATTATGGTTGCTCATGCTGAGATTACTCAAATCCAAGTGCCCCCCAACAGTTCTTTAGTATGTGGGAAGAGCCAGCTCAGTTCCTCCCCAGCTCCACATTACTTCTCACTTCTTACAGTCACCTAGACCAATCAACCCACTAGCCTCAAAGGTGGTTGGTTAAAGTTGTACGAGTCACCTACCATCTGCAGACAGTTTTCCATAAACTAATTTTTTTACCAAGTTTTCATGTTGTGAAACTCGAGACAAGACCATACTGCATTACTCCCTCTCTAGCACAATCCAAGAACTGTCATTAACTTCAATTGTTTTCTGCCACAAGCCACTCTTGCCTCCCAACACAACCACCCCTTCCATAAACCCATCAGCATGCATGTGGGCACAATATGGTCAGTTAAGGCTCTGCATCTTCAGGAGAATGATGCAAGTTTGCATGTTGTAACTCGTGAGTTAAGGCCAGTTTGAAACTTTTGTACTGAAGAGAAAAAAAAGTGTTCAAAACTGGGTTGTGGTAGGGGATTAGGATATCTGGTGAGGCAGAGCAGAGATCATCACAGTACTTCCTGTGGTTTTCTCAAAAGAGGTTCAGAACAGAGCTGCTTTTCAGGCTGTTTCTCCCCCTTCCTGATGCCATGGGAAAGAAGAGGGATTGGTGAGAAAACATGTGGTATAAACTCATTTCAAGAAATGCCCCACCACAGAGTGGAGTCCTCACTGTGTAGTTTAGTGCACTATGGAGCCAAGACAACAATGCTGTTTCAGTAATGAAGGGTGATAGGATTACAATCAGTAATAATCCACCAAACCACCTCCACATGACTAGAGGGTTGTGAAAGGTAAACCTGGTAGATTAATTCAGCTCAAGTGAACTTTTACACAGTCTTCACATAGAAATTGCATAAACACAAGTGAGGAGCTATACTATTGGGCAGAGAGAGAGGTTAACCCAATTTCTTACATTTTCACTACCATTCCAATGGCTGACAAAAGTCTTCTGGAGAGAGCCAAATACCACAGGATTTTTGATGTGCTTCTCTTGTAGTTTTGTACAAATGATGAGGCAGCCCTAGGTGAGGAACTGACAGTGGGGTCCAGTTCTGTTCCAGTGTATATTGATACAAACAAACCTTGTGCATTCCCCTTTCAGTTAGTTTAAAAAAACCTTCAGGGTAAACTAAATCCAGTTTCCACCCTATGCTCTCCCTAGTGGTAGAGCATTTCAAGTGACTGTATGGTAAGACTGACTGTTCAAAATTATGACATCTTGTTTTAATAGTCAGAGTTCTGTAGTGATATAGTTTAGATTGCAACTTATTTGAAGGTTTATTTGTTCAGCTATACATTTAAATCCTGAATTGAGTTTGAGAGATGGGAAGCTTGTTAGGCAGCATATCATAAACATTATCAGATATTGACAGCTATATCTAAAGTTGAATTTCAGATCATTGAGGCCTATTTGCCCTTGAGAATCCAATTCTCTGAACTAGTCTCCTTGAGAACAGGTCTGTTCCATATTTACTCATGTTTTAATAGCCCTGCTTAGTTTAGTCTAGTTGTACTCCTGAAGACTAGGTGCTGTTAGATGGCTTTTATCCATAGGCTTACTAAGGTAACTCACTCATGGGTTTGTCATGAGTTCGTTTGCCAGATCCTGAGTTATATCTAAACAATGTGGGTATGTCTGGAATGATTTATGCTAGAGACTCTTTGAAAGGGTTTTTGAACAAAAAAATTCAAATTTTAAAAGCTTTAAAAATGAAGCTTAGCATTAATGAAGCTGTAAAGTTTACAAGGTTGAAGCAAAGTGCCATGCTTCTACGGGTTTGAAATAATTTTTAGTCTTGACGCTTTCATGGAGCTAAGTTGAGCAGAAAGACAGACCAGTACATTGCTTCAGAACCTGGCACATCAGAAGACTGCCAATCATAAACAGTATAATACTAAATCAAATTTTGGAACAGGAAACTCATGTTTTCAAGTAGCTTGTGATATAAGTTATCTGATTCACAAATAGAACAAAAAACAAGTTTACCATATCACTTCTCTGAACATGATATATTCTAATGTGAAAGGGGCAGACAAGTAAATAGCTTTTTCTAGAGAACAGAGTTTACCTTGAATTATTTTAAAAAAAAACAAACAAACTGAAGGGCTAATACAGAGCTTTAGAAAAAAAGCTATGTACCTGTCTGGCCTCTATCACATTAGAATATATCATGTTTAGACAGATATGGTAAACTTGTTTTTTGTTCTGTTTGTTAATCAGTGGCATCAGATAATTTAGACCACAAGCTACTTCCAAACATGAGTTTACTAATCAAATTTTGAAACAGGATTATACTGTTCATGACTGGCCTTTTTTGATGCGCCAAGTTCTGAAGCATTTAAAAAAAAAGTTAACTTCCTATTTGCAAACTATCCAAGAGACCAATAGATTCAAGTAGTCTATTAGACTTTGCATTGTTCACTTGAGCCCTCCAATGAATAGATTGTTAAAACACGTGCAACTCTGTTACTCTGCTTCAGGCCAACTAGAAACAGTAATTAAAACTTGAGCAATATCTTCTTTTGGCTAGACAGACATGCATGCATCACATGGACAGTATTCATAAGTTATTCACTTATCTAGTTCTACTCCAAGCTCTTTTAAGGCTTTTGGGATACACAATTCCCCCATTCTCTTTTCCTTCTATTTACCATTCAGATGTATCACTTCTGGCTTTCTCCATTAATCACAACACAACAGATATGGCCAGAAAATGGTACAGAAGAGTGTATTGTGGCAATTCAGTTAATAATGATAGTTGCCTTGTGCCACTTACACATGTGAAATTGCCTAAGTCTGTGATGCAGTTTTGCCTGATTCTTGCTGACTGATTTAATGGCCCATTGCAGAGTGTTAGTCTCCTGAGCCCTGAGGCTTTGTCTTCACTGCCAAAAAAAGATGCATTCTCAACTTGAGTAACTGACAGTAAAATCCTAGTCAAGACAAGGCAGTGCATATTTAATTTGACCAGTTAACTTGTGCGGACTCCCCACAGGCTTTAATTTGACCTGCTAACTCACATGAAAATGAACTGCCTTATCCGACGTTGAGTTAGCTAACTCGAGATAAAATCCTAGTGAAGAACACAAATTGAGGATTATCCAGTGAAGACAAAGCCTGAGATCGCTGAACTGGCAGTTTGTCAGACCACAAGGAGATCAAATGCCTTGTGCCCTATTGTAACTAACATCTTTCAACCAGCTGAGGAGCATGCTGTATTGGCAAATCGGAGGCCTAGACTCTGCAAGAAAATGTCACTCAGGAGTGTGAAAAATCCATCTCTCTGAATGGTGCAGTTAAGCCTGCTTACGTGCTGCAACAGTGCCACTGCAACATTTGGAGTGCAGACAAGCCCTAAGGGCTAGCCATAGCCTCCATTAGATCTTGTGGATTGGGAAAGGAAAAGCTCCGCAGATGCCTTCCTCCTTTACCAACCCCATCCCCAAAAGGGCAGACCTGAAAGAATCCTTCCTGCACCCTCTGCATATTAGCTACAAACTGATCAACAACTCTGGTTATAAAGTAGTATGGACGGTATTAAGTTGTGCAGAATGCCCCTGGTTATTAGTTCTATGTTACCAAGGCCCCCCAGTCTGCTACAACAACGTCCTGCAGAATTTCTGAATCCCAGCTCTGACTAGTGACATGCCAACACAGGATTGCAAAGAATAGTCTTTACTAATTGTTGCCACTGTTGACTTCCAATGCTGGGGCTGAAGACAATGTAAACAAACATCCAGGAGTAGTTGGAATCTAGGTGCTCTTGTACAAGAGTTCAGTGATCTGAATTATACTTCCTAACCCCACCCCTTCCCCACACACAATCCTCTGATCCAAGTTTGGTGGTGCTTTAAACCTAGACTAGCTGGCTCAACTGTGGGTATATGCTAGGCTGTGGGTTTCAGCTGGGGTACATGTACCCCTAAGGGTACACAGAGGTCTTCCAGGGATACATCAACTCATCTAGATATTTGCTTAGTTTTACAACAGGCTACATAAAAAGCACTCGTGAAGTCAGTAATTTCAGAGAGACAAAATGAGAAAGTAAGCAATTTTTCAGTAATTGTGTGCTGTGACACTTTTGTCTTTTTAGGTCTGATTTTGTAACCAAGTAGTTTAAGTGAGGTGAAACTTGGGGTATACAAAATAAATCAAACTCCTGAAAGGGGTACAGTAGTCTGGAAAGGTTGAGACCCACTGTACTCAAGCTTGGATGCTACTTTCATGCAGGCTAGTAACCCACAGTTTCCTGCTAGCCTTCCTATAATTACCCTGTGTTCAAAAGGATGGACAGACAGACAAGTTCTCCACAATTCGCAGAAAATCAGAGTAAATTAACTCTCATTTCAGCACAAAGCCATGAAATGCATCCCCAGAAGTCCTAGCAATGGACTTGGGTAAGTGCAGCAACAGGAAAGGAAAGAATAAATGGACACAAATTGGACATCAAGAATTTTAACATTCAAAAACCAGCCAGAGAACACTTCAACCTCCCTGGTCACTCAGTTTCAGACCTGAAAGTCCCAATTCTCCAACAAAAAAAACTTCAAAAACAGACTCCAACGAGAAACTGCAGAATTGGAATTAATTTGCAAACTGGACACCATTAAATTAGGCTTGAATAAAGACTGGGAGTGGATGGGTCATTACACAAAGTAAAAACTACTTCCCCATCCTAATTTCCCCACCCCCACACTGTTACTCACACCTTCTTGTGAACCGTTTGAAATGGGCCATCTTATCACTACATAAGGTTTTTCTCCTGCTGATAATAGGCCACCTTAATTGGTCTCGTTACAGTTGGTATGGTAACACCCATTTTTTTCTATGTGTTCTCTCTCTATACACACACACACACACACACCCCTCCTCCTACTGTATTTTCCACTGCATGCATCCAATGAAGTGGGTTTTAGCCCACAAAAGCTTATGCTCAAATAAGTTTGTTAAGTCTCTAAGGTGCCACAAGTACTCCTCATTTTTTTACTAATTTGAGTGCGGCTGCTCACACCCAGGTTCTCCAACTTGAGGGCTGATCACTGGAGTTACCCTCAGGGTAGATCTACACAGCAGCTAGGAGCATGCTTCCCAGCCCAAGCAGACATTCTAGTTCTGCTGAGCTAGTGCCTAAAAACAGCATGGCTGTGGCAACATGGGCTAGCCATCTGAGTTCAATCCCACTGACCCAATGGATATCAACTCAGGGCTAGTCTGAGCAGCCATGGCCACACTGCTATTATTAGGTGCTAGCTCATGTAAATCCAGACTGAGAATTACACCTCCCAGCCACTGTGAAGACATGCCCTAAGTAGCTAGAACCTTCTCTTCATGTCTCTTTAGATAATCCTTTCTTAAAAAGGTAAGCACCTAGGCGCAAAGCTTTAAAGGTATTTAGGTACACAACTCCCATTGACCTCAAACTACCACCACCATGGCAATATGTTGGATCATATTAAAGAAGTTCTGTATTAAAATCACAAATCAGTTTGATTCCCCATAGTTTAAATTTCAGGGTATTACTAATTAAGAGGGAGGTCTCGGTGTTTGGCTGCTAATTGTGTAAGTGCATCCTAAGACAGATTCTGTTCTCAAAAGCAATACTTTGAAACAACAACTACTCACGCAGAGAGAGACTCAAAGCGATACTTTGTAACAGAAACAGCACACAGACTCCCCACACTTTTGTTGCATTTATATGGCTGTGTTAACAATTGTGATTAAAATGGAGATAGAGGATGTACGTGGACGGATGCTTGGTGTGGATAATAAATGATCAGGGAGGTGCCAGCCTAAGAATCCAGTGTTGATCCGCTGGAGAAGGCGTCAAGTGGAAACAACCAGAGGACCCCTGGAGGACAGATTGGAATCCACCCAACAGCCTCAAGGATGGGAGAACTGAAGAAAAGATATCTGGCAGCACGGAGCCGTCAGGAATGTGCCATCTGCTGATTGATTCAGCAACAGCATGATGAAGCAATTCCCATAGACTGGCATAGGAATAAATTCCTATAAAAGTGGACTCTAGAAACTGAGAACTTGGGGGTCTGATTCCGCAAACCAAGTTCCAGAAGCATCAGATGTGCATCTGACAAGGCCCTGCTCCTGCCTCGTGTCCAGGCCACCTGGCCAGTGGCTTGGCACGAGCAACTCTAAGGCTGGTAACTATGAAAATAACCTTGCAGAACCTGTGTGTCTGAATAAATATGAAATTGAATGGAATGTTATAGCTATAACTGCTTACTATGATTCTTTCTGTAATCACAATAAATGTGGCATTTTGCCTTTTCCCCTTTAATAAGATCCTGCTGGTTTTTATTTTATTGGTATAACTAATAGTCCAGAACAGTTTGGAAGAAACTGCAAGAATCGTTCAAGTACCTTATAAAAAACCTGGCAAATGGAGCACCACTAAAGTACACCCAGACAAGTCCTCTATGAGTGGATTAAATCTTTCCAAAAGCCAGGGAGGGGGAAAAATAAAAAAAATTAAAAAATCAATGGCAGGATTGAACCGAATTGTGAAGCATGCAGGTTTTAAGCCTTTTTGCATGCTTTGGAGGAGGACATGAATATGCCAGAAGCGAGAAAGCTTTCTTTCTAAGCAGAGCTTAGCTATCCAGAGAAGAAAGCTGGAAATAGAGTACACAAATGAATGGCGATGGACTCCCTGTAACTGAACAAGGAATTTTGTTCCTTTTTGTTGCTTTTGCAGAGGGCGAGTCCTACAGTGGAGCAAGGCTGCCATGTGTTCATTTGTGGTCTAAATTTGGGTGAAAGGTGATTGGTTGCAGAAAGCAACAGAAGATGTTCTGTGTATAAATCCATCACTTACAAAGTTAAGCTGTTTTACTCTGCTGACAAGGGATTTTGTAATATTTTATGTATAAGGGGACTGACAACTTACTCTTAGGGTATATCTATACTGAGGGAAAATATCTAGAGCACTGAGCCTAAGACCCAAGCCCAGACATCTACATTGCAATTGTATAGCTCTGCATCCCGAACCCCATGAGTCTGAATCAGCCAACCTGGCTCAGTCATGGCCATGCCACAGATCTTGTTGCAATGGAGATGTACCCTTAGTGCTGTAAACACAGGAGGAAGGTTTGTCCAATAAAAACAGACACTCTAATCCCAATGTTTGGCTATTTCATTAAGGAAAAGCAGATGCTCCATTACAGAACAGAGTTATTTCTATTTGTTACATGGATAATCATTACCCAACCCTCATCCCCGCCATTGGGAACACAAGGTCATGGTTATAAAACTAGTTTACCCTGGGTCATAGTCCCTATAAACCTGTGCCTAGAATCCCAGCTCCTGGAGTCACTTGATTACATCAATATCTCAGCTCTTGGGGGGGGGGGGGGGGGGAGAATTTTTCTGGCCCTCCTAGCTGCGAAGAAAATCTTGAAACATGATCCAAGTGTAACTTATGCAGTGATGTCTGCCTGAAACAGTAGCTCTGACAGGGGTAAGATGACCTGTGCATCCCAACAGGGTGCTAGCCTCAAGACTCATTGTTTTGGAGGCTCCATCCCCCTGCCCCATAGAGGGTTGTGTACCAAGAAGAAAATAGTGGGCCCTGTCCATCCAACCAAACAGACAAACCCCAGCTGCCTGGCCACCCATATTAAAAGCCTGGCCTATGACTTTGTGTGTGTGGGGGGGGGGAGGGGGGGAGGAAGGAGGTCAGGGGGGGAAGGAATTCTGCTTTTCCTGAGTGGAGGCCTCCCCACACGTCCTTCCTTGGAGAAAACCCCAGCATTGCTGCCCCAGCCTCTCTGTGAAGGGAGGGAGCCCTGTACCTCCCTTCTCCTCCCCCTATGGAAAGGGTGGGCAAACTTTTTGGCCCAAGGGCCCCATCGGGGTTCGCGCAACTGTATGGAGGGCCGGGTAGGGAAGTCTGTGCCTCCCCAAACAGCCTGGCCCCGGCCCCCTATCCATCCCCTCCCACTTCCCACCGCCCTCAGAACCCCCAACCCATCCAACCCCCCTGCCCCTGACCACTGACTGTCCCCTCCCAGGACCCCCCCACCCGTAGCTGCGCCCTGGGACCCCTATCCACACCCCCACCCCCTGTCCCCTGACTGCCATGACCCCTATCCACACCCCCACCCCCGACAGGCACCCCGGGACTCCCAGACCCTATTGAAGCCCTCTGCCCCCTTAACCTCCCTGAACCTCTGCCCCATCCAACAACCCCCTGCTCCTTGTCTGCCCCTCGGGACTCCCCGCCCCCACTTCCTGCCCCCTTACCATGCTGGAGCCAGTCATGCTACCGCACCACCGCAGTCATGCCGCAGAGTGGGGACAGAAGGGGAGGGGCCAGGGGCTAGCCTCCCTGGCCGGGAGCTCAAGGGCCGGGCAGGACAGTCCCGCGGGCCACCGTAGTTTGCCCACCTCTGCCCTGTGGCCTTAATCCACTTCCTTTAGTCCTGAATCTACCCACATGTACTGACTTAAGTCAATTAAAAATCAGACACACAACCTTATTGTTTAGAGGGCTCTAGAGAGTGTGGGAGTCATTTGTTTTGACACCTAAGATACAGACCTCCTTGGCCCCTACCCAAAGCAGCTGGGTGAGTTAGAGCTAAAATGTGGGGGGTACTGTGTGGAAATTCTTATTCCCCACCTAGCAAATTTTTACAGCAACTAGCTGCCCTAATGCACCATATTCTTGTGTTTACGAGTACATGTAGAAAGGGTTAAAGTGCATTTACAGATAGAACAAAACTACTGAAAACAAGCTACTCCACTATCAGATTTCAGGCTTAACACCCCATGTTCTGGAAGCTGAAGAACACCACTTCTGAGATGCTTCTATGCCCCTGCACTAGTTTACTTTCCCCTGCATTTTAAAGATCACCTTAGTGGCTGTAAGGACTTGAAGGTTTAAATGAAAATTCAGATTCTGGAAGTGGTTGTGCAGCAGTTTCTAAGACCAATTGTAGTAATTTATGCTCTTGCCTAAAAGCATTATGCCTGGGGCTCTGACTGTCAACTCTTTGGGACAAGGACCATCTCTTATTTGTTCTGTACAGCAGCATGCACCTTTATGGCACTGAGTATCAGTATAAGGCTTCAGGGCCTACAAGCCCCGACCTGGATATTGGCAACAGCAGAAGCAGTACTACCAACACCAAGCGTTCAAAAAAGAGTTAGGCCCAAGAAGTCATTAAAAATCTCATTTTAAACCAAAGTAGTTACATTTTGGATTTTTTTTTGAAGTTATATTTATGTCCAGAATACTAGATTAGACTATCTAGTCTGGCCTCCTGTACTTCACAGGCCATTAAGTTTCACTCAGATACACCCCTACAGAGCCGGAAGACCAAAGCATTTTAGTCCTCAAAGTGGTTGGGTGCCACAGGCAAAGAACAGGAGAAACTGAAGTGCCACCAATTCCTGAGTCCCCTGCAATGGCAGGGAATTTATTAAGTGTGAGATGCTTTCACTTTTGAATTCTCTTGGAATTGTGAAGGCTAGAAACTTTTAAAAAGTGACAGCTGAGATTCTCCTGTCATCATTGATTGCAGGAGCGAAGGCTTTAAAGAAAAAAAGCCACAGGAGATCAAACAAGAGATGAAAAACCACAGGGTGGAGGTGCTGGCCTTACCCAGAACTAGGAAATATGGTAAGTTAGTTGTGCTGTAACTCCAGAGCTAGGTTTCCTTAGCAGTCCAGGATGAAGAAAATGCAGGACAGGTGGGGAGCTGCACAATGCTTTTAATTTTAACAGCTCTTGCCTCTCGTCACTAGAAACTTTTCCAATGCCCCCGCAGCTATTTCTGATCTTAACTTCTGCCAACATGGTGCATGTCGGGGAGGGCGGGGGAAGGGGAGGATACAAAGCAGCTGCCAGAGGAGGAAGACCACCTACTGGCTACCTGCAATTACATTAGATTGAGTCTACCAGTCTGCTAGGATTTCCTCTGCATCCAGTTAACAGTGGTAGCAGACAATTAGGTCCTACTTAGGAATAGTTGAGGGTGGTAGTCTCCATGTTTTACAATATTTTGGTACTTACCTAGATTCCATATTCTTGGCAATCCCTCACTTCTTTGTGTTAATGGAATTTTGCAACTCTGTTCCTTTACTACATGATGCAGCATCGCAGTGTTATTGAGGTAGGGAATAGGGCTAGGGTGGATTTTGACCTTCTAGAAGAGCAAGTTTAGCAGGAACTAGTTTTGTCCACTCTAAGCCTGCTGAATTAACTAGGTCTGCATGTGTCAGGACAGAGTTCTACTGGAAATTTCTTTGCAATTAACTACAGTCTGTATGAGTCACCACAATGGACAAGGAAATACTATTTGTCCTCTCATGGAGATAATGAATGGTACTTGATTTTCTAGCATTCAGTAAATATGTATTCACTATGGAACCATCTAAGTGTCATTCAGAATTCAAAGCTACTGCATATTTTCCAGAAGGCTTATAAAGGAACCTGTGATAACTAACAACTGGAAGTCTCCAAAGTAGGCATAATGTTGTAAGGAGGAAATGAAGGAAGATGTCAATGCACTGCAGTAGATAATATTGGGAAGAAGAGTCACATTAAGATTTATAATGAACAGCAAGAAGCAAGGAGGTGGGTGGAGAAAGTTCCAGAAAGATTGAATTCAGGCTTTCAACATAATGAAGAAATAAGGAATGAGAGAGATCTGAAAACTTAACTAAAGCAAGCAAAGCTTCGAGGTACAGAGATGGTGAAAAGAGGAATAATGCTATTTGTCTTTGCTTGGGCAGCAGTATTTAGAGACCTGAATTTTAGTGCTACTAAGACAGGATCAGGTGGATGACAGGATCAGGAATCGAGTGATACATACAGAGCAAAGCCAGTCATGGTATGTGGTTTGAACAGATTGAAGAGACTGGAAAAAGCATGGTGCCAATCTTACTGCTGAAGTTGAGAAGCTACACAACTGGGTGCAATAGCTTCAGTAAAGTTTACTTTTGATGCAGCTATCTTGTGCAGACAGGTTCTCTCATGAAATCTGAAAGATGTGAACAAGAGTAACTGGCCACAAGACCCCTAGGCTCTTGATGGTGGTGACTAACCAAGGGTGCACTGAGAGGGCAAACAAAGAAAATTTGCCAAGATACTCAATTTTACTCACTAATAATTAAAGGCATTTAGCATTTACCAAGAACAGGTTAAATAAGCTGAATTATGAACTACTACAGCCCACAAAAGGGCATGAGGGTAACAATGCTCTAAGATGCACTGGAAGATAGAAGGGGCTCAAAGTTGAATTATGCTCATATGCAGCTCAGACTCCATTATGGCGCAAGTGAAGATAAGGCAGAATGTGGCATATCTATCCCAACACCTTCTGCTAAGTCTTTTTACAGGAAATAAAGTCGAACAGAGTTAAAACAAAACTTCTTTAACTATACCAGATTTGTGAAAGGCTGAAAAAATTTCAGACAAAAATTATGACTGCAAGTTAGCAGTAGCAGATCAGTGACTCATTTTGAACCTGTCCAGCTGCTCAGTTTAACACCCAGGTATCTTTTATTGCCTTAGAATGAACCCATTGAACAAGAAGTAGTCAGAGCCATCATCAATATTTAAAGGGCATGCTTGAGAATCAATTGTTGTCTTTAAATTCCCTCTGAATTTAAAATAGTTGCTACTGAGGGGGGAAAAAAAGCTAGTAGCCTGTTACTACTAAATGTTTCATGAAGAATGAAGGTATTTCCATCCTTATTCTTAAGGAGATGTGTTTTAACCATTTCTGGCAAGTCCATGTACTAGCATGAACATTCCTTGTACTGAACTGCCTGACAGCTTAGTACACCTCTACCCAGATATAATGCGGTCCTCGGGAGCCAAAAAAATCTTACTGTGTTATAGGTGAAACTGCGTTATATCGAGACCCTCTGTCCCTTATCCAATCCCTCGGCCCCAGCCCAGCACCCTTAACACACCGCTCAGAGCAGCGTGTCGGAGCCAGACATGCTGACGCCCTGATCTGCTGGAGCGCACAGCTCCGCCCCCCAGAGCGCTGCTTTACCACGTTATATCAGAATTCGTGCTATATCGGGTCACGTTATATCAGGGTAGAGGTGTAGTTTAACTGTCTTCAAGAATACTAAAAGCCTTCCAAGACAGGAGAGTGATGTTTACTCTTGGAAAGTCATCTAGCCTGTTGAGTAGCTTGAAGCTTCCTCTTACTTGCTGTCATTGCTCAAAGCATGTTTAGGATATGGCATTCTTAGGGCTGAGAAAGCAGCCCAGACAGACAAGTTGAGGGGTTAAAACACACAGAAAGAATATCATAGAAGATTAGGGTTGAAAGAGACCTCAGGAGGTCATCCAGTACAATCCCCTGCTCAAAGCGGGACCATCCCAGCCATGGGGTCGTCAAGCTGGGCCTGAAAAACCTCTAAGGATGGAGGTTCCACCATCTCCCTAGGTAACCCATTCCAGTGATTCACCACCCTCCTCGTGAAATAGTTTTTCCTAATATCCAACCTACACCTCCCCCACTGCAACTTGAGACCATTGCTCCTTGTTCTCTCATCTGCCACCACTGAGAACAGCTGAGCTCCATCCTCTTTGGAACCCCCCCTTCAGGTAGTTGAAGGCTATCAAATCCCCCCTTACTCTTCTCTTCTGCAGACTAAATAAGCCTAGTTCCCTCAGCCCCTCCTCATAAGTCATGTGCCACAACCCCCTAATCATTTTTGTTGCCCCCCTTGGACTCTCTCCAATTTGCTCCTCCTTTCTGTAGTGGGGACCCAAAAGTGGACGCAATACTTCAGATGTGGCCTCACCAGTGCTGAACAGAGGGGAATCACCCTTCCTTCGAACTGCTGGCAATGCTCAAACTAATGCAGCCCAAAATGCTGTTAGCCTTCTTAGCAAGGTGGGCACTCATATCCAGCTTCTTGTCCATTAACTCCCAGGTCCTTTTCTGCAGAACTGCCACTTTGCCACTCGGTCCCCAGCCTGTAGCAGTACATGGGATTCTTCTGTCCTAAGTGCAGGACTCTGCACTTGTCCTTGTTGAACCTCAGATTTCTTTTAGCCCAACCCTCCAATTTGTCTAGGTCACTCTGGACACTACCTACCTCTCCCCCCAGCTTAGTGTCATCTGTGAACTTGCCAAGAGTGCAATCATCCCTCAACCATCCCATCATCCAGGTAATTAATAAAGATGTTGAACAAAACCGGCCCCAGGACCAACCCCTGGGGCACTTTGCTTGATACTGGCTGCCAGCTAGACATTGAGCTGTTGATCACTACCCATTGAGCTCAACAATCTAGCCAGCTTTCTATCCACTGTATAGTCCATTCATCCAATCCATACTTCTTTAACTTGCTGGCAAGAATACTGTGGGAGACTATAAAAAGCTTCGCTAAAGTCAAGGTATATCACATCCACTGCTTTCTCCATATCCACAGAGCCAGTTATCTCATCATAGAAGGCAATCAGGCTGGTCAGGCATGACTTGCCTGAGGTGAATCCATGTTGACTGTTGCTGATCACCAACCTCTCCTCCAAGTACTTCAAAATGAATTCGTTGAGGACCTGCTCCATGATTTTTCCAGGGACCGAGGTGAGGCTGACCGGTCTGTAGTTCCCTGGGTTCTCTTTTTTTGGAGATGAGCCTGTATTTGTCTTTTTCCAGTAGTCCAGGACCTCCCCCCGCCCCCAAATCACCATGATTTTTCAGAGGTAATGGCCAATGGCTCTGCAATCACATTTGCCAACTCCCTCAGCACCCTCGGATCCATTTTACCCAGACCCTTGGATTTGTGCATGTCCAGCTTTTCTAAAAAGTCCTTAACCTGTTCTTTCACCACTGGGCTGCTCACCTCCTCCCTATACTGTGCTGCCCAGTGCTGCAGTCTGGGAGCTGACCTTGTCTGAAGGCTGAGGCAAAGAAAAGTATTGAGTAATTCAGCTTTTTCTACATCTGTCACTAGGTTGCCTCCCCAATTCAGGAAAGGTCCCATACTTTCCCTGACCTTATTGCTAACACACCTGTAGAAACCCTTCTTGTTACCCTTCACATCCCTTGCTAGCTGCAACTTCAATTGTGCTTTGGCCTCCCTGATTACATCCCTGCATGCTCAAGCAATATTTATACGCCTCCCTAGCCTTCTGTCCAAGTTTCTACTTCTTATAAGCTTCCTTTTTGTGTTTAAGCTCGCCAAAGATTTCTCTGTTAAGACAAGCTGGTCGCCTGCCATATTTGCAATTCCTTCTGCACATCGGGATGGTTTGTTCCTGCACTCTCAATAAGGCTTCTTTAAAATACAACCAGCTCTCCTGGACTCCTCCCCCCCCCCCCTCCCTTCATATTAGCTTCCCAGGGGAGCCTACCCATCAGTTCCCAGAGGGAGTCAAAGTATGCAGTCTCTCTGCAGTCAAGGAGTGCTAGAAACAACTTTATATTAAAAGCTCAGGGACTGCTGAAGTTCTGACCAAACCCCCCCAATTCTGGGGAAGAAGCTGGTTTCCCACTGACACATGTAGAATAAAATCAGTCAAGTCCTGCCCTAACATGGATTTGTAAGGAAGGAACAAGAACATATAGTGGTCATTAAGTGTTCTCTATATACCAGAGTTTGCTGAACTTTTGAAAGCAGAGTGCCCTTCAACGAAGTGAAGCCAACTGCACACTCCCCTCCACCCCCTTCAAACCGACTGTATCCTGTAAATTGAGATGGACAACCCTTTAATACAGCCTGTGCTCCCCACTTGGGGGCATACCACGCTTTGCAAAATACTGCTGTGCACAAGTGACTAGTCTCTCCACTAGCCCCCTGTGGTCAGTGATGTCTCAGGGGCCTTGCCCACACTCCAGCATTCCAAAAGCCACACCACTGGTCTAGCCCTAGTGCTGCTTGGGCTAGACCAGTAGCAGAACTTTGTATAGATGGAATTTCAGCATTTTCTTACTATCCTGTGGTTTAACCCTGCCCAGCCATCTAGTTTTTTCCTAAAGAGATTATTAAGATTAGTTTCTGGTGCTCTGAAGCCTCCTGCCAGTATGGTTTTAAAGCCACATTTTCATTTACGAAGAAATTTCTTCCCATTGGTGCTATATGAAGCAGAGTAACAGTGAAACCAGGGTTGTACAGAAAGTGCTATCAAATGCACACACACAAAAACGTCAGTTTTCCTATAATACAAGGTATATAGTGAGTAGAATATGCAGAGAAGTGAAAATTTTAATTTGAATAAATTTCCTTAACACAGCAGCTCATTAGTTGCTGGACTTTCAGCAACCCCTTGTATCAGCCATAAAGTTCTGCAGTCACAACACTGGCGGTGCAGTATACATAGCAAGATTCACTGAATAGTATGTGAATTCAAATGGAGTACATTTTAACCCCCTATACATGAAGAATAATCTGTATGATTATTTCAATTAGGATATTAAGAGTGCTTTTAGACAGATTTCACCAAGTTTCCGAAAGCTATTACTTGGTATCATAAATATAAAGGGAAGGGTAAACACATTTAAATCCCTCCTGGCCAGAGAAAAAACCCTTTCACCTTTCAAAGGGTTAAGAAGTTAGGATAACCTCGCTGGCACCTGACCAAAATGACCAATGAGGAGACAAGATACTTTCAAAGCTGGGGGCGGGGGGAGAGAGAGGAGGAGAGAAACAAAGGCTCTCTCTGTCTTTGTGGGGTTTTTTTGCCAGGACCAGAGCAGGAATGCAGGTTAGAACTCCTGTAAAAAGGGCTACTAAGCAATCTAGTTAGATATACGTTAGATTCTGTTTTGTTTAAAGTTTCAGAGCAACAGCCGTGTTAGTCTGTATTCGCAAAAAGAAAAGGAGGACTTGTGGCACCTTAGAGACTAACCAATTTGAGCATAAGCTTTCGTGAGCTACAGCTTCCAATGAAGTGAGCTGTAGCTCACGAAAGCTTATGCTCAAATAAATTGGTTAGTCTCTAAGGTGCCACAAGTTCTCCTTTTCTTGTTTTGTTTAAATGGCTGATAAAATAAGCTGTGCTGAATGGAATGTATATGCCTGTTTGTGTCTTTTTGTAACTTAAGGTTTTGCCTAGAGGGATTCTCTATGTTTTGAATCTGATTACCCTGTAAGGTATTTACCATCCTGATTTTACAGAGGTGATTCTTTTACTTTTTCTTCAATTAAAATTCTTCATTTAAGAACCTGATTGCTTTTTCGTTGTTCTTAAGATCCAAGGGTTTGGGTCTGTATTCATCTATGCAAACTGGTGAGGATTTTTATCAAGCCTTCCCCAGGAAAGGGGGTGTGGGGTTTGGGAGGATTTTGGGGGAAGAGATGGTTCCAAGCAGGCTCTGTTTCCCTGTTTCTTTTCTTTCTTTCCCTGTTATATATTTGTTAGATGCTTGGTGGTGGCAGCAATAAAGTCCAGGGGCAAAAGGTAAAATAGTTTGTACCTTGGGGAAGTTTTAACCTAAGCTGGTAAAAATAAGCTTAGGGGGTTTTTCATGAAGGTCCCCACATCTGTACCCTAGAGTTCAGAGTGAGGAAGGAACCTCGCCACTTGGATTATTCTATTTCACCACATTAAAGCAACAGCAACTTGGAGTAAAAGTCCTGGGAGTAGTAATCTTAAAAGGAAGCCCAGAGTGTGCTTTGAAAACCATCTGATCAGCAATGCTATTATGCAGCATAGTGGTTTAGGGTTAGCTATTCAGAAGTTCCTCAAAATGTTTTGAAAGCTGCAAGTGTTTTATCCACTCTGTTTTCAGATATTGTAATATGACCCAAAACAAAGGATGGAGGTTATCCTATTTTACTGATGGGAACAGATAGCACCAGATACAAGTTAAGTGACTTTTCTAAGGCTGCACAAAAGAGCTGTGGCAGGACAAGGAATTGAACTCTTGTTTCATGTCCCAGTTTGGTGTTTTAGACTGAAGATCATATTTATCTTCCAAAGTTGTTCCATCCCACCACAGTGGTGCTCTCAAGGCCAGATAAGACATCTTTATCCCCCTAGCCTACCTGCCTTCCTCTCATTGAGAGAGAGATGAGAACTCTTGATCTGACATGTTGATGGGATTGTATTCCTTATATCCACCTACCCCCCAGCAACCTCTCAATCTGCAGTGTCAGGCAGTGTACCCATTCCAACAGACAGTGATGAGGTAGCTTGCAGGGGGAATTGGGCTGGAAAGGGTACTTGCTTAAGAGATTCATGCACAAAATCCCTTTCCCCAATAGTAGAGTCTCTTCAAAAGGTCCCAAAGAGACAGTCTGCATTCATTTTGCCACCCCCCATCAGATCGAGAGATATCTCAGTCTTCCATAAGACAGTTATATGCTACTTGATTAAAAGATGCAAACACATTGCTTAGCATTGGCACCACAAGACAGGCATTTGGATTACAGAAGAGCTGCTGGAGTCACGAGCATGACTAAAGGATTCTTTTATATTAGAATTTTGCCAGTAGGCAGACTTTGCTAGTGTTGAAACATTAAGTTTGCTTAAAAATACAACTTAAAGCTAAAAAAATTTAGACAAGAATTATACCTCTGGATCATTTTTTCTAGGTTTGTCCAGAATCTGAAACTAGACCTTTTGTGATAAGTGTATGACCCAAACCCCCAAATATAGTTGTGTTATACTACTGTGCAATGCTGCTGCAATAAAGAACATGACCAACAGTTACATAGCTGTTGGAATCACATGACCTGAAGACTGTCAAATTCACTTGTTTTGACATCTGTGGCAAGGCAAAGTCAGCAATTCCTTGCCCTGGGGAAAAAAGTTACAAGTTAAGCCTTGGCCTTGACCTTGACAAGTTAACTATGGCTTCTAAGAGGAGATGCAGAAAAACCCCAAATAAAACTCTTAAACTAGTGCTGGTCAAATACTTAAATTAGCGTAGCCTCCACTGACAAAGAACCGGCTAGAACTGGAACTAACAAACAAAGACCTGAAAGCCACAGCATGAGGGAGTTGTTTCTTCTTTAGCTAGAATACCCCTTGCCCGTCCCCCCTCCCTCCATATAGATTGTTGAAAGCAGCCAACAGTGCAATGTGTACCTAACAGTGACGCGCACATGCACACACACACACACACACACACACCCACCCCTCTGCACAAAGAATTCTGTATCATGGGTTTGAAAAAAAATGTTAATCTCTGAAATGGTAAAAACATGTTGTGGTGCAAGTTATTTTTTGCCTAATGAACTGGAATTCTGCTCAGTACCTAAAAAGAGGAAGTGCCAATTATTCTGTAGACAACTAGAGTAGAATGTTCTAAAACAGTGTTCTCACCTGAACAATTCATGGTGTCTCTATAAGGTATTTGTTTTTAAAGGCACCATAAAAACTAGAATTAATTTTTAAGAAGTGTGGTAGAATTCCTAGGGGAAAAAAGTTTTCTAGATTTTTTTTTTTTTAAAAAGGCCAACCACCACAAATAATTAGTGCCCATCTCTCCTCTGTATCCAGGAGAGAAATACTCTTTTCTACACAAATATTGTTTCTAAGCCCTGCTCTACACTACAGACTTAGGTTGATATAAGGTAGCTTACATAGACCTAACTCTAAAGGTCTACACTAAAATGTTAGCCTGCACTGTTGTAACTCACCCCCTACACTGACTTAAGTGCTATTCCTCTTGTGGAGGTGGAGTTAAGTAGACATAGTTAGGTCAATGCACTGTCACTGTAGACACTGTGTTGCTTGCATTGACTGCTGCTGTCTTTCAGAAGCCATCCCACAATGCCCCACACTGATAGTTAAATTGGTACAAGGCCTCCAGGTAAGGGCGTGCACAGCTGACACAAGGAGTGCAGTGTGGATATGCAAAAGCAGTTTAATTACTGCTGTGGCTGTAAGTCAGTGTAAATTAGGTTGACTTAATTTTAATAGTGTAGACTTGCCCTAAGCAAGCTCTTGCTTGATAGCTTGAAATCCACAACCACTTAAAGACTAATCTTCCAGTCCTCACTTACTGAACGGTGAGAAATCTGGTTGAGTTTTGACTCAGATTGCAGAATTGGACCACAGACCTCAACAGCTATGGGAGAGACCGCAGGGGAAGCAAAAGAGCAAGGGATCCATCATACACTGCAGTTAAGGTTAGAGATTTACTCAGAAGGGTGACAGTCCTTTTTGCTTGAGAACTCCAATGCAACTTCAGTTTGATTGCTTCAGACCTAGAGTTTCTTCCTCCTCAAGTGTATCCAGGCAACCCTGCCCTTTGAGGAGGTATCGTTCAAGTTACTCTTTGATAAAGGGAAAGAGTTGTATGTCAAGAGCACAATTCCTTACTATTTGTGTTTCTTTAAGTCCTGCAAGAGGATTATTTCACCATACCAATAAGTAACACGCTGTAGAGATGCTACTATTTTTGCACAGTGTATATATATTAGTGACTGGGTTGCCCTGACTCAACAACAAACAGTAAGTGATCAGACTGAAGTACTACAGGTTGAACCTCTCTAGTCCGGCACCCTTGGGACCCAACTGGTGCCAAACCAGAGAAATTGCCAAACCTCAAGTGGTCAGTATGTAGCAAGTGTCTCTCTATTTTTATCTCACCACAGTGAGCAAACAGAACAACGCTTGCAATGCTGCCTAGCCAAGGCTTACTGGCTCTTTTCATAACAAAGTGTTAGTGTTGTTACACACTTTTATTGTATTGGCACAAGGAAATAAGTAGATAAAGCATAAAAAACAAAAAAATCATGCCGGACCACGGATGTTGCTGGACCAGAGTGCCAGACTAGAGAGGTTCAGCCTGTACTTATTGTTTGTCAAGGATTATAAGCAGTTACCGTTTGGCCAATGAGGGAATCACAGGACTGAAAGGGACCTCAAGAGGCCATCTAGTCCAGTTCCCTGCACTCATGGCAGGGGTAAGTATTATCTAGACCAGTTCTTCTCAACCTATCTGATGTGGGCGACCGGCAAATTTTCCCCCCCCCAATGTGCGTGCAGACTGGCAGCCAATGGCTTGCGGACCAGCACCGGCCCGCGGACCACCACTTTGAGTAGCACTTTGATATAGGCCATCCCTGACAGGTGTTTCTCTAACCAGCTTTTAAAAATCTCCAGTGAGACTCCCCATCTATTATAAGATTGGTTTCAAGTCTTGGGGCCTTAGGTTCATCTCTGCTAGTGTATTCATAGATTGCAGTTGAGGCTGGAAAGGTCTTCCCTCCTTTGGCTTGCCAAGTAGTTGCATTCTTTCCTCCTGGCAGACTTTGCTAGTCATTCATGCTTGTTATTTTATGGCTAGAGTACTGCAACATGTTTTTCCTTGAAGGCCAACCCCAGAGCCATAGTAAGGAATGCGGTTTCCTGCCTTTTGAGCAGCACAGGGCAGACCAGCAAAGCATGCAACACCTGTACAGTATTTATTTGCATGGTGTTTTATAGAACAGTAAGAGTGACCTTGCTCCACAGTACTTAAGTACATTCCACTTAAAGCACTAAAACACTTCCAATTCATTCCCAGAGTTAATCTAGATCCCAGTTAACTCTGACTGCAGTTTGAGTCCCTGGATATATTGCACAGTGGCTCTCAACCTTTCCAGACTACTGTATCCCCCTTTCAGGAGTCTGATTTGTCTTGCGTACCCCCAAGGTTCACCTCACTTAAAAGCTACTTGCTTACAAAAATCAGACAGAAATACAAAAAATGTATCAGCACACTATTACTTTCTCATTTACTACCATATAATATAAAAAATTGTATGGTATTTTATTTTATAATTATATGGTAAAAATATCAATTGGCATATAAATCTTGTTCTTACATTTCAGTGTATCGTATATAGGAGCAGTATAAACAAGTCATTGTCTGTATAAAATTTTAGTTTATAATGACTTTGCTAGTCCTTTTTATGTAGCCTTTTGTAAAACTAGACAATATCTAGAGGAGTTGATGTACCCTCTGGAAGACCAGTGTACCCTCAGGGGTAGATGCCCCTGGTTGAGAACCACTGATTAGCGTATCAACCGCCTGAACCTCTCCCCCCTCCACAATATTTATCCTCACAGAAAAAAGTTCAGGTCTGTGATATTTGAGATTGTGTGTATGTGCTCCTGAATTTTTGTATTTAACCCATAAGATGCACCCAGACACCATGCTGACAGATGCAGAATCAAATTAATCCATTATTAAAGACATGCAACACCACCTTGAAGGTGTATAGCAAGCTTACAATATTATTTGCATAATTTGTTGTACAATTGTATTGCACAGTATCTGCAACAAAGTCAATAACCGCATCTCAAACTTATACCAAGTTACATAGCAGTAACCTCTTATTCAGATGGTCTGGAAATGCGTGCTGATTACAGATTAAATTGCAACTAATATTCCTTTGGATAAAAGGACTTTGACATGGATATTATTAAAATTTGGTTTAAAAGGACGGGTTTAGGAATAAAGAGTGAGTAATGAATGGATGTAAAGTTTTGTCAGCTGTGGGAGTGTGAAAAGTGCTACTTCTGGATCATTCTGTATTAGAGGCTATGACTTATTTTCTATGTTTTTAAAACACTAACTTCATTTACTTGCTGCAAACCTTATTTGCACCACTCAAAGTCAAGATTAATTGGATATGAAAGAGACCCTCAAGCTAGAGTACAGAGTATTCCCCCCAAAAAGAGACACAAATAATGCCCGCTGCCCAATTCTTGCATATTCCCTGGATTGGCATCCAGAAAAACAAATCTTGATTGAATAAACCAAGAGACAGCTTTATGTGTGTGTGGTGGGATGAAGCATTCACAAGTGTTTCTCAATCCCAATCTTTTTGCTGAATCACTATGATCTTTGAAGTTGACATTAGTCTCATCATAAAAATCCCACAATAAAAAAAACGGTGTGATGCAAGTCTGACTATTATTTTGCTGTTGATACTATTTTTACACCAATCACCTCACCTGACAAGTTGGGCGGTAGTATACCTGCATGCTCAAGTCACAACTAGAGATCTGCAGAGGTCACTGAAAGTCAGTTAAAAAAATTGCACAATGCATACTACAGAAAGTGGGTCTAGCACTAGCATGAAAGCCCTTCGTGTGGGCCAATGACAGCTGTTCAGTTTAACCAGAAGCAGTTTCTTGAGAAGATTGTTGGAGGGTTATGAAGAGTTCAACTTTGCCACAGTTATCCAGTGATCAGACACCCCATCCAACTTGAGCATTCAAATCTAGACTGACAGCATATTGCTATATTTCTGTTGAAAGAACCAAAGTTTAATATAGTATAGAGAGTTGACTAGGAGTTGCCCACCCCCTTTCCACTGGGATAGAAGAAGAATGGATCATCTATTGATAAAGTTGGGAGTTTTGTTTAATATGTTTTCCACTACATTCTGCACATCTCCTATAACAATGCCAGGCAAGAAGCTTTCAATTTTACTCATTATACACACACACACCTGGTCTTTTTTGTACTTTTACCCTATACTGTACAGATTTCACAAGGGAGACCAGTTTTTATCAAATTGGGGGTCCTGACCCAAAAGGGAGTTGCAGTAGGGGGGTGGGGGGTTGCAATATTGCCACCTTACTTCTGTGCTACCTTCAGAGCTGAGCGGCCAGAGAGTGCCGGCTGTTGGCCGGGTGCCCAGCTCTGAAGGCAGTGCCCCACCAACAGCAGCACAGAAGTACGGGTGGTAATACCATGCCATGAGATCCCTACTTCAGTGCTGCTGCTGGCAGCGGCTCTGCCTTCAGGGCTGGGCTCCCAGCCAGCAGCTCTGCTCTCCAGCTGCCCAGCTCTGAAGGCACCATTGCTACCAGCAGCAGCACAGAAGTAAGAGTAGCAGGACCGCGACCCCCTACAATAACCTTGAGACCCCGCCTCCGCAAAGCTGCCTTTTGGGTCAGAACCCCTACAATTACAACACTGTGACGTTCCAGATTTAAATAGCTGAAATCACGAAATTTATGATTTTTGAAATCCTATGACCAAGAAATTGACCATGAATTTGGTAGGGCTCTACTCATATGCTCCAGAGATTGGAAGCACAACTTTGCTCAGCCTAACTTGCATAACAAAGATTGTACTGTATGCCAGTATTATCCAACAACTCCAAAATAAAGGAAAATGCTTTTGTTTATAAAGTCATACTGGATTATAGAGCAGTAAAATTCAGAACAGGAACATCAGAAATATTTACAAATATTGACTAAAATGCAAGAGGCCTAAAGCTCAATAGCTACTCTTCAGTCAAGAGATCTACACCCCCAATTGGCTGCCTAAATATACTAAGTGTTCAAGACTTTCTGCAATGCCCTGCATCAAATTTCTGGTGTGGGTACTTCTCCTTAAAGCCCTGCTGTCATCTCCTCTATTCACTTTAGAGACAGGATACATAAAGTGAGCCTTCCAAAGCCACATGAGACAACACTTGAAAAATAAACAGACTACTACATGTTATGGAATTTATGCTGGTGCAACCTGAGTTCTACTGCTCTCTGGAGGCAGAAACCTTAATTAGTTAAAACAAGAATTGTTACTTCATGCAGTAAAGCAATACAGGTCACATTTGGTAGCTGTTGCACAGAGTTGTGAGCAGCCAGAGCGTCATGGATTTAGGGGATTCATGCCTGTGCTTTTATGACTAAGAACAAGAGATTCAGAATGCTTTTCTGTAAGCCACTTCCTTCTTACATTGCCATGCCACATGCAGACAAGATTAATAAATTTCTTTGTAAAAGGTTAGTATAAAGACATCGGGGGGGGGAGAAGAGAAGCCATTCACTCCAAAAAGATCAGCTACAATTCAAAGGAGTTGATTTGAACACCCCCGTAAGAGAGCAGGGTTTTTACTACAGCTATTTTGTATAGCTTCCTTCATGCATGCTGCCTCCTAAAGTACTTACGATTTTAGAGGAGTCGATTAAGTATGCGTCTCCAACATGGGATCAGTCTTAACTCTCTAATTCCTCATCACTTTTACTCACTGGGTTGGCTGAACACTGCCTACACAGTACATTCAACCTTTGGAAGTGCCATGTGATAGAGGAGTATTGGTGACAACCGAAGTTCATTCTCTCTCTACCTGAACAGCACTTGGGTCATGCATGAAGGGGTGGGGGGGAAGAGGATGGTGAAAGAGAGAAAAGGCAAGGTGGACAACAAGAAAAACATTTGTGGTCTGGAAATTGTAGTTTTTGGAGGCCAAACCAACACATACCATGAAGATGCCCTTTCTAGGGAGATGCAGGGAAAGAAACTGAGCAGTTTAAAGAGAATAAAATCATTGTACACAACTTGACCTAAATGAACTGTATCCATGTAGAAACACATTTCAAGTTACATCTATTCATACCCTAATGAAATAGGCCTTTAGTGGTCTGTTTAACAAATCTGAGTTTAAGTCTTCACCAAGATTTGCAGACAAGATGACAAATAGTTAATATTTATTCTAGAATTCATAAGACTTCTGATATAGAAGGGTTTTGATCAGTTAGTACCAACAGGACATAACTTAAAGTTTGTCATTAGCTGCAAATTCACTGGCAGTTCTGAATGTCAGTAGTATGCTTAAAGCTCCTACTTTGTCTTTTTTTTTGGGGGGGGGGGGGGGGGAAGAGAATATCAAGCTGACATTTTGGCAGATAGTAAGTCAGCACCAACTTAATGTCCCTTTAACATCTAGTTTTAGCTAGATGTTTAAAATTAAACTTTTAGAGGAGAAGGTTGAGATTTATAAACTTAATATAAACAAAAGCAATCCTTGGCCAGTTGGAATCAGGTTCAACTATACTGAAGCTAACTAGTAAGACTGTGGGACACAGACAGCTTATTCTCTGTAAAGCACTATTTAAGTTTCATTGTATTGTAATGAAGCTTTTTTTCCTCTCTTCTAGTGTAACTTTAAGATGCTTTACTTTTGCACTTAGTATTGCAAACTGATGTCTCACTAATTGAGAGCACTATTGTGGAATCCTTGTTGCAGCCTTATTTTAGGAATAGTTTCAAGCATCCAGAGCAACATTTTGATTGGACAATTTCATTATGTTCACGCAGCACACCTTGCAACTTCAGAATGCATTCTGGCCCTCTAGAATCACCTATCCCACAGGGCCTAAAAGCCTCTGCATTGAATAACAACCGTTTCCAAACATGAAGCAATGCATTGTGAAACAAAATTAAGATCTGCAGCGTGTACTAGTGCAGCTGCACTGTTTGTGGCTTCCTAATCATATTATGAAATTTCCAAAGCTGGAAATCCTGGGTGCCCCATTGTCTCAGGCATTGGCACCCTAACAGCAGGATTGTCTGGCTATATGGACTCTCTCCTCAGGCCCTATGCTACCAGCACTCCCAGCTATCTTCGAGACACCACTGACTTCCTGAGGAAACTACAATCCATCGGTGATCTTCCAGAAAACACCAGCCTGGCCACTATGGATGTAGAAGCCCTCTACACCAACATTCCACACAAAGATGGACTACAAGCCATCAGGAACAGTATCCCCGATAATGTCACGGCAAACCTGGTGGCTGAACTTTGTGACTTGGTCCTCACCCATAACAATTTCACATTTGGGGACAATGTATACCTTCAAATCAGTGGCACTGCTATGAGTACCCGCATGGCCCCACAGCGTGCCAACATTTTTATGGCTGACTTAGAACAATGCTTCTTTAGCTCTTGTCCCCTAATGCCCCTACTCTACTTGTGCTACATTTCCATGGGTCCAGATGATGATGTTGTCAAAGAAGCCCTTGAGGAACTCCACCATGATTTCAACAATTTCCATCCCACCATCAACCTCAGCCTGGACCAATCCACACAAGCAGTCTATTTCCTGGACACTACTGTGCTAACAAACAATGGTCACAACCACCACCCTATACCGGAAACCTACATGCCTCCAGCTTCCTTCCAGGACACACCACACAATCTATTGTCTACAGCCAAGCTCTACGATACAACCACATTTGCTCCAATCCCTCAGACAGACAGAGGCAGAGGTACACCTACAAGATCTCTATCAAGCATTCTTAAAACTACAATACCCACCTGCTGAAGTGAATAAAAAAACAAAAAAAAACACAGATTGACAGAACCAGAGAGTACCCAGAAGTCACATACTACAGGTCAGGTCCAACAAAGAAAACAGAACGCCACTAGCCGTGACCGTCAGCACCCAAATAAAACCTCTCCAGCGCATCAAAGATCTACAATCTATCCTAAAAGACAATCCCTCGCTCTCATGGATCTTGGGAGACAGACCAGTCCTCGCTTACAGACAGCCCCCCAACCTGAAGCAAATACTCACCAGCAACCACACACCACACAACAAAAACACTAACCCAGGAACTTATCCTTGCAACAAAGCCTGATGCCAACTCTGTCCACATACTTATTCAAGTGACACCATCATAGGACCTAATCACATTAGCCACGCCATCAGGGGCTCGTTCACCTGCACATCTACCAATGTGATATGTGCCAGCAATGCCCCTCTGCCATGTACATTGGCCAAACCAGACAGTCTCTATGCAAAAGAATAAGTGGACACAAATCTGAGATCAGGAATCATAACATTCAAAAACCAGTAGGAGAACACTTCAACCTCTCTGGCCACTCAGTAACAGACTTGAAGCTTTTCTGTTGTAAAACTGCCACCTTTAAGAACAGACTCCAAGGAGGAACTGCTGAACTAGAATTAATTTGCAAACTAGATACCATTAACTTGCACTTGAATAGAGACTGGGAGTGGCTGGGTCATTACACAAATTGAATCTATTTCCCCATGTTAAGTATCCTCACACCTTCTTAACTGTCTGAAATGGGCCATCTTGATCATCACTACAAAAGTTTTTTTCTCTCCTGCTGATAATTGCTCATCTTAATTAGCCTCTTAGAGTTGGTATGGCAACTTCCACCTTTTCATGTATGTATGTGTTCCATTCTATGCATCTGATGAAGTGAGCTGTAGCCCACGAAAGTTTATGCTCAAATAAATTTGTTAATCTCTAAGGTGCCACAAGTACTCCTGTTCTTTCTGGTTTAACTGGACATTAGTTGAGATCCTGCACATGGTTCTTGAAGGCCAGCTAGGAAAACGGGTTTTGGTGAATATGGCAATGCACACGAGCTCAAATCATTTACTGGCTGAAGATAAATCTATTTGTTAATTGAAAAGACGAAAACTGAACAGTCCTATCTTGCATAATCAGTGCGACTAATGCACAGGATACCTGATTTTAAAGCTATGCTGCCTGCCTTAGAACTATAATATATATAAAATATATATGGGGGGAGGGGTGATTTCTCCTTCACACCACATTAGTAAATTTTAAAGTGACAATAGGGTTGTGTTTTGGTTTTTAAATTTTATACCCTTGAATTCTGTAGGATCACAATGCTTGTGATTTGTTTAGAGCACATGGTATTACAAGCAGGGTAGCTCAAATATAGTATAAATTGAAGAACTGTAAGATGCCACAATTCTTTACACTAAAAATACAGAACTCTACTATGGCAAAATATTTAAGTTCCTTTGTTTATAATTTTACTGTACTTTGCATGCTCTTTCACAGAACAGATTACTTAGTATTTTCAGAGTTGTAAGTTACCTCCACTTATGAGGGCTTTTTAGAACTATGTGCTAAATTTAGATTTGAGATTAAGAATGAAAAATTGCCAACATTTGGCATGTCTCATCCTATTAGTTCTCAGGAAATTAAAGCATGCTTTCCAGAGTCAAAGTTAACTGAAGCAAGCTATTTTTTGTTGTATCTCAAAGACATTCCCAGTGGAAAAATAGGTAAACAAGTTAGTACACATTTGAATTACTGCACCACATATCTCCAAGGGCAATGACTCAACACAGGTGAACTACAGATTTTCAAGTCAACCATGATTTTCTGAAGTGATGAAATTCTTAGTGCACAAAATGCAGAGTTTGAGGCTTGTTTTGGAATGCAGGCATCTGTTAGAAGGTACACTGCACAAGATATCGTAATAATTGAAGAAAAGCATTGTGTAATAAGCTAAATGCTGCATGCTTGGGAGTTTTAATTATGAGCGTATTACAAATAAGAATCAAACCAGTTACCAAACTGAAATAAACTTTTTTTTTAAAAAACACACACACACACACACACACACAAATCAAAGGTTTAGTGACACTAAGGGCTTGTCTACACATGCAGCTGCACCATTGCAGTGAGTCTGGTGAAGATGCTCTATGCTGACGGGAGAGCTCTCTCCGGTCAGCAGAATAAAGCCACCTCCGTGAGAGGCGGTGACAGCTAAAAGGGTGGGAGAAGCCCTCATACAGACATAGCACTGTCCACTCTGGCACTTATGTCGGTGTAACTTAGGTCACTCAGGGGGGCAACCCCTGAGAAACATAACTTATGCTGATGTATGCTATAGTGTAGAAATAGCCTAAATTGTATATATTCTTTACACACAGCTTAGAGACACACATAAGCCTTTTATGTAGGAACCTGTGTTTAATTCACTATCAAGAGCTTTTATGCTCTACTGCAATAAAACCCAACAGCCTAAAGATACAGCAAGCCAAACTAGCTGCTGAGAGTGAACTCATTAACTCTCAAGCAATCTACTGCACCAGATGAGAGGGATCTGTTTTCAACAACAAAACTGAGAAGGGAGTAGCAAATGCAAGGTTTGTGCTCTCCCTTAGAGACTGCCCCCCAGTCAACCCCCCCCAAAATTGGAACTTTCATTCTATCTTCCAATACATAGGAAGATGGGAAACCCCTCAACTGAACTTACTGTAATATTTCCTCCCCGCACATATTCCACTGTTTCAGAGTAGCAGCCATGTTAGTCTGTATTCGCAAAAAGAAAAGGAGTACTTGTGGCACTTTAGAGACTAACCAATTTATTTGAGCATAAGCTTTCATGAGCTACAGCTCACTTCATCGGATGCAACTGTGAATCAGTGTCCAGGATAGTCCTTTCCTCCTGCACCTCCTTCCCTGGCTCCCATGGGGCCGGGAAGTCAATGGGAGTTAGGCACCTAACTCCAGCAGCGTCCATCTGCATCTTCAAGTGCCTCTGTAAATCTGTCCACTCCACTTTATGCAGCTCTTACACTGATGCTCAGATTTGGGGCAAGTTACTTCACCTTTGTCAGTTTCCTGCACCTTTTAAATTGGGATATACTCCACTCCCCTAACTCATAGCTAGGTGCTTTGAGATCTCCAGATAGAAAGATATAGCAGTTCAGAGTTCTTACTGTATGCAAGTCTTGGAGTTAGTGGGGTTATGAGCAAAATTGAGCATGTTAGAACTCAAGTAGTGTGCAAGAATACAGAATCCTTACATCATGCATTTCCAGCTCTTTACTTGTGTCATGCAATTTCCATGCAATTTTAGGTAATCAACCTAGTGATCTAAAAAATTTAGAGCTATTCTTCCTTACCACGATGAAAGCCCTAAAAAAAAAAAAAAGGGTGATTTTCTGCCAAAAAATAATGAAGTAATTTAATTGTTGAAGCTTTAATAGCACTCTTACTTCAGTCTGGCATTGACATTAATGACTCTGGAATAGAGCAAAATCAATTGCTCTCTGAGCCCACTCTACTTCTTTCACCCTAGAGCTCTCATGTGAATACAAACATACAGACTAATAATACGAGCAGGATTAGGTCATTTGCATTAACTGTTATAAAGAAAGGAATAACCAGATTTATCTTCTCCCATTTTATAGAACCACAGATCTCCATCACCATGGTGATATCTAGGCAGAAAGCAAGATAGGGTGTTTATTTATTTTTAAGTCTTTAGATGTCTCATTAAAGTTTGCTCCTTCAGGGATTTTTAAATCAAGAAATTGATTTCTAGATATAGCCACATTTGCAGCACAGCCTTCTACCTCTTGGTTCAAAGAACATACAAGGTATGTTACCCAAGAAGAGATCCCTCACTTTGTATTGAAATTCAGACTTGGAAAAAATCCTTAATTATAATTAAACAGCCTTTTCTTCTGCAGTGTGAAAGCACACCAAATGAAATTAACGGGCAGCAGGTTTAAAACAAAAAAAAAAGGAAGTAGTTCTTCACTCAGCTCACAGTCAACCTGTGGAACTCCTTGCCTGAGGAGGTTGTGAAGGCTAGGACTATAACAGGGTTTAAAAATAGAACCTCCATGAATTTATCCAGTTAAATCCATTAATGGCTATTAGCCAGGATGGGTAAGGAACGGTGTCCCTAGCCTCCGCTTGTCAAAGGGTGGAGATGGATGGCAGGAGAGAGATCATTTGATCATTACCTGTTAGGTTCACTCTCTCTGGGGCACCGGCATTGGCCGCTGTCGGCAGACAGGATACTGGGCTGGATGGACCTTTGGTCTGACCCAGTATGGCCATTCTTATGTTATGTTCTTATGTCACACCAGAATGAGTCAACACTTCTGTATTTTTTACCTACTACTTCCTCCCTCATTTTACAGGAGTTCAACCAAATTGGTTCCAATACCTTTGCTGCAAGGTGTATCAGGTACCAAGTGAGGCAAAGGCATTATAGCATTCTGCTAATACAGGATGGCTAAAGTTAAGTCTCTTCTAAACGACAGGTTTCAGAGTAGCAGCCGTGTTAGTCTGTATCCGCAAAAAGAAAAGGAGTACTGGTGGCACCTTAGAGACTAACCAATTTATTTGAGCATAAGCTTTCGTGAGCTACAGCTCACTCCATCGGATGCATGCCGTGGAAAATACAGTGGGGAGATTTATATACACAGAGAACATGAAACAATGGGTGTTACCATGCACACTGTAATGAGTGATGGTAACTCCCATTGTTTCATGTTCTCTGTGTATATAAATCTCCCCACTGTATTTTCCACTGCATGCATCCGATGGAGTGAGCTGTAGCTCACGAAAGCTTATGCTCAAATAAATTTGTTAGTCTCTAAGGTGCTACAAGTACTCCTTTTCTAAATGTCACCCTAGACTTATCTTATGAATTTTGTTTCCTGTACCAGCATGCAACTAATTACTGCTCAGCTCCTCCTGAAAGATACAGTGACAGGACTATCTGACTTCCCACCCTTGCCATGACTAAGACCACTGCTCCTCAAAAAAGACGGCAGCCTAGCCTATTTTAAATTCAGTGCACAGGCATGTATACAAGAGATTCTGGTGCTTTAGTATATCACCCAATTACCACTCCACTAAACTAGTTATGATACCTTTGCCCCTACAACAAGTCCCCCCAACACTCCTACAATCTCTATACTAGGGAATTTCAAAGGCCGGGGGGGGGGGGGGGGGGAAGAGAATTCCCACTAGGACATGTGAACTGGTACCAAATCACTTCAGCAACTCACTACATTGAAAGAAAGGGTGCCACTTTTAATCAGGTCTAGCCCCTCTCAGAGACATGACTAAATTCTGCGGACATTCCACTACCTCACCAGTCATTATCCAGTGACAACGCAATCAGAACCCATAATGGACTAGCGCAGTCAAAGAGATGCCCCCATAACAGTAATAGTAATGCATTATGTGAATACTGAGTGGAGAGTGGAACCCTCACTTTAGTCTTTCCTTCACTTAACTCCAGGAGGAAAGCCTCTTTCTTCCACGAGGTATGCTACAGAGTCTAGCTAGATCGTACTGCACAGCACTTTTCCTGTTAGGCCCCAAAGCTCAATAGGATTAAGGATAAGCTTATGCTCAGAGGCGTTTTAAACACATCTGTATTAGTTCAGAGTTCCCAGTTTTTTTTTTTTAAAAAAACTAAAAAAAACCTAAGGTTACATTTGACTCATGAAACGGTGATCACCACTGAGCTTTTTCCTTTTTAAACCATGCCTAAAGTGTTTAGCCTTCATCCACATACAGCCCCAATTATTTACATCCAGCTGTGCAGGGCTGGAAGATAGTCATCTCCTCTAGCACCACCTATTTATTGGCTATCACATGTTCACTGATAGTCAGTGTCACACCCTTTAGTAAAGTGACAGGCTTTATTAAGAGAACCCGAGTAATAAAGTTATTTTAAGTAAGTTTGTTACTAAAAGTTATTCCAACTTCTCATGTTTGCTATTTTCCATTTGAACCTTCTAATGGCCCCAGTTACATGTTAAGGCCAAACAGATTTATTGCTAAATACTGGATGTTTGCAGAACAAATTTCAGCATAAACTTGTTAACGCAGTGTTAACTGTCATTCTAAAACCACATAGCCAGCTACTAGCAATAAGCTTGCAAATACTAACTGAAAAGATTTTTGAGTGTTACTGCAGTGCTTAAATGAGGTGTGGGGAGGCCTATGGGAGTCAATTTGTGCAGCTTTTCTGGCCAGCTGGAAGTGCTTGAGTAAACTGGTTCCAGCAGAATGGAGTCCAGGAACAAGCACAAGCTTAATTTATACCCACCATACAAGAGCTGGCACCTCTTGGGATTGGGCAACACAAGTCATAGGTTAAAAGCCACTAAAACATGGGATCCATCCGATACTGAAAGACACCAATTTCATCTTCATCTTGAAAATAAAGATAGGGCTGAATTATGGCAACTGGTGAGAGAAGATGGCTGTGACATACTCACAATAGAGTAGCCCACCCCCTTTAAAAAAAAAAGGGACATAGTATAGGAATTCATTTTATGAACAACATTTTATTCTTTAATCCATGGGTGGCAACAGTACAAGCTCTCTCACCATTCTTCCAGTCTACCTTATCCCACCCTTGGAATACGCATTGCTAACAACTGCCAATCACCTGCAAAAGTTAGTAGCAAGACAGCCACCTGATCAATTCTCCAGACAAAACACAAGGGCATCAAGTTCTTTGCAAATATATCCACTCTCCATGGCCATTCAGCCTTTGGCCTCTACCAACATAGTATCAATTGTTACACTGACATCAGTCCAATATTACTGGAACCACTAACTTATTTCACAGCTAAGTGGGCAACTTTTAGTCACTATTGACTTCAGCTGGATAAAACCTGACATAGTATGAAAAGGCTCCATATTTATTAATAAGCTAAAAAGACCGGGTGGCTCAAGAGGCTGAGATCCAGGAAATGGCTTTGTTATATTTCTCCATTTTAAGAAAACACCGAGACATTTAAGGGTAATGTTTTCAAGAATCCCCACATGATTTAGAAGCCTAATGCCCACTGAAAGGCAGTTAAGCTCTTGAAAGTTTTACCCTAGGTAATTTATTGTAAGTGAACAACAGCTGGTATTTGACACTGGAATTGTTTCCTCCATCACCCCAATTCTCATATACTACATGAGAGTGTATTTGTTACAATTCATTTACTTTGAATTCTGCTTGATCACTTGTTTAGTATTCACTTTTATAGTTAAACTACAAAAAACTTAGTATTCCAAGAGGCCATACAGCAACTTCAATAAAGTTTCTTCTCCATAAATATTTGATATAAGTCAGAACAGTTCTACTGAATCCAAAATGAATCCTAGTTCAGTGTTCTCATATCAGTGTGAATTCAGTTGCAGAAGTCAGACATTCATATGCAGTGTTAAAAATCATGCACTAGTTGCGCAGGGGAGAAAGCTGAAGGGGGTATAGTTTTTATGACTTTCATTTCTATTTTTGTGCATTAAGAATGTCACATTTCCATCAAGAGTTAGTGGCAGAAGGCAATAAACTGTATCACAACTTCAGCCATTTTGAATTTGATGTACTGCTGTAGAAAATGTCTTAAACCTCTATTGTGTAAATAATCTCCAAAAAACACCATTTAGGATAATTCATACTACTCTATAGGGTAACAGCTTCAAAGAGGTATATGAAAACCACTTTCTACATATTGCATTAACATGTAGGATTTTGTTGTTTGGAGAATCCACATTCTGTTTTTAAGATCAATCTCGGTACCATAAACTGTACGGAAATTGTGACTGGTAGTTACGTTGTTTGCTACATAGGTAGAGTACTGTGCACTGTATCATTTGTGTTTTGCTAACTTATTCTGGATTCTCTTGGGCCCACAAAGTTCAGTAGGAAAGTCATAAGGCTATCCCAGTAAGCGTGATGTTAAAAGCCATCCTTCATATGGCAAGCACATAACACTGAGCATTGACACCTGAATTAAAGTCCAATGTCTCACATCTAGAAAGAGACACCTGAAACAAGGTGATGAGAAAGGGAAAAGAAAGCAGATGTGTGGCTAGACACTAAGGGCTAGATATTAACTAAGTGAAAAAAGAAATGTCAGGTTAGAGAGGTGTCTGCACCTTTAATCCATCCCATAGTGTAAACAAAGCAGAGGAAAGTGTGATTTTACACACTGTGGGCTATTTAATGCCTCAGCATGAGGTGAGTTGACAGAGTGACAGACTCTGGGTTAATTCTCTAAGCCAGATGTGCCCCAAGTGCAGCATGAAGTTTGACTCATACAACATTCCTTTCCTCTGTATGTAATTGCAGGCTGTGAACAAGGTTTGTCAGCAGCAGGCTTTTATTTCTGGAGAACTCAAAAAAAAACACCAAACCCCTATACATTTTTCCAGACAGACGAGTATTGCAATCAGACATTTTGTTTTTACTTTGTCCATAATGTGAACGAACTAAGCATTAAGCAACCCCCGCACCTCCCCGGAGCTTTGCAAGGAGTTGCAGGAAGACTGACTTTAGCCCTTCAGTTAACAAGGCAGACCTGAATACTACAGTCTAGAGATGCTTCCTCTAAACTTAAGCATGTAGTGAAGCTTGAGTTACTTTAAGTCCCCCAGGGGGCTCTCTCTATGTACCAGCACTAACTGGGAATAGGCTACATTTATTTTAAAAAGAAAAGGAGGACTTGTGACACCTTAGAGACAAACGAATTTATTTGAGCATAAGCTTTCGTGAGCTACAGCTATTTATTTTAAAGCTATTTTAGAATGACGGTCACGAGTATGGTAAGATTGAATGAGCTTTACAGTTACCACGCTACTGAAATGCTGGAATAAATCAGAACATAAACAGTTTTGTGTTCCCCGAAATCAGGTGGTTAGCAAGACTACTACTGTCTTTTGAAGTCAGCTGTTAAGCCCCCAAGTGATTATGGCCAAAGCAAAAACATGGAGACATATTAGATGTGTCCTAGTTACAATAAATGAATGCAATAATAGCCTGGCAGGATACGATGCCCTCTCTCTCACGTCTTCAAAAAGCAGTGAAAAGCTTTGTTACTGTTCTGAGCCCAGAGGAAAAATGGAAGTCCAGCATGGCCAGGGCAAGAGGGCCGAGTGAAGATGTAGACGAATGGAAAGCCGGAGTAGGCCAAGTAAGTTTGTGTCTCTATGAAGGCCGAGACAAGCATGATCTCATCCCAGAGGTGCCCAAGAAGACAGGCTTAGCTGCGTACCTTCCTGCCTAGTTTATTACTGTCTTGTGCAACTCAGAAAGCAACAGCGCCTGAAGGAGCCCAGGAGAGCTCGGGGAGAGACTATAAACGGGCTCACTCTTCAAGTCCGGGCAGCTTCCCTCGTGCTCTTACCTGCGATGTCCCAGAGCTGCAGCCTCACCAGGGTCTTGCTGTCCCAGTGGATGACTTTGAGGGCGAAGTCCACCCCGATGGTGGCCCGGTAGTGCTGCGAGAAGAGCTGGTGCACGTACCGCTTGATGATGCTGGTTTTGCCCACGCCCAGCTCCCCGATCACTAGCACCTTGAAGAGATGCTCCCGGCACTCGGGCACCCTGGCGCCCCCGCCTTCTCCACCCGCCATTCTCACCGCCTCCCCCGTGCCCGGCGGAGCCCGCCGCAACCTGCTGCTCCCCGGGGAGCTGCCAGCCGCCGCCCTCGGCGACGCGGAGGCCTGGCGAAGGGAGCCGGGACGCTCGGCCCTGCCTACGCGCGGGCAGCTCGTGGCCAACTTTCTTCTTGCCCAACTTCTTTCCGCCGCTAGGCACCTTCCGCCCCGCCCCGGCTCGGGAACGCAACCACCTGACGGGAGCCACGGGACGCGGAAGCCCGGCGCGTTATAACACTCCAGGGGGAGGGAGGAGAGCGTGAGTGGCAGGGGGCGGAGCCTAGTCCCAGCCCGGCCCCGCCCCGCCCCGCCCCCTCTCCCGGGCAGCCGGCGGGCGCCGCGAGGCAGAGCGGGGTATGCCCCTGCCCCTGCCCGCGGCGCCGCCTGGTGCCCGCCTCAGCCTGGGCGCGTTCTGCCCACGCGCTGCCTGCACGCAGCGGGATCCGGGCTGCCCCGAGCGCTGCGCGAGGCGGAGGGGCGGCTGCTGGAGGAGAAGGGGGGGCTGGGCTGCAGGAGGAGGCGGAGCAGGGACTGGGGCAGAGCCGGGGTGCCACGTGGTGGGTTGCTTGGTGGGGGGGCTGCGGTCAGGTCTTGGACCAGCGGGTGTGTCCGAGGAGCCAGTCCGTGGGCGCACTGGGGTACTGGAGGGCTGGGTGGTGGGAAGGTAGAGCCGGGCCTGCCTGCTGCACAAGTGGGTCGGGTAACGTTGCAGGGACAGGCCGGTGCGGGGCTGGCGATGCGTGGTGCTGCCTTGTGTTGTGTGAGAAAGGGGGGCAGCGTTTGGAGCGAAATGGCTGCCCCAGGCCCACTAGCACCCTTTTGCAGAGGGGTGTGCGGAACCGTTAGAAAGCATTCCGGAGGCTCCAGTCTGTTCAACAGCACCAGCTACATGCCAGTGCCTCTTGGATAGCTCATCAGGGGGCCAGGCTATCTTTCTTCCCCTCAGCCCCCTACCAGCACTGGATGTAGCTGGGGAGCAGCAAAGATTTACAAGGACAAGATGTCAAAGCAAAGACTCTGTAGCGTTTCCCCCTCCTGCCGGTTGACATGCTCTGTGGCCTTGCCCCAAACAGTTCATCTCCCCCATGTATGTAGCCTGATCCTCCTTCCAAGGGTTATTTCCCTCCTCCCTTTGGCAAACAGGCACCCTCACTTCCCTTTCTCTACCAGTTGTCAAGTTTTCTTCCCTTTGGTTTTTCTGGAGAACATTATGGCAAAGGGGTGTTTTGTATAGTCAAGAGGAATTTCTTGCTAGATACCTTTAGATACAAAGGGAATTGGATTTAGTATTAAGCATTTCATAGGGGCATCAGCTCATGGGAATAACACCACTTATGTCTATTAATAAATATGGAAGATATAATCCGCTAAAGGGGCTCACATAATAGAGGAATAAATGACATTCCCATTTCTTGATTTCCCATTAAAACGTTTAGTTGTAAATCCAGTTCCCTTTATAACTAACTTTATCCAGAAAAACACACTTCTTGTCATTATAAAACAGCTCTTTGCCATTGCAGAAGCCTATGGTTCACCTATTTTTAAAAATGTATCTGCTGCTGAACATAAGT
Source organism: Chelonia mydas (assembly GCF_015237465.2). Lineage (NCBI taxonomy): Eukaryota > Metazoa > Chordata > Testudines > Cheloniidae > Chelonia > Chelonia mydas. The sequence goes on along the minus strand of NC_057851.1, from coordinate 107,426,621 downwards.
GAGCAGACACTTGTTAGTGTCTGACATAAAAGTATGACAAGATCCCTGCCCTAAGGACTTTATTATCCAATGTGTATAGATAGAATGATGATGCATTCAGTATAAATGAAGGTGGGTGAGAAGAATATTTGAGTGTCAAAACACAATGATAGAATTGATGTTGTTGGAAGACCGATTTTATTTTATGCTTTCATGTTAAGTTTTCAGTCATTTGTCATGCTACATTAACTTCCAGAGTTTTCTTTTTTAAAATCACTACTATATAATTGTCAGACTGGAGTGGTAATAGGAAGCATCTGAAGGCAGATTAGGGGCAGAATGCTAGCCAAAAGGAGGAAACCAAAGCTGGTAGGCACACATGGACAAAAGGCTGTTCTGGGTGGCATAGCAGAAGGTCCAGATTCTCCTGTGGGAGGGACAAAAACAGGCATGGGAGTGAGTGGAGTTGGTAGCATCAGACATGAACTGAAATGTATTAATAAGGAGAGCTACCCCTGTACTGTGCTTGTCTTGCAGATTGTAGGATTGTTTTCTAAACAAATAAAAATTAAGACTTAATAAAACCTGTAACAAGATCATCAAGCTTTCCTTTCTCAAATTCATGTATAATCAAATCAGTAGTTTAATGTAAAATGTATATAGGGATCAATTTCTATAAGACTTAACAAGTCTATCAGACCTGATTCTGCTCTCATGCTGGTTTTTACACCTATGTAATTTTATTGACTTTGGTGGTGTTATTTTTGGTTTACAATGATGTAAGTGAGAAGAGCATCAGGCCCACATCAGGACTACTACCAGCAGCCAGTGGAGATTTTCCTTTAGCTCAGTGGTGGAGCTTTAAAGTACTTCAAGTACTTTGCACTTCAGGTGTCCTGGTTCAAGTTTCACTTGGCATTAAGGTGAAGAGACAAAAAAATTGAAGTGGTCCTTCATCTGACATGCGTAGGTTGTGATACTCAACACAGGTACAGAATCCCTGAAACTCTGTTGCTGACAACTGATGATAACACGCTTACCACAATGAAAGGGACAAAGTTACATGAAACCTTTGCAAACACCTCTGTGCACATACGTGTGATTAATTCCTGGGGTTAATGGTGAGCAAATGATGTGAACAGTGGATTCAACGCACTCACCTGACGGACATATAAAAGAGTGCGTTATGGGACTGAAGAATACAAAGAATCCATGGCACCACCCTGAAACTCCTGCCACACAGATAAATAAACCAGGCAGTGAGTTGGCAGCAACTTTTGTGAAGAGGACCACACATATACGCATACATGCAGTTACATGGTGTGAATGCAAGAGAAAAGTGAAAGTAAAGCCTGCTAGATAGCCAATAAAGCTTATCTTTCTCCTTCAGTCATGAGGGAATTCGACTAGTTTTAAATATGGGTTTCACATACAGTCAAATAAAATGCTTTTTCTTGTGTAGAAAAGGTTAGAAAATTTTTTAACTTTCCTAGTATTTCCTTATCACCTTTCTGATCTTCCTCCCTAAAGTCCTCCATACCTTCTGTCTAGAGATGCATCACCCTTAGGACTTTCTTCATTCTTTTCTCCTATTTATAAAGGTTGTTATCCTATTTGGGAAGAGAAATCATATCATGTAATTAAGTGAGCAATCATACAGCTCAAATAATGAATAGGGCTGTTGATTAATCGCAGTTAATTCATGTGATTAACTCAAAAAATTAATTGTGATTTATCTCAGTTTTAATCGCACTATTAAACAATAGAATACCAATTGCAATGTATTAAATATTTTTGGATGTTTTTCTACATTTTCAAATATTTTGATTTCAATTACAACACAGAATACAAAGTGTACACTGCTCACTTTCTATTATTATTTTTATTACAAATATTTGCACTGTAAAAACGATAAATGAAAGTATTTTTCAATTCACTTCATGCAAGTCATATAGTGCAGTCTCTTTATCATGCAATTTATAAATGTAGATTTTATTTGTCACATCAATGCACTCCAAAACAAAACAATGTAAAATTTTAGAACCTACAAATCCACTCAGTCCTATTTCTTGTTCAGCCAATTGCTAAGACAAACAAGCTTGTTTCCATTTACAGGAGATAATGCTGCCCGCTTCTTATTTACAATGCTACATGAAAGTGAGAACAGGCGTTCACATGGCACTTTTGTATCCGGCATAGCAAGGTATTTATGTTCAAGATATGCTAAACATTCATATGCCTCTTCATGCTTCGGCCACCATTCCAGAGGACATGCTTCCATGCTGATGAGGCTTGTTAAAAAAATAATGCATTAATTAAATTTGTGACTGAACTCCTTGGGGGAGAATAGTACATCTCCTGCTCTGTTTTACCCACATTCTGTCATATACAGTATTTCATGTTATAGCAGCCAGTCTCGGATGATGACCCAGCATATGTTAGTCGATTTAACAACATTTTCATTGCAGATTTGACAAAATGCAAAGAAGGTATCAATGTGAGTTTTCTCAAGATAGCTACAGCACTCAACCCAAGTTTAAGAATCTGAAGTGCCTTCCAAAATCTGAGAGGGACGAGGTGTGGAGCATGCTTTCAGAAGTCTTAAAAGAGCAACACTCCGATGCAGAAACTACAGCACCTGAACCACCAAAAAAGAAAAGCAACCTTCTGCTGATAGCATCTGACTCAGATGGTGGAAATGAACATGCATCAGTCCGCACTGCTTTGGATCATTATCAAGCAGAACCCATCATCAGCATGGCCGCATGTCCCCTGGAATGTTGGTTGAAGCATGGAGGGACAAATGAATCTTTAGCGCATCTGGCTTGTAAATATCTTGTGATGCCGGCTACAACAGTGCCATGTGAATGCATATTCTCACTTTCAGGTGACATTGTAAACAAGAAGTAGGCAGCATTATCTCCTGCAGATGTAAACAAACTTGTTTATCTGAGCGATTAGCTGAAAAAGAAATAGGACTGAGTGGACTCATTGGCTCTAAAGCAGGGGTTCTAAAACTTCATTACACCACAACCCCCCTTTTGACAATAAAGTTACTACATGACTCCTGGTGGGAGGTTGGAGCCCGAGCCCAGCTGCTCTGGGTGTGGGGAAAGGGGGCCTAAGGCCAAGCCCTGCCACCCCAGGTTGGGGTGAGAAGCGTCTGCATCCCGAGTCCCATTACCCTGGGTGGGGGTGAAGCTTGGGCTTCAGCTTCAGCCCTGGGTCCAGCAAGTCTAATACTGGCCCTGATGACCCCATTAAAATGGGGTTGCAACCCACTTTGGGGTCCTGACCCACAGTGAGAACCGCTGCTTTAAAGTTTTACATTGTGTTATTTTTGAATGTAGTTATATTTTGTACATAATTCTACATTTGCAAGTTCAATTTTCATGATTGCACTACAATACTTGTATTAGGCGACTTGAAAAATACTATTTCTTTTGTTTTTTACAGTGCAAATATTTGTAATCATAAATATAAAGTGAGCACTGTACACTTCATATTCTGTGTTGTAATTGAAATCAATATATTTGAAAATGTAGAAAACATCAAAAATATTTAAATGAATGGTATTCTGTTGTTGTTTAACAGCATAATTAATCACGATTAATTTTCTTAATCACTTGACAGCCCTAATAATACATTCTGAAAACAAATGTTCCAGAGTACTCGATAAGAACAGTTCAAGAACAGGTTTAAATATTTTTGAGCAATTACAAGTAACAAAAAAAATCTATAAAAGCCGGGATGTGTTCACAGACAATTCACAAACAGAAAAAGGCCAAATGTGACTAATAAATTGTTCACAATTAATAGTTTTATTAGCTCTAATTACATTACAACATGCCAGACAAATAGCAATGGATTTTGCTGAACAAATAATTTGCCTTAATTTCATTATTATTCATTTAATCTAAACTGGCTGTAATCAGTGTAGAACAGCTTGGCAAAATTTGGATAGCAAAATTCAATCAGTTTGGGCAGTCTCATTACCTGTCTGTCTCTGTATAGTACAGTATAATCAACCCTGCATGAGATTACAGAAAAAAGTATATAATCGCTATCCACCTAGTGCATGGGAGATAATATTTGTATTGTGAACTATGTTTTGGTGGTACATGGTCTTTTGCATGGAATTGTATTTTTCAACTGGGCCCTCTGTGCCAGTGAAAATCCCTCAGTGAATAAAGAACATTGGCATTACTGTAGAGTAATTAGCATTATACATTGTTTCCTTCAATTGCCTGCACTGAGGGACTTGGATAGGGTTATCATCATGCCATTTTTTAACTAGCCCACATGGTTCTTCTCATTTAAAATCAGGTGCCAGTGTCATATTTCAACTAGCAATTGTAAACACCATTTGTTTTTCTTTTCATACACTGGACATTTCAAGAATTACTCCATGAATGAGAAGAGGAAATGAAAGCTTGACAAAGCAGTGCTGTGGTAATCCCTATCACTTAGCCCTGAAGGCTGAAGAATAGGATTTTTTTTAAAACTTGATATTCTACCAGAGCCCCTGGCTGATGTTGGCCTGCCCATCCCACGGGCACTGTGCTGAGTCACATACTTGTCAAGTTTCAGAGTAAAGGTGATGGATGGTGCCAAAAGAGGTCGAGTCTGAGGAGGGGGTCTCGCTCTTTCCCTGGTTACATGCCGGGGACATTTTTAGATTTTTCCAACTGTAAATAACCTAAAGACCATTCAATCATGGGTACAAAAAGTTGAATAAAACAAAATGTCTATAAAATGTAATGGTATTGCATCTCCATGTTTTCTTGTTTATCTCTTTCTTCAAAACTGTCTTCTCCAATCTCTCCTCCACCAATTTGTCTTCTCTTCCCTCCATCATTTTGTCTTATCTCCCTTCTGTCTTCCCCATCCTGATTATGTTCATTCTTCCCTTTCCCAAATCTTTTGTCTTCTCCTCTATTTCCCCTTTGTTTTCCATTTATATTCTTTTTTCTTCTGGCTACTCTCCTTCTCTCCATCACTACTTAGGCCTTCCATTCTTCTCCCCTGAGTCCACCCTTTCCCATCCAATCCCGCTATTCTTTCCTCTATGTTCCTCATCCCCTGATCACTCACTTCCTCTACCCAGATTACAGTCAGAAGGGACAGCCAGCCAGGAGAGGAAAGCTGCAGTAAGCAACCTCTCTTCTTCCACAACATTTCCTCTCTTCCCTGTAGTTGCACTGGGAGTGAAATCTACAGCCAGTGCCTGAGTAGCTTGGCTAGCTATTGGGCAGATGTACTACTAGAGTTAAGAGGGAATTGTTTGCTTCCAAGGCACAGAGCTCAGAACCACTGTGTGGAAGCTAGTTCAACCCAATGACTGAATTCATTTCCACGGACCTCTACATAGCCTCTCCACCCGCTCCAATCAGGAGCTCCTCTGTGCTGTCAGTCTGTGGACACAAAAACTGTGTGGAGTTAAATGGAATCAATGCAGTAGCCAAGACTGCTCAGTGCTGCCAGCAGCAGGCCTGGTGACAGGAAGTCAAATTTAGGTTGCATAGGCCTCAATAAGGCCTAGTCCTGTGAATAAATAAGTATATGCTTAACTTTGTGCACAGTCTGCATTCCCAGTCACTTCAATGAGATTACTCACGTGCATAAAGCTAAGATTGTGCATAAGTATTAGCAAGGTTGGGACCTTACTTTCTACAGTGCAACAAAAAATACAAAGCAAGATCATTCTATGACCATCAATATAACTAATAGCACAGATTTAAAGACATAACATATACTTATTTCCTGCCTAAATAGGTGCCATTTTTTTATTTACACCTCATAGGTGCTGCTGAAAATATGGATGCCATCTGTACTCCAATTCTACCAAACATCGCTCAGATGCCTGGAGACATTAAGCAGAGTAATGAAAACGGTATATTGGTTTTGTATATCAGTATATTGGTGAGTTTAAAAAAATAAAACATAAAGATTCTCCTTGCTAGAAAATATAAAATAAGTACTCTTTGATCATCAAAATAGTTGAACACAGTAAATGTGGCAGAACCAGGCATATATACAGGCGTAACAGATGAAGGGGTCTGCTTCAAAGAAGAACAGAAATAAGCGTGGAGGAAGTCACATTGCCTTCAATCACTATGTGAGTCCAGCACAAGTGTGGAAAGAGACCTGCTGATTGAATTTTGCCTAGAGGATGGAATGTTTCCCCGCAGACCAATTTATGACCAATCTTTGAAGAGAAATGGCTTTTGTAGCAAAGCTTTGGCTACCTTTTTTATGTGGTGATTGAGCTTACTTGTTCCCTGATCTACATGGCTCTTATTAATCACAGGCATTCTGTGCTGGGCCAATTTCATCATGATGTCCGTTCTTCTTTTGAAAGTCCTCTCTGCAATCATGCCATAATCATGTTTGGTGGGTGAATTTATTGTTGGCTGAGGGTGGGAGAGTGTGAAGCATAAAATACACCCACCCTGTTCTCTGACTGCTTGAATCTCAGTCCCCGGCTCAGAGCTGAGGCAGTTAAATGAAGTAAGAGAGTAAACAAGGAAAGGGGCAACAGCATCATCTTAACCCTTTACCTATAATTCCATAAACTCTAGCTCGGAGAGCAACTGTATTCAACCCACCCCTCCACTGTAGCAGTAGGGGCAGATCAGGAAAAGAGAAACAACTTCATAGTCATTCTCCACCTGGAATTTTTTATTTCTACTTCATAGCTGAAACTGTAAAACCCCAAACCCATCCCCTTTCTTCATCATCATCATCATCATCATCATGCTGGAGAAGATAAAGGTTAAAACATTGAATGTCAAGAAGATGCTGGAGATTTCCAATACTACATTCATGTTGGTGAGCCAATCAAAAGATCGATAATATTCTTATATAGAAAATGTTGTAGTTGTTAGACAATCTCAGACAATAAATGTACTAACTCTGTACCATAACACATATCTATAGCTACAGAAATATGACTGAAGTCAGATATGAAATAATCAATTACAAAATGACACTATTTCTCTCATGAAGAGGCTAGATTACGATATATTCAGAATTACAAAATATCTCATAAAAAGTGTGATTTCTAAAAAATATCAAGCATCAGTTGTATGGTTTACAGATATCTATTAATGGTCCAAATCTGCTACCCTTGCTTCATGTGAGTATGGGGGACAGAATCGCCCCCCGCATAAACTAATTCACACCATCTCAGTATATCAAAAATTACTATGCCGAGTTTTAATCAGAGAAAAGTTATTACATTGGAAAAAACTGAAAACGGTATCATTTATTCAAATTACTTCACAGAGTCAAAAAAAGTTTCCATTTCTGACCTCAACGAGAAACAAATAAATCCCCAGTCCAGCAATCACTTAAGCATGTGTTTAACTGTATGCACCATGACTAGTCCCAACCACTTCCATTGTTTCATGTTCTCTATGTATATAAATCTCCCCACGGTATTTTCCACTGCATGCATCCGATGAAGTGAGCTGTAGCTCACGAAAGCTTATGCTCAGATAAATTTGTAAGTCTCTAAGGTGCCACAAGTCCTCCTGTTCTTTTTGCGAATACAGACTAACACGGCTGCTACTCTGAAACACTTCCATGAGATTACTCATGTGCATAATGCTAATCATGTGCCACCAGGGCCTTCCTTTCTGCAGCGCAACACAAAATACAAAGCAATAACACATCATGACCACAAATATAACTAACAATATGTAATTAAACAGCTAGTACTACTTATTTCCTGCCTCGATATTGCACTGTTTTTATTTACTTCTCATAGCTGCACCTGAAAATATGATGCTGTCTCTACTCCAGTTGCACCAAACATAGTTGTAGATGCCTGGAGACATTAAGGCCATGTCTGTATGCACAGTGCTGCAGCAGTGCAGCTGTACCAGTACAGCTGCTCTGTTGCAGTGCGTGTGGTGAAGATGCTCTATGCCGATGGGAAAGCGCTTATGCCAGTGTAACTTATGTGGCTCAGGGGAGTGGTTTATTCAGAGGCTGTAGTGTAGACATAGCCTAAGTCACTAAGTAGAATGGTGATAACTATCTGTTGGTGAGTAGTAAATAAAACCTCATGATTCTCCTCACTAGAAAATGTAACAATCACTGTTCGAGCATCAAAATAATGAACATAGTAAATGTTACATGCCCTTAACTATGAACATATTTAAAATATGGATAATCAAAATAACAATGTATCCCTACAAAAAATGTTCTGCAATACATTCTTCATCAAATAGTCCTGCTCTCTCTGGCACCCCACGAATACTAGTAACTTAGACAGCCACATGGTATTAATTATGATTGTTATTATTTATTATTTATTTATGTTACCATAGTGCCTAGACATCCCAGTCAAGGACCAGAACCCCACTCGGCTAGGCGCTGTACAAACACAGAACAAACAGACAGTCCCTGCCCCAAAGAGCTAACAGTCTAAGTATAAGATAAGAGACAACAGATGGATACAGACAGAGCAACAGAGGAGTACTAGAAAGCAAAGAGACAATATGACAGGCTTTGGTGTCAGCACACCAGCTCCCATGTGCATGCGGCACAAGCAGGTAACCAGTGTTTGTTAGCTTTCAGTCCTTGTTAGCTACAGCCCAGATGTAGCAGCACAAAGTGTCTCATGAAAGGGAGCAATAATATCAGTATGACCTTTCAGAAGAATTAAAGATGGGAACAAGCTGTGAAATTCTGATCCAGAAGGGGGGGTGGAATTCAAAACTTTGTTCTGGATTCTCTTCTGTACTCAGTATTCAATGGGCTGCTCTAAAGTGCACCAACTGGCTCTAGTCCCCTAGGAGCTATCCATCCGTTCTTCTCTGGCCAGACCACCCCTGACACACACTCTACATTGGAAGCTCCAGGGGGTGGTACAGGAGCTGGCTTTGCTGACTCTGACAGTTATGGGTATATCTATGCTGCAAAGAAAAAAACCCTGCTGAAGTGAGTCTCAGAACCCAGGTTTATTGACTCAGGCTTGTGCTATCGGGCTAAAAATAGCAGGGTAGATGTTCCCACTTGTGCTGGAGCCCGGGTTCTGAGACCAGCATCTGCACTGCCTATTCTTAGCCCCATAGGGCAAGCCCTGCAAGTCCAAGTCAGTCTCAGAGTCCAGGCTCCAGTCTGAGTGGGAATGTCTGCACTGCTATTTTTAGTCCTGTAAAGTGAGCCTGAGACAGTTGACTTAGGTGCTGAGACTTGCTGCCACAGGTTTTTTTTCACAGTGTAGACATACCCTATGACTCCCCCAAGCTGGAAGAAACCCCCAGATGAGGAGATCTGGTGGCTTTCTGGACCCTTTGTGCTGCCAAAGCAGCACCAAAAAAGTTGGAGTAAAGGAGAGAATTTAATCCACCATGTTTAAAAAGTAGAGAGAAAAAATAGCAGCTAATTATGAATACCTGTGATCTCAGTCTGACAATCCCATTACCATCCATCCCTCTTCCTCCTCTCCCTCTGCCCAAAACCTCAGCTACTCAGCTATACAAGCCAGCTAGAAGCCATGTCGTCAAAGTATAGGTCCAAAACTTTTTGGAACAGGATGAGTTTTTCTTCCACTTGAAAAAGATAACGCTATTCAGCCAACTTCTCTGCTTGTAGCAAAGTCATTTCTCTCATCATCTCCTTTCTTAATTTTTATTTTATTCATTTTTTGTGGACTCATAAAATTACACACTAAAAGATTATGTTAAGTTACAGTTGTAAAGTCAAGTCAAGCACTCAAGAGTTAGGAAATGCCCTGCGCAACCTTAATTCAGCCCCCCTTGTGCATATGAATTATGATCAACTTTAATTACATGTACACACACAATTTTTTCCACAGGACCCTTGCCTCTTTCAGTGTACAAGATGGTTAGTGCTCACAGTCTCCCTCTTCTCTATTCCTGTGCCTTGTGCCACAGCAGACCCTCAATGCCAGATGCAACAATTGAGGGGAACCCCTGATCAGCTTCTGGAGTCCAGGGGTGGGCCATACCCACTACATATGGACTCTTGGGGAAATTTAGCTGCCATACTCTGGCAAGTGTGACAGGCTGTGGCCCTCCACTCCTATCTTCTCATATAAATGTCTCTGACACCTCCAGTTCGCGACTACCATTGTGTACTTTATTTGTGTTTTATCAACCATCACCCTCTTCCAGACTTGTGCAGCAATTCTATTTACAGTGTCATACAATCATAAGAGAGGGAAGAGATCTCTCCACACAGAGTTGTCCCCTTACCCTGGCTGGCCGATCAGCCGACCATCCTGCCTTTCTTTCTCTCTCTCTCTCTCCTCTCTTCTCCTCTCCTGGCAATTCCTTCCTGTGCTCTTTTTCTACTCTTACAGGCTAATTAGCTCCTTAGCTCTCCTCAGCCCAAACTGATCTAGAAATTAGCCACTCCTTCCCTCAATCAAGCCCTCCCTGGGGGAACTATTTGGATGTACAATGACCAGAGAACTGATTCAGCTGCTGGTTCTTCGCACTCTGCCACACAAGTCTTTATGGAACATGTATGAAGTGAGATGTCTTGAAGGGTTATAATTTTCCCAAATTTGGGCAGCTTTTCATGAGGATAGTAAAAGGCACATCCACTACACCAGGACAATTCTCCTGCCAATTTTCAATTCCTGCTCAAAGACATTGAGATAGTAGAGCTTCTCAATTAAATGTCTGTTATAAAAATTAACATGCGCCAAACAACGTATTGTCCCCTAACTTCATTCTGACAAATGGCTCAACTGTTTTTGCTGAAGTGTTCCAGAAATATGTAGCCTAATGCAGATACCTGGCATGGAACATCATTGCTAGTAAAGTTTGCAGATGCCATAAAGATTGGTGGTGTAGTACACAGAGAACGGGTTACTGCTACAGAGTGGTCTAAGTCACCTGGTTAAATGGTAACAATCCAACAAAGTTCATTTTAGTGCCACCAAATATAAGGTAATACATTCAGGGGAAAACAATTCAGGTAAGAACTGTAGGATGGGAGACTCTACCTTGGAATGCAGTTCTCAGAGAAGGACTTGGGGGTAATCATAAATCACCTCAGTATTAGCTGTCAGAGCAGTGCTGTGGCAAAAAGGGCTAACGTGATCCTTGGATGTATAAAGCGTGGAATATCATGTAGAAGTAAGGAAGTGATCTTGCCTCTGTTCATGCATTGGCAAGACTACTACTAGAATCCTGTGTTGCATTTTGGTGCCCATGCTTCAAGAATGTGGAATTCCTGAAGAGAGTTCACAGGAGGGCCATAAAAATGATTCAGTGGCTGGAAAATAAGCTTATGACATGAGGCTTAAGGAGTTCAACTTATTCAGCGTATCGAAGAGAAGGTTGAGAGGTGAGTTGATCGCTGGGTATAGGTATTTACACATGGAAGAGAGATCTGACAGTGGGGTGCTCGTCAATCTTGCTGGTAAAGGCATTACAAGATCTAATGACTGGAAGTTGAAATTACACCAATTCAGCATTGCAATAAGATGCAATTTCCTAGGAGTGAGGGTAATTAAAGATTGGAACAGCTCATCAGGGGAGGTGGTAGACTTGCCATCACTTGGAGTTTTTAAGACAAGATTGGATGTCTCCCTACAAGATATGCTATATTCTGGGAAAAGTTCTGTGGCCTGTTTGCACAGGAGGTTGGGCTGCATGGTCATAGTGGTCCCTTCTGACTTTGGAATCTGTGAATCTATGAGTCCCCCTGTTCATCCCCTTCCTTCATAGGTCACGGGAAGAACCGGAATGCCTGCATTGCCCTCCACATGCTCATAACGCTCTCAGCTCCACATTAAGACAATGACAATAATCAAATCTCATGCTTCAGGGCTTCAGTCAGCCGCCTTCAGGCATCAGGAAAGATATACCTGTCAGATGTATTCTGGTTTTGTTTCATTGTTTGGGTTTGGGGGTTTTTTCCGCCTTCCTCTGAAGAATCAGAGGTTAGCCACAGCTGGAGGTGGGACACTGGATGTGGTGAAACAGTGCTCTGAAATGGTACAGAGAATACTCTTTTGTAGGTGCCATGCTGTGTGCCCACATGTACAGGATCAAATTGATTGCCAGATTAGGGCTGAGGAAGGAATTTTCTCCCAGGTCACACTGGCAGGAGGCAGGGGGTAGGCATTGCCTACTTCTGCAGCATGTAGTGTTGAGTGCCTTCGGGGATGACCTGGGTATATCTTACCTGATCAATCCCCTGCTTTCACAGGTGCCTTGCGCATTGATGGCACCTCAGTCTCTCCTGTTCTCTGCTCGTGGCACACTACAGTTGTGTCTCCGGAGGACTGAAATGCTTTAGTCTAATTAAAGTCATTGGACTCTATGTAGGGGGTAACTGGGTGAGATTTAATGAGCTGTGATATACAGGTCAGATTTGATGATCTATGTTCTCTTCTGGCCTCGAACTCTCTGAAATCTATAAACCTATGATTCTTTCCATTAAGTGTCTTCATAGAATGTGGGTATGGTGGGGGGGGAGGGGAATCCCTTCTCTGTTAGTTAATTCCAAACTCCCACCCCTTGCCTTGGGGTGAAGGTCCCTTCTACAGCCTTGGGGAGGCAGAGATTTAGCCTGAAATCATGCCACCTTTATCAGCCGACAAACAGTTCCAGTGACCCACCAGCCTCAGTCCCTCAATTACCAGTCAGTGCACCTCCTTCCCTTTGGGCTCTCGCCAATTATTGCCCGTGATGCAAGCTCATGGTGACAGTGGTGCCGGAACCATTTATATAGTGGGGGTGCTGAGAGCCACTGAACCAAACTGCAAACCATGTATATAAGGGAATTCACTTTAAGACAGGGGGTGTGGCAGCACTCCCAGCACCCCTAATTCCAGCACCTATGCATCGTGGCCATACAGAGAGGCTCCTCCCTTAGCATGTTTCCCTACTCTGAGCTCAGACTCACGGTCTGTTGTGTCCTTGCAGCAGCATGTGCCCTCTCCAGCAGCCTGTGCAGTCATTTCTTGAATCTTAATCCCATCATCCAATCCATCCAAGGAGAACTGGCAGCAGCAAGTAGGGGTGGGGTCTCCTGCCAACTCTGTAGCCAGCCAGGGCTCTCAAGCAGTGGAGTGGCCAGCTTCTCTTGTCTGCCCTTCCCCTAGCTAATCAGGGCTCAGAGGACAGGGCAGGACTCCAGAACACTGCTGCTGATCTGTGGAGTGGGATTGCACGGTGGGCATTTATCCTTTCTCCCTACTTTTTATTTCTGTATTTATTATTAATTATTATTACTATTATTATTTTATATATATCCATATCAGCGGAAGCGTGGCCTTCTACCTTCTGTGTTACTTAGCAATAAGGCAGTTAAACAGATACAAGCTATATTCAATCTGGCTGAAGTGCACATTTATTCTCTGAACCACTCTATAATCTAGGGAGAACTCACTGCCTACACATTTTTCAACACTTTGAATATAATAGAGAATGAAGGGCTGGTTCTAGGCAACATAAAAGCTTGTTTAATATTCAGGGCGCACATTCCTAAAACATTGATGTACCTTTTAAATCATCTCACTGCACATCCTCGCCTCACTGCAGATTTTATTTTTAAGGTTCTGACTCGTGTCCTGTTTCTTTGATTCATCAGTCTTCAAAAATGGTAAATGTTGGCGAGGAAACTACTCAACATAAAACAAATAAACAAACTAAAAAGATCCAAACCAAAAAACAAACAACTACAGAGAAATTTCCCGTTTCACATAGAGCTTCCCATTTTGCTAAGGTTTACTGTATTTCTCATTTTACTAACTTTGTCCTGGCCCCTTCAAGGTCTATATCTTTGACCTTTTCTGCAACTGGAATGGCAATCATCAAGGCCAAATGCTTGGAATGGGGAATATTGCTGTTCGGGTGATTTTCCAGTAGTCCTCTTGGTCAAGTTACTTTACTAAGACCCTGATCCTGCAAAGACTTAGACACGTGCTCAGCTTTATGCACTGTGATTTCAATGGGGCTACTCATAGGGCATACATTAAGCATATGCATGAATCTTTGCTGGACTGAGGGTAACCAAGAGCCCTCAATATCCATGGAGGGGAGTTGAGACTCCTCAGCGCCTCACATGATGAGACATAGGAGAGATAAATATATGGGGCCCAATTCATCATAGCCCTGCACTTTGTATAGTAATTGACATGCATGCAGAGGTATGTGAAGAGCTTTCTTTCTGATTTAATACCATTTTATACCCACTTTACATGGGTGTAGATGGTTATAAAAGTGCAGGACAGCAGTGAATCTGGCCCACTTTGTGAAGTCAGCAGAGTTAATCAGAGCTGATTTTGACTGATTAGTACTTATTAGTGTTCAAAACTCTTCCATACAAACACACAAGGCTTCTGTTGGATTACATACCTTAGCCTTAGGGTCCTTCTTCCTGATGAATAATTTGCAGTGCCTTATAATCTTTTTGCTGGCATTCTGTCTCACCATAGTAGCATTGGTTAGGTAAGAATCCCTTCACTTGTGACTCTTTTGTATTTTGTGAGCATGGTCTATGTATTTCAGAGCTCCTGTGCCCGGCTTCACAGTTGATCATTATATATAATTTAAATGCAATTAATTCAGTGTAGACAGCTCACAAGACAGTCAAGACAGTACCTTAGCAGCCTCTATTGGTGATTTTGATTTTCTTTGTGATTGCAAACAGATATTTGTCTTGGAGTTTAGTAGAGGTGGCTAATTAATCATAATGAGGAGGCAGCAATTACCTTTTTAGTCTAAGAATTTGGAAGATGCTAAATGATTTCCTAGAGTTCGTTGGATGAACTTTCATCCAAGGGTGTTTCAGCACACCATAATTGATTTTCCTAGTGTAGTTCAGAGATGCCAGCAAAACTTGACAGGATGGTGAGTGCCTAAAATTGAACCAAGTAACATCACAAACACAAACTCAATTATGGCAAACTTTAAAGAAAAGAAAAAAAGATCTGGTACAATGTACATATTTCTGCCTCATCTCAGAAATTTTAGTATTGTAAAAATAAAAAGGCATATACTAAAGAGAATCTATCCTGAACAAGACTGGGAAGTAAATACTAATGAGAACATTTCAAATAAAACTAGCTAGAATCACAAAAATCACCCTGAAAACAGTGCCAGATCCCAACAAAAATAGGGAGACAATGAGAAGCTATCACTGAGCCAGATTTCTCAAAGGAAGTGTTTATACAACTGTGATGGGCTCTAAGGGGTTAATAGAGACCTAGGGAGGCTGCACAGGAGGCAGCCAATCATAAAAAGGTTGAAGGGAGCAGCCAAGCAGGCCCAAGCAGGCCCATAAGAAAAGGGAGCTGTAGAGCAGAGGATGGCTGTTCTGTGCTGGGAACCCATGTGAGGAAGGACTGTGTCTCTGGAGGGCGGAGAGAATGGACAGCATCCTTGACAGAGCAGTGCTGCTAGCAGGGACCAGGGGGAGTGAGAGACAGCTGCTGGGGTTTGCAGGCTGAGCCCCTGAGGCAAGGGCAAAGAGGATGCTGGGACCATGAGGAAGTGGCCAGACAATTTGCTGCATAGCCACTAAGGAAAGTGGCTGAACAGCGGACTGCAGGTCTCCCAGAAGGGGGCAGCACTGTGTGGCATGGCAGGAGGGCTCTGTTGCTCAGAGGATGCCATGGTCCTTGGAGAGACGGGGGTCCTAGAGCAGGAGTGACAGTGGTGAAGCACCACCCAAAGAGGGTGTTTTAACATGCAGAGCTAATTCCCATGACAGCTGGCAAGAGGCACCAGAGTGGTGGGTGAACCCCGTTACAACAATCTTTCCCTCTCCATCACTCCCAAACCATCGTAGTTTAGGAGAGCTAGCATGGTCTAGTGGACAGGCCATTAGAGTAACATTCAGGAATTCTCTTTGGGATCTCTAGATCTGCCCCTGACATGTGAGCTTGGGCAAGTCATCCCATCTCTCTGTATCTCAGTTTCATCATCTATATATTGAGATAATGATACTTACTTTCCTTTGAAAGTGCTTTGAGATCTATGGATTAAAAGTACTCTATAATTATTAGTATGTATAGTGACCTGATATTCCAGAATCCCTTGTGCCCCCAAATCCAAATTTCCTTACAGCATTCCAGTGAAAGAAATGACAAATGCTGTGATCAACTATAATTATTTCCATTAATTTTCTGTTCTTTCTCTTTAATCTTCCTTCACTTACCTTTTCTTTCTTCTTCCTATATCTGAAGCCTACCAAGGAACTAACTGAAGGTATTTAAATATGGACCTCTGTAAATATCTGTTTTAGATATTCTGTTTACTTTAATATTTCAAATCACAAACCAACATATCCCTCCTTTACTATTGAATCAATCAGTACCAATTAGTCTATAATTTCTTACATTAAGTAGACCAGCCCTTATGGGTCCAGAATCCTGCAATCAGGACCTAACCATTTTTTTAAACCCTCTAATTGCTGGTGCTAATCTCATCATTCACTTTTAAAAGGTGTCAAGCTTGGCTTGGCTTGTTTAGTCTAGGAAAACAAAGGCTGAGAGGAGATATGATTATTCTCTATAAATATATTAGGTGAGTAAATACCAGGGAGGGTGAAGAGCTATTTAAGTTAACGGACAATGTTGGCCCAAGAACAAATGGGTGTAAACTGGCCATGAACAAATTCAAGCTGAGAATTAAAAGGTTTCTAACCATCAGTGGAGTGAGGTCCTGGAACAGCCTCCCAGTAGAAGTTGTGGGAACAAATAACTAAATTAGTTTAAAGAGAGAGCTGGACTTGGAACAAATTTATGAGTGCACTTGTATGATGGGTTTCTTGTGAGGGGATAGGGCTCCGCAGCCTTGGGGCTCACTTCCAGTTAATGTCTTATGTTCCTAAAACTCTTCTTCAGAGTTGCAGAGGATTCCTTCCTCCCCTCCCTGCCCCTCCCCAAGTATTCTGGGAAGGTTTTTAAAAATCTCTTTCCTCTGACGAATCAGGCAACCATGGCTGGAGATGGGACACTGAATGCGGGTGGGCTAGGGCTCTGAGTTGGCACTGAGCATCCTCTCTCTCTCTTTCTCTGGTGCTAGGCTGGCTGGTTGTTGCTCATATGCACATGATCTAACTGATCACCATATGTCAAGCTGGGAAACAATTTTTTCCCAGGTCAGACTGGCAGTAACCTTGGGAGTTTAGTTGCCTTCCTTTGCAACATGGGTGCGGATCACTTGCCAGAACTATCTGGGTATATTTCCCTGCCACTGCAGGGACCTCGGGCATTGATGCATCTTGGTCCTGCCTATTCTTTGCATGTGGCACATAATCGTCTTCTCTCCAGTGGACTGTAATATTTTGGTCTAATTTTGGTTATTGGGTTTTAGTGCGCAGGTGTTGGTGGCCTGTGATATATAGGAGGTCAGACTAGATACTTTGTAGGTCCCTTCTTGTCTTAAACTCTATGACACTATGACTTTTAGTTGCAGAGCTTCCTCTCAATGGTTACCCCATGACTAGGGTTAGAGGTTTGACACTGGAAACTTTCCCAGAGACTAGGCTTTTGGCTTATAGAGAGGTTTCCACAATACTGTTTGGTGGGCAATGTGTAGCTTTGACAGAGCCACCTGGGCTTCCACCCAGAGCACTAGGATCTCATATAGCTTCTTCCCAGCCACTAGGTGGCTGCCTGCAGCTAAGATGGTTCCTCCTCTGAACTGCTAATGTAGTTTCTTGCCTCTAGGTCAGCAGCTAATTGGAGAAGCCAACTCAGAGCTCACTATTGGCTGCAGTAGCTTCCCTTAGGGATGAAGAAAGAGTGAGCCCCCCTCTGAGATGAATGTATTTTCTTTGTAGTTACTGGGAGCTGATGGTGTGAAGTGATAATGTCCCCTAGCTACAATCTTATTATCATTTTCCTGTTGCTGGAACCTAGCAAACAGTTTCCTCCCTAAAAAAAGCTTATGCTCAAATAAACTGGTTAGTCTCTAAGGTGACACAAGTCCTCCTTTTCTTTCTCCCTAAAAGTGGTTAAAGATCAGAGGGGCTTTTCTTCAAGCCATTGTTTCACAGATGTGTGGTGGTGTCTAAGAGCAAAAAATGCTCTTTCAGAACAGCAGCTTGTCACAAGAAGTGTCAGACTCTTTTCTTTTCCTCTGCCCCTCCCCCACAAATGAAAACATTTCCTTGTGCAGCCCACTGTAAACTATTTTAAGGGTTCTTCCTCAAGTCTTTTATTTAAAGAAATCTGAACTAATATTTGGTTTCTTCCTGCAAGCCAAGCGGTCTGAAATCTGAACTTTCTGAAACCCAATGGTAATTCTGATTTTGGAAAAAATTATAATTTATTTCCAAATGCTGGCATTAATCACAGTGATCCTTTCTTTTATTTCTGTCAGGGCACAGTTAGATGTAAATAAAATTTTCTTTTTAAAACATGCTTTTAAATAGAATCTAATGGCTTGTTAAGGACTGTAGATTGACTGTCCATGGCTCTGATCCAACCAAGTTCTTAAGGACATGTGCTAATTCAAGCATGTGAGTAGTCCTGCTGATGTCAAGAAAATACTTGAGAATACTCATATGTTTAAAGTTAAACATGTGCTTTAGTGTTTTGCTCAATCAGAGCCATACAGACCAAAGTCCTCTTCACATACATACATACACACACATACATACCCCAAACATCAGAAAATTAAGCTTTCCTCATAGTTCCCACCCGTTGAACTGAAAGGACCAATGGCATAGTTCCAGGTTTATCAGCATCTCTAATCCCTTCTTGGCTTCTTTAAGAGCATTTACTCAGGTCTCAGGCATCTTAGCTGTCTTCTCTCTTGGGGCATATCCCGCTTCCTTCAAACTGGGTATTTGGGCTTGCAGCGTCCCTGCATTTCACTAAGTTTAATCTAGCAGGTCTGACCTTAGTCCAGTTTTGTTCTCTCTTTCAAAGGGCCATGACTACCAGTGACCAGCCAGCTGTTGCAAGGCACAATACATTTATTTTTCGAACAAAAGCATTACCGAGAAAGCATATCAGAAAACAATTAAAGGCCTTCACACTTGCTAGGCTTACCAGAAGTCATCCATAGGGGAATCTGGCAGGTTTCAAAGTCCTTCAAACACTTCCCACAGGGATCCACACTATCCCTTCTTTTCCCTTCTCTAAGTTAGCTGGCTTGGATAGCGGAGCAGTGAAGCCCTGGCAACATGGTCCTCAGTGTGGGCAGAACAAACCCACCTGGGACCCTGGGTCATTACTCGCATGGCTAGCTCATGCTGAAGTTTGTGCTGCCACAGCTTCACTGGTTCCATTAAGCTAGCTAAATTAAAGCGAGCTCAGGTATGTCTACACACGAGTTTCAATCACAGGGTGTGAATGCAATGTAGACATATTCTCATTCTCAACTAGTGCAGCCCTTGCCAGTACAAAGAGGTCCAAAAACATGTAAGACATCAGCTCTTAGATGAAGAGCAGCTGACTCAAGCTGAATGCAGTCCCCGGGCACTGCCCATAGGCAGCTTTGTGGGACTTCAGCCAGGGAAGACACCTCCCCTTGATTCCTTCCCTGGCGGCAGCTCTGAAAACCTGCATGCTGGTACCAATATCCGAACCCCATGAAAGTTAAAAGTCAATGGATGGGATTGGTTCCAAGCAAAATGTTGCCATTAACCAGAAGTTAATATCAGGGTTGCTATTAAGTGACATCCACGGTCTATAGGAAGCTGAAAGTGAGGACAATGTACAATGAAAGTGAGGTACAAAATGCCACTGCCTGCCTTCCCCATAGCTTAGGGTGCCGTGAGCACATCAGGCCCAGGCTAAATCCTTTCACTAGGTCCTGCTTCTGATGCTAGTATAGGGCCTTGATCCTAATTTTCAGATGGATCAAGCCCCAGCTGTAGCAAAGACCAAATTTTGATCTATGAATGAACATGACAGCTGCACTTCTCTGGGACAATGCAGATCACAAAGCCAGGAAAAAGCATGCAAGAGCTGGGGACAAGGTGTCCTCAGTCCAAGGTAGTTGGGTAGGGAACAGTCTTTCAGAGGAAATCAGATGAATCCAGAGTCTTTCCATCCTTAGGAAATACTCCAAAACTGTCCTCTTCAAAAAGACCTTGTCTCACTTCCAACATGGACACTCCCTTCTACCAAAAAACTACAACCAATCATCCAAGAAAAAATAAAAAAGAAGAAACAAAAAACCCTGAAGCACCCCTCCCCTGCCACAAAACAAAAGTAAATGAGTAAAATATTAAAAGCCCTAGTAGAAGCCTATCCCCAGTAGAATTTTAACCCTGAAATGGGAGACTTGCCTGATATACCATGAAGTCTGCTAGGGACTTTGCCGTTGCTATTGATTTTATGTAGAAGGTGCTCAGACACTGTGGTGATGGAGCACAGTATAAAATCCTTGGATACGTAGGAACATAGGGGTTGCTACCAGCTATCCCTACCATAAATCACTGAACAGCCCAATAGCCCAACAGCTAATAGCTTTCAGTCAGTAAAACTGATGTGGGTCCGATTTGAAAAGGCAACTTAGAGGCAAGAGGTTCTCTACATCATTACCAATCTCTTGAGTCATCTAGTCCATTAATATTGGGTTTTCTAATAAAATATTCATTGTCCATTATTATAATTTACTTCAGTTAAACTTGTTAAAGAATAAATATAAAACAGCACATTTTAATAGCTGTTTGAGAAATGTATTATGTTTTGCTAAAATTCTGTCTTTCTTCAGCTGTGTTGCATGACTGTATTTTCCAGAGGCCTCCTATACAGTAATTACACTTATGCTTGTCTCAGAAGTACAGCTTCAGGATATAACAGAGTAGACAGATCACTATCATCTCAGCCCTTCATCTTCTGGAGATAGATAAACTGGGTTTTATGTGGTTTACAGTGTGGGGGGTTTTCAGATGAGAATTTAAGACTTAACAAGATTCTGTCTGGTTCAGTTTTCAGGAGTGCTAAGCACTCATGTTGGCTACATAAAAGCTAAGCCTGATCTTTAGCCCATACCCTGTGGGGACAGGCAACACACTAGAACAACTCTGCCTGAGGTACAGTACAGTCTTCTCTCTCACACACACAGTGACAGAATGAAAGTGGAAGGCAACAGTAAGTTAGGTTGCTGAGGCCCTCTTCCAGCCTACCTCTGACTGGCTTATCAGGATGACTCCCTACTTTCCACACTGCAATACCCATGTCATGCAATGCCCTCCCCTTCCTCACAATAGATTCAGGGAGTCTAAGGCCATAAGGGACCGTTGTGATCATTTAGCCTGACCTCCTGTATACCACAGACCATAGAACTTCTCCAACATAAATCCTAGAACATATATTTTAGAAAAACTTCTAATCTTGATTTGAAAATTGCCAATACTGAAGAGTCCACATCACCCTTGGTAAACTAGGTGTGCAGAAATTCTCCCAAAAGGACCGTAGTTTGGAGTTTAATGTATCCAAATACCCATAGCATATATCACTTGAAAGCTTATTTTATGTATGTTTAGATGAGGTATGATGTGTCACTGTCAAGTGGTGCCATAAGCCTACAGGGGATGTGAAACAATGATACCCAAAATGAGTGTCATTTTTTGCATAGTTCCAGAAACACTGAAACATGACTATGGCAACAATTTTTACTGTTTATGTTAATTTCAACATCTTAACGTGGTATTAATTGGTGAGAGCTACCAAAGAATAATGTACTAGAAGATTTTCATTCATTTAGCATAGGTGAGATTTCATCTTCAGAAATGATGAAGCTGTTTACAGTTGGCAAAAATGTAAATATCAACATTTTGTAATATACTAACATGAAATGTTGTCACTTTGCATATTCTTAATTGTCAAAGTATCTCATCAGTGATTATAATAATTCTCAATATTTTCAATTGAAATTTGCTTCAGTCTCATACTGAAGATTGTGCACCAGTAGATTCTGTGCCCATAGTTAGTACTGCATGGTGGGTAGATATCAATGTATGTGAATTCTTAATGTAATGTTTCTCCATTTGTAATCTTTTCTACTTACAATGTAGCATCTAGCCTGCCTGGTGGAAGATTTTAATTTGTAATTGCCTAGGCATGCAGTACCAGCCTTTGAAATATTCTAGAAACTAGCTGTGTAATTCAGTGACACTTCTGCATAGATCAGTCTTAGCGTTAGAAGTGACACTACACAGCTTCATATGCAAAAGCTATGAGAGAAGGAAGTGGCATAACAAGAAGTCGTGAAGACGAAATCCACGAACAAGTTCTTGCCTCTGCACTGAAGAGGGATGAAGAGCATGTTACAGCTCTTACCAACCACGTGATTGCCACATAGGCGCTTTATTCCCCAATAGCTACAATTCTCCCATCATAACAATTTCATTCAGTTACGTTGGTTTCCTCCTTTTTAGGGTTCCATTTGCCCTCATGACCATAATATGCCAATTATGAAGAGTTCTGAACATCACTGTATTTGTGCTATATGGAAAATACCCATACCATATTTTAAACAGACCTGAAACAGGGGGCTTAACCCATTGTTTCCTCCAACCATGCAAACTGTGCATAAGGACTGTAGCTATAGACAGGAGTGAGTATACCATTAACGTTATTATTTTGTTAGTGAAACGTAAAGAGCTCCCAGTGAAGAAACTACAGCATTTATCTCAAGCAAACATGTTGTTTGCAGTGTTGTAGCTGTGTTGGTCCCAGGATAATAAAGAGACAAGGTGGGTGAGGTAATATCGTTTGTTGGACTAATTGTGATGGACTGGCAAATGTAACATATCAGCAGGTCATGATGGATGTAGTTTTTAAATTGTTTCATGCCTATTGTATAAGCTCTCTTCAGAAAATTCTCTGCTTAAATTCGATGGGAACATCCTCTCTCATTTTTTCCATCTCCACAGTGCTAACCAATATCAGTGAATGTGTCTCTAACATCTGCTAAATATAAAAATAAATAAATAAGGACGTGCTTTAAATCAGAACCATGCTCTGGTTGTCTCAGTGCATTTTCTGTCTGAATTGCTTTGTCAGCCTCTTTAGGTTGTAAACTCCACAGTGCAGGAACAGCATCTTCCTTTGTGTCATACAGTATCAAGCACACTATCAGCACTGCACAATTATCAAGTAATTGCCCCTCGTCATACAGGCAGAATTTCTGATGTGCTGAGGGGTGCTCCCCACAGGCTTTGCACCAGGCCCTGCCCCCGCTCCAGCTCTTCCCATTCCTACTGTGCTCCCACCCTGCATTTTTCCGCCCCATCCCCCAAGCGCACCCAGTCCTCGCTCCTTCCGCCTTCCCCCCAGCACCTCCTGCATGCCACAGAACAGCTAATCCGCGGCAGGCAGGAGGTGCTGGGGGGTGAGGGAGAGGGAGGCGCTGATTGGCAGGGCCGCCTGTGGGTGGGAGATGCTGGGAGGAAGGGGAGGCACTGATAGGGGGGCTGCCGGTGGATGCTAAGCACCCATCATTTTTTTCCACAGGTGCTCCAGCCCTGGAGCACCCACGGAGTCGGCACTTATGCCCCTCGTAACTGCATGTTTCCATTTAGAGAAACAAGGTGGGTGAAGTAACATCTTTTATTGGACCAACTTCTGTTGGTGAGAGAGACAAGCTTTTGAGCCTACAGAGAGGTCTTCAGGTCCCAGAAAATGCAGCATGAAACCATTTAAAATCATTTGCACACATCATGACCTGCTGATGGTTTACATTTGCCAGTCCACCAGAAGACTGTATATTTGTAATGAAATAGGTCCATCATAAATGTAATGAACAGAACATGGGGCTCCCCTTTCCTTTACTGTATCTTTTCTACTGTAATGAAGAATGACTTGTACTGAATTATAGATTTTTTTTAACACATTCTTATTCACCCTGTAATGGGTTTCTTCCCTTGTGGGACTGTTGTGTTAGAGCTCCACAAATCATGTCATTTTCGGTTTGCTGGCAATTCTGAAAACTAGAAAAAAAATGGTTTTACATTGAACTGAAAATGAAATTTTTCATATGTTAGGCAACTCAAAAACATTATTTTCCAGGCAAATGAAACAGTTCAATTAGACAAAACCAATATATTTTCTTTTTATTTCAAACATTTCAAAACATTCAAAAATATTTTAACAAAAATTAAAGGAAATTTTGAAATGAAAGTCATTTTCAACCAAAATATCAAAACATTTCATTTTGAAAATGTCAAAACAAATCATTTAGATTTTTGGGGGGGTTATTTTTGACCAACGCAATTTGGTGAAACTGACACAAACCTGCATTTTTTACCAAAAAAGTTTTGGGGGAAACATTTTGCCCAGCTCTAGTTGTGATATGTAATAAGCAGTCTGAGAAGGTGTGAAACGTAACACAAAAGGACCTAATTTATTTAGGTGATCAGTCTGTGAGCTTTTGCTTGTACAGCAGTTTCCCCTCCCCCCCTCGATTTATCAGTATTAAATTAAAATAAGCTTGTAGGGGTCTATTTCTACTTAATTGTGATCTGACTATTTCAACAAGATAAATGTCCATTTATGAAGCTATCAGGCAGAATACAGCATTATTTTGTGTAGATTTTAATTTTTGTCTATAAATCACATTTTCTAACACCACTTGTGAGAAGTACTTGTAGTTATTTGAATAAAATCAAGCCTTTCTCCAGTTCTAAACTGATAAACACTTGTTTATAATCTTAAATCTCTGACTTTGCTTCCGCTATCAAAAGCCTTGTGAAAGAAACAGTAGAGGCTGTCATATCTAATCGCATACTCACAAAATATTTGTCTACATCAAGCCATCTGTTCTGGCAGGCTTTTTCCCCCTGCGTCCCACAACAGAGCAAGACAAGGTTACAATTATCTTCATTCGTAATATTATCCTACCTCTTTCCTGTGATCTGACACTCACTTGTTGTGACCTGACTTCCAGGAGATTGCCTTCTGGAAAACCTGATGCACAATTGCTGTATCTAGTTGTCAAGTTATTACCATGCACTGTCATTTCATTACCTGCTGCACAACATACTCACACTAGGCAATCTGTTGCAGATGATTATACAATGCTTCGTCAGGAGCCAAACCAACAGAGTCCTGCTATCGTTTCTGAAATATTTCTTCATGCTAGAACTGGCAGGCAATGGTAATTCTTCACATGATTCAAAAAGGTGTAGACATATTTGTGCTCTGTTAAATGAGCAGGCTTAGTTTGTATTTCTTTATATATTATACATATTTGACATTGTAAATGTTTTAGTGCCTGCTGAGGATGTACTTTTGGTAATGTCTGTCATTAAAATATATTTTTATTCAAGGTACAGTTAGAAACCTTCCATTTCCTGTATTCTTATTTTGTTTCCCAGCAACTAAAGAATGTCGGCACAACTGGAAACTATCACATTAAATACACGCAACTTGTCTCCTGCACTTAGCATTCCCCTCACATGGTATGACAATTTCTCTCTTTTTCAACCTATATTTGGGGGACTCTCAAGCATGTTGGACCTGAAACTTAGATTCTGTTGTTGTTTTTTAAAAAAGAAACAAATAATCCCCTTACACTGATGCCCACAGACATACCACTACTTAAACAAAGCAAAAGGGCACCATGCTGTGAAGTACACACACAGGGCATTGGCAACTCTTGCGTCCAGCAATAGCAAAACACAAAACATTATTCCCTTTCCCTTTTAAATATTAAACAATTTCTGCCCTTTGGCCTAGGATTTTTCACCACACTTCTGACTTCCTATCCGTACACATCAGTTTCTATTGGTATCTTCACTTTGAAAGAGACTGGGATCCTAAAACTTCTATTTCATGAATGAAACTACCTTCTCAACTATTCTTCCATCTCTCTGACCCTACCTGAAGCAATGTAACCATGTTTAGTAAAGGTCACTGAAAACGCTAAGATCAGTCAAGCTGAGATAATACGTGACAGAACACTCTACTGAGGTGGAATAAAAACATGCCAATATTACAGGGTTTATTTACAGTGGACACAAACCTGCTCCCATTGAAGTCATTGAATGTTTTCCCATTGACTACAATGGGAACAGGATCTTCTACTAATTCTGGTTGAGCTGTTCCTTTCACTTCCCATCATAGTTTGCACACAACAGTTTCTTATAACCTGAGGTGACAGTAAGTAATACTCTCTGCTATTAAAAAAAACCCCAGCTGTCATATTTAACTCATGCACTCTGCTTATTAGAATTATAAACACTTTTTCTTAGACTTGGTCACCCTTGTCGTGTGTCTTAAAGAGCTGAATACATAAAAGTGTTAGGAGCAGAGTTAAACACAAAGAAATCATACTTCTTAGAAAGATAAAAGCTAGTTTCACACTAGTAAGGCCAAATACTTGGGAATTATTTTGAAAATGAGCTAATCGTCTAATCAATTACAGTCACTATTGTTACTGACTTTGTTTGTTTGGCTCATATAGGGATATAAATTACAAACTTCTACAAAATTATTGGTTTGCAGCCTTCACACCCAGAGCTTTTGTTTTCCTTGTAGACGGATCTGAATAGCCTTGAGCTTTGACACCTTCAGATCTATCCAGATCAAGCTCTGATTCTTGCAACTCAGACAAATCTACTATTTAATATTTGTATATACCAATGTTATTGTGCATGTTCCCTTATAGCAGAATAAAGGCTTGTTTTCTGTTTACAGTCTAGGTTAGATATTAGCTAGAGAACCACAGAAGACAGAAAACACAACAAAAGTCATTTTAGAAGACTGTAGGTTTTATGCCAGTAAATTCAGGGAGGCGGAAGGCCCCACATCTTTTGTGCTGGAGTTGCTATCCAAAGGAGGATTTCATGTTACGGCAACCCAGGTCTAATCCAAACCCCACTGAAATCAGTCGGAGTTTTTCCATTGACTTCAATGGACTTTGGATCATGGCCAAGGAGACAAATCAGATCTGAGTGCTATTAATTTTGTGATGGACCAGATCCAATACAATTACATTAAGTTTTCCATTCAGTGCATGGTGTTTTATTTATATTTGTATATGCAATTACAAAGCGATAATCAGGTGCATCTACACATGGACCTGAGTAGAAGAAAAAAGAGAAGACTGTGACAAATGAAAAGACAGAAAAGAGACTTAAAAACCTCAGGCACATTTTGGTTTTATGTAGGGCTGAAATTCAGTGTGGTCAGCCCTCAGCTGTTTGTGAGGGCAATTTGTACCTTCAAAAACTGCATGGGCAATTTTATGTACCTGCAAATGACTAGCAAGTATTAGCACTTGCAGATCTCTCCTCTTGTGAGACAGGTAGTTAGCCTGTGCTAATATCTGCACCTACTGGTCATTTGCAAGTACAAAAAATACAGATGTAAATTTTCCAGATGCAATCGGGCATTTGAAAATTTAGGGCTAATTAATCTTGAAATATTTTTGAAAAAACTAAAAGTAAACATTTTCCCCTCACAAATTAAAAAGTGTGATTTTTTTTTACTTTGTAGCCTTGTAATTTAAACAGAACTGAAGTCCCTCTTCATTTTATAGCCCTTTTCAAAACAATAGTTTGCAAAAATTTAAGAATATTTTGTCCTAAAATAAAAATTAATTAGCTAATACACTCATGAACGCTCCAGGAGTCCAACTAATGGCTATGCACTCTGCTCATCTCTGAAACTTCTATCTTCTTCTCCTCTGCCTTGTTAGAGTGTCCACATAAATTCAGCCTGGAAAGGCAGATACTAAGGGAATATGCTGGTAAGACAATAGGCTGTGGATGGGTGTGTGCACAAGCTCAACCTCATTCAAGTTTTTGCGTATGCATTTTGGGCTATTGACTGGACAAGCAATACTTTGCTTAACACTTAAGGACTTTATCTTGCAAACTCAACTCCCATTTCAGTCAAGTAAGTTGAGGGCATAGATTCATAGGGTATGTCTATACTGCAACCAAATGCCTGCAGCAAGCCCATGTCACCTGACTTGGGCTGGCGGGGCTCAGGCTATGGGACTGTAAAATTGCAGTTCAAACGTTGCAGTAGAGCAACTTCAGCCCAAGCCCAAATGTCTAAACTGCAGTTTTACAGCCTCGTAGCCCAAGAGCCAGCTACGCAGGTTTAACTGTAGTGTAGACATACCCGTAGATTCTAAGGCCAGAAGAGACCATTGTGATCATCTAGTGTGATCATCTGTATAGCACGGGCCTTAGAACTTTCCCAAAATAATTCCCAGAGCATACCAGTTCCTCACAGGAGGCACTCAGCAGCATCTTGCAGGATTGGAGCTCACAAGACTTCATTTAACCCTTTAATAATATTTTACACTTTTAAAGTGCCAAGGCTTTCAAAGCACTTGACAATCATCAACTAAATCTCTCAACTCATAAGTGAGATAGGTATTGTTATAATCATCATTTTACATATGGATAGACTAAAGCTCAGAAAGGTTCAGTGCCTCATCTGGAGTCACACACAAAGTCAGGAATAAAACATCCCTGTGTTCTAACCATTAGATGACTGTTCTTATGAGAGATGAAAAGAGACTACAGTCACATTCAAAACTATCTGCAAGATAAATATCCTGTACTTTAAAATTGACACTTTAAAAGTGCAGCCAAGAGGATATGAGCACCATCATTGCCAGGAGGCGTTGGAGATGGATCGGTCATGTGCTTTGGATGGAAATTGATTCCATCACCAGAGTAGCAATAAGATGTCCACCTGAAGGCAAGCGAAAACAAGGCTGCCTGAAAACAATGTGGCGAAGAGCTGTGGAAGCCAAGCTGAGAACCAGGGGCACAGCCGGGGAACCATTGAAAAGACTTGCCAAAAACAGACGGGAGTGGAGGAGCTTCGTCGCTGCCCAAACGCCAGAGGCGTAATGGCAACATAATGACGATGACTTTAAAATATTTGAACAACTTGTCATTTTTACTTGGTTTAGTATTTCATAACACTCTTTGATCTTAGTTTGATGACAATCTTCCTGTCCCAGCACATGGATATGACAGTAAGAAAAAGTTCCCCAAACTGTGTTAAGTTTGCTAAATAATGAAACATTTGTCTGGAGCCCAGGAAAGTTAATTTAAACCAGGGATGTCACACATGCTGTATTTCTATGGTGATTCGGATATCTCTGAACATGGGGTCACAATTTAGTGAACTGATGTCTCCATGGATTACAGTAAAAACCAGGATGGCAAAAGCATACCTGCATTGTAAAGGCAAGGTCAATATAAAATAAGCCTGGATACCTCACAGTAGTAAAATTAGACACCATAGGTACTCTCACTGTGAAACACTGGTGTCTTTTCTTTGAGAAAGAAAATCAAGGAGGCTTGTCTAGTGACTGTGTTACAGACCATAAATGTTACAGACAACATCAGCTTAAAATGAAAAGAGTATGTTAAATGGTCTTTGTGAAAACTGCCATTTTAAACACACTGCAAACAAGTTCAATGGAAAAACGTCCTCCAGATTGAGTTTCTGGTTCTCATTGTACACATGGTATCCTGAACTGCAAGTTCTAGGTCTCTGGAGCCATTCACTTCTAACCAAATTGCACTAAATTTATTCTGAATGCCGTTATGATTATTTGAATTCCAGTAGCCTTCAGAGGACTGGGGACCCACTGTGTGAGGCACCATACATACATATAATAAGAGACAGTTTCTGCCCCTAAGAAGCAAATAGCCACATCAGATTAAGAAAGGATTATTATCCTCATTTCACAGATGAGAAACTGAAACCCAGAGAAATTAAATGATTAGCCCAACATCAAACAGGAAGTCTGTGGAAGAACTGGAGGTTTGTCCCAGGAGTCCTGACTCCCAGCCAGGGCCTTAGCCACAAGATCATCCTACCTCTCTGCTTCATCAAGGAAAATCAGTGCTTATATAAACGCTGTCTGGCATATAATATTTCATTTTTAGATAGCACTTTTCATCTGGCAGTCTCAATGCACCTTACAAAAGTGGTTCAACATCATTGTCCCCATTTTACAGATGGGGTAAATGAAGTACAAAGAGGTTAAATGACTTAGCAAAAGTTGCACAGTGAGTCAATAGGCACAGCTAAATATAAAGTTTATATCACCCAACTGCTCCCCTTCCCACTAGGCCACACTGCCAAAGTGCCCTGAATAAAGAGTGAAATGTTATGTTAAATATGTAGATAGGACTTCAGACTTCTCTGATCCAGAATTCCTATCGCTCATCAATTCAGCACATGTGCTGGGTGGAGGAAGGAGATTGTGTTGTGGGGAAGCAGGGGAGGGATCAGAGAAATGAACCTAACACTGGACTGGACTTGAAGAAGTGATCTGCTGCATCAGGACTGAATAACGGACTTTCTGCTCTGGAACAGATAGGAGCCTGAGAATTGTCATTCAGAGCTGGAGGGTCTTGCACTGCATTCATGCAAGGGGAAGACTGGTCATTTTCTTTCCTAAGCTGGCTGAGAAGTTTGCAGGACCATTAGTGTTGATTTTCAATAAGTTGTGGAGCACTGGGGAAGTTCCAGAAGACGGGAAGAAAGCAAAAGCTGTGCCAATTTTTAAAAATGGTAAATGGGATGACACAGGTCGAGGACAGATAGAGGCTTGTCAGCCTGACATTGATCCCAGGGAAGATATTGGAGTGGCTGATATAGTACTTGATTAATAATGAAATAAAGGGTGATAATATAATCAATGCAAATCAGCATGGGTTTCTGGAAAATAGATTCTGTCAAACTAACTTCATGTCTTTTTTTGATGAGATTACAAGATTGGTTGATAAAGGTAACAGTGTTGACCCAGCACACTTAGACTTCTAGAAGACATTTGACTTGGTACCACACAACATTTTGATTAAAAACTAGAATGATTTAAATTTAACATGATACACTGTCACAGGGCTCTACTCACTGCTAGGGTGCCTCCTCCTGTCTGCTCTGGGGATTAGCACCTTTTGGGTCTGGCACTCCCTTCTGCCACTTGTTCATGTGCCCTGCTGCTTCTCTCCTTCTGCAACTCAAGGTACTTTCTCTTCGTGGATTGGCCCTATGGTCAGGTCACTATAGTCTTCGCCCTCTGGGTTTGCAAAGTCCTGTTGGGATGACTGTCTCAGGAAGTCTTTGGCTCTGTTGCCCAATCTGTGCCACTTCCCTTAATAACTGGTAGGGGAACCCAGGCCCGCCCTCTAGTCTGGGTTCCAGTCCAGGGAACCTATTTCTAGCATCTGTGGTCTGTTTTCTTCCAGACCCTTCTCTTTCTCTGGACTCCTTCCTACATTTTCTGGCTCCTGCTCTCCCACCCAATTTACCAGCCCAATCTCCCTCCTCCCAAGGAGTGACTGCAGCCTACTTCCCCTGCAGCCCCTTTCTGCTCCCACATTCCTGGCTTTACACTAGCCCTGCCTGTTTCTTCTCAGATGGGCCTTCCAATCAGCCTTCCAATGCCTGAATCTCACCCAGATGCAGCCTATCAGGTTAAATATAATAATTTCACCTGCTCGGCCTTGTGTGGGGTGAACACCCCATTAAAGACACATTAAATGGATTAAAACTGGCTAATGGATAGGGCTCAAAATGTAACTAATTGGGAAATTGTCATTGAGCAGGTCTGTTTCCAGTTGGGTCCTGCAGGGACTGGTTCTTTGCCCTACGCTATTTAACATCTTTATTAACCATCTGTAAGAAAACATAAAATCATCAGTGATAAACTTTGCAGATGACACACAAATTGAGGGAGTAGTAAATAATGAAGAGGACAGGTCACTGATTCAGAGAGATCTAGATTGCTTGCTAAAGGGAGTGCAAGCAAACAGTATTCATTTTAATATAGCTAAATGTAAATGTATACATTTGGGAATAAAGAATTAGGGCCATACTTACAGGATGAGGGACTTTATCCTGGGAAGCAGTGACTCTGAAAAAGATTTGGGGGTCATGGTGGATAATCTGATGAACATGAGCTCCCAGTTTGATGCGCTGGCCAAAAGAACTAATGCAATCCTGGGATGCATATACAGCGGAATCTCAAGAGAGGTTATTTTACCTCTGTATTTGGTGCTGGTGTGACCATCGCTGGAATACTGTGTCCAGTTCTGGTGCCCACAGTTCAAGATGGATTTTGTTAAATTAGAGAGGATTGAGAGAAGAGCCACAAGAATGATTAAAGGAATAGAAAACATTCCTTTTGTGACAGACTTAAGTTGCTCCATCTGTTTAGTTTAACAAAACCTTTGGCATGCGGCCCATCAGGGAAATCCACTGGTGGGCTGGGGCGGTTTGTTTACGTGCAGCGTCCACAGGTTCCAGGATCGCAGCTCCCACTGGCCACAGTTCACAGTTCCAGGCCAATGGCGGCTGCGGGAAGTGGTGTGGGCCAAGGGATGTGCTGGCCGCTGCTCCCCGCAGCCCCCATTGGCCTGGAACAGCGAGCCGCGGCCAGTGGGAGCTGCTATCGGCCAAACCTGCGGACGCTGCAGGTAAACAAACCGTCCCAGCCCGCCAATGGATTTCACTGACAGGCTGTGTGCCAAAGTTTGCCCATCCTTGGGTTAGTCCATAAGCACCTGCATGGGTAACAAATATTTAATAATGGGCTCTTCAATGCAGTAAAGAAAGGCATAACATGCTCCAATGGCTGGAAGATAAATTTGGACTGGAAATAAGGGATACATTTTTAACAGAAAAAGTAATTAATAATTGGAACAATGTATCAAGGGTTATGGTAGATTCTTCATCACTGACAATATTTAACTCAAAATTGGATGTTTTTCTAAAGATCTGCTCTAGGAGTTATTTTGGGGAAGTTCTATGGCCTGTGTTATACAGGAGATCTGAGTAGGTGATCATAATGGTCCCTTCTGGCCTTGGAATCTATGTATGAATCATTGCCGATTGAACTGTGGACAGATAAAAGCATGATCCTCTCCTCCACAGCCTGAGTTAAAGGACTAAGTCCTGTAAGTAGGAGCTCTAAAGGAATCACATCCTCTGTGGGTCAGGCACAGAAGGAACCAGGTGACACCCATGGAGCACTGGGTTATGCTAACATTCACGATCCCCCTGTGCTCCAGGCTGTTCAGGAAGGCATTCTGTTTGTCAGAATACTTTCTGGTGCTTCCAAACACTCTGGCTTTGCCTAACAGACACACCCCAGCTTTGAAAATGTAGCAAAATCACTTTGGCTTTGGCACTTTACTATTTTACCAAGTGGGAAAAGATAAGGATCTGCCAATAAAGGATCTTTATTTCAAAGATTGCAAGAAATAAAAATAACACGGGTGCTATTCATTCTTGGTATTAATCCCCCCCTGGTTATGGAGAGGGGTATAAAATCTTCCTTCCTTCAGGCCAGACAGTGATACTCTTACACTCACATCAAAGTAAATGGGACCAGATGAGGAGTATGGCACTCCCAGCATGAGAAAGTGTGTCACATTCTGGCCATTTGTAAAGAGTGCCCCTATCACTCACACACCCAAAGTGCATGTACGTTAACAAGTTTAAAACACACAGCATTACACATGTACGAGAAACTGCTAGTGATTTAGGATTAGGAAGGGAAAGTGAAAGGAAAAGGTTAATGACTGCCATGAGGAAAAGAGCAGCACTGAATCTAGAGAAAAGAGAAGACTAAAGCAGGAGGAAGATTGATTGTTTCTGGAAAAAAATCTGTCCTGAGGAGTCTGATGAGGGATGCTGCCAATATATTTCAATTCAAATAAGATTTTAAAAAGGAAGACTTGATAGGCACACACACACACACAGTCAAGCTAGCAGCAATGTTTGGACAATTCACTCTCCCTCCAAACCCTTGGGATCCTCTAGACTCAAGAAGAACGAAATTAGCCTAGGACTGTACTTAAATTAATAGATTTACAGAATTTAAGAAAAGAAGGGACCATTAGACCATCTAGTCAGATTCCTGTGTAACAGAGAATTTCACCCAGTTATCCTTGTATTGAGCCCAGTAACCTGTGTTTGACTAAAGCATATTGATTCAGAAATACAGAATCTGCCAGGCGATTGACCTAATTTGAATCACAAGTACCAGAAGCAGTCAAGGAGGCTGTGAGTGATGCTTGGGGACATAGGTGCTGAAAGACCATTTAGAAAAGAAATATCCCCTACTAAGAAAAAAGATATGAAAAAAGAGAGAGAGACCAGGCACACCTGTCAGCAGTTCTGTGTCCCAAGAGTCATCAGCATTTTCTCCTCGAATCTCCATCAGTCTCTACATCCTTTGTAGCATCTTGGAGTATGAAAATGTTGTGAAATACAAACAGTAATTTCTGGAACTTGAACGATGCAAATGAGATAAGACATACTGTCTGAAACAGGGGCCCCAGAAAGCAAGCACTAAGCGAATCACCATCTGCACAGACTGTCGTATAATAACACTGAAAAGCTAATCTATGGATTGATGTTGCTATTTGATGTGTTTTCCAGCAAACCTTTCATCAGATTCACTGCTGCAGCTGATACTTATTAGCATGTGTCTTTTCATAAAAGACTAGTACCCGGTAGAATTAAGTAGTGTGTTTGTGCATAGAATTATGTGCATGGTAAACTGAAAAGCATCATGTTCCTACCACAGCCGATATGCAGGCCTGCGTTCAGTTTGTCATGACACAGTTGGATTGCCTCTGACTGCTCTTACCTGCCCAGCTCAAACCAGGCGCTCTCAGGGAACAAGGAGTACTGTGCGTGGAGCTGATCAAAACTTTTCTGTTGAAACTTTTTTGATTAAAATTTTCCTTTTTTCCCTAAATTAAACCTTCTGGGAAATTTGTGTTTCATTTTAAAGTGTCCATTTTTTTCAGAAAATAGACAAAAACTGACAAAATGTGGCTATTGTTTTTTCATCTAAAACCAAAAATTTTTACAGGAAATTTTGATTTTTCTCCTCCAAATGTCCTGTTTTCAACCAGCTGTGAGCACTTGTATTGCAGGTTCTGACAAGACCACAGTCTGATCAACGTGTTGTGGGAATTTTTAGCAGTAACCTGGAGTGCGCTTTGTTGCACAATTCTCTAATACCTGAATTGGTTTTCGATTTGGTTTGTTTTAAGTAGGACAGAAAGCATAATGAGCCTGGTCCAACTCCCATTGACATCAGTGAGTTTCAACTGATGTTTTGGCGACTTATTTTCTTCTATAGGCCATTGATTTCAATCGGCAATTGGCAAGACTGAGCCAAGTTTGTGCATCAAGGTGCAAATCCTGCCCCAGGCCATGCTCCGGTGAGGCTCCCTTGAGAGTGAAGCTTGTGAGCTTCTTCCGTGTAGAAAGGGGTAGCAGAGGAGGGGCAGAGCAGGGAAGGCCCAGTCATGGAGCTCAGTATGCAGAGGTGGGCGGAGGCACACAGCCAATTCAGGTTATGGGTTGGGCAGGAGTGGAGAATCTGCCACTATATAGATTCTTCTGTCCTCTTTCTCCCACTGCCTACCCCTTTCCCCCGACATTAGAGTAGCCAAACTGGAGCCACAGAGGCTATTGCAGTGCAGGTACAGGTCTGCTCTTTAACCATTCGTTGGGAGGGGAAGGCTTCCTTCCACGTCACCCCTATGAAGCAGAGTAGCACACAGCCTATAAGCTGCTTCTCAGGATTTGGCCCCACCAGTAGACATGTTTGCTATACATAATGGATGTTGATGACTAATGTCATGATAATTCTTATACTGAAAGTATGTTAAACGTAGGGTACAGTCTAGCCATTCCATAATGGCCAAACAACTCTAACTAGCTCCTGGGGGGAGGGGGAGAGGGGGAGAAAGGGAGGAAGGGGAGAAGCCAAAGCATCAGTTAAAGATGGACATTTTGGATCTCCAGTGACTTGTGAAGTTCCTAGAAAAACAAAAGGACTTTCTTGCCTACAGTATGTTAGAAGCACATTACAAATATAGTGCAAGTTGCTATTGTATATCCACATAGGTTCTAATGTAGAGCTCTGCTTGTTCAGCTGAAGAAAGGGGTGTGGGGGGGGGGGGCGGTACTTTAAACCATTTTGTGCTTCCCCAATCTTGAGGCAAGCCCCTGGCATAATTTAGAGCAGCTTCATGACAGCTCTGAATTATGTCCAGCTGCAATTGTCCACAAATGGTTGTTCTGTAGCCAAGGATTGCAAGACAATGCCCCAAAATAACTGTATCCAAGGCCAAAGTTCAGTCACTAGTCTCTCCATTGACTTCACTTGAAATTGGATGAAGCCCTTAGTTAACGTGTCAGTTAACCTGTTTAAACTGGTGACTCAAGTAGCTACCATTGATAATACAACTTTTAGTTTTGTTTCACCACATGTTCTGCATCAGTTCCTCCTGCTGTAGAGAACATGACGTGAAGTTGAAGTATCAATATGAAAGATCAACTAGTCACAAAGCCCATCCCTTGGACTTAATCATTCTTATTTTTTTTTTTCCTGTTGGCTTGAGATGGACTCAGGGTAATTTATCATTGGATTCACCAGGTCCCATGGTAAGTTAGTTCTTCATCAACTGAAATCTTTAAAGCAGGATTGCATGTCTTTGCAAAAGATAGGCTCTACTAGTTCAAACCAGAAGTTATGGGCTTGGTGCAGGAATTACTGCGAGAGGTTATATAGCCTTTGTTATGAAAGAGTCAGGTTAGATGATCATAATGGTCCTTTTTGGCCTTAAAAGCTGTTAAACCAGTGGTCTAGTGGTAGAAGATCATTTCCAATCTTCTGATCCATTCAGTTACCCAACTGTGAGCTACTTTAGGTATATTCTGCTAAATTTCTCCATTTTATCACTGTATCACATCTAATCTCCATATTGTGATCTCAGTTGCTGAGAATCTTGTACAATCACTTAATTTATACAAGAAGTGGGACAGCACAGAACATCTTCCTTGTTTAAATTCTGCAACATACCTACCCTCCTCTGGTTCAGTAGGCAATTCAGAAAACTTGCCAAAATGGTATATGTGAGGCAGGGAAGGGGATAACAGATGCCTGAAAAATGCAAACAAAGTAGAAAAAAGAGAGAGAAATAAATCCGAATTACAAATAGGCTGTCATATTCACTGGTTTGTACGTGTTCTGTTTTCATGGACTTTTTCTCAAACACCTGTATTTCTGAGACCCATTTACCTATAAATAATACAATGGCCAAATCCTACTCAGTTTACTCACACAGGCTTGACTTCAGTATGACTGCGTATATGAATAACATCAGCAAAATATGTTCTTATATATCCTTCTTACAGTATCTCTGAACAGGAATGCAAATAAAGTACTCTTTCTTCCTCACTCTTTCCTTGTAGAAAGATCATCCTTCAAGACTCCATGGCCATAGGGTAACCTGGATTGTTTATTACTTTTCTCTGAGATTAACTGTAATTTGAGGAAATTGAGCTGAATTATTGTCACTATTGCATGTGAAGATCCAGAATATGCAGCTTTTCTATTTTTAAAGGGCTTGTCTACACAGGGAACTCGGAAAAATTAATCCGAATTAACTAAAGGCATGAATTTAAAGTGGATTGGTTAAACCACATTAAGCCCTGTGGGTATCTCTACACAGCAACTAGACACCTGCAGCTGGCCTGTGCCAGCCAGCTTTGGCTGTGGGGCTGTTTCATTGCTGTGTAGATTTCCAGGCTTGGGCTGTAGCCTGAACTCTGGGACCCTCCCACCTCTCAGGGTCCAAGAGCCCGGGCTCCAGCCTGAGCCCAGAAGTCTACACAGCAATGAAACAGCCCTGTAGCCCAAGCCCTGTAGGTCTGAATTGGTCTCTAGCAGCTGTGTAGACATACCCTGTGTGGATTTTCTTATTCAAAATTAAAGTGGCCTTAATTTGGTTTAATTTATTTCACTTTGGAAGTGAATTAAGATAAACTGGAATAAGGCCACTTTAATTCTGAATAAGAAAGGCCACACAGGGGCTTAATGTAACTTAAACAGTCCACCTTGAATTCACACTTAGTTAATTCGGATTGATTTTTCTGTGCCCCCTATGTAGACAAGCCCTAAGAGTGTGTATTATTGCACACCGCGTATAGAGGCAATATTTTAGGGTAATATAAATGGAAATGCTGTTGTTGGAAACATTAGCATGAATGAACCCTGCTATGGCAGTTCTGCATTCTTATTTCAATTTATCCAAGCAGTTTGTGTGCATTTAGCCGTTAGTCCTGGTGGCCTTTTTTTCTGTGGCAAAAGATTTTGTAAGCTGTATCATATCTGTCCCCTTTTATCATATCTAAAAGGAGCATAAACCCAGGAAAATCAGGATTTATAATGGCAATTGTGGCACAGCATTGCTGATAATGGAAATCAGCATTCACATTATTATTTTTCTCCAGATAGCTCTGTAACTGCGCACTCGACCTTCTGAAATTTGTCTATTAATATTACAGGGCATTGAACTATGGACAATAATCATTTTTGGCCCCTAGTTTTGCTCAGAATAGATCTAAATGGCTTTGTGTTTTATTAACAATCCAATGAGACATCCATCCATGTTCTTGATTCTTTTATGAAATGTGGTATCTTCTTGCTAACAAAAGCAGAGATCCCATTTCCTCTCCATTTGTAGTCCAAACATTTAAGTATGATGTATGATGTTAAAAATTAAGTGTTCTTATAATGACAACAACCTAGAGTATAAAATCAAAATGCAATCACTTTTGATTACTCTGGGATTAAAACACTGGCACAAAAGATTGGAAAGCTCTGCTGACCCATAATATTTTTTTTATACTGAACTAGTTAATTAATTATTTAACTGAGATTACATCAATATTTTAGGAATGTTCACTTTCAGCATCTAGAGATGGAATGTAAAATATTTTTATCTGGCCTCCCTAGATATATTATATAATATATGCTCCACTATTTCAGCAACAGGGTCATGTAGCAATGCAATTTATACTAGCTGAGGATTGCAAACTATTTTAACCTAATATTCAGAAGCAATATGATCATGTGTCATTATTGTAGTGGAAACTTGTTCAATCTAGATTAGATATTCAAATTCTTGTTTGTCTTCTGAAATGGTGTTCTAACTAGGGTTGCCAACTTTCTAATAATACAAAACTGAACACCCTTGCCCTGCCCCACCCCTTCACAGAGGCCCTGCCCTTGCCACACCCCTTCTCTGAGGCCCCTCCCCTGCTCACTCCATCCCCCTCCCTCTGTCACTGGCTCTCGCCTACCCTCACTCACTTGCTCATTTTCACTGGGCTGGGGCAGGGGCTTGTGGGGCGGGAGGGAGTGAGGGCTCCAGCTTGGTGTGTGGGCTCTAGGGTGGGGCCAGAAATGAGGGGTTCAGGGTGCAGGTGGGGGTTCTGGGCTGGGGCAGGGGGTTGGGGTGCAG
Organism: Chelonia mydas; assembly: GCF_015237465.2. NCBI lineage: Eukaryota > Metazoa > Chordata > Testudines > Cheloniidae > Chelonia > Chelonia mydas. Next base: position 107,387,417 of record NC_057851.1, on the reverse strand, counting down.
GGGGTTGGGGTGGGCATGGGGATGAGGGATTTGGGGTGCAGGAGGGGCTCCAGGCTGGGGGGTGGAGCTGTGGGGTTCAGAGTGTGGGAGGGGGTTCCAGGCTGAGGCAGGGGTTGGGGTGCAGAAGGGTGCAGGGTGTAGGCTCCGGGAGGGAGTTTGGGTGTGGGAGGAAGGTCAGGGCTGAGGCAGGGGCACAGGAGAGGGTGCGGACTCCGGCTGGGGATGCGGGCTCTGGAGTGGGACTGGGGATGAGGGGGTTGGGGTGCAGGAGAGGGTGTGGAGTGCAGGCTCCGGAGAGAGTTTGGGTGCAGGAGGGGGCTCCGGGCTGGTGCAGTGGGTTGGGGTGCGGGAGCAGGTGTGGGCTCCAGATGGGGGTGCGGGCTCTAGGGTGGGACCAGGGATGAGAGTTTTGGGGTGCAGGAAGGGCTCAGGCCTGGGACAGAGGGTTGGGGTGTCAGAGGCGGTGTGGGGCACTTACCTTGTGGGGCTCCCTGGAAGCGGCGACATGTCCCTCCAGTTCCTAGGCAGAGGCATGGCTAGGCAGCTCTGCATGGTGGACGCTCACTGCCTCTGCCCGCAGGCACCGCCCCCACAGCTCCCATTGGCTGTGGTTCCTGGCCAGTGGGAGATGTTGAGCTGGCACTTGGGGTGGGGACAGTACAAGGAGACTCTGTGGCCATCCCTCCACCTAGGAGACGAGGGACATGTAGCCACTTCCAGGGAGCTGGGTGGAGCTGAGTAGGGAGCCTGCCAGCCCCACCAACTGGACTTTTAACGGCCTGGTCAGAAGTTCTGACCGGAGCCACCAGGATCCTTTTTCAATCGGGTGTTCCGGTCAAAAACCAGACAACTGGCAACCCTAGTTCTAACTAATGCTGTGCCAAAATTGCCATTATAAATCCTGATTTTCATGGGTTTATGCTATAACTGCAAACATCCTTACTGTCTGAAATCCGATAAAAACATGGCTAAGTTCTCCCTTCCATTAAAAGCATGTGGCCTCACTGGCTTCAGTGAGGCTACAATGACATAGAACCAGCTCCTCAGTTGCTGTAAATCAATATAGTTTTATTGAAAACAATGAGAGAGGTCCATTAACTTCTTTCTACAAGAAAATATGGAGGATAGATATCAGAGAGCATCGTGGGAGATGTAGTCCAGCCACGGAGCCTGGTCCATAGAAGGGCATGGGGACATGACACACTCAAATTATAACACCCATAATGCACTGTGGCAGCTAAAGCACACACAGATTAATGTTGAACTGACTCAGAATGAAACATTATTTTTTAGAATTTCCTTATAGAAAATTGAAAAATTTCAGCATTTCCTGTGGAAAAATTTAATTGTTGGAAAACTGTATTTTTTCATCGAAAACACATTTAGATGGAAAATTCCCAACCAACTCTCCACTTTGATGGTCCCCTGCGCAATTCCACATTTTGGGTGTATGTACACATTCTCTCTCGCTCTCTCTCTCTCCCTCTCTCTGTCACACACACACACACTTTTTCATTGGACCTGCTGGAGGCCTGTTTGGGGAACATGGACCATTCTTTGACATATTTATTCCTTTCCTGACTTCTTTATCTTAACTATGCCATGTTCCATCACACAAGACAATGAAATGTTATTTCACCACGCAAAGGCATGCAATCACCAGAATTGGTTAGCAACATTGCCTGTTTTGTTCTGCTTTAATCACTGACCTTGAGCCTATCTCCAGTTAAAAGAAACATGTTGACTAAGCACTGCTGGAGTCCAATGTATCAATCTGTTGATTTCTTCAATTTTCTGTCTCCAGGTACTTGCCCAACTCTAAAAAAATTCCTTCAGGAATCTTTTAAGAATCATTTGAATGATAAAACTAAACATTTAAAGTATTTGGAATAATATTTTGAGTTCTGATTAAGGAAAAAATAGCTCAAAAAACTAGAAAATCAGTTGTTTCCCTGCATCCACCACCATTTCACACATATAGCTGATGAGCTGTCCTCAGGCTTGTTCTTTTGCCAAAATATGACTATTACTATTATAATGATCCGCTGATGCTACATTGTTTTACCAGCAACCTCCTTCAAATTAGTTACTGTGCTTAATATCAGAACACAGAGCTCATACCCTGAGGCTTAGTTCAGAAGACCAGTTGTTGACTACTGATAATGTCACCTACAAGAGAATTGTTGTTATGTGTTGTATTAAATATCACATGATGAAATTCATCTCTCTCTCATTTCCTCTTTCAATCTACACAAATATTTCAACAGCTAATTAGCAACACCCCACTGTCAGGTTTCAGCATTTTATTATAAATATGTACAGTTTAGTAGTATGTTGATTTTAATAAAATGCTTAACTGAAAGGAAAGGAAATTGGATTGTCAAACCCTGCGGCAGTTTTTCCTCACAATTAAATCTATTTGGCCCTAATAATTTTAGAAGACAGTAGTTTAATAAACAATAAGAGCTCATGAAATTAATGAGCATTATCATGAGGCAATTTGCCATGCTGATCAGTTAAGTATTCCAACAGAAGGACACATGTGACTGGCTGCCACGGTAACATTTATACATGGAATTGAGCTTTATGTTTATGAGGAGAAGCACTGAGTATGCATTGTGAATCCTCTTGTTCAGATACACAGGGCACTCACTCTATACCACCACCTTGAAGAGCCAACCATTTTGAGAGGTGCAGTTCTAAAATGGATATTGAAAACATGGCAGTTGGTACCAGAGTACAGTAGCATAAATGTCACACGGGGCTATTACTGCTTCCTTTCTTCCGCTTATTGTCTGTTACAGTCCCAATCCTGCAAATCCCAAGGGCCACCCTTTCAAAGCTATTTAGTCACCTAAAGATGCAGATGGGTCCCTAGTGGGATTTTCAGAAGTACCTAAGCAGGCACCTAACACCCATTCATTTCAATGAGAGATCACTTGTACATAAAGTTAAGCATGTGTGTAAGTGTTTGCAGGAGTGGGCCCATAGACTATAAGCTCTTCAGAGCAGATTTTACTACAGCCCAGATCCTCCAAGTTTAGACACCCAAGTCCCATTGAAATTAATGGGAGTTACATGCCTAAACACTTTTGAGCATCTGGGCCCAAGTGTATTTACAGTACCTAGCAGAATGGGGCCGTCATCATTGTTGGGGCCTCTAGACACTACTGGAATGTCAACAACAAGAGTGGAAATGCACACATGTAGCGTCACTGCACGAAACCCATCTAGCCAGGGCTTTTTTTTGGAATTTGTTTTCATTGAAATAGGACACCACAGGCATAAAAGATACACAGTATAGCCTACTCCAACAGTTTAGTATTTGCAGGGCTGTCAATTAATCACAGATAACTCATGTGATTAACTAAAAAAATTAATTGCAATTAAAAAAATTAATCGTGATTAATCACAGTTTTAAGCACACTGTTAAGCAATGGTATACTAATTGAAATGTATTAAATATTTTGGATGTTTTATGACATTTTAAAATATATTGATTTCAATTACAACACAGAGTGTACAGTGCTCACTTTATATTATTATTTTAATTACAAATATTTGCACTGTAAAAATGATAAACAAAAGAAATAGTATTTTTCAATTTACCTTGTACAATACCATAATGCAACCACTTTATTGTGAAAGTGCAACTTACAAATGTAGCTTTTTTTTGTTACATAACTGCACTTCAAAACAAAGCAGTGTAAAACTTTAGAGCCTGCAAGTCCACTCAGTCCTACTTCTTGTTCAGCCAATCACTAAGACAAACAAGTTTGTTTACATTTATGGGAGATAATGCTGCCCACTTCTTATTTACAATGTTGCCTGAAAGTGAGAACAGACGTTCTCATGGCACTTTTGTAGTCGGCATTGCAAGTTATTTTTTTGCCAGATATGCTAAACATTCATATTCCCCTTCATGCTTCAGCCACCATTCCAGAGGACATGCTTCCATGCTGATGACCCTCATTAAAAAAATAATGCGGTAATTAAATTTGTGACTGAACTCCTTGGAGGAGAATAGTATGGCTCCTGCTCTGTTTTACCCACATTCTGCCATATATTTCATGTTATAGCAGCCAGTCTTAAATGATGACCTAGCACATGCTGTTTCTTTTAAGAATGCTTAAACAGCAGTTTTGACAAAACACAAAGAAGGTACCAATTTGAGATTTCTAAAGATAGCTACAGCACTTGACCCAAGGTTTAAGAATCTTAAATGCCTTTCAAAATCTGAGAGGGACGAGGTGTGGCGCTTGCTTTCAGAAGTCTTAAAAGAGAAACACTCCAATGTGGAGACTACAAGACCCGAACCACCGAAAAAGAAAGTCAACCTTCTGTTGGTGGCATCTGACTCAGAAGATTAAAGTGAACATGCATCGATCTGCACTGCTTTGGATTGTTATCGAGCAGAACCCCACATTAGCATGGACGCATGTCCTTTGGAATGTTGGTTGAAGCATGAAGGGACATATGAATCTTTAGCGCATCTTGCACATAAATATCTTGCAACGCCAGCTACAACAGTACCATGTGAACACCTTTTCTCACTTTCAGGTGGGATATTATAGACAAGAAGAGATCAGCATTATCTCCTGCAAATGTAAACAAACTTTTTGTCTGAGTGACTGACTGAACAAGAAGTAGGACTGAGTGGACTTGTAGGCTCTAAAGTTTTACACTGTTTTATTTTTGAATGCAGTTATTTTTTTGTACAGAATTCTAAATTTGTAAGTTAAACTTTCTAGAGATTGCACTACAGTACTTGTATTAGGTGAATAGAAAAATATATCTTTTGTTTTTTATAGCATAAATATTTGTAATAAAAAATAAATATAAAGTGAGCACTGTACACTTTGTGTTCTGTGTGGTAATTGAAATGAATATATTTGAAAATGTAGAAAACATCCAAAAATATTTAAACAAATGGTATTCTATTATTGTTTAACAGCACGATTAATCACGATTAATTTTTTCAATCGCTTGACAGCCCTAGTATTTGCACAACGAAGAGTATTGCAGTAGAGATGAAGATGATAATAAAGACTCTGCAGAATATAAGTAAGAATGATTAAAAATAAATATTTGAAAAATAAATTCATCCCTGCAGACAGCCTCCATGCTTCTGTGATGGGTATGCTGTTGCACAGTGCATGTGGGCCATCAGACAGAGCTGGAGCAGGTCAGCAATAGAGGACAGAATGTCACAGCCCTACAACAAAAGAAACCTTTTCATTTCATGCACTGAATGGCCAGTTTTACACTTTCTATGTTGGCTACATAGCTCCCAGTCATAAAGCTGTAAAGGGAAACATCACAGAGCACTCTGAAGGATGGAACTGATTTGTATGTTTAGCTCTCTAAATTGTGCAAAGCCTCCAAATAATGGGTTCACTTACCTAATGTGGGCCAAATCTCGAGGGGCCCCAGACTTGCAAGCAGCATTATGTGGGCACTTCCATGGGGTCCCAATTCAGGAAAGCACTTAAGTATGTGCTTAAAATTAAGTTAAAGTTAAGCACATGCTTAATTGCCTTTCTGAACAGAGCTGCTTATCCTAATCGGGCTATGGAGTAGTAGGCAGGATCGGTAACTTGACTTTTACCGAATCCTTACTCAGGCAAAAATTAGAGTGAAGTGAAATTCAAGGTCTGGCTACTTATGAGGTACAATGCATTAAGAATGCAGTTAATGATGGATTACTGTCTTGCCTTTAGTCTTAGTTTCCATGGCTGTATCAGTTTAAATCAGATCTTTAGCATTATTTGGACACAATCTTTAAAATTTAGTTTAATGTTTAAATGCATTTTTTATCTTTCTGGAGATTTTTAGCTTTATGCTTTTGCAGTAAACTCTTTAGTCTTTTGGAGGACAGCCAGAATATTACATTCAATAGTCCTTTTGAAGCTCTCCTTCTTTTTGAACTCTGAAAATATTTTATTTTCTTAACCTCGGGCTGTCTTTTTGGTTTTAAGCTGCCAGCCCTGTCAACTTTGCATCAGTGCATTAATGTATCATTGAGCATTCTCTCTGAAGCACATCAGACAAAAAGACATCTGGTCTACAACTACATTATGTTCTTTAACATCCTGTGGAGGGGTTTGCCCAAGGCCTCTCTTTCTGTTGGTGCCTGGGCTGGCCATGCGTCACTAGATGTTCATAAGAATATTGATTTTACAAGACGACAAGCACATTGCTGACTACCGTATATATGAATATTACTGGACTTGAGTGGCCTACGTTCTTGCAGAAATTTTGTAGCAATTTCTAGTGATAACCAGATTTCGCCAATGACAGTAAGTTCAAACAACAGAATCTTTAATACACTCTCCATCAACAATGAGCCCACTGGTGTTTATAACAATTATCATTCATACCACATGAACCCCAAAATGTGCTAGGTGCCATACATAAAGGAAAAATAGCCCAGCCCTGAAGAGTTAACAATCAAAATGAGACAAAATCACAAAAGGGGAGGAGGAGAGAAGGGAGACAATCTACAAGCAAAAAGAATGGGGTGATGATTGGCACTCTTGTTAATTTCATATTAACAGTATATTTATACACTACCTCCAGCAGCCACCTACCTTGCCTTTGATAGTTCCAGTTTTAGTCCCATTAATTATTTGTTGTTTTTTCTTATTCCTTCCCATTGTCTTAATACATTTATTTCAAAATGTACAAATGCTGGTAGATGAGAGCAGCTGGAAAGTTTCTGACCTGATCAAATATTTAATTCAAATGTATTACTACTGAGACTCCTGGGGCTGATCTCAGAAAGGCTCCCGAGACTCCTTTCCCCTGTCACTTGCAGCTACTGCTGCTCTCCTTTCTCCCAGGGTGGCTGGGGCCTTATTATTATTTATTTGTACTGTGGTAATGCATTGAGGCCACTAATCAAGGAGCAGGACCCTCTTCTGCTAAGCGCTGCACATACATATAATGAAAAGATAGACAGGAACCTACCCTAGAAGGTGGAACCCTTGAGGATCCTGTCCATGAGGAGTGTGTTGAATGTGGGTGGTCTGTATGGGACCTGGTGCTCCCCAGTGTCTGGGTTCCTGGGTAGGCAGGGGAAGGGGAAGGAGATACCATTATCTGCCCCTCATTACTAATTTAGTTTCCCTTATATCCCAGCATGTGAAGCAGACCATTGAAAGTTGCTGGAGAATCCTCTGTGCCAAACTGGAGAAAATTGGCCTTAAGATGATGCAGAAATTCAGGGTCACCACTGTCTAGCAAGCAAGTTGCCAAACTTCAAAGATGAGCTATGGCAAAAGCCACACTTCGTCTCTTACTTGATTAATTGTAGTGACAACAAAGGCACAAAACAACACAATTTATATTGTCAAATTATTTCTGGATGAATAACTTCCCTTTCCTCTAAATAACACACAGGAACAATAAGTGTCAACGGATAATAGGCAGACTCAGATTTTCAGTGTTTCAGCAAGATAGACTGCTTGACAAGGTGATTTGGCATTGCAAGCGATCTCTTTGTGAACAAAACCCAAAACCAAAACGTTGCTTCTTCAGCTCTTTGATTGTAGCTGACAGGCTATCCTTAACATTTGTTATAGGGGGGCTGGCAGTTTCACTTATATTAAGATTGCCTGACACTTCCTATTATAAGACGCTGGTTTTGGTTGCTTATAACTTTGCCATATTTCAGTTTGGCCTGAAATGTTCCATGTTGGGTGTCTGCCTCAGGCTGATATATTTTTTTTTTTAAATTTTTTTGGTGAAACTTTCAGCCAAAAAGATTCAGCGGTTTCCTTCGCATGCTCACCATGAGAATGAGATAAGGGGAAAACACGTTGCAGTGCCCATGCTAAAAATGCTGGTGACCTGTTCTTTGAAAAGCTCTAGCCCCTTCATGCTTTGCAGCAGGGATGTGAAATTTGGCAGGGGGAAGGTTCTTTTGCCATTGCCATGAAAATCCGCTCAAATTTCATGAAGCGTTAAGCCTTTTAAAAACTGCAGTTCCCACCTGCTCAGTAGAGACACCTGGGATTTTAGCAGCTACGTTCCCTGACAATTCCATCCACCCTGGACAGGTTGTAGCCCAGGTCTGCTCCGGACTTTCCCTGCAATGGCAGCTCTGGGCCACTGCGGGCCAGGTCAGATCCAGGCCCAATCACCTGAACTGAAAGAAGAGAAACTGTCTCCTGTGCTCTGAATGATCCCCTTGGTTGGCCCAGGCAGTGTGGAGGAGGACGATGCCATATTCAAAGGCAGAGGGGACAAAAGTCAGACCAGAGGCATGGGAAGTAGAAAGGGACAAGGAGCCTGGGGCAGGGAAGCAGAAACTGGGACTGGAAGCTGACAGAGATGGAGAAAGGAAAACAGTCTGCGAGCTGGGGTGCGGGGAGACTGGAACTGGCTGGGCAAGGTGACTGGAATGGAGTCTGGGAGTTGACCCTGGGAACTGGGGGGAAACTGGTATTCAGTCTGTGCCTCAGTTCCCTATCTGTTAAATGGGGATAATACCACACTCTCACCTCACAGGTGTTTTACAAACATAAGCTGATGTTTTCAAAGAACTCGGATACTCTGGTGATAAGTGCCATAGAAACCCCATGTAGAAATTACTAATTACTGTCTTCAGAGCACTGTTTGAATAATGTGCAGTAAATACGGCATGGGCAGCTATGACCATAAGAGCACCCCATTGCCGGATGGCATATTGTCATAATATTTACCCAAAAGGTGGCATGTAGTATATCAGTAGAAAATGAATAACTCACTGATCATTAATATTCATATGTGATGCCTGTACATAAGCCCACAAAGAACTTTACACCAGACCTGGAAATTTGTGACTAAAATGTGTTCAAACCAGGCACATAGGGGGAGGTGATAAACAGGTTTTCTTCAGACAAAGAAAAGAGACCAACACATAAAACCAGGTTTGGCCAAATTCAATGGGCTAGTCATTTATATCAGAGGTTTCAGGAAGAGATCATTTGCACTGTAAAAATCACCAGCAGGTGAGAATAGATTCTACACCAGACACCTGGGCGTCTATACCCAGCAGGGATAAGAAGTTATCTGGGGATACTCTTCAGAAGAACACATTTCCAAGGCTTATGGCACTATAAGAGATGGGGAGAGAACCCCTACAATATCCTTCACTTGAGGAGACGAAGGAACCGAGCACTCAAAGCTCTATGAAGGGTCCTGGCCAGAGAGCCTGGTGAGCCATGCTGGAAAAGAGATTTGGTGAGAAACATTTGTGTGAAGAAGAGACTCTAGTTTATTAAATCAGGTTTTAGTCTTAAAAGCATATTTATTTTTGTTGGCTTAGATTGGGTACTGCAAAAATTGGCGGATGCAGGTCTTCATCTTAAGAGGGAGAAGTGTATTTTTTCAGGCTGCTGAAGTCATTTACCTGGGACACAAAATTGATGCACTGGCTTACATTCAATAGAGGAGAATGTGAGGGCGATTACTGAGGCTCCACACCAATTGTCTGAATTGAAATTCTTTCTAGGTCTGCTAAATTATTATGGTAAATTTTTATCTAGCTTGGCATCTGTGTTGGCTCGATTACACAAACTGTTTTAGAAAGGAATAAAATTCCAGTGGGATCCAAAACAAAAAATTAGCTTGAACAGAAGCAGAGGAATTGCTAAAGTCATCAAAACTTTTAGTTCATGATGATAGCCAAAAATAACTAAGTATTGTCTTGTGATGCTTAACCATCTGGGGAGGGAGTGGTACTAGCCCACTGAATGTCAGATGGAGCTGAGCATCCTATCAGTTATGCATTGAGGTCACCAGCTTCAGCAGAAAAAAATTATTCCCAACTACAATGAGAAGGGCTAGCAGCGGTTTTTGGGGTAAAGAAGATCCACTCTTACCTATATCACAGGTTTTTTGTTATACATTCAGACCATAAACCTCTCAAAGGTCTGCTTGGTGAGAGCAAACCTGTACTCCCTATGGCAGCTGCCAATATTCAGAGATGGGCTCTCACCTTACCAGCTTATGACTATGGGTTTGATTTTAAATCTAGAAAAGCATTGGGTAGTGCAGATGCTCTGAGTATACGCCTGGTAATGGATAGCCTGCCAAAACTACCTCAGCCTACAGAAACCATCCTCCTTATTGAACTAATGCCCACTTCTCTAACTGATGCTGCACAGATAAAAAGAGAGACTAAGGGCTTGAAACACTGCATACAGAGACATGACTTATGACAACGGGAGGGGTTCTCCTGTTGGCGTAGGTCATCCACCTCCCTGACAGGCAATAGGTAGGTTGATGGAAGTGCTGTTTACATTGCGGCGGAGGGGATAGGTCAGCTTAACTACTTTGCTCAGGATTGTGAAAAAATAATCCACCCCACCTTCTTCTATTAGCAGAGGCCACAACTGACAAACTTCAAGCTACATTTTCTATTTTTGGATTGCCTGAGGCAGTGGTGAGTGACAGTAGTACCCAGTTCACTGCAGGAACTTATTTAACAAACCAGCTTCAAACACATTAGAACAGCTCCATATTATTCTTCTTCAAATGGCCTAGCGGAGCAGCCTGTGCCAATCATAAAAGAGGGAATGAAGAAGATGGTATCCTTGGACCACAGAAGCCAAGCTGAGCAGGCTTCTTTTTGAGTGTCGTGTGACACCACAAGCCACAACAAGAAAGTCACTTGCAGAACTCTCAGTGGGAAGGAAACTAAGGACTCATCTGGACTTTCTATACCCACAGGAAGCTGTTAAAGTGAGGATGACTGCATCATGGAATGGGCCACCCAAATACCTTGAGAGAACCCACTTCAATACAGAAATAAAACCACCTCTGACTGCATACCCCTTGTCATCTACCAACCCACTCTGCAACCCATACAGGGTACCATCAAACAAGTGCAACTCATGCTTGATGGGGACGCCATCCTGAAAGAAATCTTTCCTGAACCCCCCTTTCTGCCTTCAAACAACCCCCCGCCTCTCTAAACTCATAATCAGAGGCAAGCTCCTCACAGACCAGGACACACCCTCAAAGTGGCACCAGACCCTGCCAGAATAACCAATGCAAAACCTGCAAACGTATTTCCACTGCTACAATGATCAACACCCCCCACAACCCACCTTTCAAGCTTTCAAGCTCCATGGATGCTAAACATGCCAAGCACAACATGTGGTGTACGTCATCCAGTGCACTAAATGTCCCCATACCAACTATGTGGGTGAAACCAGACAATCACTACATTCTCACGCAGGAAAGTGATAAAAGACAAAAACACCCTATCACCTGTGGGAGAACACTTTTCACAAAAGGATCACTCTATATCTGACCTATCAGTCCTCATCCTCAAAGGAAACCTGCACAACACCTTCAAAAGACAAACCTGGGCGCTTAAATTCATTACTCTGCTAGACACTAAGGCTATGTCTACATTACACAGCTTTTAGCAATAAGGCTGTGTTGCTACAGCCATGCTGCTAAAAGTCGCACTGTGTAGCTGCTGTTTGTCAGCTCTCCTGCCAACAAAATACTTCCACCCCCAATGACCTGCATTTGCGTTGTCGGCAGGAGAGCACTTCTGCCGACAATACGCTGTTCACAGTGGTACTTCTTGTCACCAAAACATTTGTCTTTCAGGAGTGGGGTGGAGATTTCAACACCTCTGAAAGACAAAGTTTTGTCATACAATTGCCAGTGTAGACATAGCCTAAAAATCATGGACTGAACAGAGACACTGGATTTATGGCTTATAACAATTTGTAACCCATTAACTCCCCTCTTTTCATGCTATTACTGCAGAGGTATTAATATACCGCTCTACCTTGACTGGTCCCTTACAATATGTGCTAACTACTTATGCTAAACAATCTGTTCCACCTTTCCCAGAGCTGAAGAAGACTTCTGTGTGGCTTGTTTCTCTCACCAACAGAAGTTGGTCCAGAAGTTGGGTGATTGAGGCTATGTCTACACTGCCAAGTCTTTTCACCAGAAGTTATACGACTTTTATTAAAGCATTTTAATTAAACTGCTGTTGCAAGTCCACTCTGTGCTCCTTGTGTTGCTGGAGTACATCCACACTAGTAGCTCTTGCAACGACAAGAGACCAGTGCACTGTGGTAGCTATCCCACCAGGCAACTGGCCACAGGGTGCTTTGGGAAGGGTTTGCAATGCCTCATGGGGCAGGTACAGCGTCATATGATGCAGATTTCTCAAGCCCATTGTCCATGGGCATCCTACTAGATTGCAATCTGCTTTTCAACTGAAGTGTCGGGGGAGTGTGTGTGGCGTGTGTATATGGGGAGGAGGGGGAGAGACAGACAGTGTGTGTTGAGGGAGAGTGAGTGTGTCGGCATGCTGTCTCCCAAGTTCAGTCAGCTGCCGAAAGCAACCTGTCCTGAGGGGGAAACCCTGACAACAGCCCCCGCCCCCGCCTCCCTCCCTGGCTCTGCAGAGCACAGAGTTTCTTTCTCACACACGTCCACCCCTGCCTGCCTGCTTGCCTGCCTCTGTGTTCTTTAGTGTGGGAGACAGCAGGACAGGAGCATTCCACATTAATGATTTGCTCTTTGTTTTGGAACAGAGCATCACAGCAAACAGGCTGTCAGAACAGAGCTTTAAAAGGGGAGGGGCACATGCCTGCAGGGCTGCTGAGTTCAAAACAATGAGCAGAGCAGTCACTGCAGGCATTGTGGGACACCTCCTGAAGCCAATTACAGCGAGAAAAGCAAGCAAGGTGTTTACACTGGCACTTTGGCGATAAAACCTTTGCGCAAAAAGCCTTATCTCATCAAGGTGGTTTTATTAAAGCGCTGCAACTGAGGAGTTTTGTCACAAAAAGTGGCTTTGCAGTGTGTACACCTCTGCTGTTTCATCGCCAAAAGCTGCCTTTTGATGAAAAAACTTGGCAGTGTAGACCAGACCTGAGTTACCAGATGGGAGGCACATTTGTAGGCCCCACAATCAGGTTAATCAGCAGTACTATTCAGAGTAATCTGTAGAGAATACTCATTCAGATGTTGAAGTACTAGGTGTTATGGAGTCATTAGACTATCCAATTTCTACATCCAGAAACAGTGAGGTTGTTGAGGATCCCAAATCAACCACTCCAACAGACTTGGAAATTAAGCCAGCCGAGATGGTTGTATTATCAGAAAGCCGTTCTGCATCTGCTACTGATGAAGGACTACCGGTGTTTTCACCGTGCCATTCCCGAAAAATCTCTCTCACCTAGAGACAGACTAGACTTGTAGTAGTAAGGTACTTATGATAGAAAGGGAAGAATAATCCCTTGTCATGGCATGAGGATTAGGGTAGTCTACCGCAGCCTCTTAGGATGTTCTCTTTTGTTGTTATACTGTTAATGTTTTCAGTGTATTATTACTGATCATTTAAAGGGGGAGAAGTGTAATGTTGTAGGTATTTTTGTTATGCTTATTCCTTCCTGGCGGCCAATGCGAGAATAGCTATTTACTGTTAGAAGCCCTAAGGCTGTACTGAGCATGCTCCAGGGAGTCAGAGGAGAGAAAGCAAAGAAATTTTTCAAGATGGCGCCCAGTTAGTTGCTTTGATGATTTTGTACCAGAATAAAATCTGTTCTCCATATACTACACAACCAAATTTGAAAATGTTGGCCTTAATTTCTTTGTGTCAGCTTTCTTATCTGCAAAATGGGTATTATAATAATACCTATCTACCTTATAAAATTCAGCTAAATTCATAAATGTTCTAAAATAATTGAGGCCCTAGGATGGAAGGCTTGGTAGAAATGTAAAATATTACCATTCCAGACACACTGCTCTTTTAATGAGCTTAAAATGGCACAAGCTTCAAAGCCAGAATGAACTTTTAAAATAAATTATTTAAATAAATGTAATGCATATTATCAGCCTTGGCAATTTAAATCCACTGCTTACCTATAAGCTAGGAAGAGTACAGGCAATTGTAATGTCAGCTTCTCCACACTATACCACTTCTGCACCTCAACTCTATCCTGGATTTGTCACTAGATGTGAGAGGATAGTTAAGTCATGATGCCTGGAGCTCTCTGTTGTGACTGTCAAGAAGGGTACCAGTTAGTACCAATTATGATGTAGACATATGTCTGTTAGGTACTGGATTGAGACCACCAACTCATTTCCCACTTACCACCAGCCAGTTGTCAGATGAGAAGGTGAGGATTGGACCACACAATTACTGTCAACTTAGCCCAGGTTCAAATCAGTGATTGATAGGTGAAAGGCTTCCTAACCAGTTATGAACTCCCCCCAGCCATCCATGTTCCTTTTAGGTGTATTTTTTTAAAGTAAATATATATCTGGTCTTCTCTTTGGTGGCAAGCCCTGGGCTAATGGGATTACCACAGATTTCTACAGAAAGGTACAGTAGAATGATATGGTACTTTGATTGTCTGACTTCTTTATTGGTTCAAAGAGGGCTTTGCTTTCAAAACAGGTAAAAACTAAAACTAGCCTTCTGTAAAGACATGACTTTTCTTTGCCTGAGCCTGTTTAAAATATGTACCAGCCACCTGTGACAACTTTCAGAACTGCCAATAGAAAATACACCACTGGGAAAATGTTAGTAAAACTGGTCTGACTGGATGATTAACCTCAGGGCTCAGTTCAGCACAACTGGTGCTCAGTCTCAGTCAGGCAACAGGACTATAAAGAGAAAACCTGTGTGTTGCATGCTCAGATGTTGGTTGGTCTAGCAAAGAGGAGCACCACACAATACTCTCCAACATGGAATCCTCCTTACACTCTTTTGTCTCTTTTTTCAATGGGATATGCCTATTTCCAAGCTGAGCAGAAGGCCATTGCAGTAAAAAAACTCTTGATATGCAGAACTCAGGCAGCTAACATATGTGATAACATTTTTGTATATGTACCTAAGGTCTTCAGTAGGTTATTTTTTTAATAAACTGGAACAATAAAATAAAAATGTAAGCGCCTTGGAGCTGATATGAGTCTTCCATTACAGGGAGTGACACATGTTGCCTCTAAAGTATTCTGCATCATCATCAGTACTGTCATGACCAAGGCATGGGCAGGCTGACCTAGTGGTCAGAGCAGGAGTTAGGCGCTAGGCTGGCTCAGATACCAGGAGATCAGAGCCTGAGACAGGCTAGGGTTCTCCAGCTGGGGTTCTTGACCCCTCAGAGGGTTGCAAGGTGTTTATATGGGGGTCACAAGCTGTGAGCTCTGTGGGGCTGACAGCCCGAAGCCTCCATTAAATCCTGCCCCCCCATTTTTAATTGGGGGGGGAGGTTACATTCAAAGGCTTGCTGTGTGAAAGGGGTCACCAATACAAAAATTTTGAAAATAACCGGGCAGACTGAGAGTCAGACAGGCTCAGGTTACCAGGAGATCAGTTTCAGGCAGTAGGAGCAGGTATTACAGGGGAAGCAGTCCTAAGTGAGGGAAACCCAGTTGCATGGACAACATCATGCTCCTGTGCTTGGTTTAAATAGAAGTAGGGAACCAATCAGGATCCCAAGAGTTCTGCCAATCAGATCCCAGGACTGGAGTCCTCCGTCAGAGTTGTGCTTCTAGTTCTAGCAACTGCTAGCAGGTCACTGAGTGGCAGGTTGGCACTTGCTAGTTCCAGAAAGCCCTGTGGACCAGCAATTGAGACCTCTGGTCCCTGACAAACACATTCCGATTTAGATTGAAAAAGGAAAGCCTTTTTGCTACAATCTTCTATGTCCCTCTGTGTTGGAAGCAGGGTTCTGATTCCACAGTCCCTATCACATTAATTCAATCACATCCAGGGTGCCATTTGAGATATCTGGCATCCCTTAAGGATAAAAAGTGCTTCAGACTGGCTTCAAAGAGGCATATGACAGGGAACCCCTTAGACATTGTGTTATCAATATGAGACTTATGGAACTGGAAGGCCTATAACTCAAATGCATTTGGATACCCAGCTGGGAGTCACTATGTCAGTGTTACTCTTTGCTTATGGCATGCTTTGGCTATAATGCTTTAGAATGGATGAATCTTGATATGAATTACAACTTCTTGGCTAACAAGTTTAGTATTTGATATGCCCTCTCTTGGGAACTGTCTCCTGCCCCTTGTATGGGGAGACGGACTCAATGACTGGATAGGTTGGGGTGGAAAAGGGGACATTTATTTCTAATATGATCCACTATGACAGAGAACAGAGAACAAAACTGAATAAATCACCAGCTGAAAGAAACCATCTGAACTTAGCACATGCTGAGTTGAGTCAGAAGCACGTAATGGGGCACACTTGGAATACACTATCTCTGTTGTATTTGCATAGTCACAACTTTGGGTTTTTACAACTCAGGTTTTAGTTCCTAGATTCTAGAGCTGAGCAAACTATTCATAGGGAATAATTTATTCAGCAAATTTAGCCTCTCTTTCCATTTGCAAATGAGCTGTGTAATCCTTATGAAGTAAAAAGAAAAGGAGTACTTGTGGCACCTTAGAGACTAACCAGTTTATTTGAGCATGAGCTTTCGTGAGCTACAGCTCACTTCATCGGATGCATAGCATATCGTGGAAACTGCAGAAGATTCTTCTGCAGTTTCCACGATATGCTATGCATCCGATGAAGTGAGCTGTAGCTCACGAAAGCTCATGCTCAAATAAACTGGTTAGTCTCTAAGGTGCCACAAGTACTCCTTTTCTTTTTACGAATACAGACTAACATGGCTGTTACTCTGAAACCTATCCTTATGAAGGTTTGTGAGCCCAGCCAGCCTGTCCTAGTGGAGCCAGTTTCAGTTGCAACAGTGACTCCAGACCTAAACTGCCTCCAGACTGGAGCTGTGGTTTTGGCTCCAAGTTCCATTACAACAGGAGCCCAACTGCTCAGAAAACAGAAATGTCATCACAGACCTTTTGAATAAATAAAAGGCTAAGAATTTTCCCCCCAAAGGCGATGGAGTGCAAATGGCTCACAAGAAGCAGGACTGAAGTTTGGGAGAGCTCTGAGATGACCAGAGAGCTCAGCCAGAGCTTTCACTTTATCCTGTGCAAGCTCCAGTCTCTGCTGTTTGTGTAATGGGCCTAATAGCCTGTAAACTTCCTGCAGTGACTTTGGGGACAACATCAGACCGGAGACAAAGAGATGAGAGAGAGAGACCTACCAGAAAGGCCTACTTTTGCCCTTCTCAGAAGCACCTGTGTCTCTCCTCCAGCCTGGGATAAGGAAACCATGACTGCTCTGGTTAATATCCAACAGTTTTGGAGCAGGTGCTCAAGTACCCTCTTGAAACAGTAGTTCCTAAGAGACCTACACTGAATTGCAGGTTTGTACACTGTCTTTCCTACCTCATCACTAGGGTCCCTTACCCACAACAACAAGCCTAACTGTCTAGAAGCCAGCCAATGCTAGCACCCCTAAGACAAAGTTCTTTCGTAACTGGGGCCTCAATTGTCTTAGTTACATATGGTGGGAGTCAGTCTTTGTGTAAAGAGAGTCCAATCAATTGGGTTTGGGGGGGACAGGTTGTCTTCTGGGAATTTTATATTGTGATGAACCAGCTGATTCATTACTTATCACCACAGAATGGGTCAGTGGGAAAGGACAGGTCATTCTAGGAGGGACAGAGAGCATTGTGTTATGCAGAGTTCACAGGAAAAGGAAGTGACATTGAGGGTGAAGAGGATCAGGCTTAGGGAGAGAGAGAGAAAGGCTGTGTGAGCTGCCGGTTGGAGGCAGCACTGTAATGGCTGGCTGAATGCTAGAGGGCAAATTTGCAAGCATGCAGTATCAGGCAAGCCCTATAGATGGACGATAACTGAGAGAGGAACTCTAACCAGTGGGATTTTAGGGTATCTGCCTGAGGCCAGGGCCATCCACATGGAAGCCTTCTGCATTCACACCAGCTCCAGGGCACCCTTGGCCCAATCCCTGACAGCATGCTTCTTCTCAAAGCTGATACCCCAGAACTTCCCACCACTTTGGGGGTTCTGCAAAATGGAGTGGCTACTGAGCAAAAGTTAGAGCATCCAGGAAGGCATAGTGCTGCAGAGGCAATTGGCTCTTGCTTCTTACAGGAAGGGGGAAATCTGTGCATGGAGGATCTCCTCTGTCTGTGGATCCTGGGGGAACAATCTCCCCTCTTGGAAATAACTCCTTATAATTCCAAAAGTCATTAGAAGGTGTTGCATGCCAAATTACATCCTTTTCACGGTTTCTTAAAAGGTGAACAGTTCTGGTGTCGAGTTCCTTTGCTTGTTTCTGTCATAAGTGAAAAATTATCTGTGACAGTAAGTGTGAATTTTGGATATAACAACAGAGCTGCGGAGTTGAGGTCAAAAGGTAAATTCTGCTTTCTGCAACATGTTTGATCAGGCTGAGTATTGTCCTTGGTGCTGTGAACAGAAGCAGTGTGACTCCCAGTGGGCAGAGCTTGGAGAGGGAGAGAACATAAACATAGAAAGAGAGTACAGAGCTGGCCTGGCCTAGTGTACTGTGCTCTGCCAGCCAGCTTGTTTTGGCTTTAATGCCTGATTTCCTGTTCCCAGGCATGCGGAGCTCAGTCTCTCATGGGAGGGAGTACTTCAAATTGCTCAACAGAAACCCCACTAAGTGATGGGTGGGCCAGTGCTGTTTGCCCCTTAAAACATGTTGGCTTCAAAAAGTTTTGAAAACTAGTCATTATCAGGGTGGGGAGGGAGTGCGCATGAGCATGGTAGTCATCCATACAGCTTACTGCGGAGGGAGAAGTACACTGGATACTGCTGCCTTCATGTCAGAGGCTGGTCTGAGTGGGAATTCAGTGCCTCTGAAAATCCAGCCACTTATTTTGATGCCTGAAAAATGGATTTGGGTGCCTGCCTTTAAGCACCCAGTTTTGGCCTATGTGACTTGCTCATGGCCACACAGCAATAATGACAGAGCTGGGAATGGAACTTGGAGACTCCTGGCTGCTTGACCAGTGCTGAGCTCACTATACCAGGAGTCCTCAAACTTCTCTTTTCTCCCCCGCCCATCATGGCGTACTTCTCTTGCTGGTGTCTGGTAGCTCCAGGACCACCAGTCACTCTGTCTATCTCAGCGTTCTATGCTGCTTCCCAAAGCCGTATAATCTGAGCTCTGGGACCTGAAGGTAGCTTCTGTTTTCTCTCCTTTTACCCTTATGTAGCAGAAGAGGTAGTTACGTTGGCTTCTCCTGCCCTTCCTCGCCAGTGACTGTCACAGTCTCCAAGGACTTTTTGGAGCTGGAAACAAGAAGGAAAATAAGCTCCAGCTGACCAGGTGGAACCACTGCTAGACTATTCTGCTACTGCTATAACATCATATGCACTTTACAAGGAGGGAAACTCTGGTCCAGAGAAGGGTTGTGAGGGTCATGGCCTCGTCATCTGTCCCTCGACCCAGTTTGCACTTACAGTAAGCTAAGGCACAGAGAAATGCAGGCTGAGAATTTCCAAGATCCCGAGGGGATTTTGATGCCCAATTCTGGTAAATGTTCATAGGAATTGGGGGCACAAATCCCTCAGCCAGCTGTGAAATATCTCAGCCTAAGGTCAAAAAGTGAGTCAATGGCGGCGCTGAGACTAGAACCACCACATTACAAAAGATTGTAACCCAGCCAGGAGAATGTAATTCAGCTGGAAAACCCTACACATTGCCAGGGAATTAGGAGATTGGCGCATCCTACCCTTTCCCTCTGTCTTCTGCCAAGGGTTTAAGGGGAGCAGCACTCAAAGATAAGAAAGAAGACTAGCAGCAGCAAAAGAAGACGTAAACACAAGACACACATGGATGTAACATGATGCTTGAAAATTTAAACTAAAAGAAAAACCAGGAAAGTCAAAAGTTAATTGCACATGTAAGTGGGCCAGATCCTCAACTGGTAGAAATCAGCAGTGTCAATAGGTTCAGTGGAGCAACAATACTGAGTTTCTATTGCCGTTCATTATGCTAGCCGTCATTTTAAAAACAGGCAACAAGGGTTTAACACATCCCAAATGCAAATGTAGCTGAATAGATTTGGCTTCAGTGTTCAAACTAGCACCCCCCAAAAAATCCCAACTCAATTTTTTCCCATCAAAAAGGTACCCTTTAGCTAAGAAAAAGTATGTGAATTTTTAATCTAAAGGTACATTTAAAAAAAATCCTACCATGCAGGCCTGTGAAAACAGTTGTTTAGCATCTCAGTTCTGATGAGAGCTGCCACTACCAGTGATGGTGGACTAGCCTTTGACACTGGAAGGAAGCTCTTTGCTTTGATGATATTGCAATTTCTTCAGTATAGTGTAAATTCCCAAGGGCAAGATAACAAACGAAGGGCTAGATCTCCAGCTCCATTTAGGTGCAAATCAGGGCAGCTCCATTGACTTCAGAACTAAGGATCTTGAAGGCTTTCAAGGCAAACAACACACACTTTATTCAGCACAGTTAATTCTCCTTTTTTTCCTCCCCTGAGATGATTTTATCCTCTTTTCTTTTCTTTTCTTATGTCACTTTGTGCAGTGGAAGGATGTACCTGGCTGGCTGTGATAAATCAAGTCAAATGAGCAGGTGAACACTTCCAGCCTGTCCTCAAGGAGCCTGCCTGAGGAGAGTAATAGGCCCTGCTTGTTGACAAACCATTTAAATCTTGTGTAGAGGGCTATCTGTACCACTTAAGCACCACATAAAAGCTACATGGAGCAATCACAGGCAGAGCCCTCACATGGGGATGCCTGTGCACTCCCTCTGCACCACAGAGAGGGTCTCCATGCTGGCTCTGCATAAGCCAAATTAGGGACAGACCGTGGAAGTGGACTAGAGCCACCTTTACGCTGATCCATCCCAACACCACACAAAACAAGTGTGGTGGGGCCACAAAACTTGATTTCAGGCCACTGAGGGGAATAGCAGAAGTCAAGGGGGAGGGAAGCTGCCTCTGTATGGGATTCATTCCATCTACATAGAGCAGGGGTGGGCAAACTTTTTGGCCCGAGGGCCACATCGGGGTGCGAAACTGTATGGAGGGCTGGGTAGGGAAGGCTGTGCCTTCCCAAACAGCCTGGCCCCCGCCCCGTATCCGCACCTCCCACTTCCTGCCCCCTGACTGCCCCTCTCAGAACCCCCCACCCATCCAACTCCCTCTTCTCCTTGTCGCCTGACCCAACCCCCCCGGGACCCCTTGCCCCTAACCTCCTCTGGGACACCACCCCCTATCCAACACCCCCGTTCCCCGTCCCCTGCCCCCCCCCCCCGAACCTCTGCCCTATCCAACTGTCCCCTGTTCCCCGTCCCCTGACCGCCCCCCCCCGAACCTCCGCCCCATCCAACCACCCCCTGCTCCCTGTCCCCTGACTGCCCCCCAGGATCCCCTGCCCCATATCCAACCCCTAGCCCCAGCCCCCTTACCATGCTGCTAAGAGCAGCAGTCTGGAGCCCCACCGCCCGGCAGGAGCCAGACACGCTGCCACGCTGCCCTGCACGAGTGCGCAGCCCCGCTGCCCAGAGTGCTGCCCGCGCGGCAGCATAGCAGCGGGGGGAGGGGCCACAGCAGGGGAGGGGCTGGGGGCGAGCCTCCCGGGCCAGGAGCTCAGGGGCCGGGCAGGACAGTCCCACGGACTGGATGCGTCCCACGGGCCGTAGTTTGCCCACCTCTGACATAGAGCCTGAATTTTTTGTGAACAGTAAATATGTGGGTGTAGTGAACATCATCCATAAATAGTCCCTCACCATTCCCATCCTCACCGTTTTAATCTATCTGCCTTGGTATCAGTGTCAGCTGATTCACGACCTAGAAGTTCTGTGTAGGGAAACTGCACAAGTCATCACAACGGTTTACTTTTGTGTTTCTCTAGAATGCTGATGTGTATGTTTGTCTATGAAATCAAGTTTAAAACAAAGGCTAGTGAAAGAATTCTTCACTGGGCCAAAACAGTCCCCTTCCCACCCCCCGACCCCCCCCCCCCCCCCCCCCCGAATTTGTTTGGACTTATTTAAATTGGAAAGGTGTTAGTCTCATTGCAACACTATTAAGCAAAAGATGCATTGATCATTTTTTGAGGGGAATGCGATTAGTCAGAGCACTGAAAATAGAAGTTGTCTTTTTTTCAGCCATTTACATGTTCCTCTCTCTGCTAACATCTGTGTTTTGAAGTGAGCAGGGCTCATGGAGCCATTGGTTTTGTTCCAGATGTAGGGCATGCAACAGCATTGTTCACATGGTACCGTTTTATTGTTGTTTTAACATGCCTGTTGGAAACTTCATTGCTGACAAACCTAAACCTTCATATTCACCACAGGTTTGCATCCACTTCCTGATGCTTTGATAGAATGGTGCTTGCCAAGTATCTCTTTAGTGATTAATTTATTTGACAAAAATCCCAACAAAACAACCCAATAACAGCAGGCTCTCCACACCTCCCGCTTCCTTTAAGAACTATTTTAAAAGACAACATTTAGGCTCTGTATAAAAGAGCTTTTATCAACCCTTTCAGCTGTTCTTCCCTAAATAATGACAAACACTTTGGCCAAATTTAAACACCAAGGGCCTGATTGCTCCTGGCCTTTCGCTATCTTAAATCATTTACGCCTTTGCAAAGTAGCTGCAAAATCTTACCAGGTCAGAATGCCAAACCTACCATGGACAGGGCAAGCCAGTGGAGAAGCAGAGCTTCAGAGCAGCTAAGGTGCCCTTGGCACAAGTCTGGAGACAGGGCCAAAAGTGTTATCAAGCCATTTTTCTGTTACAGGGTCATGAGGACAATGGGCACCTGTTTACCCCCTTACCCAAGATAAGGATGTTTTCTCTTATGCAGGCTGCCTGTGATCTACAGGGGTCATTTTGGCAGCACAGATGCAAGGTCAGTAGTGAGTATTATGATAATCTAATCTGTCCTACTTGTAGCCCATAGAGCTAGCTTTAGCATTCATTTTATTTAGCAGTGACACAAGGCATCTACAGGCCTGTATCCTGTAAGACATTGCCTTCACTAGTTAGCATAAGGCTTGAGGCCTACAAACTTTGGCACAGATAAATGGCCTAATGGTCACCCATAAGTTTTGGGGAACTGAGAATAGCATTTAAGGGGAAAGTTTGTCCATAACGACACCAACCAACACAGGAACATACCAGCTTTTGGATATTTTAGGCTAGAACATCTACAGATATCTGACCACAAGAGTGCCACGGTAATGAACTGATGTATATGATAATAAGTTGAGATCATTAACATACTAATCGAGAGGAGAAGGGCACCCCAACATTAGTAGAGTGAGGAAATACAAATAAGGAAAAAGGAGAAAAGCCCTACTGAATATGCATTAGGCATAATGGCATCAATATATTGTAAAATTGTATCCCAGCCTGTGTGCAGGAGGAGAGAGAGGTGAGGTGCCAGAACGATGGGCACTGGTGAGGAGGAGGAAGGTGATGGTGATGAGGAAGATCATGGCGCATGGCTAACATTTCAGGTTGTTCTGCAAGTTTTGATGTGACTATATGGATTTGCAGATCTACATTCTGTATTATATCTGTCTTGCTGGGTTAGGGTTTTTGTGACTTTGCTATATATATTAATAAACTATTGTAAATACAGAAGGGTTCCTAAAGTATGAGTGCTGCAACTGTGCACACTGGAGTTCCCAGCTGAACAGTAATTTTAATAATACAGGGCCTGATCTTGGGACAAGAAAGCTTAGAGTGTCAAACCTTAGAGTGATATCCTAGGAATTCTTAAGTAATTAGTTTAATTAATACATTATCTATAATTAGGGTACATCCTGGATGGTATGGGCCACAGAATTTCATCCAGAGAGTTCTGCATTGAGCCTAATACCTTAAGGTTGAACAAGACCATAACTTTTAGCAAAACTCTAGTCTTGATTTGAAGACCGCAAGTGATGGAAAATTTACTTGCATTCCTTGGTCATCTGTTGCAGTGGTTAATTCTCTTCATTGTTAAATATGCCTATTATTTCCAATTTAAATCTTCCTGACTTCAACTTCCAGTCACTGGATCTTGTTATGCCTTGCTATGTTAGACTGAAGAGAGACCTGGTAGCAGAGGAGTAGAAATGCCCCTTTCCCTCTCCATGCTCTCTATGCTTAGGGCCAGGATGGGGTGATGTAGGAACTACTATTGTGGATCTGTGTCATTGGAGGATTACCCTACACAAGGGGAATCCTCCATTGTCCAACAAAACCAAGTTAAAGTCTCCCTCGAATGCCCAGAGATGCACAATGCAGGCTTAACAGTCTGGAGAATCTGGCCTTCTACGTATTTCCCTTTAGCATTTCCGCCAACTGTTGTTTGCTCATATCTAGTGAAGTTTGTTTAGATAGACTGTGCCCAATCTGCTCTTTCTGTAAATGTGTGTTTTGTTGCACTTTTATGAAAAAACATTAATAAAAGCAACATGAACAGAACCATGTACGTGATTTTAAATGACTTAGGCTGTAATACTCTTCCTCAGTGCTGCAAATCCAAAGCACAACAGCATGGGAACCAGCATCTAAAACGGATGAGATTCTGAAAGTAAAGCTGGCTCATCTCGGTCCACTACCCAGCCTGAGCGAAATGCAAACCACGAAATGAACGTAAGTAGCAAAATGTGTTTCATATTTTAAATTGTGTTCGTATTGCTAGCCGAAGATCTAGGGAGTCACATAACCAGGTCAGGATTTCTGGTTTAAACATACGAGGGTCTGATTCTGGTCTCATGTCAGTTTTATGCTGATGTTGCTCCACTGGCGGCAACGACATTACTCTTGATGTAAACGTGTGCAGGTGAAAGGAGAATCAGGCCCATGGGTTTCACAGTGACGATGTTTTTTTTAAATAAAATATAAACAGAAGTCAGAAATCCTGCCAACCAAAGACTACTTCTGAAAAATCATATATTCAATTGAATGTGCTAAATATGCAACACAATTCACTTTAAAGGGTATGTCTAAGAACTTTTCTTCTAGCAAATGTTCCTTCATAAAATAAAAGTATTTGTGCCTTTAAAAGAACAGGGAAATGAAAACACTGATTCTGATCTTTTGTACACCTGATTTAAATGAATGCATATATAAAACCAGGCCCTACATATTTTAGTATATATACATATATCTCACGGGGTAGGACTAGGTCCAGGAATGAACCATCAGAACCAAAGCTTTATTCACTGACCTTGAATATTTTGGAATAAATTCTGTGTTGTGTGCCCTGAGATGCAGCTCTGAGCATGTAGCCTGGCAGAGGGCTGATTTATGGCCACCTTAGCTGGCTTGCTCTTCAGCCCAGAATCTCCAAAGCGCAAACACTGTGGGGATGGCTCCAGTATACTGAAGTCTATGAACAGGGAACAGTATAGTTCCATTTTTATTGGTCTTACACTGCTCCTGTGCCAGTTCCCTGGCTCACTGCAGCCCCTTTATGTCACCAGACTGGCGGGGGGGGGGGGGGGGGGGGGAGGGCGGGGAAGTAAGAGGAGACAGAATCTGGTCCTCTTCTTTTTGTTTCATACTTTTGAACGTAGAGTGAGAGAACACTAAGCTATTTAGGGCTTTCGGGTCTCCCTCTCCTAGGACGTCTTCAAAATGAAGACAAAAAAAGCAAAACAATTTTTAACAGTGACTGCTCTTTGGGATGCTGTGACAAGAAGAGGGCTTTTTACTGTCTTACTCCTTGTCAGTCATATTGAGCATCCCTGCATTTGAGGAAATGCATTCAGCTAATAAATTGGTTTTCTCCCAGACATGTAATGCTGTGGGCTAAAATTCTTCTTTACGGTCTATGGATAGGCATGTATGCATGTGAGTAACTTTATCTATGTGAGTGGTGATCAATGGGATCACTTGTGTGAATAAGGGCTACTCGCGTTTAGCGCCCCACACAATGCCACTACCATAATATAAATATTTAATAGTCCCATTGAATGAATTTTTGTGGGACCAGGTTCCTAGGGCCCAATCCTGCAAACACTTCTGCATTGTGCTTAACCTTACTGTGTAACTCCTCAATGACACCACTCACGTAGATAAAGTTTCTCGCATGCATCCACTATCAGGCATTTTCAATTTATCTCATGAAACAAAAATTAAGAATCTTTTAAAATAATAAATAGAAAATATTTATTATACAGCATCATCAAGATCATTTGGACAAAAAGGCCATTTTAATCAAGCATTTGACAGGCCAAAAGAAATAACTTTTACAGGAAGTTTAATAGCTTGTACAGCCACATACACGAAGGTGAGTTCTTGCCCTTTAGATACACTTTATGTATGTGTATGTTTACAGTTTTAACAATTACAAACTTAGAGCTACTATACTGAATTTCAAGAAAACTCCTACTCATGATATTATGATTAAACAGTAGTAAAGTCAGTGCTTAATGTGTTCAAATCAGCTAGGTCAGACAACCAAAAATTTACCATAGGCATACATATCGATATATCTGTTAATCCCTTTGTTTCATCTAACTCATGGCTTCAAAGTACTAGCCCTGTTGCTATTGGTAGCAACACAAAACATCTTATACTAATAATAGGTATGAGAAGATGTAATCCTTTGCTAGTATGCTTATCAAGAGATAAAACATTTTTTCTTATTTCTTTAATCTATCTACAGTTTAAAAAAACAAAAAACAAAACTGTGAGCCAACATAAACAAACCCAAAGGCATCTTTAGGTTTGACCAGAGACCTCGACCTTTTGACAAAGATGTAGCCGTTTCTTTGGGCAAAGTCAATTCATGCTTTTTACATCAAGATGATAATAGCAATTGGCAACAAGTCATATTGAAAGGAATATCATAAAAAGAAAAGAGTAAGGATTAAATATCGATTCTGATTTGGGGTACCGGCCAATTCTTTTAATGCTGCTGCTATATAATTCGATCAAAAATAACAAACGCTTGGGTTTTAACAGAAGAATTGATTACTGGCAACATGCATTTTTAGAGTAAAAATGAAATAAAAGGGAAAAAATCAAGTATAAATATGAGGAATTCAGAATAATTCTGGCAGAAAACATACAAGACCTATGACAAAAAGCAATTATGTAATTATGTTGGCATGAAAAGAACACTTCACAAATATCAAGAGAAAATTATGGGACAGATCCGCAGCTGAAGTCAATCAAGCTATGACAATTTACAGGAGCTGAGGATCTGCTCCATATGAGTGGCTTATATAACATAATATCACATATATAAACAACAAAAACCAACCAATGAAACGAACCAAATCAAACAAATCAGAGTTCATTGAATTGATGCACTAAAGCCACAAGAGTTGGATCTGGATTTTGAACCCCAGAACATTTAAGAATGTTTGGGGCGGGGTTTTGGTTTAGGCCCATCTTTGGCAAATGTGTGAAATGTGGAGAGAAGAGGGTGTGAAGGACAGAAAGAGAGAAGCATAAGAATGACCATTAAAAATGAAAAGAGCAGAAAGGGAAACCACAGAGGCAAAATCGAAAAGGGAGGAAAAAACACAGAGACCGGGAAGAAGACGTGTAAGTAGAAGAGGCTGAGAGGTAAATGGACAATGCTGAATAGATCTGGGTCTTTGTGTACACCTTAAGCACTGGTGAAAGTTCTTGTCTCAACATGATTTTATTTGTAACTATCTGAAATAACTAGGAAATGGTCTAAATACTTTTTCCAGTCTTGCCTTTATAGTTTTAATACTGGCATGTACAAGATTTCTAAAACAGACTTTTTATTTTGGTTAACCACACTTGTTGCAAACATTTAAAGTAACAAGCTCTCAAAGCACTAGTGATCAATAGCATATTTCCACATAATAAAATATCTGCAAAATAAAGCATCTATTATAAGGGTAACAACTGTCTTAGCTTATATATGAAAAATGTGTTAGCACAGCGTACAAACCTTCAAAGATCTATTGTATAACAATGCTATAAAACATGATTGGAACATAAAAATATCCATGTATATTTGTAAGACAATCTTCCAGTGGCAGTTTATTAGACATTACATTTCACACATACTATACTCACACACACAGACACAATCATACACTCATTCTCTTGCTTCTACGATGGATTTTATGACCCACGATAAAGAATTGCCTTTTTGTTTAAAGTAGTAATTGTTGCTATAAGTATACAGTTATTTTTGATGTATTTATTCCTATAGTAACACAAAAAACAATGTAATCACATGGCAAATATATTGTATTATGAAAGGTTAGTTGGTAAATATTTTGCTACGGTAAATGTAATGTAACAGTTTAGCCACACGGCTTGCAATCTTATACAAAAGGGCAGTTCTTCTTAGTACTTGGAACATTACAAGTACTACAACAAAGGCTCTTTTAACCAGACCTCTTGAATCTTCATCACAAAAAATGTTGCGATTATCCTGGCCCCTTTTCAAAATCAGCACAAGTTAAAAAAGAAAATCTAATGTGAGCAACTGATTGTTCCGACAAAATTCTTTTAAAATCATATGTCAGCATGTTGTCTTTGCTTTTCCCCAACAGACACACTACAGTGACTTACATTTGCACTTTATCCACCTACTAAACCAGAAGAAATATATATATATATAAACTCCCAGACAGAGATCTCTTCCCTCATTCCTGCACACCCTGCCCCTTCCAGTTCTTGAGTCTGCTGCTTCTGCACCAGATGAAGAATTACAGCCATGAGATGTGCTAATGACTTATCCATGGTTGCATTTATCCAGAGTCATTTCCAATCATTACCAAGAGTGTGTGTGAGTGTGAGTGATTTTTATGTTTACTCATTTTTTTGCTATAGAAGTTGTTTATTGGGTTTGTGCTTTGTCAGAATTTCCTATTGTCTTCTCAAAGTACAACACTTTTTAAATTATTTTTTAACAGCTAAATAATTTGAGCCCTCAAATAGATCATTTTTAGTGCAGGATACAGTTTTTGTCGCATCACATATAACATCACATTCTGCTTTCTCATGCTCTCCCACCCACATGTCTTGGTTCTTCCGCCCCAGCAATTTCCAGTTGACAGCAGCCGAAGTCCTCCTTGTTCACACCTTGATGTAATCCTCGTTCTACAGAGTGGAGGAGCTTTGTTTATAATCCCTCAGGATGACCGAAGCGTAGGTCACGTTTGGGGGGGTGCAGAGCACTGACTCCGACACTGGGGAGCTGGGCACCGAGCTGCCAGAAGCCACCGAATCTCTGAAAGGAGATGGAGGCGTCAGCGCTGGTGAGTCTTCTAGAGTCAGTTTGCTAGTCGCCTGCTCCTCTTCCTCCTCCTCCTCCTCCTCCTCCTCCGTGGTCTCCGGCCTCTCGTACACATATCCCTGGATGAGCTTAAACTTCTCGCTTTCCAACTCGTCGGCCGGCGGCGAGACCGGCTCTTCACTAAAAGTGGCCATCTGGAGAGGAAGCACCTGCTGTTGCTGCAGTGGAGGCTGGTAGAGGGCCCTCACTCCATTCCCTGCATTGGGCATGGGGATCACAGAGTTGAAGTCAGGAATGCCGGTGGCAAACTTGCTGACCACGCCTTGTAGCTGCTCCACAATAGATCTCTGCTGCAGCACCAGACTCTTGGGGGGCTGTTCAGGTAAGAACAGGTTGGTCTCTTCTGCCATTGCCTGAAGTGGGGGCGTTGCTGTCACCCGCCTGTGCACCACCATGGAAGTGCTGCAGGGCTGGCTGAAGCGCACTGGCTCGCTCTCTTCTTCCTCCACCACATTGTAGAGAGTCTTACTGCTGATGTCTGAAAAAGTCAGGCTCGTGCCTTGGCCATGGTAACTTTTAGTGAGGGGCTTGATTACCGCTGTCTGATTGCATCCCGTCTCCTTGCTCGTTACATGCATTGAGAGTCTGTGCCACATGTGTTGTCCCTTGGGAACATGTCTTCCACCTGGTTCAGACCATGACACAGACTTTCCATTAGAACTATGAATAAAATAAAGATGGGTTTATTTGCATTTACCATATGCACACATGTACAGCATAACAAACAAGCCTAGAGAAATACTTGGCTGCTTTGCCTTATTAATCAGTTCCCCTGCGAGTCAGATAATCTCAGAACAAGGCACAGAGAAATAATATGAAGAGAAACCATGATTTCTCTTAAAAGCAGCAATTACCACAATTTGCATCTGAATCCAATTATTCCCTGCCAGCTACTGACCCTACAGCCAAAAGAGAAAACTTGACACTGAGGGCATTGGAAATGTTACCCAAATTTTAGGCATGGCAGCCTAAAATTGGTTTACATCTAAGTTTGCTCACTGTATCTTACAGGGAAAAACAACAGGCAGAGCTCTAATTAATGCTGACTGCTGTTTACATGAAAGATTTCCAAACTGCTGGAAGAAAAACAAACCACAGTCTTAGCCCTTGCCATTTAAAATATTGGTAGCAGAAGGTACTGCTAATAACTCTTCCTGTCCCGTTAGCCAACCCTCTCTCCCTTTCCCCCTCCCAAATTTAGACATACATTAAAAGTCCCAGATATTAAAGTATCGGAGGGCCTTCCTAGAGGTAAATCCAACACTCTGCTCCACTTTTATGATTTGTGAACTCATAGGACAAAAGCTTTGTTAATTGCCCCATCCAGCCATGGAGAAGTATATGCAGCAGGCCTCCTCCCATTGATTTGAATGCCAGAAAAGGGAAATAAAAATAGCTAACAGGAAGATTTTTCATCTCTTTGCTGTTTGGACTCTGACAAGGGCTGGAATGAAGAAACAGAAAAGCAGAGATCCCCAGGATTGACCTGGGGTAAGCCCTGAAAAGGCATTCAATGCTGACAGATCACTACATCTCGTTCCTCTTTTGGAACCCTAGATCAATGGTGGGCAACCTACGGCCCATCAGGGTAATCTGATTGTGGGCCACGAGACATTTTGCTGAAGTTGACCATCCGCAGGCATGGCTCCCCGCAGCTCCCAGTGGCCGTGGCTCACCATTCCAGGATAATCTAATTGAGGGCCACAAGTTGCCCACCACTGTCTCAGACTGAACTCATTTGTCCATATATGTTGCCTGCTTTAACCTGTAAATAACTCTCTGATTTCCTTTTCCTAGGCAATAAATTCTTAGTTAGTTTACTACCACTGTTGTTTGTGGTGTGAGATCTATGGAACAAATTGATCTGGGGCAAGTGACTGGTCTTTTGGGACTGGGAGCAACCTGAGTAATTTGTGATTTTTGGTGTAAGTGACCATTTATTACTAAGTCCAGCTTGCCTGAGTGGCTAGATAGACTGGAGAGCCCAAAGGGACTGGCTGTGACTTCGTGGTAGGACTGATTTAGTAATCTAGTTCACATTTGATACTGGGTTGGTAAAATCCAATTATAGAACACACCACCGTTTGGGGTGTCTGCCCTGTTTTTGACAGTCTGCCCTGAGGTAGGCACTCACTGTCGTGAACCATTCCAGACAGCATGACAAAAGGCAAAAATAAAAAAACTGTAGAAAGCTGTTCACAGTTTGTTGATTTGTTTGTCACTGCAGAGCAAGCCCCCGTATTTTCAGTGCAGAGTGGATTTAACTCAACCCACGGACAATTTTCAAGCAGGGAAGAAAGTGCTAGCATTTTAAATAGTTGTTTTGTGCAGGAACTAGCAGCTTGTGATGCATGGCCAGAAAGGGTTAAACATCCTGCAAAATAAATAACCTTCAAAAGACATGTGGAGGGATAATGGTTGTATATTTACATATGTATGAGTAGGGTCAATCAACAGTCCCTGTCTATGCTATATTCTGACAGTTCAGATATTAAAAGAACATCCTAGCATTTAAATGAATTGTAAACATGGGTTATCTCGGTATTCATCTGCCTTTGAAATGTACTGTGAACGGTGGAGGAATAAGCAAATTGCCTCATGTTAATTCTATAGCTAAGTACTGGTGATGGACCTCCTTCAAAGTCACCCTAATTACCTTTTGTTCCCGGAGGAACTCCCAACTTGTCAAAGAGGACATGAAATTGTGTAAAAGATTCTTGGGTTCTGATTCTGTCATCTCAGATCTGCTTGAGGCTTCATACAGGGGAAGCTTAGGCAAAAGGACTGAGATCCTAGTCCTAAGCTGGAATACCCTGCAATGACTTTGGACTATAACCTAAGAACTATTTCTGAAAGAACTCCACCACTACAGAGCTCACCATCTCTGCTATGAATCTGAACCTCAATGAATTGAACTCATGTCTGTATGTATATTGATCTTTTAACCATTCTCTCTCTCTTTTGTTTTGTAATACATTTTAGTTTAGTTAATAAGAATTGGCTGTAGTGTGTATTTGGGTAAGATCTGAAACATTCATTAACCTGGGACGCAATGTGTCCGATCCTTTGGGATTGGTAGAACCTTTTCTTTTATATGATGAAATAAGATTTTCAGGAATCTTCATCATATTTGACGTGGGTACCTGGATGGAGGCCTGAGGCTGGATCACTTTAAGGGAAATGTGTTGTTTGGACTTCTGAGTAACCAGTGAGGTAATAAAGAAGCTGTTTTTTGCTGGCTTGGTAAATCTAAGCAGTGGAATATCCACCAGCTTTATGGGGATTGTCTGCCCCATTCTTTGCAGTTCACCCTAATCGAGTGACCACAGCTGGCCCCCATTGGAACCTGGTCACCCGGCCTATATAATCATCCTGGGCCAAATATGCCAAGTCCTTGCTCAGGCAGAACTCTGTCAAAGCATTCTAAATGCGGCTTTTGGTGAGAGTGAAAGCTTGAGGACCTGTCCTGTGTTCTTATCCTCAGAAGAGGAACCAAAATGCAGTGAACCAAAGAACCGTGCTTTCCTATCTTCCTCTGCCATCCCTGGAAGTAGTGCCTGAAAGGGAACAGTACCTCAGCAGCTATAGCACACGTTACAGAATGGTGATCAACAGAACCAAGCACAAATATTCTCACTGCTGACAAAACCAATAGAAATAGTTACGGCAGATAGATCAACCACTTCTGCAGGGAAGCCCAGGGGAGGAGAAAAACTAAGATTCCCCACACAGCGCTACTTTTGAGTTCTTATCTCAGGAGGAGGGGTTTGCTCCCTAGTGGAATAAGCAGGGGTCCAAACTCTGTGATTTCACTGGAGGTCCAAGGCAATCCACATGGAAGCTCTGTACCTCTGTACTTCTTCCTGAACCCATGTGGCTGTCCCTGTCAGCACAGCTCCACCAGAGCCACACTGACAAGGTTTTTCCGACTAGTCCCTGCTCCAGAAAAATGGTCCTGAATGTTTTGTTTCTTCTGCACAGATTCCTCCCCAATACTGTTTTTCATATAACAAGATATCACTGTGAAAACTACAGTGGCAAAATGCAGCTCTGTGGAAATGGTAGGAAAATGGTGCAGAATGAAATCCTGTACATTTGGGGTATGGGAAGGAGAAATTTACAAAGTGACATGCCATTTTCTATTTTGGTGCAAATATTCGTGGAGAAAAAAGAATTTGAGATGGATCTGTGTTGCAAAGTTCAGAGCTAGAGCCAAGGGGTGGGTTTTGGAGACAAGGGTTTGGTTTGGCCCGCGGGGGCCAGTCACAATGTTCATACATCCAAAGTATGGATATGATAGGACCCAGAGTTTTGGCTAGAAAAAAAGTGGAAATTTCCCAGTGCTAAAGAATACAAGGTTTATAGTAAACAGTGAAAAGATGAGGAAGATTTAAAAAAATATTCTGCAGACTGTCACAGTTATGATCAATATGAGCTGTGTGATCGTTTGTTTTTAAAATGCTGTAAACATAAGCAAGTCAAATAACTGAAAATGTTAGAGGAAGATGATTTTATATCCACAGAAGTACATTTTAATATACAAAGTTTTATAAAAACACTTCCCACAGAAAACATTTGGTCTGCCGTTGAGTTCGATGCAATTCTCTACAGTATGTTGGCATTGCATTCTTCATGATACTCTAAGGAACACTGCAAAAAGAATTTCTGAGTGACCATAAGGATGACTATTTTTGAGACACAGCATCCAAGTTAAGAGAACAATTTGTGTAAACAGAATACACGTAAAACTGATGGAAGTATGATGCTCCCTCATGATAGGGCTGTTCTGGGAATTAAATGTGGCATTTGTAATAATAAGATGTGTAATATAAAGAAAAAAAAACACAGTGAACATGAGAACCAGGGGATAGCAAAATTAAAAAGAACATAAGAATAGCCATACTGGGTCGAGCAATAGTCCAACTAGTCACTATCCAGTCTTTTGACAGTGGCTGGGGCCAGATGCTTCAGAGGGAGTGGACAAAACAGGGCAGTTATCAAATGATCCATCCTCTGTCATCCAGCTTCTAGCTGTCAGAGATTTATGGACACCCAGAGCATGGGGCTGTTTCCAGGACCATCTTGGCTAATAACCACTGATGGACCAATCCTCCATGAACTTATCTAATTCTTTTCTGAACCTAGTTATACTTTTGGGTTTCACAACATTCCCTGGCAACAAGTACCAAAGATTGACTGACTGTTGTGTGGAGAAGTACTTCCTTAAGTTTGTTTTAAGCCTGCTGCCGAATAATTTCATTGGGTGACCTTGGTTCTTGTGTTATGTGAAGGAGTAAACAACACTTCCTTATTCACATTATATAGTGGCATTATGATATTTTCTACCTTATTTTCTACCCCTTTCCTAATGGTTCCTAACATTGGGTTAGCTTTTTAGCACATTAAGTAGATGTTTTCAGAGAACTATCCACAATGTCTCCAAGATCTTCCTTGAGTGGTCACAGCTAATCTAGAGACCATCATTTTGTATGTATAGTTGGGGTTGTTTTCCACTGCGCATGACTTCACATTTATCAACACTGACTTTCATCTGCCATTTTGTTGGCCAGTTACCCAGTTTTGTGAGATCCCTTTGTAATTCTGCATAGTTAGCTTTGGGCTTAACTATTTTAAGTAATTTTGTATCATCTGCAAATTTTGACACCTCATTGTTCACCCTTTTTTCCAGACCTTTTATTAATGTGTTGAACAGCACTGGTGCCAGTACACATCTTTGGGGGACCCCACTACTTACCTCTCTCCACTGTGAAAACTGATCATTTATTCCCACTCTAGTTTCCTATCTTGTAAGAGGAATTTGAGAGGAATTTCCCGTTTATTCCACGACTGATTACTTAAGAGCCTGTGGTAAGGGACCTAGTCAAAGGCTTTCTGAAAGTCCAAGTACAAAATCTTGGGCACAGAAGAGGGAACATTAGGTGAAAATAACATCTAATAGCAATGTACTTTAAACCTCAATCCAGCAAATCACTCAAACACATACCTAACTTTAAGCATGAGTAATTCTATTGATTTTGCTGCTCTCTCTCATTCCCATGCAGATTTCCTCCAGCACTGTTCATGTTCTCATTTCTCAACTCTGCTCTCTCTCATGCTAAGTAGACTTCATTATCATCATCTACTCCCTCATGCCTAACCCCGGTGTGTCTCTTCCCATCTTTGATTCACTCTTCAAACCATCTCTTTAGCGTTTTACCTCATTCTGTGCCCAAGATCTTGAATATTACATGACAGGCAAAAATTGACACTGCCAGGAACTCCCTAGCTCCATCTTCATCTACCTCTTCCTCCCACTCCATTCATTTCCCTCCCTACCACATTTTTGCCTGCTCTCCTCAAATCCAGATCTTCACTAAAACTCCTGCTTCTGCCCCCCACTATGCCTCCAACACATACTAAAAACCCCCAAACTAACAACCATATGATAATCAAACTAACTTGCAACTCCACCACCAACATATGTAATAACTACTCGTTCACTCACTTCAGTTTACTCTATCTGGGTGAAATCCTGCTTCTACTGAAGTCTATGGGAGGTTTCCCATTTAATTCAATGGGGTCAGGATTTCACTCTCTCTGATGGTTATGTTAATTATATCTGAACTAGCTTTAGAATTTTAGTAGCCTTGAGAGGGGCCCATCCTCTCACTCTCGTCTTCCACTTTACTACTTCACTCAATTTCTCCGTCCCCGTACCCCTTTTTTCTATTTATTATCTTCTCTCATGTCAATTTACTGTTAATCTGTTTATTCATATTTGATACAGAAGTAATAATCAAGGGAAACATATAAATATGTGAGCTTTGTCACTTTAAAGTCAGAAGGAAGGCAATCAGGGAATTGGATTCAGGTTAGTGGATCCTGCCAAAACATTTAACATGCAGCAGAGCAGTTGTTATTCTAGAACTAAGATCAGGCACCTTGAACATGGTTATTTGGAATTCAGAAGTGAAGGTGGGGCTGGGAGAAATCTACTGAATACACACACATTAAAGCGAACTATAAAATATAAAATAGTACAGGAAAAAGAGGAACCTAAACTATTCATTCAAAGCAACAAGTACTATCCTGAATTCATTTGGGATACACAAAGGGCCATTTCATAAGAGATCATTAAGAACATAAGAACGGCCATACTGGGTCAGACCAATGGTCCCATCTAGCCCAGTATCCTGTCATCTCATAGTGGTCAATGCCAGATGCTTCAGAGGGAATGAACAGAAAAGTTCAATTATCCAGTGATCCATCCCCTGTCATCCAGTCCCAGCATCTGGCAGTCAGAGGTTTAGGGACACCAAGAGAATGGGGTTGCATCCCTGACCATCCTGGCTAATAGCCATTGATGGTCCTATCCTCCAGGAACTGATCTAATTCTTTCTTTAACCCAGTTATACTTTCAGCCTTCATAACATCCTCCGGCAACAAGTTCCACAGGTTGACTGCGCGTTATGTAAAGAAGTATTTCCTTGTCTTTGTTTTAAACCTGCTGCCTGTTAGTTTCATAGGGTGATCCCTGGTTCTTGTGTTATATGAAGGAGAAAATAAACACTTCCTTATTCATTTACTTTGCACCATTCATGATTTTATAGACCACTATCTTATCCCCCCTTAATTGTCTCTTTTCTAAGCTGAACAGTCCCTGTCTTTTTAATCTCTGGTCATACGGAAGCTGCTCTATACCCCTCATCATTTTTGTTGCCCTTTTCTGAGCCTTTTCCAATTCTAATACATCTTTTTTGAGATGGGGCATCCAGAACTGCATACAGTATTCAAGGTATCCGTGTGCCATGGATTTATATAGTGGAATTATGGTATCTTCTGTCTTCTTAGCTATTCCTTTCCTAATGATTCCTAACATTATGTTAATAAATTGGTTAGTCTCTAAGGTGCCACAAGTACTCCTTTTCTTTTTGAGAATACAGACTAACACGGCTGTTACTCTGAAACCTAACATTATGTTAGCTTTTTTCACTGCTGCTGAGCATTGGGCAGCTGTTTTCAGGGATCTGTTAACAGCTAGTTTAGATACCTCATTTTTTATGTATCGTTGGGATTATGTTTTCCCATGTGCATTACTTTGCGTTTATCAATATTTAATTTCATCTGCCATTTTATTGGCCAGTCACCCAGTTGTGTGAGATCCCTTTGTAACTCTTCGCAATCTGCTTTGGACTTAACTATCTTGATTAATTTTGTATATTGTCTGCAAACATTGCCACCTCGTTGTTTACCCTTTTTTCCAGATCCTTTACGAATATATTGAATAACCCTGGTCCCTGTACAGATTCCCATAGAATCCTGCTATTCACTTCTTTTTTATGAAAACTGTCCATTTATTCTTACCCTTTGTTTCCTGTCTTTTAACCAGTTACTGATCCATGAGAGGACCTTCCCTCTTAGCCCATGACTACCTACTTTTCTTAAGAACCTTTGGTGAGGGACCTTGCAAAGGCTTTCTGACCATCCAGCTACACTATATCCACTGGATCACTCTTTTCCATATGACCCCCTCAAAGAATTCTAATATATCAGTGAGGCGTGATTTCCCTTTATAAAACTGTGTTGATGTTTCCCCAC
Organism: Chelonia mydas; assembly: GCF_015237465.2. NCBI lineage: Eukaryota > Metazoa > Chordata > Testudines > Cheloniidae > Chelonia > Chelonia mydas. Next base: position 107,349,671 of record NC_057851.1, on the reverse strand, counting down.
ATATCATGTTCATCTATGTGTCTGATAATTCTGTTCTTTATGGTAGTTTCAACCAATTTGCCTGGTTCTGAAGTTAGGCTTATCAGCCTGTAATTGCCAGGATCACCTCCGGAGCCGTTTTAAAAAATTGGTGTTACATTAGCTATCTTCCTCCAGTCATTTGGTATAGAGGCCTATTTTAAGTGATAGGTTACATACCACAGTTATCAGAGTAACAGTTGTGTTAGTCTGTATCTGTAAAAAGAAAAGGAGTACTTGTAGCACCTTAGAGACTAACAAAAGTGCCACAAGTACTCATTTTCTTCATACCACAGTTAGTAGTTCTGCAATTTCATATTTGAGTTCCTTCAGAACTCTTGGGTTTATACCATCTGGTGCTGGTGACTTCTTAATTTAATGTATCAATTTGTTCAAAAACTTCTTCTATCAACACCTCAATCTGGGACAGTCCCTCAGATTTCTCACCTAAAAAAAATGGCTCTGGTGTAGGAATCTCCCTCACATTCTCTGCAGTGAAAATTGATGTAAAGAATTCATTTAGCTTCTCTGCAATGGCCTCATCTTCCTTGAGTGCCCAGTGGCCCCATTGATTGCTTGGTAGGCTTCCTGCTTCAGATGTATTTAAAAAAACATGGCTGTTAGATTTTGTGTCTTTTGGTAGTTGCTCTTCAAATTATTTTTGTTCCATCTACTTACATTTTTACACTTGACATGCCAGAGTTTATGCTCCTTTCTATTTTCTTCAGTAGGATTTGACTTCCAATTTTGGGTGGGGGCGGGGGGAATAGCTCAGGGGTTTGAGCATTGGCCTGCTAAACCCAGGCTTGTGAGTTCAATCCTTGACAGGGCCATTTCGGGATCTGGGGCAAAAATTGGGGATTGGTCCTGCTTTGAGCAGGGGGTTGGACTAGATGGCCTCCTGAGGTCCCTTCCAACCCTGATATTCTATGATAAGATGCCTTTTTGCCTCTAACCACCTCTTTTACTCTGTTGTTTAGCCATGGTGGCATTTTCTTGATCCTCTTGCTTTTTTTTTTTTATTTGGGGCATACATTTAATTTGAGCCTCTATTATGATGTTTTTAAAAAGTTTCCATGCAGCTTGCAGACATTTCTCTTGTGACTGTTCCTTTTAATTTCCACTTAACTAGCTTTCTCATTTTTCTGTATTTCCCCTTTTTTGAAGTTAAATGCTACTGTGGTGGGCTTCTCTGGTATTCCCTCTCCCCCACCCCAGGATGTTAAATTTACATTATCATCAGTATTACTGAGTGGTTCTGCTTGGACCAGATCCTGTGCGCCACTGAGCACTACATCAAGAACTGCCTCTTCCCTTGTTGGTTCCAGGACTAGCTGCTCCAAGAAGCAGTCATTAATGGTGTCTAGAAATTTTATCTCTGCATCCCATCCTGAAATGACATGTACCCAGTCAATATGGAGATAGTTGAAATTCCTTATTATTATTATTGAGTTTTCTATTTTTACAGCCTCTCTAATCTCCCTGACCATGTCACAATCATCATCACCATCCTGGTCAGGTTGTTAATAGTATAGTCTCATTATTCAATCATGGAATTTCTACTCATAGAGATTCTACGGTACTGTTTGATTCATTTAAAATTTTTACTACATTTGCCACTGTTTTCTTTCACATATGGTGCCACTGCCCCATCCTCACTACCTACTCTGTAATTCCTATATATTTTGTCCCCTGACATTACCGTGTCCCATTAATTATTATCATTCCAACAAATTTCTCTGTTGCCTATTATCTCAACATCCTCATTTAATACTGGACACTCAAGTTCACCCATCTAAGTATCAGAGCTGTAACTAGTTATTTTAGCACCTGGCGCAAGCAAGCATATTTGCTCCCCCTAGCAATGACATGGGGGGAGGGGCATGTGGGGTCACATCGCCCCCCCCCAGATTTCTGCCTTCCATTTAGCACAGAAGTTTTCAAGCTGTGGGGTGTACCTGGCTTTCTGTGCTGTGGGAGCTGGGGAGCTGGCTGGCAGCCCTCCCTACCCAGCTCCCCAAGCCGGACTGCCTCTGCACAGCCAGGCACTCGGCACAGCTCTGAGCTGCACCTCTGACACACCCTTGCCTCTCCCACAAAGGAGCCTGGCACCAGCTGGTGAACCCCCTTGAGTTGGCCCCATCCACGGAGCCTGGCTGCCATGAGATGCTTCCCTCGGGGCTGCTCCAGGGGGTGTCACTGGTCAGTGCCAGGTTCCTTCGGGGGACAGGAAAGGGTAAGCTGGGGTGCAGCTCGGAGCGGTGCCACCCTCCCTGCCTGGGCAGCACCCAGCAGTGCAGAGGCAGGTCAGCTCGGGGAACAGGGCAGGAAGGGCTGCCAGGCAGCCAGTGAGCGAGTGCCCTGGCACAAGCGGACCGCATGATTCCCACCAGCTTCTCATCTGCCAGTGATGGTTTTTAAACTGTGGGGCATTCGCCCACCCCCACAGTTTGAAAACCTCTGTGCTAAATGGAAGGCAGAAATCTTGGGGGGGCGGGGAGTGACCCCACATGCCCCCCCACACTGCCTCTTTTTTCCGCCTCCAGGGGTTTGGGCCCCGGGCAGCTGCCCTGCTTGCCCCTGCCTTGGTTACAGCCCTGCTTAGTATTTAGACTTCTTGCATTTGTATACAAATACTTATACAATTTGTCAATATTTAGTTGTCTGCCTTCATGTGATGTAATAGAATGGGACTCTTTTTCATTTGACAGTTTCTCTTCAGCTCCTACCTGTACTTTATCAATTTCTATCCTTTCCTCTTTACTAGGATATAGAGAATCCTTGTTAACAGAGCCTCACCTACGGGATGTCTCTGTCTGAACCGTGTGCTCCTCCGCACATGTCGGCTTTCCCCCAGCCCTGACTTTAAAAACTTCTCTATGACCATTTTAATTTTACATGCCAGCAATCTGGTTCCATGTTGGTTTAAGTGAAGTCCATCCTTCCTATATAAGCTCCCCCTTTCCCAAAGGTTCACCAGTTCCTACTAAACCGAAAACCCCACTTCCTACACGAGAGACAACCTGTGCCTGTGGATAGTGGGGGTGGGTACAGAGTGAGGATAGCTGGCTTCAGCAGCATTACTGAGCATGTTCAGTCCATGTGACCCTGCTCAGTACAAGCAGAAAATCTGGGGGGGTATGTGAACCTGCATGCCCCCCCCACCCCCACGTTGCCTCTGCCCTACACCATCAGCTCATCCATGCATCGAGACACTGCTGTTCTGCCTGTCTAACTGGCTCTGCATACGGAACTGGAAGCATTTCAGAGAATGCCACCCTGGTGGTCCTGGACTTTAATCTCTTACCCAGCAGCCTCAATTTGGCCTCCAGTTTGGTCTCTAATACCTTTCCCTATGTCCTTGCTAACTACATATACCACAGCCACCAGCTCCTCCCCAGGACTGCACATAATTCTGTCTAGATGTCTCAGTGTTACCTGTCTAGCTGTTATCTCCTCTTTGGAGCATAGGTGCTGGAACTAGGGGTGCTTGAAGTGTTTCCATTATATATAGGGTTTACAGTTTGGTTCAATGACTCTCAGCACCCCCACTATCCACATTGTTCCAGAAATCCTACTTTGGAGCCTACATTTGTGGGAATGGTGACAGTATGCAGGTGGAGATCAAAATAATCTGAAAAGTATAACTGAAAATTTCATTCACACAAGACAGCTGAAAACAGGCTTTGTTTTTGACATGCTGCCTACAAAGAAGGGTCAAAGGTGAGGAAGACTCAAACTGGACCAGACAGGAATCAGTGCAATAAAAATGCAAGTCTTTATTATTTTCCTGAAACAACATTAATGGGGCCTATATTTACTAGCTTTTGTTGAGGGTAAGAATATAAATTTCATGCATATAATTATTTTGGTTTTTCTGATTTTCTGTCTATTTTTGACAAAACAATGTACTACGACCATTGTGGTTTTAGACTTCACACGGACTATCCAGAAGAGGTGATATAAACTTCAGCCTTTAAGAAAATGAACTCTAGTGATAAACGGTAAGTAGGCCCTGTCAAAAAAATACTAAGTAAGGATCCTCTCCCATATGGTGTGTCACTTTAAGGGTCACAGTTTTAATGCTGCACAGTAATTACCTAATGACCACATATGAGAACTGAGGTCAAGAGTTTTAAGGTGACACTCCCTTGTGGCTAGGAGGAGGATTTACTGCTCTGTTCTCTGACCCCATGTGTTCAGAAGGCGAGTGGAGGGTCTTTTCTTCCTGCCCTCCCCAACTTTTGCCAGAAAGAGGAAAAAAGTTTGGAATACTGGGTTTTTCCCCAAAGCAGGCCAGTAGAGAGAACGCTGTACTTTAATCTTCTAATTTGGCCTAAGAGTAGGCACAAATGGCTGAGCACAGATCAAATTAACGCAGACAGCAGAACATACCACAGTTCTGTGGTAAATCTGGTGTCTGTTCCCATTTGTAAAGCTCAACAGCTGATGATGAGATCACTGCCCCTAACTGTACTTGGTCAATATACAGCCCATTTTTCCCCTCCCCAAGGGCATGATAATGAGTTTTGCCTCAAAATGGAACTGTTATTTTCCTTGCACAGTTGCTGTTTGTGATAGGTTTGGTGACAAGAAAATTAATCAAATCTATTTATTATTTGTTAACTGCAGGTTTTCTAACAACCCTTCTAAGAGCTCGTCATTAGGTTGAGCTCAGTGCTTTGCAAGTTTTTGATGACATAAAGCCCTTTGAATCATCCAGGAGCTACAGGTTTAAGGCAATGTCTACCCAGTACAACATATCTTCTGAATACCATTTCTCTAAATCCCTGCAGCTAACACTGTCTCTATGCCAAATGTTCAGGCAATTTCATGCATGTCCTGTTGACACAACTAAGATGAGCTTATTTGTGCTTTACTGCTGGGGACATGTTTTGAGTGAGCTGCATTTTCTCCTTCTTTTCCACAACAGATACATCTTATGCAATTTGTGTATTCTAGGAATAAACCCCAGGATTTTTCTTTTTGTGTGTTCTCCATTTGTTCCTCTGCTAAGTAACCTGGACTCCATAAGCTGCACTGGCTGCCAATATCTTTCCACAGAGAATTCAAAGTGATAGTTTTAATTTATAAGCCCTAAATCCCAGCTTTTCTGCATACTCCGTGTGTGATGTTGGGACAAGTCACCAAAATTTCTTCTTGCTTTGATTATTAAATGCATAGTAATTCCCTAAATTTGTAAAGATAAATTCATGAATGTTTCTGAGATGCTCAGATGTTACGGTGACGGGAACCACAGAGCTAGATATATAGATAAATGGTTTGTCACATGGGTGACTGCCTCTTTATTTGTCTGATATTGTTATAGATGTAATCAATAAAGGAAGCTGGGCTTGAGCCCTCTATGTTTAAGAGAAGGTGATACAAGCATTTTCTGAATCCTTAGCTTTGGAATTCACTCGCTTCTCCCCGCAATATGCCAAAGCCTGATTTGCTAGCCTCTTCAAACACCCAGGGGAGAAGGGGAGTACCTAATCATGCTGAGATGGGGGATATAGTAGATTTGGCCTAGGCCTGGTATTATTAGACAGGTTTGATTTGTTACTAGTATACAGGCAATTTCATAACTATGCTGAAGAGCTCATTAATCTTGCAGAGAAGGCAGAACAAGAATCAATGGCTGGAATCGGTAGCCAAACAAATTGAAATTAGAAGTAAGGCACACATTTTTAACAGTGAGTGTGATTTGCCATGTGAACAAGCTAGCAAGGGAAGCAGTGAATTCTCAATCTTTTGTTTTCATTTCAAGACTGGATGCCTTTCTGGAACATATGCTTTAGCTAAACAAAAGTTTTGGGCTCAATATAAGGCCAACTAGGCGAAACGTAATGTCCTGTGATATACAAGTAAGACTAGATGATCTAATGGTCCCTTCTGGCCTTAAACTCTATGAATTTATAAATCCTGAATTATTTTTATGCAGCTTGAGACATGGCTATCAAATCCATCAATAAATGATAAGCCCAAACCAAAATCCAAGGTACTGAGACAGTTCAAACCTGTATTTTTGATTCACTGTCTTATCTGCATTTCAGGAGGAGAATGTCAGCTACTGCTCAGTCATCAAGCAAAGAACCCCTTAGTGGCAGAGCTGGAGCCATTTGATCATTTACACTGCAGAGCTAACCCTGCTGTGAGGGAGGGATGTTATTCTAGGAGAGCGCTGAAGCGATATCTTTGTACGTGGGTTACCACCACATCTCTCATGTACAGGTTACCAGCCCTTTCAGTCCCTAGAGAAGCAATTTATATAGCAAGTGAAGTCTCTTCTTAGTTTTCGGAGTAGCAGCCGTGTTCGTCTGTATTCGTAAAAAGAAAAGGAGTACTAGTGGCACCTTAGAGACTAACCAATTTATTTGAGCATAAGCTTTCGTGAGCTACAGCTCACTCCATCGGATAAATTGGTTAGTCTCTAAGGTGCCACTAGTACTCCTTTTCTTTTCTCTTCTTAGTGCAGTTGTCTTTCCCATCCTAGGAAGGCTAGCAGAACATACTCTGCTTTCCTTCATGTCAGGACAATGAATCATTCACAATGCTCCTTCCATCAAGATAGTCTCTACAGTAAAGTATCTGTGGCATCAAAGGGGATAAGGGATAAAGGAAAAAACATTAGTCTCATCTCCAAGCCTCTGATCCCAGTTTGGCAACATTGACTCTGGCCTAATTAAACCCTGAGTCCCTTAACCTAATGGGCCACATCTGGTAGCTTTTCTCTGCAAGACTGATATTTGAGGCATGCCCACTCTGGGCTCATCTCTTTCTCTCAACCTGATAAAAGGGTTTTCCCAATAGTGAGGTAGATACATGCTGTCAAAATCTCATTATAGCACATGTTCAGGTCTTTGTCTGTTTAGCGTACTTGATTATCACCAAGAGAAGGAAATCACAGACTTTTTGGGTTTTAGTCCATTTACAATGCAATTTCTAGCTCAGTAACAAGAGACTGTCACAATAGTTCTCGCTGTCTGACTCCAGTCCTCTCTGTGCTGCTGTATAATTAGAGCAGATTTTAACCTCCCACTGGCATTTCTGGAAGTTTAGTAAATTAAACTAACCTTTCCTTTTCTTTTTTGTAGCACAAAACAAATTGCTTTCCATGCACATGGGAGATTTAATGTTCAATGTAAATTAGAGGGCTATTTTAAACATACCTTTGAAACTATTTGATTAAAAAGTAGGCATATACAAAGTGTTCACACTCAGACCCTGGCTGACTAGGTACGGTTTAGGGAGAGACTTGGTCTAGTGGTCTGAGTGTGGGAACACAAGCCAAGAATCACTGCATTCTAATCCCTGCTCTGACACTGACTCACTTGGGCAAGTCTTCCAACCGCTCTGCACTACCTATCCTGTCTGTCAAGCAACATTATATGGCTTAACCCTGGTCTATACACAAATTTTGTACTGGGTATCACTATATTGGTTAGGGACGTGGGTTGTTTGTTTGTTTGTGTTTTCTACTGAATTAGTTATACCGATACAGCTCCTGATGTGGACACGGGTGTAAATGTGCTTATATTGGTGAAACTTATTCCCCTTCCCATATAGCAATAAGTTGTATCAGTATAAGCACTTTTATACCAGTGTAAGTGCACTCCCCCTAGGGGGTGTTGTTCTGCTTTAAGTGTAAGATATAGTTAAAGTGGCCCAAGTTATGTGCAGACAAGACCTTACTTACTAGCAATGGTGCTGGGAGGATTAATTAGTTAATAGCTAAGAAGTGCGCACTGCTAATTATTATCATCAGCATTAATTTTTAGTAATTTGAATCAACCTCACCTGAAATACAAGGCTACTTCCTCTTTTCAACTATCTGTCCAGTTAAGAGTGAATACACCCTTGCCCTACAATTGTGTTGGTTATTTGGGAAGGTTCACGAAAGAATGTCCAGACTTTACGGGTTGTTTGTGAACTGCTGGCTTTGACTATTTGTTATTTAGATTGTGTGAGTGTCACTTAAATCACAGGGCAATGTTTCAGCTCCCAAGATGGATGGCAAATATTAAAGAAGAATAATGAACAATGACTTATGCATTTCTGAGAAATCATTTGTGCTAAAAATTCATGAAAAGTTCAGAATTGTGAATATTTTTCCTGAATACAAGGCAAATCCTCCAAATACTCAAGAAAATGAAGACCAGTGAATCAAAGTGAAAGTAAGTCAACACTTTCATTTGTGAAAATATTTGTTGTGAATCCGATTGTTTTCTTCTTTTGACCAGATTTCTGATTAACACAACAAAGTTCTGAATTGTAGTGCAGAGAAAGAACAGGTCCTACCTAGGGGATTATTGAGCAATGAGCAATAACTAGAGTAAATTTAGAAAAAATAACTCTTGCTAGACAAAGAAGTTGTTGTTGACAGGACTGCAAAGTTAGTAGATGAAGGGAATGCAGTAGTCATAATGGGCCAGATCTTGAAGTGATGTGAATCAACATAGGTCGATTCACATAAATGAAATGGTCAATTTGCACCAGATGAAAATTTGGCTCCACAAGTTTAAATTTTAGTAGAAGTGTGTGGTGCTGTTGCTTATAAAACCTGAATTTAAAAATTAATTCAAATTGGCTTGGTTAGGAACATCACCACACAGACTGAAAACTGACTGAAAGGCCATAAACTATAGCAATGTATTAAGTTGTGGGCTACCATGGGGAGCAGAGTTAGGGCTATTCAGTTCATATTTAATATCTACATTAATAGTTTAGAAAAGAGACTAAGCAGCATGTTAATGAAATCCACTGATATTAAAACTGGAAAAGCAGAGAACAACCGTTAAGACTGGGAGATAATGTAAAGGAACTTAGAGAGCTTAGAAATATGGACAGAAAATAACTAAGTGAGGTTCAGTTTGGAAAAATGCAAAATAAAATAGCTGAGGAAAAATAATCTGTAACATTAGCGGGAGAAGGTCTGGAAAAGACTTGGTGCTGATACTGAATAGCAAATCTGCCATGAATTTGCAAGGTGACATGGCTAGAAAAATATTCATGGACTTTGCATATCCAAAAGCATCACTCCATGGAGCATGGAAGTAAAAGTCACTCCCTGTAGACCCAGTCATATACTATTTAAGATAATAAGAGTTTTGTCATTGATTCCAGTGGGTCTTTTATGGGTCTTGTGCAAAACCAAATCAGTTCTGGTCACCATATTACCAGAAAGATACGGAGAAAACTGGAAGGTGTTCAGAGAAGAGAAACTAAAATTATCAGAATCTGGAAGGGATGGCATACAAGGGAAGATTAAGACAGCTAAATATGCATAGGTTGGCCAGGCAGCATGGAACAGACTTCAGATATCTGAAGGGCTTTACCACCAAGGACAGGAGTAACTATGTAGTGTGGTACAGCAACATATAACTGAAAGCCATGATATGAAATTAACAAAGCCAAAGTTTTGGCTGTGTGACACTAGTAAACCAAGTGTCAGCTCTGGCCAAGGCCATAGGCATTAGCTAAGAACTGACAAATTCATAGCTGGAAACCAAACCAGCTGACCTGTTTGTTAGCTTTGTTCAAAATAGGTAGTAGTCTTATAAGACTGTATTTAGTGTTTAGACACGTGATACATTAATCTCACTTGTAATGCCTGTATTCCCTGCTATAAGAAACTATGTAAGTTGTGCTTTATAACTTTGAAAATATTTGCTCTGAACTTGTGAACCCAGGCTTGGGAATTGTCCCCCACCACCACCATTCAGGAGGCCTATCAAGATTAAATGGGCAATTAAGGAACATTGCGGCACAAAGGACTGGTGAAATGGCCCTATCATACCTTGGAGATGCTACCTGCAAGGGAGCTCCTCTTGTAGACTGGAAAACTAAATGTAAAAGATAAAGATCTCTTTGCTGTTTGAACTCTCACAGAGCCAAAGACTCTAAACTGAAGCAAGAGATCCCTGGGTTTGCCCTGAAAGACCTTTTGCATTGACAGATTACTACAACTCTGTCACTATTAGGATTTAGATTGCAACTCAGTTGTGGGCATACGTTTGCTTGCTTTAACCTGTTATTTATTCATTGCTTTTTCCTAGTTAATAAACCTTTAAATAGTTTATTACAGGATTGGCTACAGGCATTGTCTTTGGTGTAAGGTTTAGGGTACCAACCAATCTGGGGTAAGTGAGTGCTCTCTTGGGACTGGGAGCAACCTGAATATTTTGTGATTTTTGGTGTAAGTGACCATTTATCACTAACTCCAGCTTGCCTGGGTTGCTAGATAAACTGGAGAGCTTAAGAGGACTGGCTGTGACTCCAGGATAAGACTGATTTAGTGATCCAGGAGTTCACATTTGTTACTGGCTTGGTGAAATATAATTTATGGAACATGCCACCAGTTTGGGGAGTCTGCCCTGTTTTTGACAGTCTACCATGAGGTAGGCACTCATGGTTATGAGCCACTCCAGACAGCATGATACACTTAATAGCAGGAAAACTTCTTGATAGTGAGTTCTGTTAGCATGTGGAACAGTCTTCTAACAGAAAAGGTGAAGGACCATTGAGTCAGACATTTGCTTGGACAACATGGGGAACAATCCTGCATTGGGCGAGAGATGGACTAGATGATATACTATGTCTTTTTCATCTCTAACCTGCAAGATTCTCCAGGATACTCTGACTTTTCAAAATTTAACTAAAGAAATCTTAAAAGGGCCATCAGATATGCTCTAAGCTGCCATTACTGCTATGTCACCATTTTGAATGCAAACTCAATATGGTTGCCACAAGAAGCTATAAAATGTGATCTTAGAAGCCACAAGAATACCTCACTTTTAAAATGGTGGTATTATATATCATACTAGGTAAACAATCAGACACAAGAAGGCATGAGGGTGATATGGGTGTATCTGAAAGTTTAGAAGTGAGCTGTAGCTCATGAAAGCTTATGCTCAAATACATTTGTTAGTCTCTAAGGTGCCACAAGTCCTCCTTTTCTTTTTGCGGTTACAGACTAACATGGCTGCTACTCTGAAAGTAGTGACTGAATGACTTTGGATAAAATAAACCCCAAACTCTTTGAATTTCCAAATAAAATAAAATGTTTAATTATGCTTAATTTTTATGCCCTTGCATTTCTAGGTTCCCTCTAGGATCGGATATGGGATGGGGGTTCTTATGTTGTTGTAACTGGGTGCAAAATACCCAAGGCTAAATATGGCCCAGATCAAGAAAAAGTGCAGGTCTCTAAATCTGTTTACATATAACTGGAAGGGGAGGGAGTTGCAAAGTTAAGGGTTCCATTTTTAAAAAGGGTACCTCAAATTCACACATGTATTTATTGCTTTATTTCAATTTCTGGGAGTTGGTGAAGTTAAAAAGGGGCCCTTCAGGAAAATCAGCTGCTCTTTATGAACTCTGGGAAGAAGGATAAAGGATTTTGAGGTGCAAGTCGTGTTCTCATCCATCCTCCCTGCTGGAGGAAAAGGCCCAGGTAGGGACCATCAAATTGTGGAGGTGAATGCGTGATTACGCAGGTGGTGTCGGAGAGAGGGCTTTGGATTCTTCGACCATGGGATGGTGTTCCAGGAAGAAGGATTGCTAGGAAGAAATGGGATCCACCTAACGAAGAGAGGGAAGAGCATCTTCACAGGCAGGCTTGCTAACCTAGTGAGGAGCCTTTAAACTAGGTTCCCCAGGGGATGGTGATAAGCCCAGAGGTAAGTGGGCAAGTGGGATACTGGGAGGAAACACAAGGAGGAGGGTACAAGATGGGAAGCCTCCTGATTCATACTGAGAAAGTAGGGCAATCGGCTAGTTATCTTAGGTGCATGTGCATGAACGCAAGAAATCTGGGAAACAAGCAGGAAGAATTGGAAGTTCTGGCAGAATCAAGGAACTATGATGTGATTGGAACAACAGAAACTTGATGGGGCAGTTCACATGATTGGAGCACTGTCATGGATGGGTATAAACTGTTCAGGAAGGACACGTATGGGAGGAAACTTGGAGGAGTTGCATTGTATGTAAGAGAGCGGTATGATTGCTCAGAGCTCCAGTATGTAATTGGAGAAAAGCCTGTTGAGAGTCTTTGGGTTAAGTTTAGAGGTGAGAGCAACAAGGGTGATGTAGTTGTCGGCATGTGCTATAGACCACCAGATCAGAAGGATGAGGTAGATGAGGCTTTCTTTGGACAACTAGCTGAAGTTTCCAGATCACAGGCCCTGGTTCTAATGGGGGACTTCAATCAACTTGACATCTGCTGGGAGAGCAATACAGCAATGCACAGACAATCCAAGAAGTTTTTGGAGAGTGTTGGGAACAACTTCCTGGTACAAGTGCTGGAGGAACCAACTAGGGGCCGTGCTCCTCTTGATCTGCTGCTTACAAATAGGGAAGAATTGTAGGGGAAGTAGAAGTGGGTGGCAACCTAATCAGCAGTGACCATGAGATGGCTGAGTTCAGGATCCTGACAAAAGGAAGAAAGGAGAGTAGCAAAATATGGACCCGGGACTTCAAAAAAGCAGACTTAGACTCTCTTAGGGAACTGATCGGCAGGATCCCCTGGGAGGCTAATATGAGGGGGCAAGGAGTCCAGAAGAGCTGGCTATATTTTAAAGAAGCCTTATTGAGGGCGCAGGAACAAATCATCCTAATGTGCAGAAAGATAAGCAAATATGGCAGGCGACCAGCTTGGATTAACAGTGAAATCCTTGCTGATCTTAAACACAAAAAGGAAGCTTACAAGAAGTGAAACTTGGACAAATGACTAGGGAGGAGTATAAAAATATTGCTTGAGCATGCAGGGGTATAATCAAGAAGGCCAAGGCACAACTGGAGTTGCAGCTAGCAAGAGATGTGAAGGGTAACAAAAAGGGTTTCTACAGGTATGTTAGTAACAAGAAGGTGGTCAGGGAAAGTGTGGCACTCTTACTGAATGGGGGAGGCAACATAGTGACAGATGATGCGGAAAAAGCTGAAGTACTCAATGCTTTTTTTGCTTCGGTCTTCACAGACAGTGTCAGCTCCCAGACTGCTGCACTGGGCAACACAGTATGGGGAGGAAGTGAGCAGCCCTCAGTGGTGAAAGAACAGGTTAAGGACTATTTAGAAAAGCTGGACATGCACAAGTTCATGGGTCCAGATCTAATGCACCCAAGGGTGCTGAGGGAGTTGGCTGATGTGATTGCAGAGCCATTGGCCATTATCTTTGAAAATTCATGGCATTCGGGGAAGGACCCGGATGATTGGAAAAAGGCAAACATAGTGCCCATATTTTAAAAAGGGAAGAAAGAGAACCCGGGGAACTACAGACTGGTCAGCCTCACTTCAGTCCCTGGCAAAATCATGGAGCAGGTCCTCAAAGAATCCATTTTGAAGCTGTTGGAGGAGAGGAAGGTGATCAGCAACAATCAACCTGGATTCACCAAGGGCAAGTCACGCCTGACCAACCTGATTGCCTTCTATGATGAGATAACTGGCTCTGTGGATATGGGGAAAGTGGTGGATGTGATATAGGTTGACTTTCGCAAAGCTTTTGATACCGTCTCCCACAGTATTCTTGCCAGCAAGTTAAAGTAGTATGGATTGGATGAATGGACTATAAGTTGGACAGAAATCTGAATAGACTATCAGGCTCAACGGGTAGTGATCAACTGCTCGATGTCTAGTTGGCAGCTGGTATCAAGCGGAGTGCCCCAGGGGTCAGTTTTATTCAACATCTTTATTAATGATCTGGATGATGGGATGAAGTGCACTCTCAGAAAGTTTGCAGATGACACTAAGCTGGGGGGAGAGGTAGATATGCTGGAGGGTAGGGACAGGGTCCAGAGTGACCTAGACAAATTGGAGGATTGGGCCAAAAGAAATCTGATGAGGTTCAACAAGGACAAGTGCAGAGTCCTGCACTTAGGAAGGAAGAATCCCATGCACTTCTACAGGCTGGGAACTGACTGGCTAAGCAGCAGTTCTGCAGAAAAGGACCTGGGGATTACAGTGGATGAGAAGCTGGATATGAGTCAGCAGTGTGCCCTTGTTGCTAAGAAGGCTAACGGCATATTGGGCTGTATTAGTAGGAGCATTGCTAGCAGATCGAGGGAAGTGATTATTCCCCTCTATCTGGCACTGGTGAGGCCTCACCAGGAGTATTGCATCCAGTTTTGGTCCCCCCACTACAGAAGGGATGTGGACAAATTGGAGAGAGTCCAGCGGAAGGCAACGAAAATGATTAGGGGGCTGGGGCACATGACTTACGAGGAGAGGCTGAGGGAACTGGGGTTATTTAGTCTGCAGAAGAGAAGAGTGAGGGGGGGATTTGATAGCAGCCGTCAACTACCTGAAGGGGGGTTCCAAAAAGGATGGAGCTAGGCTGTTCTCAGTGGTGGCAGATGACAGAACAAGGAGCAATGATCTCAAGTTGCCGAGTCGGAGGTCTAGGTTGGATATTAGGAAACACTGTTTCACTAGGAGGGTGGTGAAGCACTGGAATGAGCTACCTAGGGAGATGGTAGAATCTCCATCCTTAAAGGTTTTTAAGGCTCAGCTTGACATAGCCCTGGCTGGGATGATGTAGTTGGTGTTGGTCCTGCTTTGATGGTGGACTAGATGACCTCCTGAGGTCTCTTGCAACCCTAATATTCTATGAGTCTAACCCATCTTAACCTATTACCACCAAAAGCCATTTTTAAGGCTCATTTATTTATTGCATTTCCATCAGCGGTAGGTCTCCTGACTTCACCTGGGTGAGGACTTTTTTTTACTATTTTTTAAAAAGTGGCAAAAATAAGATCAAGAAGCTGCTGCCTTTCCTTGCATAGCAGAGTTTTATAGCTCACCTTTGTACACTTTTTAGAATTTTTATTGTTGCACTGTTCTCAATTTGCCTCCTAATGGCATGTCAATATCAATCTTCCCATTTCTTAATAAATCCTCCCTGATGTGCAGTTGGCAGCTCTACCCCTGGGACTCTGAGGGACTTGTTCTAGATCAGAAAAGAGGGCATGTTATCTTTGGAGTGGGAGTTAATGAGGAAATGTTTGTGCTAATCCCTAAATTGACTTTCATTGAGGCAAATATGGCTGCTGCCAAAACACTGCAATACCATCACCATTTACATCAAAATACTCTTGCAGTATCTGATGCATCATTCCATATTTTTTTCTACTAAACAAAGTAAACAGAGGGCTGATCTGACTGAAACGAACATTAATGCTGCTTGTCAGCAGTATGGACTCCTCAAAGGAGCATAGAAACGCTGGAATGCTAAATTCTATGACACTTCATTGACTGGAGGGTGGAGATAAACTGCAGCCCCAATTATAAATAGCTTTGTATATTGCCCAGAATTGTTGGGCAAGTGTAGAAGAAGTGGACTTCCACCTAGTCACTACGCTGTCTTCCCTAGTGCAGCAAGCAGGGTTATAAAGGAAAAGGCTAGGAGTGACCACAGACTTTGTGCACAACAGCTAGCGTATTTTCAACAATAGTCTTGTATTTGCTTAGAGGGTTACTGCAAAGGTTTATAGCTAATAATTTGCCCAACCACAAAACGGTTACAGTATTTCGGGTTCTAAATCTCTTTTAAAAATAAGAAGAAGAATAAAAAAAATTATCATGTCATTGCCTTAAAGAGATACTTAAAAAAACCCAAACCAATAGACATTATAGGCTAGATTCTGCAGATCTCATTCATACAAAGCTCCTCGTGTCCTCCCTATTTTTGGGAGTCCCACCAAACCAGTGTTTTATGTTCCCTTCGCTGTCTCTACAGCAGCGGTTCACTAACAAGTACTGTTAGCAAGAGCAGTGCACAGCAATGATGTCTTGCCATGAGTCAGCCACTAAAGAAACTGAAGTTGTTAAAAGCACACAGGATAATCTCAACTCCATGCAAAACGGTAAAAAGGGTGAAAAAATGCTGGCTAAATGGAAAAAGATAAAATTAGTATGGAAATATGTATTTGCAAACCTGTCAGTAGGCATTTACAGACAAAAGTGAAGATAATGAAAAAGGAAGGCTCTAAAAAATTTAGGCAAGTGTCCTCTAAAGAGTGTATGGACAATCAGATTAAGGCATTGTGCAAAACAGGGCACATAAGCAAATTCCCCATCCTTAATGGCATGCACCACATTTGTCCCATTATTAGAAATGATAAACCCATGAGAAAAAGAAAGCAAGGGGTAAAACCGCTATTTGTCATGCAGCTTCTCTTACACAGTCACTGCAGTGTGGGATTTTTCAAAGCTGCACATGTGCCGACGGACACTGGCTGGTGGGCGAGAATTCTGGCTGCCTCTTCCTGAAGATTGAAAAGAAAAAGACACCCAGTGAGTGGTTATACACATGTACACACATGGTGGTTGTACCACTCAATAGGGTGCCTGTCCCTGATCTAGTCCCAGTCTTCTTTGAATCTTGCCATTCCTCCTCCTCCTCTGTTTTATTTGGGGGCCTACTGTAACTGGCAAAAAAAATTTTCCTTTGCTACTGCATGACTTATTTTCAAGTGGCTTCTGATGGTGTTTATAGTCATTCTCTCTACTGATACCACAAGTACTCAAATAGCAGATGGCAATGCTGCTGTGCATTTAGTCTTCAGTGGAAACTCTCCCCTGGCCTTCTCCAAGATGCGTGGGAATGGTACAAAAGGAGCAACATGCTCTTCTTATCCCACCTTTACTTTGAGAGGTTTACTCTAGGCTTTTAAAAAAAGGTATATGCTTAGTTCATACTTTTCTTCTATGGCCCTTACTTCAATCGTTTGCTTTTCTCAGTGTTACCTTTATCTGACTCTGGCTACAGTGAATAGTCATTGGTAGTCCTTACACGTGGATCTTTGTTTCTCATGGATATAACCATGCTTCTGAAGGGTAGGCATAAAGTTTAGGCTCTCTTAGATGATTTAATGCCTCAAAACTGAAAACTGGTCACTTTGGATGTTAACACTGCAGATAATGGAAGGCAATTTCCTCTTTCATTTCTTCTCCCTGCTATGCTATATAGTGAACAAAAGCAGATGCAAGCTTCCATGCTGTCTTTCACAGAACCAATAAAAGAAAAAAAATGCTTCCACAAAAATTTCACGTACTTTTGCAAGTGGAGTATATGGACAGAGTTCTGCAAAAAGTTTTAGTTGGGTTGAAAATGAAATGCAAAACAAAACTCAGCATTTTTTGTCCACAACGAGAAAGTCATGGTGCACACTTGCCATATCCTTGTTTATCCCCATAACAAAGGGTTGAAGGGTCGCATGTACCAATACTGCATATTCAGTTTAGCTTCTAACAAATAAAACAAATCAGCTTTTCTCACACCACGCTGATGTACAGTAGCACAGCGTGATGTATACAACAATGCATGGATACTTGGTTTGGGACTGTAAATGCCTTGATATTACTTCCATGTTATTATAAATAGATTGCAAGTAAAATTTGCTATGGGCCTATTTCTCAGCACTCAAACTATCCACCGTAGAGTCTCTTGAATAATTAAAACTCTTACCAGCAATGACAAGATCCCTGAGATTTGAAAATTTCAAGCCAATCAGAATTGGGAGCTTAGCTAGTGTGACCTCTTCTTCACCTTACTAAATTCACAAAGATTATAGAGCTTTAGATTAAACAGAACCACCAACATTTCTATAATTTTTTCAGTCACAGTAGCTGATTTTACAAGATATTTGACAATATGCAACCAATCATTTGAGACCAAAATCTAGCTCTAAATACGTTCCCATCGTATGTATAGCTTCAGCATGCACACCATGTATACAAGAGAGGACACAATGAAACAAAGAAGCTGGTCTTACACAATTAAAAACAATATCAAATCTTCCTTTGACTTGGAAGTGTGGCATGGGATCAGGTTGCTTTTGAGGAAACTGATTCTATTGGATCTAGCCTAGACATTTTGCTATCATTTGGGGGATTTTTTTAAAATCTTCTTTCTACTCCATATTTCCTCCTACCCTGATACATCCTCAGGATGACTTTTCCCATTTTCATACTCTAGGGATATTTTCTTGCTATGAATTCCTCATATACAAAAGTGGGAAGGGTACAGACTTCCAGACCCAGACAAAAATCTGCCTAATACTTTCAGAAAGCATCTTTATTCTTTTGTCCCAACGGTGGCTGGGCATCTTAAGAGCTGTGTGTCCTGGCCACAATAAATAAATAGATATTACAACCCCCTAAATGCCCTGTACATTTCATTGAAAAGGTGTGCTCCTTTCAGTTCTGTCCGTAAACTGTTGTGCAGTGTTGCTGACACTGTTAAGATGGCTGCCATATTTCATCAAAGCCAAATGATCCCTATATCACATATACCTTCTTTCAAAAAATTTGGTACCCTGTTCATCTTTGTACTGTGACACCATGATTAAAAGACCATTATTAAGGGTTCTAGTCTCTCAGTGCAAGTTACAGATAAATCACCAGCTATTCAAATACCCTGTAGATACAGAACAAGGTCTACTGTGTGTTGAAATGAGGAGTTGCCATACCATAATGAAGGTGTTTAAAATGCTATCTAATGAAGACAGGGGTCCACTAGCACAGAGTCTATCAGAGAGCAGACTATGATAGCACAGGTAGGGCTGCTTAGCTGACACGCACAGGCCTAAGGTAAAACAAGACACCCCTGAACAAGTAACTGCTGAACAAGCCCGAACAAGTATTGGCTGAAACAACTAACCATTGTGAGTATGTTTACAGCAAACAAGTAGGCAGAAACACCCTAAACTGATATGCTTGCCTTACGCAATCTGCAAAGCCATTGATTGGTCTGTAGGGGCAAGAAGTATAGATGTTAATAGCTCAGAAAAATGCATATGAACTGTGTGGTGTGTGACATGAATTGGAATTGTGGTATCACCCGGTACCTAAACCCCTGGCATCTGGGTCTGGCCAGCCTGGGCAAAAAGCTGTTACAAGTCTAACCTGAGTGACAAGCTGGAGTCGAAGTGAATGTTTGAAATCCCAGAGAACTGGATGAAGTGTTCTCCCTGAACTGGGCAAGGTGTTCTGAATGAGCTGAGTGGAAAATGTCTTGGAAGGAATCCCAGCAGAGCAGAGGGTTCCTGAGGGAAGTCCATTAACTGCTTAACTTAGTTCTCCTTAAGTTCTTTGAAGCATAAGAATATTTCTAGCCAGCTGCTCAGAATTCAGGAAAAGTAACGGGTCTGTTGAAATATGCTGCAAAGAATGGGTCTGACAGAAGAGTTGCTTTTCTCACTACATTTTTCCTTAAGTGTAAATTAATCATCCCATGAGTCAAACAGCTGTGTCAAGATTGCAGGAAAGTGTAAATTGCTATCTGTGATGTTTTATTTCTGTATAGCTGTGAATCTGGATGTAGTCACCCACAACTCAGGAATTACTATCGCCACTAATCCAACAGACCTTGACCTGAATGTATCTGTCCTGCATCCAAGACTACTAATGTGCAGGGCATTGTTATTATTTATCATATATACTGCAGCTGCATCCAAAGAAGAATGTGCAAATTATGGATTTTTCAATCCTCTGGCAATTAAAACAAACAAAAAAACAGCAGCAGCAAAAGTGTTTCAGGTCAAACAAATTATTTTGGGATTTTTGGAAAGCTCAAAAGTGAAAAAAATCCATAAAAATAATTTTGGGTCAAACAAAATTTGTAGTTCAATGCCTCCCGCTCCCACCAAAAATATTTTTTTTAATTTTTGAGCATTTTTTAAAACATTTTTTATTTATTTCTTTTTAATTGAGAGAAGTTTTAAAACAAAAAGACATTTCAAATTAAAAAAATGTTCAGTTTTGAAAATGCTGAAACAAAACTGAATACTTTGAAATCTCCCGCCCCCCATATGAACAATTTGGCAACGAACACAAATTTGCAAAACATTTTTGGGTTGCCAAATCTGCATTTTTTGTGTGTGTGTAAATAAGTTTCATCTGAAAAATTTTGCCCAGGTTTAATCCAAAGGCGCAGTCAGGTGCAGGGACCCACTGTGCTAGTTGTCGCCGAAGCTATCTGAATGAGTTCTAGGTTCACTCTGATCAAAAACACACAGGTAGGCACAGTCTTTGCCGCAAATTGCTTAAAATCTCTCTTGAAACAAGTGAGTGCCATAAACAAAAAGAGGATAGGGTGTTGGGATAACAATGAGAATATCAAGCTGTTGTTTGGGTAAGCTCTGCATACAAATCAATGGTGCTGAATCATTCAAAAGGGATTTTTTTGTTTTTTTTTTTAAAAACACAAATCTCCAATTTCATATGCATAGGGGAAAATATCCCCTTTGTGTCATAACATCATGACTTAAATCGTCACATCATGTTTCAGTGTTGAGACCTATTATTCCTTCCACTCCCAAAGGGCAAAATAGCAACAGTGGCAGAATTTCCCACTGTTCATTTTCTTCCTTTGATCATCTGGAGGTCAGTTGGGTGCTTGTGAATGTGAGGGATTGATAAATAGTATTTGTGAGAGTCAGGCAGGTGCTTTTGTTTGCACATTGATCCCACCATCCCTTCTCAGCTTAAACCCTGGGTGTTTCCTAAGTAGAGGCTGTGAGGCATGCTGAATTTTATGGCTGTATGCTCATAGGGTTTATGTTTACCACATAGGAGATTCAGGCCTGACATGTAGTCGCCGGTGCCAGATCAAAAGGTGTATGTACAAAAAGGTGGAAACCTTGGCCCTGCTCCTGTTGCATAAGGGATGCAGGACTGAATCTCAACAGTTTTGTCATGGAGACAAAATTTAATGGAAGACCTCTGTCTTATGCTCCTCCTTTGCATCAGTCATGAGTGCCTGTGTGCATAAAAATCTAATGAGCTGAAAATTTAGTCTGCAACTATTCCAAACATAGTTCTATTCTTTTTAGAAACCAAAAAGTTCAAAAAGGAATCGGAAGATCTAATTGTCTCATGGATGGCCCATTTAACCAATTAAAGCTGTGATGAAGAAAACTAAAGAATGAGAAGAAATTAAGTGGAATGCATGAGTCTGCAACCTTATTCAGAATAGTTAAAGTCCTAAAAACAGGCAGGAAACCTCTTACACCCGTGAGCAGTTACTCATGCAAACAGTCCCACCGATGTACGTGGCAGCACTCACGGGAGAAACTGCTCACCAATGTAAGATTTTTACCATCTTGAATTGCAACGACCTGTCCTCTCTGAGATGAATGAGCTGCCATGGACTGTTCCAGGACAAGCTGCAGAAGGTAAGACAAACAAAAATGATTTTTCAAAAAGAAAACAGAGAGGAAGGACAATAGAGAATAGAAGTGAGTTACTCAGGGACACAGTTAAGTATGGCCCTTACCTAAGCTCCAAAAGCTCTGAACAGTTTTAGCAGAGATTTAATTGTTTGGAAGCACTATGGTTCGTAGGAAGTTAAGGATATTCATATGAAGGTAGGAAGACTCTTACGCTAGCTACAGGATGAACATTTAAGGGAAGACTGACTCTCTGGGCACTTCTGGGACAGACTGCAGTAAAACTGCAGCAAAAAAACTACTTTGCTTTAGTTAAATATATAACAAACCACTTAAATAATGAAGAGCAGGAAGAGTTGAAAAATCAAAGTGTGTCTACAGCGCCGGAGTTCAAAAAGATCAGAATTTATATCTTAGTGCCCCAGCAAAAGGAGAACAAAGTAAAGAAGTCAGAAACAGTATTAAAAAAATAAAGATGCTTGAAATACAGTTTCAGGAAAGCTGGAATTTCTAGCTTTAAAATGGGCTTTCACTGACAAATTTCATGACTACCTCTATGCACAATCCTTCATAATTTACAATAGTAGCAACCCAATAACCTTTGTGTTTACCTTTGCAAAGCTGAATGTCACAGCACACTGGTAGGCTGCAGAATTAGCTGAATTTAACTTCAACATGAAATATTCTTCAGGGAAATCTAATGTGGCAGCAGATGCCCTAGCCAGAATGCCTATCGATATGGAAAGCTATCACAGAAAGCATAGAAGAGACAAGCAAAGATTATATTAATGCTGTTGTACAGTCCTTGGATGTACAAGAGATGACAAGGTACCTTGGTTGGGAGCTATTACTACCAACCCTTTGGCAGTAGCATCCTTGTCCATGGGTATTGAATCTACCAGAAAGTCTATTGACATGAGAAGAAATGTTGATAGTTCAGAAAAAAACCCTCAGCTATTGCTAAAATTCTTCATTATAAGTCTTTGGATTGCAAACCTTATAATCATGAAAACACAGGAGGATGTGTTAGGATTTCCACTCTGATGTGTGAATCATATCAATTGTATTTGGAGAAAAATGGAGTAATTTATTGGCAAACCAAGTCAAGAAATCAACTGGTATTATTTGAAAAATACAAAAGACAAGTATATCAAGAACTACATGAAGAGATGGGACCTCAAGGAGCAGAGTGAATAACCAGTCTCATGAGAGCATGGTTTTACTCACTGCAGATAATGTTCAGTGTTCCTCTTTATGTCACTAGCATTTCTACATGCATTGAACAAAAGAAACCTCACCAGCCTACTAGAACTCCACTAACATACATAGTTACAACAGAACCATTTGCGCTTGTATCAATAAACTTCTTGCATCTAGAAAGAAGCAAAGGAGGGTATAAATACATTTTAGTCAGAGTGGATCACTTCACTAGGTTTGTTCAACCTTATTCTACCATCAGCAAGTCAGGCAAGAGACTGTGGCAAATGAGATCTTCATTTACTTGGTTTCAAAATGTAGTTTCCCTAAAATGATTCATCATAACGAAGGTGAAGAATATGATTTTTTTTCAGATAGTTACAGCACTACTGCAAAATTAAACATCTTACACAACCCCATACCACTCACACAGCAATAGGCAAGTAGAAAGATTGAACAGAATTCTGTTAGCTATAACTAGACCATTGCCAAAAGAACAAAAATCAAACTGGAAGGACTTCCTTAATAAGGTAATCTATGCCTATACCTGTATGTGAAATGAGGCCATGGGTGCTCACCCTTTTATTTATTACGTGGTATATCTCCACGTTTACCCACTTGTTTACTTATAAACTCTAAATCTGCACCTGGAGACCATAAAGATTACATTGAGAAATGGAAACAGCAGATGAAAGAAGCTTATGAACTGGCATCAAAATGTTCTTAAAAATCTCCTATTTGTGGAAAGGATTACTTGTCAGGAATCTTTCAGATAGAGGGACCAGGCAAATAAATATCCTATCAGGAAGATAAAATTCATGTACTACTTCAAAGAAAAGGAAATAGTTTCGTCTGTGAAGTAAAAGCAGAAGATGGAAAAGGATGTGTTAGAATTCTTCACCACAATATTTTACTTCCCTGTGACCTCTTACCCTCGGACATAACACTAGCCTCTAAACCACCACAGAAGGCACAGAGAACAAGGCAAACTAGTACAGTAATAGATTAGGACTGTCAATTAATCATACTTAACACAAGCAACTAATGCAAAACAGTCGTGATTAATCGCAATTTTAATCACACTGTTAAACAATAATAGATTACCAATTTAAATTTATTATAAATATTTTGGATGTTTTTCTACATTTTCAAATATATTGATTTCAGTTACAACCCAGAATACAAAGTGTACAGTGCTCGCTTTATATTATTACTTTTATTACAAATATTTGTACTGTAAAAGATAAACAAAAGAAATAGTATTTTTCAGTTCACCTCATACAAGTACTGTAGGGCAATCTCTTTATTGTGAAAGGGCAACTTAAAAATATAGTAGTATTTTTTTACATAACTGCACTCAAAAACAAAACAATGTAAAACTTTAGTGCCTACAAGTCTACTCAGTTCTATTTCTTGTTCTGCCAATCACTAAGACAAAGAAGTTTGTTTACATTTACAGGAGATAATGCTGCCCACTTCTTATTTACAATGTCACCTGAAAATGAGAACAAGCATTCACTAGGCATTGTTGTAGCCAGTGTTGCAAGGTATTTACGTGCCAGGTACTCTGAACATTTGTATGTCCCTTCATGCTTCCTTGTAGATTCTAAAGTTTTACATTGTTTTGTTTCTGAGTGCAGAAAACCCTCCTCAATAATACTAAACAACCGCCCCACAAGAATACATTTGTAAGTTGCACTTTCATGAAAAAGAGATTGCACTACAGTACTTATATGAGGTGACCTGAAGAATACTATTTCTTTTGTTTATCTTTTTACAGTGCAAATATTTGTAATAAAAATAATAATATAAAGTGAGCACTGTACACTTTGTATTATGTATAGTAATTGAAAAGGTAGAAAAACATCCAAAATATTTATAATAAATTTAAATTGGTGATCTATTATTAACAGTACAATTAAAACTACACTTAATTGCTTCTATGTTTTTTAATCTCATGATTAATTGCAATTATTTTTTTAATCGTTTGATAGCCCTATAGGAGATCAAAACAAGGACAGGAATTCAGACTCCAGTGATTCTGATAGTGAGAGTGAAGATCAACTACTTTATGTGATGGTACCAGAGATTCTGAATCCAGAAGCAGAAACATTTTATCCACACTTGGGAAATGAGGATGTTATTGAACCTGTAAACTTGGAAACTGATGATCAGACTGATGAGACATTTGCACCTGCTACTGAAAGACATGAATATAAAAACAAGACCATGGAACCTGAAATCAGTAGTGCACAAGAGGACAAATCATCAGAACAATCCACTCACTTTTAGGTCATATAAACATCTAGGAATACCCATCATCACTGAATAATTCCTACTATTGGACTGGTGACTGCACAGTGGGATTAGCCTCATATATGTCAGGTGCCATACCAAGTGCCTATTTCTGTATCTTATCCCATATTTTATCCAAGACTGAGGTAATATCAGAAAATGAATGAATGAATGAATGAATATTGCTTTCTGGTAGGGATATTGGTCCAGCCAAATATTTTATAGTTAATATTTATTATTTCATAGTTTTTTTAAAAATAGCTTGCCATATGTCCAGTGTCTGAGTTATATGGTTCTACCATGGATCTTATAGGCTAACTGAAACGGACCTAGTGCATATTTTGCTCATAGAAATGTCAGGATGGCATTATATTTACAAGGGAGGAGTATAGCACTCAAATGACTATGTAGGCATCTTAGTGTATTTTAATGTGAAAGTGAGTCTTTTGCTTAAGAATTGACTGGAATGCCCAGGTAATTTTACTGCTCTCTGTCCCTCTAAGGACTGGAGCTCTGCTGAAAAGATGAAAGGGGACACAGCTGGCAAGCAGGGTGTAGTCTCAGGTGAGTTGTGTGTTCTCTGGAGAGACTCAGTAGGGCTTGCGCAAGCTATATCTGGGATCTTTAGAAATTAAATGTAATAAAACTCCAGTGTTTAACACAGTTCAAGGTCTGGGAGTGTAACACGAATATCGATGGAGCTGAATCCGTGTTAACAATGGTTAGAAACTTTTAGAAAGTTTCCCTAGTGTAGCCAGAGCCCATAAGGGCATCACCTACTTGTACTGAATAGCAATGTTTGCTTTAGAAGAGCTGTGTGATTGTGACAACAGGCATGTTTGTTATAGGTTTTCTTCTTCAAAATACAGCACTGGTCAACTTACAAATCTACACACGTGTGGGTCTCTTCACATGCATTTTCTGTATACCATGTGCCTCATTCTGGCTGTCTAATCCAGAATGGATTTTGTATGCGTTTCTCTGTCAAACAGAGCATCACAGGATTCAGATTGACCTTATGTGACCAGCGTAAAATCTTTGCCAGAAATTTGGACAACACCATAAGTTTGGCCAGGAAATATTATGGCCTATCATATATGTCGCCATGATTTCTCATCTTTCAGAGTAGCAGCCATCTTGTGTTTGTTCCATCACAAATTTTCAAAAGGCTCATCACAGCTATTCACTTGTAGTAAAACATTTAAGCTTGCAGCATTTTGTGACATGTGGCATGCTTCTCAGGAAAGAGAAGGTCCCACCACAAGCTGGCTTTAAAACTGTGGCATGCCTCTGTGGATGAGCCTTTCACTTCACTCAGAGACATACCACACCACAAAAAATGCTTCAGTCCCAATGTATTTTTATAAGATCTTGCCATCTGTGTTGTCTCATACATCGTGTTTTGACAGAGTTAAATAACATGAAGGCTAAGTTATGTTACTAACTTGCATTGAATTATACTAGGACAACTTAAAGTAAGATCATTATTCGGACTACATCTGTCACAGGTTAAAAAACAACACTACATAGCATAGGGAGGAGTGTACTCCATTCATATTTTTAAAAGATCCACTATCTTCTAGAGACTGTCACAAATTCAGATGGTATCCTCAGTGTTAGGTTTATGTTTATATCTCTAAGTTAGCTGAAAGATGTATGAAATCACACATAGGATGAGAGATCCCTACTGATTACACATCTGAGGAGTCTCCTATGCATGGCTTATTCTAGCAAGTGCTAGTACCTGAAATACCATGCGCTCATGAAATGTGTCACAATTATACTTGTTTTTGCTGAGAATATATGAATAACAGAAGCACAGGGATGAGGAAGGAGATAGAAGGCAGTCTCAAATTTAAAATTAAGTTTTCATGAACCCCCTGTATTTCGATTCTTCATTCTGTTTGAATTTTTTGGAATTACAGGAAAGCAGGGTCTGTTTTCGTGGTATTTCTGACCCTCCCAAAACTATGATTACACTAGTAGCGTCACACAAAAAAAATCCTGATTTATGAGATTTACAGACTGATTACTGGGCCAAAGATGAGTGGATTTTAAATGCAATAGCATGAGATTCTTAGTACTAGATAGACCTAGTCTGCTTATCACTGTTGTACCTGAGCACCTAGCAAAGATAAAAACAATTGTCTATGTAAGTCACTACTGAATTGGTATATTTTTTTATACCAAATTAAAATACTTAATTGGGTTCTTATGACTGTATTTTTCTATTGTGGAATCAAAATGTGATACATAATAAATACAAACAAATATAGAAATACATGGAAAAGGAATAAGCTATCCAGTCAAGCAAGAATTTAAATGATAACTCGTGGTTTTTATTCCCGAGTTTTACGCCAAAATGGTGATAGACTTTCTCAGGTTTTCCACAGTGCTGTGTCTGCTTCCCCCAACTCAATAAATAAGCAGTATTTGAATTAATTGTGAGACTTCCCTTCCATGTAATTGTACATCTATGCATCACTATGATGTACTGCTGTCTAATGCCATAGATAAATTAAATGTTGTGATTCAACATCGCAAGAGTAACAAAGGGAGAGCATGATGTAAAGAAAGAATGTTTCCAAATCTCCTTGTGCAAGTGCCAGACTGCATCTGTAAGACTTTTGGTTATTTCACTTTATTTCTTGTCAAAATCATGTGGGAGAGTGGAGTTGTGAATATCTGTGGTAAAAGGTGAAGCTGAAAGTGGTAAAACTGCTCAGGTCTGGGAACTTCCATATAAGGGAATAACTTACAAATAAAAAGAACTTTTGGTCTTATACGACAGCTCTTTTAATTAAAGGGCCCAATCCAACTGAAACAAGCCTCAATGGCTGACCCACAGATGCTCTATGGACTTCTTGTTTTATCTAGCCCAAAAGGCCAATGGCGGGGGGAGGGGGGGGATATTTTTCCTTTTCTAATTGCAATAAGATACCTCACTTAGCTTCGGCTCCACAAAGTAAAGGTCTTGTCCAATGAAAGATATTTCCTCACCTGCCTTATCGCTCTGATTCCTTCAGGAATAAAGCTGGGGGACACCACTGAGCAGGCAAATAAACCAGAGTGCAAGGCTTGGGTTCATCAGAAGCGGATTCCACTGTGAGGGAATGGTGTTGTTTTGTTTTAAAGGAGGTTGCAAGTAAGTGTAGCTGTTGTGCTATTGCCTGCTTCACAAGTGCATTCCTAAGGCCAGCCAAAGGGAACAGATTATGCCAGTCATCGATCTGTTGGCCTTTCTTATGGAATAGAAAGGTAAGCAGGAGGCACACTACTCTCTGGCTGAGCTACTGAATGGAGGACAGAAGAGAGCTGGAAAGAGTTAGAGAGAAAACAAAAGAATGGAAAACCGAGGCAGTGCCCGCAGGTAGAAAAGAGATGCTCAAGAAAAAGGAGTGGGGTGTACGTCAGACACGATTCAATAATATACTGCACACTGTGCAAAGGGAGTAGGAAAAAGGATAAGGATGAGAGAAAAGAGAGAAAGATGAAATCCTTGCTTAACTGAAGTCAATGGGAAAACTCACCCATTGTGTCCTTTTTGTTGTTGTTTAGAAATGAGGCCTCCCTACCCTGAACAGTTAAACTAGCTTTGATCTGAAGAAATTCCCATGTGCAACATGACCACGAATGTATGTAGATGTGTGGGTGTTGGTTTAAAAGCATTTGCCTGAGTAGCCTGCAAGTTGTGTGCAACCTGCCCATGATAAAGCAAATTAAAAAGCTCATGAGAAGCAAATGGCTGAGTGTATGTCACAGCTGAATCATGCGCAGCCAGACCTAGTGATTACAACCAGGGTCCACAGTCAGAGTCGTCAAGAGTCAGCTGGGTCAGGATACTGGGAGATCAGAAGCAGGAGACTAACTTGAGAGCAGAACCACAAATCAGTAACCAGAGTCAGGCCAGGTTGGGATACCAAGAATCAGAGGCAGTACACAAACTGGAGATCACAACCACAAGTCAGATGTCAGGAGCCAAACTGGGTTGGAATGCCAGGAAGTCAAGCCAGGGGAGTGAGAACAGGAGCAGGGTAGATTCCAGGTGCCTGGACAACCTCCTGTTCCTGTGCTGGGTTTATATAGATGCAGTGGACCAATCAGGACCCCCAGCATTCTACCAGTCAGGTTCCAGGACTGAAGTCCTCTGTTGGGGTCCAGCTTCTGCCCTACCAACTGTTAGCAGGTCACTGGGTGGAGCTTACTAGTTCCTAACAGTCCTGTGCAACAGGGCTCAAAACCTGTGGTCCCTGACATCAGCCCCTCCCCAAGGCAATGTGGGACCAAGCTTTTCAGGGTGATTTCCTGTGAGGGAAAGGGTTTTCTGTGTAGGGTTTCAAAAGTGATACAGAAACACTGGATGAATCTTTAGAGAGTGGTATAGTTGGAGTTCAAAAGTGACTGGATTAACCTGTCACAGGATCTTAAAAGGGCCAAGCAACCATAGTCCAGCTTGTGAGCAGGTCTGTCTGTGCAGAGGTGCTCCATGGAGAGCCATGCTTTTTGTCCTACTGCATAGGAGGGGCCTTGATGTTTATGCTGGTCTGCATGCCGCTTTTTGTCCGCTTTTCCCTTTTCCAGATGCTCCTTCACTTCTTCCTGGGCCCGACAAATCCTCTGCATCAATTCTGAGGTGGCTAGGTTGGGCAAGGTAATTGTGCAGGTAATTGTGGGTAAAATTGGGGATAGTACCCATAATTGGTTTAAAAAAAAAAGGGTTCTGACTCATATACGCATGATTTGTATTTTTTGTAAGCAAATTCCACATACAGGAGAATTGAGGACCACTAGTCCTGGTGATGATTGGTGTAGCATTGCAAATACTGCTCGAAAATCTGGTTGGCTCTTTGAATCTGGGAGGAGGAAAAGCAGAAGAAAGACATGTCCAGACTCCCAGCAGGTGCAGGGCCTTGTGCCAGAACTGGATCATGAACTGCAACCCTCAATTGCAGTTGATGCGCTCTAGAAGGCCATGGAGGTGGACTATGTGGCTAATCCAAAGCTGGGTTGTCTTTTCAGCAGAGAGAAGGCCCGTGCAAGGGATGAAGTGGGCCATTTTGGTAAAGTGGTCCACTACCATTAAAATGGTCACAAATTTGTTAGACTCTGGTAATTCTATGATAAAATCTAGAGCAGTGGCTTCCCAGGGTTGAGATGGGCTGTCCAAAGGCTGGAGAAGACTACAGAGCTTATGGTGTGAGGTCTTGACGTGGGCACAAGCATCACAGGAGGCAATGAACAACTGTATGGTTCGGTGCATCTGGGGCCACCATAAGGAGCAGGATATCAGTTGTTGGGTCTTCAAGTAAGATAAATGTCCTACTAGGGGAAAATCGTGGCACAGTTGCATGACCGCAATCCTTGAGGGTCTTGGGGGCACATAAACATGGTCCCTTATGTATGTGATCCCTTCCTGGGAGTCATGTGGCTGCTTGTCAATAAGGTGGCATTTTTAAGGTAGAGGTGGAGTGTATCAATCTGAGTATATCTTGGCGATGAGTTGCACTGAGAAAGTTACGGGATTTGAGAATGAGCGTTGGTTCCTGACTGGGGTTTTGGGAGGTGGTACTGAATCTTTGTGACAGAGCATCCACCTTGCCATTTTTGGATCTGGAATGGCAGGTGATAATGAAATCAAATAATGAAAAAGGTAAGGCCCACCGAAGCTGCCGTTGGTTTAAGGCTTTTGCTCTATGTAGATATTCCAGGTTTTTGTGGTCAGTGAACATCTGGACTGGGTAACAAATTACTTCCAGGTAGTGCCACCATTCTGCAAAGGTGGTTTTGTCACCAGGACTTCCTTGTCAAGTATTTCATAATTTCTTCAGGGGTGAGCTTCCTGTAGTAATAAGCACATAGGTGTAACATTTATTTGGGACCAACTCACTGGAAAGGACAGCCCCGATTGCCGTGCTGGAGGCATCAACTTCTACAATGAAGGCAGACGTGACATCGGAGTGAGCCAATATCGGTGCTGTAGTAAAGGCCAGTTTCAGTTGATTGAATGTATGCTGGGCCTCAGGAGACCAATGGAATTGGGTGTTTTCCCTGAAGAACAGTGGTGAGGGGCTCGGTTTGTTTAGAAAAATTCAGGATAAATTGTTAATAAAAGTTGGCAAACCCCAGGAAGCGTTGTAGGTCATGTACTGTCTGGGGAGTCAGACAGATAACCTTGGATGGCTTGGATCTTATGTGGGTCCGTCTGGATTCCTTCTGGGGATAAGATGAAGCCCAAGAACTCCATGGAAGCTTCATCGAAGGCACACTTCTTGAGCTTGGCATAAAGGCCATACTGCGGCAAGCATTCCAGGACAGGTTGGATGGGAGTGGTATGCTGTTCAGGATAGTCAGAGAAGATCAATGTGTCATCGAGCTAGACTACTATGTACTGGCCCAACAGGTCTTGGAACACATCATTTATAAAATGCTGGGAGGTGGTTAGAGTGTTGGTCAACCCAAAAGGCACTACAAATATCTGGTAATGGCCATACTGGGTCTGGAAGGCATTCTTCCACTCATCCCCTATAATTCACACAAGGTTATACGCCCCCATCCCCCATAGGACCAACTCAGTGAAGATTCAGGCAGACCCCATGTGGTCCAGCAGGTCAGGAATCAGGGGTAGCCGGTAACAATTCCTGATAGTTATCTGATTCAATGAGCCGTAGAACACCCAGAGTCAGAAACTGCTCTTTCTTTTTGACAAACAGGTCTGGTGTGCCAGCTGGTGAGGTCGACTTGTGGATAAATCTTCAGACCAGATTCACCTGGAGGTATTCCAGGAGTGCTGTCAGCTCAGGTTCTGATATGGCATAAATTCATCTAAATGGTATTTTGGCTCCTGGCTGCAGCTCTATTGGGCAGTCATAGTTCCGGTGTAGAGACAAGTTTTTTACAAAATTCTTCTTTTTAAAAACATCAGCGTAGTCTTTGTATTTCAAGGGGAGCCCAACTGTAGGTGCAATAGAAGGTTCTGCCTGGATGATCATCCTCTCTTGAATCTCTCAAAATCTGAATGCCAGGTCAGGATCTACTGATCTCTAGCACTGCTGCTGACAAAACTCAGATGGAAAAGATTTCCTGTGCATGCCACCAAACAAGCAGGTTGTGGAGGGCCAGCCAGGAGATACTGCAGATCAGGGAAAGTGTGGAGAATGGATCACACCAGATTGTCACACTTCTCTGTGTCCCTGAATCATAGCCTCCAGGGGAGTTGTTTCGTCTGTTACAGGACCAGAAGATAAAGGAGAACTGTCAATAGTCTCTACAAGATCAAGAAGGGCCTTCATTGCAGGGGAATCTGCAGGATCTGGGCTGCTGCAGCATCTATGAAGCAATCAGCTGCACCTGAGTCGATGAGGGCCCATAGGCTGGGATTCTCCAGGGGTGTGCAACTGGACTGGCACCTGCAACTGGGGGGCTCTTGGGCAGGGTTCTGGATGTGTTTCAGTCAGGACCAAAGTGTGGGAGAGCTCTCGTCCCTGACTTCTTGGAATTTGTATGGGAGAGGCAGAGATTGACTGACCTAACTCACCGCAGTAGAAGCAGCAGAAGCTGGCATTGTTGTTTCTTTTCTCTGGGGGTGAGCTGTCAATGGCCCATCTCCACCTGCATTGGCTTAGGGGAGGCGTGGTGAAAAGGTCACAATACCTGGGCTGGAGCATTGCAAGTTCCCTGGTTTTGTCCTCCCTTCATTCCTGTAACTGATTCTCTATACGGATGGTGAGAATCAGGAGGGCACACAGACTTACAGGTATCTTGACCGGGGCTCATTCATCCTTGACCTCTTCTTGCAAGACCCACTGGAACTGGTACATCAGTTTGGTACTGCTGCCTCATTCCAGTTTGCATCAGCCATGAGGTGGTGGAATTGTGCAGCATAGAAGGCTACGGTGCCCTGCCCCTTTCGGAGCTTCCTTAGGGCTGCCTCCGCCATCCAAGTTCAGTGCAGGTCACTGAATAATACAGACATGGCTTGCAGGAAGACCTTCCAGCTCAACAGTACCAGACTGTCACACTTCAAGAAGGGGGAGACCCAGTTTAATGCTGGTGACCAGGCTCGCCTTTGCATGACCAGTAGTATAGGTCCGAGGACACATCATAAAGAGGTGGCGGCACTGATTTATAAAACCCTGGAATCACTAGGGATTGCCATCAAACTGTTCTGGCAGAGGGATCAGGGGACAGAGCTGCATGAGCTGTGTCTGGAATGTGGCATTTTCTGCATGGAACTCGGTGACTTGCCCCTGCAATAGCTGGTTCTCTGAGGTCAGTCGGATGACCCATGCCTGCTGGTCTTTGTTGTCTGCCTGAAGGCAGGTGGCCCCCTTGAGCATGCGCGGTGTTCCTGGGTTAGCCAGGTCCATTTTGCTGGCACCAGACCCACTCCCATGCCTAAGAGATACATGCAAACTGTCACGGCTGGATCATGGGCAGCCAGACCTAGTGATCAGAGCCGGGGGGTCCACCAGTCATGGCACAGGAGTCAAAAGTGTGCCAGGTCAGGATACCAGGAGACCAGAAGCAGAAGACAAACTTGAGAGCAGAACCACAAATCAGTAACCAGAGTCGGACTGGGTCAGGATACCCAGAGGTCAGAGGCAGAAGACAAACCACAGATCAGAACCACAAGTTGGACACCAGGGTCAAGCTGGGCTGGGATGCCAGAAGTCAAACCAGAGCAGGGTAGATCCCAGTTGCATGGACAATTTCCTGTTCCTGTGCTGGGCTTATATAGACGCTGTGGACCAATCAGGACCCCCAGCATTCTGCCAGTCAGGTTCCAGAACTGGAGTCCTCCTAGCAGGTCACTGGGTGGCAGGCTGGCACTTACTAGCTCCTAACAGTTCTCAGGACCAGCATTAGAGACCCACAGGGCAAAGGAAGGGGAAGCCCTTTGGATATTAAATGGTGTCTAAGGACTATTCTTTTTATTTATTTTACACATGCCCAGCCAGAGTTTTGAGCGCTGCTCCATATCCCGGACATACTTGACCTGTGGTGATTTAACTGAATACTAAATGTGTGAGAGAAATAAATCACCTGGTTATAACTACTGCCCTTCTCTGTTCCCCTCTCCAGGTGTACTACATCCAATTCTATTGAAGCAAATGCAAATCCAAAGCTACAAAAGACAATATTGGACACAAATACATTGCTCAAATATAATGAACAATCCTGCCATATGGCCAGTACAGAATGTCATTGAATTATTAAGATTCAGACTGTGTTAGTGTGTGTTTCTTTCTGTTTTTCACTTTAATTGTAATGGCCCCTTTGGAAATATGTAGTTCTCTGTCTCATGAGGGTTTTAAGAATGCTTTTAAATCAATACACTGACAAGGACTGAATTGCCCAGCCAGGCTTGCTGAATTTCCCTCTTTGAAATTCAGATCACACATATGATAGAAAAGGGTAAAGGCCATTACCTGCCACAGACAATGTGTTCAAATAAAACCATTAATGGTTTAAATTCAAGCAATTGCCTAACAATGTAAGCAAATGTGCCACTGTTCAGGGATAGATATTTGGCACTTAAACCTTCAATTATCCTTGTGAAAATGCAAGATGCTTTTCTCGCAAATATTGCAACCACAGAAATGGATAAAATAAAACACTGAACACAGAATTTTAGAGTGCCAAGAGACAGTGCTGAAGATAACATGGTACCAGGGAATGAGTCAAATTAGAAAACAAAGCAAACTATCCATCTATTTAAAACTGTGGGACTTAGGAACAAAAGATCTACATACAACATAAAAGAATGTGAGGCAGCATAATGTGGACATAATGGGGGTCAGCACCTGGCTGTTAGCGTTATTGCTGAGACCGCAGCCAGCCATGATAACCAATATTATCTCATTGTTTCCTGGTACTCCCCTGTCTCTTGTCTTATACTTAGATAGTAAGCTCTTTGGAGCAGGGATTGTGTTTCTGTTCTGTTCATATAGCTCCTAGTACAAGGGGATCCTGCTGCATGACCAGAGCTCTGCGGTGCTACCATAATATAAATAATACTTCATGGTGAGATCAGGCACAAACATCTTGCTAATTCTTTATTTTTTTTTAATCAATTTGTTCTTTAACTCTTTCAGTTTTGATTTTTACCTTGTGTCCTTTGTATTCCTACTCTTCTTTCCAGGATCCTTTTACATCACCCTCCTCAAAGAACCCATGTCACAGTGACCCTGCCTTCCTTGTTGAGCATTAATAGGGTGTACATGAAGACTAAGCACAGTTTATCGCCCTAAATTATAAGAGAGCAAACATGAGACTTAAGGATCTTAATTCTATTAGTACTTGTCTTCAGACTAAGTATTTTCCAGTGGCTGTAACTGCTGAAATAAAGAGTTGCCTTATTGTGTTTGCAGTTACTACAGTATATAAGAAATTTACCCAAGTGCATTGATTTTCCAAATTGCAAAGCAGGCCAACCTACCATTTCATATAAGATGCAAGGATCTGTACTGAACTGGCATAGCAATAAAAATCTATGCAAAGCACTAATCTATATAGAAACCCTTTAAAGATAACTTAGAGGCTGTTGATTAAATTATAGTCTAGGGCCACAGAAAACACTTGAAAATATATCTTAGGCATATCAAGGTTGGAACAATGTTATAGGGCACTGGATTGGTATTTAAGAAAATAACCATTTTTAATATAGTGTGTACCCTATTCAGATTGATCAACACTGTCCCTTATATCCTCCTCTTTCAACTGATTATAACTGTAGCCATTCAGACTGAAATTTTCTATGCCTGGATGTGTCAGGCTGATTATTTTTTTTAAGTTTGATCAAAACTGGGTCAGCAGTCTTCAAGAATGATAATGCAAAAATAGGTAGTTTTGGCTATTTAAAAAAAGGTTTCTATCTTAAAAAAAATAACCAAAACCATAGTATATAGATGGTTTGGTGTAGGAACTTGAAAAACAAAAAGGGGAATAGCCCTGAGATGTCTTTTGCTGTGTCTATGAAATTCAACCCAATTTTGACCAAGTTACAAGTTGTAGAAAATTTTCATTTGCATATTGAGCTTATTAGGCACTTGATCATTGTTTCTGGAAGTCTAAACTCTTGCTGCACACTCTGCTTCATGTCACCCACCCATAGAATCTTTTATTTATGAGCCAGCCGCCTGAGTACGTACATAGGACCTTGGACAGGGCTCCACTCGGGCTGCTAACCTGAGCCACTGTGCCCACACTGCTATTTTTAGCATGCTACATCCAGCAGAGCTGGCATGTGTACCTCTACTCCACTGCATTATAGACATAGCCTACATCCCTAAGCAATCCCACTGAAGCCAATAGGACTTTCCTTGGAGTAAGTTACTAATCGGCATGAGCAAGCGTATCAAAATCTGCCTCAGTGTTTATACACACACAACAGTGACAATATTTGCTGTTGGTGATTTACATTTGCTACCATTCCGTTGTGTATTTGGCTGCAGAAAATAGCAGGGACTGTGAGAGGCTTTTGTAACTGGTGAGGAACTAATACAATATGTTAAGAAAACAAGTAAAAGCAGTCGTTTTAGACAAACTATTGAAATACTAAAAACAACACCACATTGCCTAGCAGAAGGTGGGAGAGAGGGAGAAGAGGTTTCAATTACAAATAAATAAAGCTGGAAAACAGCAGGAGAGGTTGTTCCATTGTTTGCGGTGGATTCCTGGCCACACTGCATTCCTTGATGGTTGGCCTTCAAATCAGTCATAGTTCAGATTTTGGCTTAAATCTTATCTGTGAAACTAAATGTTTATGTACTATGATTTACAATGCATAGAAATGGTGCCTATCCTGGGGGCTTTATCATAAATTTAAAATCAACACATAAGAAGATTGAGGCAGCAGCTATGTCTCGCCACAAAACTAGAAACTAACCAAGCAGAGACAAAATCCAAACCCAAAATCAAACCTATTGAATAACCCCTTCTGTCTCCATCCCAAAATACTGGGTAAAGAGATGGATCTTGCAGCATGCCCCATGGTCTATTTTGAGCCAAAGGGAGTGTGTTGGGGGTGTGTGGGCCGGGGGGGGGGAGAGGAGACAGGTTAGTAGGTTGTGGGGAGCAAGTTTAGTAGGTGCCATAGCTAAGGGCCCCGTCAGCAGTTCCCCCTCTTTTACACTGAGTGGATTCCAGGCAGTTTCTCATGTAGGCAGGTCCCTAACCATTTGGGGGTTTATAGGTCATTAAACATAATTAAACATAATCCAGAAATCAATAGGCAGCCAATGAAGTTCATGAAGTACTGGTGTGCTCCCACTGAGATATACCACGTGCTAAGCAAGCCCCTACATTCTGCACACGCTTTAGTCTTGGAATTGATTTAAAATTATGTAGATCACATTGCCATGGTCTCATCTTGAGGTGACACCCATATCCAAAAGAAAAAGGCATAATCTCACAGTCAGACAGAGATGGCCTTCCTAGAAACAACTGCTATACAATTATCTAATACCAGCTGGGATCCCATAATATCCCCAGACTCAAAAATAAAAGGTCATGCACATCCTCAATATAAGAAGCAGGTGCGATCTTAGCCATATCTCCCAGTTGTTCTCCCCAACCTGTCCATATTATCTCAGTCTTATCTGGATTGAGCATCGGACAACAGCTGTCAACTGTGTCTCAGTCTCAATCAGGCAACTCTTGGGTTGGATGAGATAAATATCCAGAGTGGGGTGTCACTGGCATAGTGAAAATCCTAAAGCCAATGCCTCCTCACTCAGCCTCCCAATAGCCCCAGGTGTGGTCTGAACAGAGCAGGGACAAGCTGGAACTGTGTAGGATCCTACATGTTAGCATCCTTGGGGATGATAAGCAACAAACTAACACCATCCTTCGGAATGCTTAGCAGGGAGGCCACAGAGTCAGCCCAAGATTACTCCCATCCACTTGTGAGTCAATAAAGATGCCACAATCAATGGTATCAAGGCAGCTGATAATTCTATCTGTCCTAGCATGGACACCCAATCTTCTTTCACTGCCCAGAGGAGTGCAGTCTGTTCTGTACCTATGTCTGTATCTGGAGTGACAAGGGTGAAGGACTTGTGAACCATCAAGGACCTGTGCTCTGTGAGCTGTCTCCCCATAACCTTCTCTATAACCCAACCAAAAAAGGGACATTGGCTATTAGATGGTGACTAGCCACATTGTCAGTGTCAACTGATGAGTTCCTGAGCTACAGCCTCACAACCTCTAAAGAAAGGGAGGGCAAGTTGTCAGTCTACAAAAAGCTCTGACCATCTTTGTCAGCAATGGACCAATTCTTCTCTGCTGGCCTTCACCAGCTAGGAAGGACACACATCGAAATGAGGGTTGTGCAGTGAAGTGCTCCCAAATAGGGCTGGCTGGAAAACAAGAATTCTGTTTCACAAAAAAAATCAAGTTTTGACATTTGGTTCTGTTCTGATGCAATACAGCCCACCCCAGAAACAGCCAGCAGCCTGGGGTTAAGGCACTCAGCTGGGATAAGGGAGAACCAGGTTCAAGCACCTGCTCTGAATCATGTAGATCCCCCTTCTTAAAATGCCTCTATTAGTTCTGATGAAATTTTAGTTGGGAAGGTTTCTGAGATCCAGGATGGAATTATTGTTCAAAACCAGAGGGATACAGACTCACGCCACAACAGCCAATGGTTAGAGCCACTTACCTGGGATTTGGATCAGGGACTTGAACCCAGGATTCCCAAATCCTAAATAAGTGCCCTAATCATTGGGCTATCTTAGGGCAAAATGCTTTCTCACACATGCAGTGATGATCTGGGAAATCTGTCTATGGACAATTTATGAATTCCAGTTTGATTTTATGGATTATATGCAGCCTTACGATTATACTATGTGTTGCCTCATGCTTCTTGTGCTAACAGACAGGAGAGTGTTGCCTATATGTCTACCTATGAATAGGTTGGTCATTGAAGACTATCAACACATGAATAGATATTACCCGGGGAGAACAAAGGAGTGACTGCATCCTACATAAAGTGAGTTTTCTCAAACTTCTCTGCATGGGGGGGGGGCTGGGGTTCAGAGGAAAGGAATTTCCCCAGAAGCAGAAAAAAACCAAGGCATTAGTGGTGGAATTTTAAATGGAGAAGGATTCACAGAGACAAAAGGAAGCCTTGGAAGGAGAGAGGACCATACTTTTGTGGCAGATGAATCCTTTTTAACTGCAGGATCTCCTGAGGAAGAAAGAAGCGGGCTGTAGAGGAGATACACATGGATTCTCTTCTGAATCAGATAGTGTGGGGGGGGGGGGCATCATGGACTTCTTATAGGACTCTGACCTAAGCCAAAAGAATGCTCAAGAGTAGTAAGAAAAATGAAGCAGGGAAATTCATATAGGTGTTTTATGGTTTTGTCTAGATCTGTATATTTCTTGTTCTGTCTACAGTAAAGAGCAAATTAGGTGAGTGGTAGACAACATGGATGTGATCAACTTAATGTACCCTCTCTGCACACATGCACATCACACATCATTTGAAAAAGTTTATTTATGTCTATTTTAAGATAAAGTATGATGTGGAGCTATCAAGTGGTGATGTTACCATAGAAACAGGGATAAACTGACAACATCAACACGTTAAAATGACCAGTTTGAAATATTGCATTCTTTTCTGTTAGTTTAATGACTCTATATATTATTTCAAGACATACAACTGTATTTCTTTGTGACCTCATAAGAATGGCCATACTGGGTCAGACCCATGGCCCATCTAGCACAATATCCTGTCTTCTGACAGTGGCCAGTACCAGATGCTTCAAAGGGAATGAACAGAATAGGGCAAATTTTGAGTGATCCATCCCATGTCGTCTAGTCCCAGCTTCTGGAAGTTGGAGGTTTAGGGACATCTGGAGAATGAGGTTGCATGCCTGAACATCTTGGCTAATAGCCATTGATGGACCTATCCTCAGAGCCATCACAACAACAATATAAAGGGCAAAACAAAAATTTAACAATAAATTTCTGCAGGTGTCATTGAAATGTAATAGCGCTAGTGATCTTGGTAGTCAAGACCTTGGTAGTAATGATCATCTTGTTCATCATTATGATCTCTCTCAATAACACATGGGTTACCACAGTCTTCATTGTCTTGGCATGTACACAGTTCTGTGCAGGGAAGATTGTTCTGACTACAGACACAGTTGATTGTGTAGTGAACCCTACTGGTACAGGAACAAATAAGGTCTCATAGAAGTTCAGATGCCTTTGGTCCCTTGAAGTATACAGTTCATCATCTGCATTTTTTCCATCCAGGTTGTAATGGTGATCCAATATCTGGTTTACCTATGTGCAAAGACATCCAAATCTTTGTTTTCCAAGAGGCTCTTCTGATATGCTCTTCAAAACTGTTCTGGCCAGTGACTTGTCCTTTTTGATGGTTAGATTGAGGCACAAGCAATTCAGGTCTCTGTGGGTTTCCTTTTGTCTCTCACTTTCTCTCCCAACTTCCTTGCTGCAGAAACTGCAGCTTGTCCATCACTCTCTCCCAATTTGGGAAGATCTCTGAAATGGTAAGCTCCTTTTGGTTTGACTTTAAACAGAGATTTTTTCCCCCATGCCAAATAGGGATGACACAGAATAATTCCATGTTAATGTATGTACAGCAGGAAGTATGCTCAGAAGTCAGGAGTGCATCATAAATTGCATGCACAGGTATGAAGCGACGCTTCTGTGGGAATTGATGACTGTTTCAATCCACATGTCATCTGTGTGTTTCATTTTTGGAAAGTAATGAACAACAAGGATCAAAACATCTGTATTGGTCAACCTAGTTACTTTTGTTCTTTTGATAGCAAGAGACCCAAAGCCATACTGGCACACACAGCACGCAGAAACATCTTTGTGTACTGTACAAGCCTTGGACTTCTTCAACACCTCTACTGGTGATGGACTTTCTTACTTCACCACTGGAAAAGCCTCCAGCAAGGAGTGTCTGTGTTGGACACTCTCAGGGGCATTTTCAACCATATATTCAGAGAAGAATTTTATAAGTGACTGCTTGTTGGATGCCATGTTAGAAACTTTTCCCATGGAGGCACAGGGCATCTACTAGCCACCTGGTATTTCTTGCATTCAGCCTTAGATCCTGTCCATCACTGTCTTTCTGTAGTTTTCACAGAGTTCTTGTTGTTGTTCCTGTCAAAAACTTTGATTACAGAATTGACTTTGTCAAATCCTTTTAAGATCTGCCTCAAGTACTCAGCAGCCAATTCATCGAATGTGAGGAATTTGTCTCCAGCCATCATACATATAACAGCCATGGCATCCCTGATGTACACTGTGGTTTCTTTGTTGCATGCTCATAACTCGAGGATTCTTTCAGCTTGAGTTTCCAGCTGATGCCTGAATTCTGCTCTGTCTGTTCTTCTCATTGTTCCATCAGCATGGAAGAGGGACACAAGCACAGGTCCTATAGGATGACTAAGAACAGTTGCAATTGGAATATTACCTCTGCATCGTGCTAAATCCAGGGCTCCGTGGAAAACATTTTCTGGATTGATAGCTGCTGTGATTGTCCCTTCCTTAAATTTGATCATCTTGGCCATGTCAACAAAGGTTTTGATGCCAGATTTCTTGACTGGGCTGAAGATGCTACATGTCCCATCAGAATCAAATGCACTTCTCACAAATCTCTCCATTTCTTCTTCAACAACATCTATTTTCAGTAAAGACACCTGACGTTACACATAGTCTAGTAGGTATGTTGATAAGCACCTCTGATTGTGATTCAGGGTCAGGTGGGTTGGCCATATTGTTGATGACATGGTTGGTGAGAGCTGTAACATGCTCCTAATCCCTTTTCAGTGCAGAGGCAAGAACATGCTTGTGTACTTTGTCTTAACTACTTCTTGTTAGGCCACCTCCTTCTCTCACAGTTTTTGTAAGTACATAATCTGAAGCTGTGTAGTGTCATCTCTAACGCTAATATGGATCTGTGCA
This sequence comes from Chelonia mydas, assembly GCF_015237465.2. Classification (NCBI taxonomy): domain Eukaryota; kingdom Metazoa; phylum Chordata; order Testudines; family Cheloniidae; genus Chelonia; species Chelonia mydas. Next base: position 107,308,047 of record NC_057851.1, on the reverse strand, counting down.
TAAGGGTCACTGAATTAAAAAGCTAGTTTCTAGAATATTTCAAAGGTACTGGTAGTGCCTGCCTAGGTAATTACAACTTAAAACCTTTCACCAGGTAGACTAGATGCTACACTGTCTGTACAAAACCTTATGGAGAAGCATCACATTAGGAATTCACATACATTTATATCTATCGCCTTGCAGTACAAATTATGAGCACACAATCTACTGCTACTAATGCACAACCTTCAGTGTGAGACTGATCTGATCAGCAAATTTCAGTTGAAAATAGAGAGAACTATTATAATAACTAGTGAGATACTTTGACAATTAAGAATATGCAACGTGAAGACATTTCATCTTAGTATTTTGGAAAATGTTGATATTTGCCATTTCTGCCACATGCTAAATAGCTTCATCATTTCTGGGGGAAAAAATACCCGCTCATGCAAAACGAATAAAAATCTTTGAATACATTGTCGTTTGGTAACTTTCACCAATAACCATCATATGAAGGGGTTGAAATGAACTTAAACAGCAAAAAATGTAGTCTCAGTCAGCAATGTTTCTGGAACTGTGCAAAAAATGACTTTCATTTTGGGTACCATTGTTTCACCTCACCTATGGATTTATGGCACTGCATTATACCTCATCTAAATGTACATAAAATAAGTTTTCAAATGATTAGGGTGTGTGTAGGGTGGGTATATTAAACTCCAAAAATATGGCCCTTTTGGGAGAATTGCCACATATCTAAGTGGTTTTGGAGCCTTTGGCAAAGTCTGCATGCTATGTGCATCAATTATCACCTGTCCCAGAAGAGGTGAACAGTACACTACAGTGCCTAAAAGATTGGAGGTCTGGAAAAGGATGTGCTTAAGCAACTGAAGAGTCTGGGGGAGCCACCACTAGCCAGAGGTCCTAGGCAGGTGGCTCACATTAGCTCTGATAAGAAGGTGCTAGATAGAGGATCTGCAGCCCGAAAGCCTGCCTAGATAACCAAAGTCAGAGAGTCTCCCAGGGCTTTGCTCAGATTTACAAAACTTAAAAACCCACAGGTCCACCATGTTGGGACCCAAACACAGCAGCAATCTGTCCAGAGGGAGCATTCTCTCCCCTTCCCCCATTCCATCCTGGGCCTGAGAAGCCTTCCTATCAAAACCAGATCTGTTTCTGCCAAAAGTTTAGATTTTGGTGAATCAGCATTTTCTGAATACTCTTTTCATTTTGATGAAAAGTTCCCAGTCAACTCTACTCTCAACACCTCCTGAACTTCAGCGAGAGCCAATAGGCTAAACTCAGCCAGGGAGAGACGGTGCTCATCTCCTCCAGATCCCATGTTGTAACCCATCAGAAGCAGACAGCTCAGGTGAAATTAGCAAAGGCAATATGCCTTTCTTTTTTGATGAAGAAGATGAAGATCATTATTATGCAATTTGCCCTGGAGAGCTCAATTCAGCTGTAACATCTGGTTGTCAGTGATGTTTTCCCCATGTGGTATGGAAACCTTGGTTTAACCTGGCTTATATCAGTTTAACTTGCAGCTGTAAATTATAATCAGTTTTACACCAACGTAAGTGTTTTCAAACGTAAACTTGCATCAATTTGACTAAATTGTTTTAAAGCCAATTTAAGTTAAACCAGTGCAAATTCTATGTGTGGACAAATCCTAAGAGGTGTAAGGGAATTGGACCTGATTGGATTAGTAGCGGGAAAAGACAATGAGAAAAAACAGAAGGCTGAAAACAAATGGGGAAGAGGGGAGACAACAAGTAAACAAGAGGAAAGACAGTGGAAAGAAACTGGGATAAAAGTCCCTCAGAAAGAGTGCAGCTCACCATTTCTAAGCAGCAAGCATGGCCTCCCAAGAAAGGCATTTACAGCATCAAGAAGCAGAGTAACATGACCAATAGAAAAGGGTCTGCACACCAGAGCAAAGAGAGGAAAAGCTGAAAATAAAACCCTGAAATTGGAAAGGCAAACAGAAGAGCTGGAAGGAAGCCAGGGTGCAATTCCTTTGGGCATTAAATATGCTCGTAGACTGCATTTATATTTCAAACATTTTTTCAAGCTAGATTTCAGATTCAAAGCCTTCAGCAAATTCAGCTTCTTCCCTCCTGGATTGCATCAGCAGCAATCTCAGTGTCTGCCTACATCTTCTCCCCACTGTCCCTGCAAGCTTTGAAAATGGATCCTACTGGGGGCTTGAGCAGCCTCCATAATCCTGAGGCCAGCGTCTATGATGCCCCATCTTCTCGCTACCAAAACCTTCTTTTATGCAACGCTATTATGTCCTGTATTTGGAGACAGAGGTCTGCAGAAGTTTCTCTCTCTGCAAGGAAGCCTGTAATACTCCCACTTCTGTGCTAACATAAATGAAGCAGACAACAGTAACCAATCAAGAGGTTGAATTCTGGTGTGTAAAAGATCCAGAAACCTAACAACCCACAAAATACAGAAGGCATATTAACTGATTAATGAACATTTAGTTCAGAACACAGTTTAAAAGTGCTATGAAGACTTTTTGTTCAATACAACTAAACACATGCTGTGTAGAAAGGAACTAAATGTCAAGAGATACTTATTAAAATATATGCAACAAACAAAATTGGTAGAGCTTAGCTGAGTTTTCTATCATTTTTATAAGGTACAAATGCAGTTCAGAAAGCTGTTTTCTAATGAGGAGAAATGTTCTTGTATTATATGCTTTGTTCTAAATTTACTTTATAAACTGTGAATATAATTCTGTTCAAAATATAAATTTCTTTTCCCTCCTTTAAAACTATAAAGCCTCAGCAGATTCAACTATTCTATTCTATTCAGCTAGAAAAAAAGTCAACTAAGCACAATAAAGAACTAAATTGCTAAGCTTGTTCATGGTGCAAAACACACAATAGGCCTCTTCTGGCAGCCTGAGCCAAAGATTAGATAGTAGAGCCAACAAATGAAATAAACTGTTCTCTTGGAGAGATCTAAGGCCCAATATATCTTCCACTGAATCAGTGGGAGTTGGATCACCATATCTACCTATCTTCAAGGAACACAAGTCTACGACTTACAATGGTTAATATTTTGATACTATATTACCATCCAGAACATATTTCACTCAAAGATGGTCTCTCAGAAATGTACTGCTATTCATAGTTCTTTCTTTGCATCAGCTTAGGACTTGGTGTGTGTACTCCTATTGCTTCCTCCTTGACTGAGTTGTGTATTCCCACTGTTTATGCTTGCCTTTTATTCCACCCCCGGCCTTCTGATAAATTAAAGAGCAATGTAGTATGAAAGCAAAATTGATCACAGCAAGGGTTTTATGTCATCTTAGTTGTATCCCCCTTGCATCTCAGAGAGATATGAAAATGGCTCCTGTGCAAAGTGAAGTGAAACCAACACGAAGGACTTCAACAAACTATTGACGATTCAGCATAGACAAATGGATTGAACTTAACTGAATTTTGATGCTATTAAAGAGCTCTGAAATGTGGACTCCACCTCCTTTGGTTCCTATTTTTTTACATTTTGATCACAACTCCGATACCAGTACTCTAAGCTTGTGTCTAGTACTCTGATGCTTCTTTACAGACCTATGGTACTATTAAAGAAATAGGAAAATAAAGTATGCTAATGTTCAGACAGCTACTCACAGGGAGTCATTGCTTGAAATGACATTTCTCTCTCTCTCTTTCTTTTTCTGTCCCCTGTAGCTTAGTTATATATATTCAAGCAGGTTACAAATGCAGAACTGTCATCATGATCATTCAATCCTTGTGACTCTTTGAAGCAAACTCTACCACTGGGAACAAAGACTACTCAAACTAACAGTGCCAATTATTAAAAAAAATATTGCTCACAATTAAATTAAATAAAGAACACACAATCTGGGGGGGGGGGGTGCAGTTTGATGACAATCATGAACAGAGTTTCACAAAAGGCTACCCTGTGAATGAATGAAAGACCCTGTACTTTCACTTACAGACTCCAGTGGTCATTTGACAGATATGCGTGATTGATAATCAGTCACCCACAGATTTCTGGTCCACTTTTTGGGCGGGGGTGGGGGAAATACACTTGCACCTCAGTTTGGGCAATAATGCAGTGCACTTCAAATGGGCATGCACTGAAAAATGAGAAGCTGAAAGAGAGAGCTTTGGTTACTCTTCTGCAGAATGACCTGCACCAAAGGGGAATTACCTCAAAGCTACCTTCACAATGGAGAACCTGATAGGGTAGCTGACTATTCTAGATCTATCCCAGCCCTACCCTCATTACCACAGACAAGATGCAATAGCATTACATACCTTATTACAAATACAACAATCTACTGTAGGTCGAAAGAGAACAGGAAAAAGAGACAGACAGACATGTACGTACACACAACCAATTACTCACTTTGGATTTCCAGCACCTGGCTTCTTTCTTCGGAATATGCTGAGGAATGTGTTGGACCTACAAGGAGCCTTGCCATCCCCAACGTGCATACGCACCACATCCGAGGTGGTGAAGGCACTGCGGACATTCCTCTCGGGCTTGGCGATGATGATGTACATCTTGGGAGTGAACATGCACCCCAGGGCCACTGTCACACTGAGGCTCACTGCAAAGCAGGTGGTGATGATCTTGTAGTTGCTCCCAAAATAAATAGGCACAAAGGCCAGCCAGATGATACAGGTGGTGTACATGGTGAAGGCAATGTACTTGGCCTCATTAAAATTGGCGGGCACATTGCGAGTCTTGAAGGCATAATAAGTGCAGCTCATAATAAGGAGTCCATTGTAGCCCACTGGGGCCACCACACCCAGGTTGCTGGTGTTGCAGATCAGGAAGACTTCCTTGATGCTGGGGTAGGAGAGAATTGGCATAGGGGGCTCCATGATGATCAGTGTGACCACCAGTGTGAGCTGCACACTGATCAAAATGGAGGCGATGACCACCTGTGCCCAAGCACTCATGAAGTGTGGCTTGCGGGTACAAATCTTCTTCTTGCTCCCTGCCAGGATGCGTGCAATGCGGTTGGTTTTGGTCACAAGGGCAGAGTAGCACATGGCAGAGGAGAGGCCCACCAGAAGGCGCTGGAGGTAGCAGGAAATGACGGTGGGCTTAGCTATAAGGGTGAAGGGGCAGATATAACCCAGAAAGATGCCAGCAAGTATAATGTAGCAGAGCTCCCGGCTGGAGGATTTGACAACAGGGGTGTCCCTGTAGAGCACAAAGATAAGGGTGACAAACATGGTGACCAGAATCCCCAGGCAGGAGAAGACCACAGCCACTATAGACTCTATATTGCTCCACTGGAGATACTTTACAGTGATGGGTTCACAGCCTGCAGTATATAGAAAAGAAACAAAGTGTTAGAAAGGTACCTGTGAGAAGGATAAACTGCTTTTCTGAATCCCAAACTAAAATACAAACATCAGTGTAAGCTGGTGTGGAATGGATTATTATACTCATTTTACAGATGACTTATCTAAAGCACAGAAAGGTTAAGATTAAATAAATTAAAAAGCATCCATTAATTTGAGGTGTCCTTATTGCACTGGACACCCAAAAACAGAAAGTCCAGAATCAGTGGACTGTTTTTACAATTTTTGTTTAATTGACTTTCCCAGGGGGACAGAACAATTGAGAGGCAGAGTTGTGAACAAGTCCTTGCTGCTAAGACCAGCACCCTCACCCTAACTAAAACAACAGTGAAGTGCTGGTTATCAACAGTTTTGGGCAGGGATCAGCAGATCGCATGGGAAGTTCAAGGCTTTCAAACTTTGCAAACTATTTTGTGTGTTTGCAAAACTAATGTAATTTAAACTCACGTATTTTTCAAGGGGTGATTTTATAAGAAAATATAGAGGCAAGCCTATTTATAGAAACCCCACTAAAAGCTAGACTGGAACAACTGGATACCCCTATATGATAGATAGATAGATATGTAACCGTGTATGTATATATATGTATGACATGTGTATATATATGTATGACATATATGCATATTTTCATTAAAATGTTTGTTTGTCTTATTGCTTCTTGTGTATTTACACTTTTCCAGATCTTGGCTCCATTTTCTCTCTATGTTTTCATTAGATTTTTTCTCTTTATACTTCTTCACACAGTCTCCTCTAACTATAACAGGAATTCAATGACATCAAAGTCAAATCCACAATGTATGTGTGTATCTGAAAATAGGCATGAAGGATATCACCTATTCCTAGTAAAATAGAAGTAGCTGTAAGAAATGGGGCTTACTTTGGATAAGATTTTTACAAGCCAAAGTTAAAGGAAACTTTGTGGCTACTAACCTAGTTGGCCTCTAGGTGCTACCACAGTATAAATTATACACTAAAAACTATAACTAAATTAAAAGAATGTTAAGGCTGAAAAGTCAAACACTTAAAAGACAGGAAGTGCCAGAATTACAGCAGGCAACCTTCATTTTGACAAGCTGGCCCCTCCAGCCTGTCCTCTTTTCAGTTCCAGTCCTCCCTGTCCACCTCAATTTCTCTTAACAGTCTTTTGCTTGCCCCCACCCCACTCATATCTGTGTCCATGTTCCATTTCCCACTCCTACTCTCCAGTGGCTCTTTGTCCCAGTCCCTAATCCTCCCCTCAAGCTTCACATCCCAGTGCCTCCCTCCATGCAACCTCGCTCCTCATCCTAACCCCACTTGCACCCTGACCCTCTCATCCAAGTTGTGCTCCCACTCCCTAACCCAGCTCCTCACAGCTGTGCAATCAAGTTGAGTTGTTTTTCTTTCTCCTCCTCCCTGCTTGGGGACCAGCAAAGGAAGCATTGGTTGCACAGGAGAGATAGCCTCGCAGCTCTCAGTTTTGGTGTCTAGCACTGCACTGGCCCCTGGGTGCTGTGAGGAGCTGTCAGGAAAAGTCCTTCTCAACCCCTGAAGCCCTGGGATGGAGCATGTTCGGTACAGATGGAATCTTTGGAGAGGTCTCTACTGAGCATGTGCGCACTGAGATTTCCAGAGACTCATAACGTGACCAAATTTAGGTGGATGGGAAAAGGTATCAGCTGCCACCGCTACCAAATTTCAAGTCCCTGCTCCAAAACGTGGAGGGGAGGGTGTCAGTGACACGGATTTAAGCATGTTTTAACATGGCCAAAGCAACATATTTTCCCTAACCTCATTTTGAGAAACAGCTGAACCATATTTGCTGAAATTTTCCAAAAAATACAGACCAAAGCAAAATATTTCAGTCTGAGGCAGACACGTGGCATGGACAATTTCAGCCTGAATAGTTAACGTTTGGCAAATTGATAAGCAACAGAAAAGAGGGGCTTATAGTCGAAAGCATTGGGCAGCCTTAAACACAGGTGGCACTATCTGCACTGCCCATAACAACAGCAATGGCAATGCTAATTTCTGCAGCTGGAGGAGCTGGTTTAAAGAAAAGCAAATGTACCCAAAGCTCATGCGGTGAGGTGAGGAGCACATCTCACCACGTATTCAGGGTGAAATGTAATTGAAAATAAAGATTTTAATTAGACCTGGAAGCCTGTTGCCAATTGCAACAACAGCACTGAGAAACAGAAGTAGAATCGGCTACCATTTTGCTTTTATCATAGATTAACTGTCAGAAGCAACGCACCATTTTGATTAAGATTAAACAAAGCTCCTTTATTGATTGGTATGCCAGTATTGCAGCACCGTTATGGGCACTAGAAGAGTTAATATGTAATGTGTAGTCTAGATTTAGTAACACCAAGCCATATTCTCATTCCTCCAGCAGAGGTAACATGTTCAATGCCTCAGCCCTGATTCAACATAGCATTTAAACACACACAGCTTTAAGTCTATTTTATGTAAGACATAGAAACCTGTTCAGATACATTGGTGCAATTTCTGTGTGCAGACAAGCCCTAAGAGCCACAACATGCTCTCTGTGGGCTGACTACATTCCCCAACACTCATCCCCAACCGTGAACTGCTCACATTAGTGGAGGGCTTTGACTGGCATCTGAATGAGAGGGACATGAGGATAGAGAAGCTGTGTAAAGCAAGACAAAGATAGACAGAAAAGATATACAGTAAACTGAAAGTTTACAAGCTTTAAAAAAAATCCAATATAGAAATTAACAGCAAAAGGCTACAGAGTTAATTTACTATATGTGGTGAAAACCAGTTGGTTAGTTTTTGTCTACTTTCTCCCCCTATGCTTTAACTATGAACTATTTCTCAGGACAGGAGACTAATTGATTTTTTAATTTTTTAAAATGATATTCATATTATAAGACCAACAATACACTCCAGAGGTGTTTCCTGAGATCATTAATACATGTCTTGGGCAACTGAAGGCATAAGACCTTTACAATGAATATTGTAATAGCTCTATAAATCTACTTGCCATGTCTTGTTTTATTGCTTAATTAAAGCTGGAAGAAACTGGATTTTCCAGCTCTGACATTTGTTCCTTTCCCATAAATTCTAATAAGATAAATGATATCACTTGTCAAAAGGAGGTTCCTGGCAAGAGGCCCCAAAATATTGATTTTAATTAATTTCAGAAAAAATATGGTTTATATAAAAAGAAAAGGAGTACTTGTGGCACCTTAGAGACTAACCAATTTATTTGAGCGTGAGTTTTCATGAGCTTCAGCTCACTTCATCGGATGCACGAAAGCTTATGCTCAAATAAATTGGTTAGTCTCTAAGGTGCCACAAGTACTCCTTTTCTTTTTGCAAATACAGACTAACACGGCTGTTACTCTGAAACCTATGGTTTATATAGTTCATGGTGAGAAATTTCCCCTGTCCTGTGACTCCTATTCTACTGAGCAAACTTTCAGGTGGGGAGATTTTCTGTAAACCATTTGAGAGTTAAAAAAAAAAAAAAGCAGTTAACCAACACCGAACACCAGAGTTATTCAGCCTTTGAAGTGGGATAACAGGGACCTTAAGAATTATGTCTAAGGAAATCATATACTGGACTACTAGACTAGGGGAATTTTAAAAGAAACTGAGAATTTAAGAACCTCCTTCTCTGAGGGAAGCAGCCGTGGACCATACACATTTGTATCATCTAAGATTTAAAGGGAATAGAAAAAGTAATCTTGAATGCAATATGATAATATCTGTGCCTAGCTTACATGGTGATTGGTGAGTGTAAATACAACGGAAGAAAACCCAAGAGTTAAAAAAGCACATTTGGTGGGAACAATGCTTGCAAGGAAAGACCATTCCATCTTCAGTGGTTAAAATAAGCACTACATGCCAGGATTTAGTCAAATCAAATGACTTTTTATATAGGATGGGTTGACATTTCTTCAGATTTTCTGAATAGTTTTGCACTTATTTATTGCATTTCAAGAAAACAGCAGTAAGGTTTAAAAAAAAACCCATCTCAGCTGAACAGGTGGAAGTTGTTAATGATGCTGGCTGCCATTTTGGTTTCATATTTATTGTCCCATGTGTTCTCTTGGAAAACATGAGGTGGTTGCACTGGTCTTTGGGTACTGTGGTTTTAGTATACAATCTCCTTGTAGAGATGGAATCCCCACAGACAGCAAACAAAAAACACAAAATGACCTTTTACACTGAAGTGAAAAAAAAAATTAGTAGATTGCAACAGTCTCTGAGGTTTTTGCAGCACTGATAATGGAGACCTTTTCTTAGACCCTTTTTGGCAGTGGTTGTCGTTTTGAGATTCTCCCCTTAGGATCTATTTTGAGCAGCTGGTAGCACTGGCTTTCACCTGAGTGCACACCGATCCTTCATAATGCCCTTGCTTTGCTTCTTTACAGAGCAAAGAAGTTCCTGTTTTTGCACTGCACAAACTAGAAAAAAGTAGATTAAGTTTTCTAGGTCATTACCATTTTCAAAAATTATTTTAGCGGGGTAGAGCATCAATTTCCCACACTACAAAAAAAAATACCCCCAAGCCTTGCTCTATTATATTGCATAATACAAGATGTCTTGGAAATGTATTTTCAGCAACCAGGTAAACAGTACTTTGGCCCATGCATGAAGACCACTGGTGACATCTTGTTGCCAGAAAGTTTTATTAAAGGCCAGGAATGAGACCATGTTCCATCACATACCACTTTATTTCCTCACTTTGTGGTCAATGTGTTTTCTTACTCTGTAAAAATACCATCCTGTTGCTCAACACACACAGAGAAAATATTCATGAGAACGGCAGGGCATTAATAGACTTTGGCTGCTCAGTGAAGTGTCAGCAATCCAAAGCAATTGCAAATCCAGTTTAACTGGCCACCAAGGCAGGGTTACAGCTGCTGTGTGTTGCTTGGGTAGCTAAATCAGTGAGAGTGATCTGATGAATCTGGTCCCCCATAAATTCATAGATTTCAAGGTCTGAAGGGACCATTTTGATCATCTTGTCTGACCTCCTACAAAACACAGGCCATAGAACTTGCCCAAAATATTGTCTAGAGTATATTTTTTAGAAAAACATCCAATCTTGATCAAAAAAGGGCCAGTGATGAAGAATCCACAAGAACCCTTGGTAAATTATTCCAGTGGTTAATTACCCCCACTTTCAAAAAATTATGTCTTATTTCAAGTCTGAATTTGTCTAACTTCAGTTTCCAGCCACTGGATCGGGTTATACCTTTCTCTGCCAGACCAAAGAGCCCCCTATTAAATAGTTATTCCTGATGTAGATACTTACAGACTGTAATCAAATTACCCTTAACTGTCTCTTTGTTAAGCTAAATAGATTGAGCTCCTAGAGTCTAACACTATAAGGCACATTTTCAAATCCTTTAATCATTCTTGGGGCTCTTCTCTGAGCCTTCTCCAATTTATCAACATCCTTCAACTGTGGGCACCAGAACCAGACTCAGTTTTCCAGCAGTGGTCTCACCAGTGCCAAAAACAGAGGTAAAATAATCTCTCTACTCCTGCTCGAGATTCCCCTATTTATGCCTCCCAGGATCGCATTAGTTCTTTTCGCCACTACATCACACTGGGAGCTCATATGCAGCTGATTATCCACCTTGACCTCTAAATTTTAGAGGTGGTGGGCCTGATTCGCCACTGCAGAGCCCAACCCAGGAACAGATATCTGGGACAGGTGCTTGCATCTCACCATGTGGTGGCTGCTGGGAGCTAACTCAGCCAGCACAGATTGGAATAGCCCGGAGGAGTGTCCTAACTTGTAACCCAGCTGTAGAGTAGCCATGGCAGAGACATGCTCTAGCCACATCCCATCCCAACACCATCACTCTGCAGAACTTCCCTGACATTTCCCGTGTGCTGAGGACTCCCGTGGAGGCAGGGTTGGGGTGGGATGGTGCTCTGCATCTGCTGTGCCTGGGGATGTTCCTGTGGAAATGTGGGGAAACACATGGAAGTTTTGCAAAACAACCACAAATCCCTGATAGGATGCTCCATGTTGCAAGATGGAATGAACTGACAAGATGTCAAGTAAATCAGCTGGTGCACCTAGCTCCTGAAATATCACTGGTAAAAACACAGCAATGATTGTACTGTAATTAAGTAATTAATAATTCTGGCGGTTTTAGCAATGTTCATGTTAACTGTGTCATTTCCCCCTGTAAATATTTGTGAGCATACATTAATACTCACCTGGCCCTTCTTCCTTACACTATGCAGAGTAGACCTAGAGGCTGCTGTATCATCCATGCAGCGATCTACATTTTACAGGTCTTTGTGTTTAAAGTGCCCTTTTAATATTCTGGCACTCTGCCTCCTTATACACAATCACACACTTGTCTTGCTGCATGCTGTTAAATGAGGATGTGTATATGCAAGGGAGATTTCCCTACCTGTCAGGTCAGCATTAGGCCACCAGCCCAGGTCACAGGCTTTGCACGTGAACTCGTCCTGCACAAATTCATTTTCTTTGCAAGGGGTGCAAATCCAGCAGCAGCTCACTTCCCCTTTCCTTATAACCTGCAACACAAAAAATACCCTCAGACTAAATCCTTTTTAAGAAGGCACATGAATCTCCACAGCAGGCCAGCACTACCTACAATGTTGTAAAACAAAGCAGTATGAGCACTGGCTACGGGAAGTTTCTAAGGGTGGGTGAATATTAAAAGCTGGAGACCTGTTTGAACCCTTTTGGGCTAAAACCTGTGCTCGAACTCTCACAAGAATAAGCTTTCTCAGGACATTTCCAGTGTCACTTCTGCTAGATTAGAAATACGAAAGCAGCTTCTCTTGTGGTGCATCTGAATTTCTGCTTTCTTTCTAAGTTTGAATCAGAAAGTGTTATATTTTAAATTAAACTTCCAAAGAGGTTTGATTTAAGGGATAGGTGAGTCTGCAAACCGATCCCAGGGCATATGATATGTGGGGGCAAACATGCAGTTGCAGATTAAATACAATCCAGGTGACAACGGAACGGAAAGAATGAGTTGTGGATATTGCTGGCCTAAGTACTCTGCAGCAGACTTTTACTCAGTTTCCCCCTCCTCCAGGATCTTCCCTATCATCCACACGCAAAGCTGCAAAATGCAAAATGTTGGTTTTTATTGAGTTTTGTGTAGAAATTTAAGTTCTTTTTGCAATCTATGGAGAGAGAGAGAGAGAGAGTCCAATTGACTTCAGTGGGAGTGGGATTAAGCTGTGTGTGTATTCATATACACACACATATATACATGCACACAAAAAACTCTTCTTTAGGAATGGATAGTATCTTTAGAGGTCAATGAATGTTGATGATGTACCTCCAAATGGTTTGTATGTTTTATGAAGCCTTTGCTAAAATTCTAACGTAGATGCATCAGGCTGGTCAGAAGGGAGAAGGCAAGTGTGCTTATTTACACATTTTGAATTTAATTAGAAATGGGAAGCTGTTTTGGGAGGGTGGCTTTCCTCAATGGGAGCATCTTGCCCTAATTGTGCCCATATTATTATGATACTGCTTAAACTTGTCTTTATGCCACCTGGACATGGCAGGTGGCAAATTACTTGTAACTGGATAGAAGTGCTATTATTTGGTAAATAGATAGAGATTTTATTTGTGTTTCTACACCTCCTGTGGTAAGCATAGGGTACAAACAGATAAAGATCTTTTTTCTTTCAGGTGCTGTTGACAGGACAAAAATTTTATTCCTGCAGTGCACACCACTTTAAAAATCAGCCCCCTGAGAGAACTGCAGTTATAGTAAGTACTGAGTAATGACAAAAATAATCGTGTTGTTCTTACTGTTACATTTTACAGCAGCGGCACAAGCCTAAATTTGATTCTGTTTCTATAGCACGAGGACTGTCTGAATAACTGTAGAATTTTCAAGAAGTATAAACCCCCAAAAATACACTCACATGCTGGTATTTGCATAGATTGGGTACAGTGGAACCCCTGAGTTATGAACCCCGGCGTTATGAACTGACTAGTCAACCACACACCTCATTTGGAACTGGAAGTACTCAATCAGGCAGCAGCAGAAACAAAGGGGGGGGTGGGGGGAGGCAAATACAGTACAGTACTGTGTTAAATTAAACTACTAAAAATAAAGGGAAAGCAGCATAATAAAGTTTCAAAGCTGTATTAAGTCAATGTTCAGTTGTAAACTTTTGGAAGAACAGCCATAAAGTTTTGTTCAGAGTTACGAACAACCTCCATTCCTGAGGTTTTCGTAAATCTGAGATTCTACTATACTTGATTTGAACATATAGACACAGAAGCACATGTGCTAGTACATTTTTGCACATGAAATAGGCATTGACTTCTTGTAAATGTTGACCTATGAGTCTTCATATAGTCTTGCCTTCTTATACACTTATTATAACTGAAAAGCAAAGAAATTCCAAGCCAGATGTTTTCTTCAATCTGTTTGCTCAAACCTGGTGAAAAAAGTGAAGGCCTGTTATTCATCTCTCATTAATATAGATCTTCCTGGATACATAATATAGAGAAAAGCACCTGAGACGTACCTTAATTTGACCCTTCAAACAAGGTTCACTGCACACTGATCGAACCATTCCACTTTTGTTCATCTGAATCCTGTAATCATCAATATTCAACACCCCTTCATGCCAGGTTCCAATGAGTACATAATCATAACTGTTGGGCTCTATGTACTGCAGATTCATGATGTCATACCTGGGAAGCGAAAGCAGAGAGAACAGTCGAGCCTCCTGGACACAAGTATTAAATCTGTTGATTCTCCTTCTTCATGGAAACCAGCTAATTCATGATTTCTTTTCCCAAAAACTCTAGAATCTTTGAGGAGCTACCAACTCCTTCATTATTCAGTATCACCAACCCCAAGATTTCAAAAATCTGAGCCAGACCCCCCAAAATCATGAGGATGGCTGAAAAAGAATGAGTTTTATAAAACTACAGGAACTCCTCGCTTAAAGTTGTCCTGGTTAACGTTGTTACGTTGCTGATCAATTAGGGAACATGCTAGTTTAAAGTTGAGCAATGCTCCACTCTTATGTTGTTTGGCTGCCTGCTTTCTCCACAGCAGGCAGCCTCCCTATGCTTCCCTGCCCCCACAGCATGACCCTCCCCCAGCAGACACTGTGGATCAGCACCTTTCCCCTCCTCCCCCCCGCCTCCTGCCCGTGGCAATCAGCTGGCTTGCCGTATTTAGGAGGCAGGAGGGAGGGGATAGGAGCGAGGACTCAGCATGCAGGCTCCCCCTCCCTCCCCTGCCTACTGCCCATGGCAATCAGCTGGCTTGCTGAGTTCAGGAGGGAGGGGAGGGAGGAGTGAGGAAGCAGCCTGCAAAGTAAAGAGGGATGAGGTGGGGGGGGGGGAGAAGAGGCGGGTCAAAGGTGGGGGCTTGGGGGAAGGGGTGGAGTGGGCAGGCTGAGGGTTGAGCCCCCCGCCCCTGGTGCTTGCAGAGTAAGGGAATCTTCCACTACTGCTGGGCAACGTGCTTCTCCTAGCCTACAGCACCTTCAGCCTCCTTGCCTGCCTCATTGTCTCCAGTGCCAGTGGGCTGTGCCTGTGTGGGGTAAGGCGGGGGAACCTCCCAACTATAGTACTCTACTGTATGTACAGTATGTTTGTAAACACACAGCATGTGCACACTACTCCCTCTCCCCCCCCCGCCCCCACGACAATTCACTGTTGCTTTATGGCCCAGCAGCCCTGCTCGGAAATACGGCTCTACAACCAAGTGCTTGCGAGGCCACCAGCTGCCTGCAAAACAGTGGTGGGTGGTGCACAGCAGAGGCCCTGTCTTGCTACAGAATAAATAATGTTTTATCTGCTCCCCCCCATTTGCTGGAGGGAGATACGAACACAGGGGGCAGCAACCTGCCCAAAGCAAGTTACAGGAATAGCATTCCAGCACCTGCTCCGCTGTAGCAAGGGGGAGAAGTGGCACAGAGATGCACAGAACTTGGCCCTGCTCCCATGAAAGTCTGTGAAACGCACAGGAGCCTTGCCATTCACTTTAATGCCAGGTGCATCTCTCTGCCCCTGCATGTACACAGCAGAGAGGGGCAGAGCCCTGCAGAAAATGTTATTTTCCTCCTCTTACTACATTGGCTGCAATGCTGCCTGGGTGCTAAGTGCATGGTTACTAGGGGAGATACAGCAGGGACCATTTTTCCAGGGCACCCTAGAAGAGAGGCCTTTGGTCCTCCAGCAGGGCTCCTGTGAAAGTAAGAACCTGCAAGAATGTAAGAACCTCCATAACTAGTCCTAGCCTAAACCCACTGGGCTTCCAGTAAGGGAGCAGATTATCATGGAGAATGACATGGGTTTTCCAAATTCTTTCCCTTGCAATAGTTGACTGATGCTGCATGACCCCGGCCACTCCAGGCTGAAGGGAGTGAAGAGTAGCACATGCATGCATGTCCGGAGCAGCATCACCCAGCATCATGAGTCAAAAACGTCCAGCAAGTGATAGGGAAGTGCCTAGCAGTAGCAGTACCACTAGCAGAAAGAAAACCAGGAAAACCATTAATCTGGGTACTAAATTAGACATTTTAAAGTGTTTTGATACAGGCGAGCATGCAGTAGACATTGGCATTGCTCTAGGTCTTACTGTGAGAACACTTTGGAATAATGCCAACAAGATCAGGGCGAGTGCTCAGTGTGCAACACTGCTTAGTGCTACTACAATAAGTCAATCAAGAAGCAGTTTGCTGGAAAACATGGAGCGTCTTCTCTAACTGTGGATGGAGGACCAAAACCAGCGGAACATACCTCTGAATTTGCTAGTGATACAAGCTAAGGCAAAAAGTTTGTATGACAATTTGAAGAGAGAACAAGGTGAAGGATCACAGACAGAGAGACAGATGTTCACAGCATGTCGGGGATGGTTTGATCGGTTCAAGAGATGCTTCCACCTGCATAACATCAAGATGTCCGGTGAGGCAGCTAGTGCTGATACTGCAGCAGCTAAAAAATTCCCTGATTATCTCAAGAAAATAATTGAGGAAGGTGACTATTCCCCTAAACAAGTCTTCAATGTCGATGAAACAGGCCTGTACTGGAAGAGGATGCCTGAGCAGACTTACATTTCCCGAGAGGAGAAGACAGCACCCATATTTAAAGCAGTTAAAGACCATCTAACCTTGCTTTTAGGTGGTAATGCTGCTGGAGACTTGAACATGAAACCACTGACAGTGTGCCAATCTGAAACTCTACGTGCTCTCAAGGGATTTTCAAAGGAACACCTTCCAGTCATTTGGAGATCCGATAAGAAGGCATGGATAACTGGAGCTATTTTTTCAGAATGGCTGACTCTCTATGCCATCCCTGCGTGGAAGGAATACTGTGCCAAGGAAAATCTTGATTTCAAGATTTTATTGCTTTTTGATAATGCACCGGCTCATCCAATCACCCTGGACGACCTGTGAGAAAATGTCAAAGTTGTCTTTCTGCCACCTAACACCACATCACTGATCCAACCCATGGATCAAGTAGCCATTGCTGCATTTAAGGTGTATTATGTATGCCATACTTTTGACCAGCTCATCAGAGGCACCGATGGGGAAGGCAAACGTATGATTCAGCAATTTTGGCGTGACTACAACATCCTGAAGTGCATCAATAACATCGGTGATTCCTGGGCTGAAGTTACTCAGGCATGCATGAATGGTGTGTGGGAGAAGCTGTGGTCTGAATGTGTCAATGACTTAAAAGGATTTAAAGATGTTGTCCCAGCTATGAAGAAAGATATCCTCGGCTTGGTTTTGATGAGGTGGAAGAAGCCGGCATTACACAACTTCTGCAATCACACGGAGAAGAGCTAACCAATGAAGATCTGATGCAACTAGAGGTGACGAGAGCAATGGAAGAAGAGGGCCAAGAAGTAGAACCACCACCAACCCATCGAAATTTGACTGCCAAACATCTTTCTGAAGCTTTCCAAATGATTGAAGCTGGCTTGCAAATCCTGAGTGATGATGATCCTGACAGGGAATGCAGCTCCAAAGTGATTAGGGGGGTTGGTCATCTAATGACTTGCTATAAAAAAATTTACCAAGGAAAAAAAAAAGGAAAGCAAAACAATCTCTAGATGTGTTTTTTCGAGTTCAAAAAGTTCAGCAAGAGCAGCCAGACAATCCACCCTCTTCCACTCTCTGACTCCACCACCTCAACCAAGCTTCATACTCAGCAATGATCGCAGTATTAAATTGCTTGTTTAAAATTGTTTAAAATAATGCCTTTTGTCTGGCAAAAAAAAATTTCCCTGGAACCTAACTCCCACCATTTACTTTAATTCTTATGGGGAAATTGGATTCGCTTAACACCTTTTCACTTAAAGTTGCATTTTTCAGGAACATAACTACAACATTAAGTGAGGAGTTCCTGTAATACATTTTGGGGTTCTTTTTCTTTGCCTTCTGGATTCAGAATCTTTAGGGTTACATTTGGGTCATATTTTCAAACTTTTCTCTGTAACAATGAGGGCTAGAAATTTTATTTAATAAAAATGAAAGCTGTGATTCTCATGTAATCACTTGACTCCAGAAGCTGGGGCTTTAAATATTCCCACTAAATATTGAGAGACTTGTGATGAAATCACCAGAGTTGGCACCATTAATTTCTACTATTTACTGGTAGGTATTCTCCAAGGGCTAGATTGTGCCTTTCATGCACAACCCTCAGTAAGGTGGAGTGTCTAGCTGTGCTCTCCCAGGAGGAATTGTATCTCGGAGAATACGGTTCCTCAAAAGAAAATCTCCACTTGTTCTGGACGGGAAGTACTTTGCTAAAGCCTTTTTCAGGGTGCAACATATTGACCTCCCTTGCAGACATCCAGCCTCCAGTGACGTCTGGAGGAGAGGGAGTCCAGGCTCTGCCTACTTCCCATTTCTCCTCAGTTGCTAACTCCGAGCATATACCCTTTGTGTTCCTCCAGCACCTGGAGCTAAGATTTGTGTAGGCCTAATGTGACCATATGAAGGGGCAATAGTCAGTGACGAGGGGAAATCTTTACACCCACTAATTTCTTGTGTGGCCACATTAAGGCTAGTCACAATCTAGCCCTGCATAGGGCACTATGGTGTTATATATTCTGGAATCATCATCCAATTAATATATTCAAACCAAACAAACAAGAGTGACAAAAATTAACCAAAAACATTGATTTAACAATTAATATAAGGCAGCCTTGCAAGACGGTCAGGAAAATGTATCAGCCCAGACCCAAAAATCTACTTTCCCACCCCAGGCAAGTAGAACAGAATTTCCCAAGGCCGATATAAAGGAAGCATAAAAACACAGCTTCTGGAAACACTCAGCTACCCATCTTCACCCTCCACCATCACACCCTGTCATCCCTGTGTGCTGGGACTGATGTGTGAAAGTCTTTTATTGCTAACTGTTTTGCTCCTGCTTTCTCTCCCTGCCTGTAGTTTGTGCAAAGTGATGATTAACCGCCGTAATTTCATGGGGGGAAACAAGCGGGAGTGATGGAATGAACAGAGGAGAGCAGCATAAGGAGGAGGAACCACAAGTGAGGATGGATAGACAGGCTGGCTCTTGAGAGACGGGGAAGAAGATCATTGTGGGTGGCAGGCGGGGGAGTGTTTTGATCTAAGTGTATGTGTGTGTGCGGCGGGGGGGGGGGGGGGGAGGGGGCTGAGAAAAGGCTGCAACTGGAAATTGTGATTTGGACTGTAAATTGAGAAATATGTTCTGCTTTCTAAGACTGAGAGTCCCTGCCTTGGTTTTCTCTGTAGTTGTTTCAGTTCTCTCAGATTGATTCTTTACTTTCATATTGAGGTCACAATGTTTTATTCTGAAGTGTTACTAATGTATATGGGCTGGGGAATGAAGGGCACACAGGGGTCTGTGCCCTTAGTAACAGATAGGAATAGGTGGTTGGTTCTGGGTAAAGGGGTCATCACACCCAAATCTTTTTCTTTTCCCCTCAGAGGTTCAAATAAACAAAATATTGTTTGCTGGTTTAGAAAATGTCAGATACCTTTGCAGTTCCATGTGCACGAGCTTCTTGAACCTTTGCCTGCCTGCCTTTTGCTTTGCATATCTTTGGGGGTGTATGGCCTTTTCTAGAGACTTTTCAGAGAAGCTGGATCCATTATAACCGTGCTTATGTAGGACCTAATCCTGCAACTACATTTGCGTGGGCAGACTCATTTTCCAATACTGAGCCCCACGGAAGCCTGTGGGGCTCCATATGAGTGTGACACTCTGTACCCCAAAGTAGCACCCTGACACTCCAATATTTCTTAGGTAATCTACTTTGATCTGTACACTTATTACTTATAATCACTCAAAAACTATCTTGCTGTGGTTAATATATCTGTTTTATACTTTACCTAAAAACAGTGTGGCTTGAGTGAAGTGCTTGGAAAACCTTAGCTCAGTTAATAATAGCTGGTGCAGGTCAACTTTCCTCTGTAAAAGTGGTGGACTAGGTAATAAACTTACATTGGTCAGGCTTTTGACCAGGGCAGGATGCAAGGCTAGGGCCTGTGGGGAATTGGCTGGAGCCTCTCTCTTGTTGGTTTATGAGTGGCTGGCAAGAGCATTCATGTCACTTAGCGGGGGGCTTTCCTGCCCGTGAACGTTTGTGTGAGTGCAGGACCTGGAGAGGATTGCAGCGTGTCACATTATCACAGTGTGAGTGGGAGCCCAGGTTGGTGAGACAGAGGGCTCAGAAATACCCCAGTTCCAGGTTGCATACTGGGAACGCCCATCACAGTGGGCAGATCATGTACGGAGTGCTACTCACTTCAGGACAACTCTGTGTAGGTACAGAGGTCCATCTGGGCGGCTGCAGGATGAGAGCTTTGGTTGATAATTAAAAAGGAGTCTAGAAAAGGGACCCATTTCAAGGTAATCAGGAGGAAATTCCTCCCCACTTTCCTGTTCTTATAAAGGGAGAATATGAAAAAGGAATGCATTGTGCTGTTTGATAGCTTTGTGTATAAACTGTGCAGTACTTCATGAAGCAGTATCCTCAGGGTCCATTATAATGCAGATGTGATATACACGAGTATAAATGAGCATTAGTAGTTATCTCCTGCTAGAGAGCAGAACCTATTTGTTTCCTATTATGACCTTGAATTAGGCAGATGTACAATCATGTACACCGTATTGGAAAGTGAATCTGGGGGAGGGGGACAGAAGATCATTCAAGGCTCACATTGCCTTCATAGAACTTTGAGTCTACATGTGTTTTTTTTTTTAAGGCAAATAACCTATTACATGGCATAAACTAGCATTACTATATGCAACATCAATCAAGACTTAGCAAATGCTGAGATAAGATTTAAAGTTTCATCTTAACTTTTCCTCTTGTGCTTATGTTTCTAAGTGTCCTCCTTCATATCATTATTAGCCAGCTGTCAATGTATACAGTATGCAAACTGAAATCTCTTACAAAATCTTACACGTGAAAAGTTTTAGCAGTGCTTGCAGTTTTGAGACTGAGCTTGAAGTTTTAAGACATGAGATCTACCAGACATGCTGATAATTGGATAGGAAGTTTATTTCTTCTTCTTCTTTTCTTTTCATATATGCATGTACAAAAGTTCTGCTCTGAATACATGGAAATTAGGTTTGGGATATTGTTGAGTTGTTTCCCTCCGCTCACACATGCAGTATCAATGTTTGTCACAAACCTGTTTTAAAAAAATCTCAGTCAGCTGCGACAAAGCAGAGAAATTTTCAACCAAAAAGGCATTTGTTTGAGAAAGCTGTGAGCCATTGAAAAATTAGGGCAATTAAGGAAGTTGGATCTCATCCTTAACTATGGCAGCGCTAATGATACCTATTATAATATATTACATGCAGTAAACTACGTTAACACAATATTAAGGCTGCAAAGCCAAGTGTTAAAAAATGCTAAGACCAGAACACATTATTTGCTTGGCTCCCAATCCGGTGCACCATTCCTTGAGTCAAAGGGGAGATGGAGTGAGAGAAGTGGGGGGGGATAGCTCAGTGGTTTGAGCATTGGCCTGCTAAACCCACGTTTGTGAGCTCAATCCTTGAGGGGGCCATTTAGGGATCTGGGGAGTTGGGGATTGGTCCTGCTTTGAGCAGGGGGTTGGACTAGATGACCTCCTGAGGTCCCTTCCAACCCTGATATTCTATGATTCTAAGGGGGGAGGGACTGCTGCATTCTTGCCACTCTCCTACCCTCTCCCATTCTGGAGCTCTTGCTTTTGACTACCATTTCGAAGGCTCATGGGATGTACTCACTGCAGATGAAATTTTCAGAGATTTTCCCAGTAAATCCCCAATAATCTCTACTGAGCAAGTACAAGTGAGGCTTTTAACTTGACCAAGTCTGGATGGTTTTCCATGGAGACAGCAAAAGGCATTCTCTGACTCTGGCACTATCCTCTGACAGATCTCAAACACTGGCTGCCAAGCAGGGAAGCATGAGAGCTCTTCCAAGACAGAGGCGTTGGGACGGGGAGAGGAGGAATAGTTGAACCTGTTTTTCTCTATGCTCATTGTCAGAAAGGACCCAAACTTTTTCATTAAACCGTTTAAAAAATATGTTCAGTCTGAGGCAGAAAACAGGTCTAAGAAAATTTCAGACAAGTGGATAAAGTTGGACAGAGTTATAAGGAACTGAAAATAGAAAGTGTCAGGCAACCTGAACTATGGATGATGCTATCATCTCCGTCTGCAGTTACAATCAGTGATGGCTTAAAAAGATTTTGTAAATAAAATATAGCATAAATGTTAGTGTTCAAGGTAGGAACATTGTTCTTTTCTGTCTTGTAGGGGTTTATTTATTTCTTCATACAACAATACTGCAAACTAAAGCTGAAAAACCTTTTACTTGAATGACCAGAAATGCACTGACAGCTCACTTGATTTAGGCGGGCCACTCGCAAGCTAAGGGTTTTACAGCTTAATGTGTTACTTTGAGCTCAGTTGATAATGTGCTGGGAAATTCAACCACTGTATATTTGCTAACATAATAGTAAATATTGTTTGTTTTCTCTTGTTATATAAATAAATAAAATGATTAAACTTTAAAACATTACTCCAAAGAGGTCTGAGAATGGTTCCCATATTTGTGAAAATATTAAAATCTATTTTTTCCCCCAGGGACACAGTCTCCTCATCTATCCCGATAAAGCAAAAGGTCACAGAAAAGGCAGTCTGTTCTGTTCCAGTGCTCTTTGTTATATTTAATTGACAAAGTGTTGAATGCAGAATGGAGCTTTATATTTCATTAAGGTATGGAGACACTTTGGCATTGATAAAATGCTACTGTACATTCATCTATGCCACTCAAGGACTTTTGCTCTGTACTGTAGAAACACTGGGACATATTTTCAAAGTCAGGTATGCACTGTTGAAAGTGCAAATTTGCATAGGCTTAAATTCCTGGATGTATCCAAATGTCTGATACTTTTTATTTATTGATCTAAATTGCCTATCCCGTGAGCAATATACACTGGTACAAGTATGAAATATATAGAAAACTAAGGATAAAATCAAAAAATATTCTTGTCCATACTCATCAAGCCAAGCGTTAAAATATAAGTTACCAGCAAAAGAAAACCCACTCTCATCCAATCCATCCAAAGTCTAAACCTGTCCTACCAATAGAAACTGGGGTGAGGAGGGGAGGGGGAGACTAACCTTGAAATGGATCAAGGGGTGAAGGGAATGTGTTCCAGAGTCCAGAACCACTCATGGAAATATCCTGTCATAAACCCTCTCCTTTTTAAATTGAGGGCCGTAAACTGTAGCCCCTCTGCTGATCACTGCTGCAGCAGCATTGTGTGAGGAGAGAGGTGGTCTCTCTGGTAACCAAACAACGTAAGGACTAGCAGATCTAAACGAACACCAAAAACTAACTGGTAGCCAATACAAACTACACAGCACAGGTGTAGTATGTTCCCAGTGTTAAGAATTACTGAATAGACTGACAGTTACATTATGCATCAATTAAAGTTTCTAAACAGTCTAAGGGTGTAACTGTATTTGTCCAGGTATATTGACTTTGAGTATGTAAGGCAATTGCTGGCCCCTATCTCTTAAACTCTGGCCTAATCCACAGGTCTCTTTGGCTGAAGAAACCCAGACAAAAGACACAGCATAGGACTGATGAATGAGGTGATGGGATGGGGTGAGGAGTAACTGACCAATCTCTTTTGATTGTTCAAGCAGAGTTAAATATACCAAGTAGCACAAAGAACAAAAAGTGAAAAACCAAATGTCAGTTTTAATAACCTAAGGTGTTAGTAAGAGAAGCAAGAACTTTTTAAAGACATTTTATGATGACATTGGCTCTTGCAGACATTCTCTGAAGCCATCTGCCAAACTGTGAAGTCTCATTTCATTCAGAGCGCTCTCTTTGTACAATACCAGTTCTTTGACTCCATTGATCAAGCATACACAGAGCTTTAGTCTCCTCTCGCTCACATCAGTTTAACAACAGTGTTACTCTACTGACCTAAATGAAGTAACTTCTGATAGACACCAGTGTGAGTGCGAGGAGACTCAGACTCAAACTCACTGAGCTGAAACATTTCAGTACAAGTCACGCAACTGAATCATCCTATAATTACTCAGAAAAGCTTTGAGGCTGAAACCCCAATGGTAACTCAAACTCAGAAGTTCTGGCTTCCTCTCGCCAGAAACACTACAAAGGGTTACACATCCTACTGTGTGACAGACATCATCTTCCTTTCCAAATGCAAACAGATGGACATCGTACCAAAAGGACTGAAGGTAAAAAATCCATTACAATCTACATACCACACAGACTATGCTGACAGCTTGTGCCACACGCTCTCAAAGAAACTGCGGAATCACTTGATCAACATCCTCTACAGCAAACAGGGAAAGATTAAGAATGAGCTCTCAAAACTGGATACTCTCATAAAAAACCAACCTTCCACACAAACTTCCTCGTGGCTGGATTTTACTAAAACTAGACAAGCCATTTACAACACACACTTTGCTTCTCTACAAAAGAAAAAGGACACTAAACTTTCTAAACTACTACATGCTACAAGGGGCCACAGCAATGGTTCCCTCAACCCACCCAGCAATATTGTTAATCTATCCAACTATACTCTCAGCCCAGCAGAAGCAGCTGTCCTATCTCGGGGCCTCTCCTTCTGCCCCTCCACCCCCACGAACATGATACAGTTCTGTGGTGACCTAGAATCCTATTTTCGACGTCTCCAACTCAAGGAATATTTCCAAAATACCTCTGAACAACATACTAATCCACAGAGGCCTCCCGACCAACATTACAAAAAGAAGGATTCTAGGTGGACTCCTCCTGAAGGTCGAAACAGCAGACTGGACTTCTACATAGAGTGCTTCCGCCGACGTGCCCGGGCTGAAATTGTGGAAAAGCAGCATCACTTGCCCCATAACCTCAGCTGTGCGGAACACAATGCCATCCACAGCCTCAGAAACAACTCTGACATCATAATCAAAAAGGCTGACAAAGGAGGTGCTGTTGTCATCATGAATAGGTCGGAATATGAACAAGAGGCTGCTCGGCAGCTCTCCAACACCACTTTCTACAAGCCATTACCCTATGATCCCACTGAGAGTTACCAAAAGCAACTACAGCATTTGCTCAAGAAACTTCCTGAAAAAGCACAAGATCAAATCCGCACAGACACACCCCTGGAACCCCGACCTGGGATATTCTATCTACTACCCAAGATCCATAAACCTGGAAATCCTGGGCGCCCCATCATCTCAGGCATTGGCACCCTGACAGCAGGATTGTCTGGCTATGTAGACTCCCTCCTCAGGCCCTACGCTACCAGCACTCCCAGCTACCTTCGAGATACCACTGACTTCCTGAGGAAACTACAATCCATCGGTGATCTTCCTGATAACACCATCCTGGCCACTATGGATGTAGAAGCGCTCTACACCAACATTCCACACAAAGATGGACTACAAGCCGTCAAGAACACTATCCCCGATAATGTCACGGCTAACCTGGTGGCTGAACTTTGTGACTTTGTCCTTACCCATAACTATTTTACATTTGGGGACAATGTATACCTTCAGATCAGCGGCACTGTTATGGTTACCCGCATGGCCCCACAGTATGCCAACATTTTTATGGCTGATTTAGAACAACGCTTCCTCAGCTCTCGTCCCCTAACGCCCCTACTCTACTTGCGCTATATTGATGACATCTTCATCATCTGGACCCATGGAAAAAAAGCCCTTGAGGAATTCCACCATGATTTCAACAATTTCCATCCCACCATCAACCTCAGCCTGGTCCAGTCCACACAAGAGATCCACTTCCTGGACACTACAGTGCTAATAAACAATGGTCACATAAACACCACCCTATACCGGAAACCTACTGACCGCTATTCCTACCTACATGCCTCCAGCTTTCACCCTGACCACACCACACGATCCATCGTCTACAGCCAAGCTCTGCGATACAACCGCATTTGCTCCAATCCCTCAGACAGAGACAAACACCTACAAGATCTCTATCAAGCATTCTTACAACTACAATACCCACCTGCGGAAGTGAAGAAACAGATTGATAGAGCCAGAAGAGTTCCCAGAAGTCACCTACTACAGGACAGGCCTAACAAAGAAAATAACAGAACGCCACTAGCCGTCACCTTCAGCCCCCAACTAAAACCCCTCCAACGCATTATTAAGGATCTACAACCTATCCTGAAGGATGACCCAACACTCTCACAAATCTTGGGAGACAGGCCAGTCCTTGCCTACAGACAGCCCCCCAACCTGAAGCGAATACTCACCAACAACCACATACCACACAACAGAACCACTAACCCAGGAACCTATCCTTGCAACAAAGCCCGTTGCCAACTGTGCCCACATATCTATTCAGGGGACACCATCACAGGGCCTAATAACATCAGCCACACTATCAGAGGCTCGTTCACCTGCACATCCACCAATGTGATATATGCCATCATGTGCCAGCAATGCCCCTCTGCCATGTACATTGGTCAAACTGGACAGTCTCTACATAAAAGAATAAATGGACACAAATCAGATGTCAAGAATTATAACATTCATAAACCAGTCGGAGAACACTTCAATCTCTCTGGTCACGCAATCAGAGACATGAAGGTCGCTATCTTACAACAAAAAAACTTCAAATCCAGAGTCCAGCGAGAAACTGCTGAATTGGAATTCATTTGCAAATTGGATACTATTAATTTAGGCTTAAATAGAGACTGGGAGTGGCTAAGTCATTATGCAAGGTAGCCTATTTCCCCTTGTTTTTTCCTCCCCCCCCCCAGACGTTCTGGTTAAACTTGGATTTATGCTGGAAGTGGCCCACCTTGATTGCCATGCACAGTGTGGGGAGAGTGGTCAGTTTGGATGAGCTATTGCCAGCAGGAGAGTGAGTTTGTGTGTGGGGGGGGGGGGCGGGGGGTGAGAAAACCTGGATTTGTGCTGGAAATGGCCCACCTTGATTATCATGCACATTGTAGGGGGAGTGGTCACTTCGGATGAGCTATTACCAGCAGGAGAGTGAGTTTGTGTGAGTATGGGGGTGGGGGAGTGAGAAAACCTGGATTTGTGCTGGAAATGGCCCACTTTGATTTTCATGCAGGTTGTAGGGAGAGTGGTCACTTTGGATAGGCTATTACCAGCAGGAGAGTGAGTTTGTGTGTGTGGTTTTTGGAGGGGGGTGAGAGAACCTGGATTTCTGCAGGAAATGGCCCACATTGATTATCATATGCATTGTGAAGACAGTGGTCACTTTGGATGGGCTATTACCAGCAAGAGAGTGAGTTTGTTTGTGGGAGGGAGGAGGGTGAGAAAACCTGGATTTGTGCTGGAAATGGCCCAACTTGATGATCACTTTAGATAAGCTATTACCAGCAGGAGAGTGGGGTGGGAGGAGGCATTGTTTCATGGTGTCTGTGTATAAAATGTCTTGTGCGATTTCCACAGCATGCATCCGATGAAGTGAGCTGTAGCTCACGAAAGCTCATGCTCAAATAAATTGGTTAGTCTCTAAGGTGCCACAAGTCCTCCTTTTCTTTTTGCGAATACAGACTAACACGGCTGTTACTCTGAAACATCCTACTGTAACTCCCGTCCCATTACAAGCTGTAGCTATCAACAGATCATCCTGTATCTGGAATTACTTTCACCCACTGACAAGACTAAGTTCACCCATATACCCCAATTTCTGACAAAGGTTTCTGCATGCTCTAGTTATGCTAGCTGTAGCAACACAATTATTTGCTTTAATTCACTGTCATGAATTAGCTCCTTACCTTCCAGGGGCATCTCCCTTTTCATCAAACCAAATTTCCTCTCCTGAAACACCAGTGAATGAAGACTTTATGAGGAATTCCAAGAGTTTGCTGCCATCAATGGGCGTCATGGCATCACACAGCCCAACATGTCCTGGGCAAAGGGAATGATGCATATTTTGTAGGCCATGAGCCATAGCATATATAGCATTGATGACAAATCCCATCTTACTGTCCTGGACATAGTTTTCTTCTAAACTCTCATTGCCTACAATAAGAAAAAAACAAACATTACCATAAGACAGAAATTAAATAATTGCAGGGACTCATGGAATGAGGAGGAGGGCAATTTACACGATTTTTCAAAACATTAGTTAGCTCATTTCTCTTAAATACTTTTGAAGCATAACAATAAACCTGGTTGGGAATTTTCCAACTAGTTTTATTTTTTTGTTTGAAAATGTGAATTTCTCAAGACTGTTTGCAAGAAAGGGATGTTTTCAACAAATCTCCTGATTTGACCTTTAAAAAAAACATTATGAAACTGTTGAAACTTTGAAAGGAAAAATTTATTTATTGATTAGAAACAACTTTCGTTTGAAATTTTAATTTATATTTTAAAAAGGTTAAAACAATGTTCTGAAATTATTAAAACTAAATGTTTCAAATGATCTCATCCATTTTTTTTCTGGATTATCTGTGAAAATTTTAGATATTTTGACTTTTCGTCCTGTTTCGGGATAGGAAAAAAATTTCTAAAAAATCTCAAACTTGTGCAGAAAACTCCAGTCTAATAAACAAATCTAAATCAGCATAATCTTAAAAAAAAAAAGATACTGAAAAGAACTCATACTCACTGCAGAAAAATGGATAACTATTTTTTATACAACAATTTAAAACACTAGTCCACATGTGCCATGTTGGATTGCTGTAGACAATAAATAAAAGTTCTCGATACCCAAAGATTTTTTATGTGACTGAAGTGTAAAAGGTGCTGGATGGATTAACAGGCATTGAAGTCTCTCTCCATAGAACAGACACAACATAGCAGTGAAAGTTTTCCCCACACGTGACCTTCCGATCTGAACCACTGACTTTCAGGACGCTATCAAGGAATGTCCTGATCCTGATTGTGTTTTGTGTGATGCAAACACTAATAGGAAGTAGACTACTGCTACTATTTTCTGTCATGAACTACTGAAAAGCTATCAGCCAAAACTGAAAGCCTCTATATCTCTTTCCCACTCTCCTGAGTCATACTGATCCCTGGAGGGTGTTTTTACCTGTAGATGTCCTACCACCCTACCCAATGTCTAATCTCTGCCATCCAATTTCTCTTTGTCCACAAAAGGCTTTGGCTCCACTAGGAAAAAAAGATATGTGAGCTACCATGTGTTAACTGATGTGTTAAAATCCTAGTGTGAATGAAGCAGTTGTAATGTGTGTTAGCATGTCAAGTAAAGCCATGGGAAGGGAGTTATCTTGACCTGCTAACATATTAAAAGTACACCTTTTCTCCTAGTGTAGGCATGGTCCAATTTTCAAAGCGGACAATGAAGCTGATCCTTAAATTTCTCCCAGGAAGATGCTCTGATAAGGCAGGCATTCCCCCTACTTCCCTTCCTCACCATCACAGCTCAGACATGTAACCTGGTGATATGTTGGAATGATATCATTTCAAAAACAGAAATACCTGGGTTTCCTTGGGCATGGGCCTCCCTTAGTGTAAGGACCCCATTTATATTGGTAAGAGTGTCTAGTTTCAATAGCTATTCTGCAGTATTCTGATTCCCAAGTACAAGAATGAGCCAAGTAATAACTGGTTGGAATGGCAAAGAAAATAGTGTTTTGAAGGTCACAAAGTGCGGGAAGCAAGTCATGTGTTTCTCATGCTGCAGGGGATTTCACCATTATTACAAGCACCAACCACCTGCAGCTGCAGCCAGCGATATATTTCAGAGATGCAACATTTCTTCTAGTTTCCATTCAAACAGCACACAGCCAACACAATGACATCACCAGAAACATAGTGAGAATAGAAATTTTACAAGTAAGCACATAAAATGTCTGCATAACTTATACCCTGTGAAATTATAATATATATTTCAGGTCAGTGCAGATACATTAGAACATGTACCGCATGCAAGAGGTATCACATGATCTAGAAGTTATCTCAGCCAACTCCAGTGAGGGGTTTGATTATATTTTTACCCAGCAGGCAACAATATCCATTGTCTTTAAATGTGCCTTGTCTCTGGATTAGCACATTGGAACAGAAGCACCAGACAAATGCCACTTACTTTACCTTCCTTTTCTATTAACACAAGATGAGTATTGTCAGGGCTGTCCTTAGCCATTGTGGTGCCCTAAGCAGCCCCCATGTTGGGGGGGGGGAGGAGGAGCTGCACCCAAGATCTGTGGGGGTCAGGAGCAGGCTTGGGGGCAGGGGGGAAAACCTCCCCCCAGCATGAGCCAGCAGAGTGGAACGGGTTGGGGCTGGGTCACTCCACTTCCCGCTGACTGGTGAATGCAGGGCGCGCCTGACCCCTGCTGCAGTCCCCTGGGACATAGTTCTGGGGAAAAGGGGGAGTGGGGGTGTGGTGGGGGTGCAGCAGGGGTGTGGGATTTGGGGAAGAGGCGGGGGCAGCTTTCCTGGCCGGCTCAACCGGCTGGGGGATCAGGCTGGCCGCTGGAGCAGCACGCAGCTCCATAGGGCACCAGGAAATTTGAGGCAATTTGGTGCCCCAAATTTCCTGGTGCCCTACACAGCTGCGTAGTTTGCATATGGGTAAGGATGGCCTTGAGTATTGCCTTCATCCCTCTTTGTAAGAAAGATTTAAGGGAGTAAGACTCAGCACTGCAGTTCCCTGCGACTCAGTTAAGAGCTTTTAAGTAGCTCTCAGAGTGGAGATGCACAAGGGAGACCAAAATGGCCCAGGGAATGTTGGAGTAGAGCTTCAAGCCTGCTTAGTGGTTCCTGCCCTAGTGCGGCACCATCCTGAGCTTCCTTTCTTCTTCATCAGTTAAACAATAGCGCCCAACATTTCAAGTGGCTAAAGCGGGACACAGTGCCATGTCACACAACCAATCAAATTTGCTCCATCCAGGCCTCCTTAGACAGACACAGAGGGACGACTGGTCCAAACTTGAGTTGCTCTATGACCCTGTGCACCAGGTTGCAATGCCACTTCATTTGGGGGCACCCTCACAAATGGGGGACCTGAGACAAATTGCCCTGCAACCCGGAGAAGTGGTTTGGGGGCATCACAGCAGGACAGTCCCGTGAAACCTGGGACTGCTCGGAGGTCTGGTGAAACTGAGGGAGAAAAGAAATAATTTAACGAACTTTTTGCTATCCCAGCTCTAGAAGACTGCTTCTTGAAGGAGCCAGTGTCAAAATCTATGTATTTCAAATTTTCTGAAATAAAGTATTTGGTTGGGATGATAGTGGGAGACACTCAAACATGAGACAACTTGCAAACATTTTAAAAGAGAGACTCTTTTTAAAAGACTTCTAATCTGGAAAAGTATGTGCTCAATTCTCTCATGACTTTCAGAGTTAATGCCATTTACCAATGAGATTTAACTGTAACACTGGAGAATATGAGGACTCTCCAAGGGAGTCAAAATAAGTTTTGCACTGGAGCTCTGCTTGGAGCCTTAACTCTGAAGAATCTATTTCCTATTTCTAATAGTGCATTTTACTCTTCAAAGATATCTCGTGTTTTTCATTTATGGAAATAATTGTATTTCAACTGAAAACATCTGAAGACCTAGTATTGTAATTAATAATCCACTAATCAGTCTTACGGACAAAAGGGGATATCTCCCAAAAACCTACTTGTTTCTGTGTGAAGCCACATGACTGTCTAATCCTATTTCTTCATTATAAATTTCATGTACATTATGCGTTTGAGTTTGTAAAAAATCTGTGGCACAGACAACTACTCACAGAAAATGTTGTTTCTAACAAATTGAGGACAAGCAATTTTGTCTCTCTCTTTTTGCTAGAGATAAAACTCAGATGTTAATTTAGCCTCTTTTAAATCTTTAGAGAGCAGCTTTTTAATCACAGTGTTTTCATGAAACAGATAAAACATTCTATTTATGGTGTTTTAAAGTTGTCATTTTTACCTCACCTGTATATCAGCATTTAATAAGCAAAAACATCTCTCAGAAAAACTAGTGATCATTTGATTGTGTGACATGTGGGCTTCATCTTCCCCCCTTCGCCCTCTGACAAAAGATCATTAGTGCACACTAGTTAATTTGAACACTTGAAAGTGTCTGAATCAACATTAAAAAAGGAAGTGTTTTTGTTATTTTTTTAGAAGCTTTAGCTTTCACCTTTGTAAGCAAAGAATTGTGATTTAGATTCTTGCAAATCATGTGAGTCCTGGATTAATTGAAAACACTTGAATTAGGTCATTATCTTTAGAATGACCATGAAGGATTAAAGTGTCCTAAAATTTCTTCTTCATGCTATTTCTAGTAGTGTTGATCTTCTTTTATGTTGCTTCAGTGCTGTTTTGAGTGGTTTTTTTTTTATCACGTCCTGGTTTTGTTTGCTGGTTGCTTTTCGCCAATCATTTCCTTTTTCTTCAAGATAAAAACAATGTTCTGTTTGCACACAATGGGCACAGGAACCACTACGCAAATAACAGAATTTATATAGTAAGAGGAGGAAGAGAGAGGCCACTTAATTTAGGGCCTGAACCAACATCATTAAAGTCAGTGGGAATCTTTCTTTTGCCTTTAATGTTTGCTGAATCAGGCCCACAGTATCTTCTATCACAGGGGTCAGCAACCTTTCAGAAGTGGTGTGCCGAGTCTTCATTTATTCATTCTAATTTAAGTTTTCGCGTGCCAGTAATACATTTTAACATTTTTAGAAGGTCTCTTTCTACAGGTCTATAATATAGAACTAAACTATTGTTGTATGTAAAGTAAATAAGATTTTTAAAATGTTTAAGAAGCTTCATTTAAAATTAAATTAAAAGGCAGAGCCCTCCAGACCCATGGCCAGGACCCGGGCAGTGTGAGTGCCACTGAAAATCAGCTCGCGTGCCACCTTTGGCACGATTGCCATAGGTTGCCCACCCCTGTTACATCAGATGCTTGCACAGCACTTTACAGACATGGATGAATTTAGTCTAACAACGTCCCTGTGAGGTAAGTAAGGAAGTAGCTTTATCCTGGAGCACATTGGATACCATGCAAATCATGTTTGCTATAAATTGGAATTACTAAGAAACTATACTCCTATTAAAATTATGACTAGGAGGGAATTATGGTCTAACACCTAAGGTAAAGCCCAATTAGCAAACCATAGGAATTTAGGGCATGAATAATTATTTCTTTGCAGTCCTCAATGAGGGTTCAGGGGAGGAAAGAGCTTGGAAGGAAGAGAAGGGTTGTGGAAATCTTCTTGTTGGGTCTCTGCTTAATACAAGTGAAATTAGTCAGCAAATAATTCTGAACACCACATTCATTTGATAAAAATCACAATTTGTTCATAGACCACTTATGCTCTGGAAAAGAAGTCAAGATTTATTGAATAAATTGTTACAAACTATTTGCCCAGCTGTAGTCATTAGTTCAAATGTTCATTAGTGACCAAAAACCATTACCATCTGTTGGCTGTTCAGTGACACACGAAGTGCCTTGATGGTCTTGCGCCAATTAGCAGAGATTACAAAAACTGCTATCGCAATTAGCATCTTTGCTGACAGTATCAGCAGAGGCACTGGGGCCTGAATGGGCCATGGAAATGATTCCTCCTCTGCTACCCAGTCTGTAGCCCTTCCAAGCCTCCAAAGTCTTGTGAACGGACAACATAGGAATTTAGCAATCAGAATTGGGGCTGATCGCAATTAATCGTGCAGTTAAACAACAATAGAATACCATTTATTTAAATATATTGGATGTTTTCTACATTTAAAAATATATTGATTTCAATTACAACACAGAATACAAAGCAGTGGTGGGCAACCTGCAGCCCGTGGGCTGCATGTGAGCCATCAGGGTAATCTGCTGGCGGGCCATGAGACAGTTTGTTTACATTGACCGTCCGCAGGCATAGCCGCCCGCAGGTCCCAGTGGCCGTGGTTCACCATTCCCGGCCAATGGGAGCTGTGGGAAGCAGCGGCCAGCACGTCCCTGTGGCTCACACCGCCTTTCCACAGCTCCCATTGGCCGGGAATGGTGAACCATGGCCACTGGGAGCTGCGGGTAACCTTGCCTGTGGACGGTCAATGTAAACAAACTGTCTCGCGGCCTGCTAGCGGATTCCCCGGATGGTCTGCGTGTGACCTGCAGGCCCCCCACCACTGATACAAAGTGTACAGTGCTCACTTTATATTTGTTTTTTATTACAAATATTTGCACTGTAAAAACACAAAATAGTATTTTTCAATTCCCCTCATACAAGTACTGCAGTGCAATCTCTTTATCATGAAAGTTGAACATACAAATGCAGAATTATGTACAAAAAATGCATTCAAAAATAAAACAATGTAAAATTTTAGAGCCTACAAGTTCACTCAGTCCTACTTTTTGTGCAGCCAATTGCTCAGACAAACAAGTTTGTTTACATTTGCAGGAGATAATGCTGCCCACTTCTTGTTTACAATGTCATCTGAAAGTGAGAACAGGCATTCACATGGCACTGTTGTAGCTGGCGTCACAAGATATTTATGTGCCAGATGTGCTAAAGATTCACATGTCCCTTCATGCTTCAACCACCATTCCAGAGGACGTGCGGCCATGCTGATGACAGATTCAGCTAGATAACTATCCAAAGCAGTGCAGATTGATGCATGTTCGTTTTCATCATCTGAGTAAGCCACCAGCAGAAGGTTGATTTTCTTTTTTGGTGGTTCAGGTTCTATAGTTTCCACATCAGAGTGTTGCTCTTTTAAGACTTCTCATTCTCCACACCTCATCCCTCTCAGATTTTGGAAGGCACTTCAGATTCTTAAACCTTGGGTCAAGTGTTGTAGCTATCTTTAGAAATCTCACATGGGTACCTTCTTTGCATTTTGTCAAATCTGCAGTGAAAATGTTCTTAAAATGAACAACATGTGCTGGGTCATCATGCAAGACTGCTATAAAATGAAATATATGGCAGAATGCGGGTAAAACAGAGCAGGAGCCATACAGTTCTTCCCCAAGGATTTGAGTCACAAATTTAATTAATGCATATTTTTTAATGAACATCTTCAGGATGGAAGCATGTCCTCTTGAATGGTGACTGAAGCATGAAGGGACATACGAATGTTTAGCATATCTGGCATGTAAATAACTTGCAATGCTGGCTACAAAAGTGCCATGCGAACGTCTATTCTCACTTTCAGGTGACATTGTAAATAAGAAGCCAGCAGCATTATCTCTCGTACATGTAAACAAACTTGTTTGTCTTAGTGATTGGCTGAACAAGAAGTAGGACCGAGTGGACTTGTAGGGTCTAAAGTTTTACACTGTTACGTTTTGGAGTGCAAATATGTAACCAAAAACATCTACATTTGTAAGTTGCACTTTAACGATAAAGAGATTGCACTTCAGTGCTTGTATTAGGTGAACAGAAAAATACTATTTCTTTTGTTTATCATTTTGACAGTGCAAATATTTGTAATAAAAGAATAATAATATCAAGTGAGCACTGAACACTTCGTATTCTGTGTTGTAATGAAATCAATATATTTGAAAATGTAGAAAAACATCCAAAATATTTAATAAATTTCAATTGGGATTCTATTGTTTAACAGTGCGATTTAAACTGCGATTACTTGTGATTAATTTTTTTGAGTTAATCGCATGAGTTAACCACAATTAATCGACAGCCCTAGTCAGAATCCATTTCAGCTACTTGAGTGAGGATGTCTAAGATTAGGGTATGTACAAACGCACTATAAAAAAATTGAACTATTTTGGAAGCACAGTAAGGGCTAGATCCTTGTATGGTGTGCAGTGAGACAACACGGAGTCTTCCAAGCTGGGCTGGCCTATGCAAGGACATGGCACAATTCCAGCTGCTGTGTTGACAAGGGTTCTGGGACAGCTCCCTCCTAATTCCCCTAGAGGAGTACGAACCCGCACAGGGGCAGGGATGAAGTGGAGCCATGGCTCGGTTATCTACCTCCTCTCTCCACCATGTACCAAAGTGTGCAGTACCCCATGAAGCAGTGGAACAATGTGCATGCTTCCCCATCTAGCAGGGAGCTGTGGGAGGCAGACTCCTCATGCTCTCTCCTGGACATTCAAATGCTGCATTGACATTACTACGCTGGTTTGTGCAAGTACTATCCAGCTAGCTCCTCTTGAGTATCTGATGCAAGGAGTGATGTGCTGGCTACATAATGTATCTGAAAATAATGGGAAGTAACAACCTACAAATATCTTAAGATTTCACACTGTAGGCCTTCCTGAAGTCCTAGACATAGTGAACAGTGTCAACCAAAGGCTGTGAACCAGAGTGGGCCTGGTCTTGGCAAAATAACGCCACATTAGGTATTAGCCAACACCAAAGTAAACAGATTCCTGACTGGAGAGGATGGTTCAAAAACACAGGTCTATCAGGCAATTATGTAAACAAAATCCCAAGAGGAACACACCAATCCCTCAGGTAAGGATGGGATGACAGGATAATGGATAAGGATGTTTTGTTCCAACGAGCAGGTACAAGGATAAGGGTGGTAACTAACAATGTCTGGAATGTAATTCGGAGCCCTGGGTGCTTGGGACCCCTGCAACGAGCATGTGCTGCGGACCTGTGGGATTGGTTGACGCTACGCACGGCTCATGCGGCGCCTCGTGGTCTCAGACGCCAGCCGATGATCCAGGGACATCTACATCGAACACATCACCGGCCACCGACAGTACCAGGAGGTGTGAGCCGGTACGACATCGTGCATCAACTATGGGAAAGGGACTGAGAGACTTTTTCCATTGGACCATATGAACTGGAACCATAAACTCACTGAACATTAAATCCCACCAAATGAAGGTAGATTCATCCTCATCATCGTATCCACTCATTATACTCCACACCTGAACATAGCCATTATATGGACAACACACCCCCATATTTCAATGTCTGTACTTTGACCCGTTAAACTTTTACCCCCAATCGGGGAGATTGCAGATTATGTATTCCTTACGCCACCCGCTCCTAAACTGAATTTCGCACCCCTTGATAATCTGTACCTTATTCCCTGATAACCAGAAACTTCTATGCTTAAACTCTGTACCGTTTTCTTTTTACTTCAACATCATCTTAATAAAATTATTAAATCTGTAACTTGTTTGTATTGATGTGTAAAAGGAGAAGTCATAGGAGGGGCAACTTTGCCCTCCTGTGTGTTAACGTACCTGTAGCTGTTATGGGGTGCTCGTACAGCGCTATGTCGGCAATAAACCTGACCGAGCAACTTCACCACCAAACCAAGCCCGCAGGCTGTCTTTACGGTTAAGACGGAGGTCTGGTGAAATGGGAAAGTGGCATTCTCTGCTAGCGCAGCTGACATTGGAGCTCCAGAAACAGCAGCACTTAGGAGTCTTAACGCTGCGGCAGCAACAACGCTGTGCAGCACGAACTCCACGCGTCACCGAGGATCGGATATACGTGTTTGGAGGGTAATACATTAACCTCCCATTGTGGCAACAATATAATCAGAAAAAAATGACTGGTGGAAAGTCTCGCTAAAATCTTTTTTCTTTCTCTACCCTCTTTTTTAAGCCAACCCTCTAGAAAGTCACCTTCCAAAATTTTCAAACCTGGTGCCTAACGTTAGACGCATAAATCATTATTTAGGCATCTAAATAAAAGTTGCCCAGTTATGAAAGGTACTGACACCTGTATCCTCCATTGATTTACTGAAATTTCTGCGTATTCTGCACCTTTAAAAAGAAGCAAGCCTCTTTTATTTAGGTGCCTAAATATGGATTTAAGATCTTATCTTCAGGCACGTAGATCAGAAAAGGTTGGCCACCCCACATTTCTCTGTTAGTTGTTAATTCCTTAAAACTCCTTCCTTTCTGCGTACTCATCAACAGTTAATCCTAAAAGTAACCCAGTCCTTCTAATATGTTTTACATGCATCACCAGTTCTTCCACTCTTACACCATTAAATATATTCATCTGTTCATGGATGTATCCCAATTTTATATAATGTAAGATACACAGACACACACGAAGTGCACACTAGTATAAAGTACATGTTTATATATCTCTATATATGTACTTATGCAAGTGTGCATTTCTTGTATTAAAGTATCCTAGTATCTATAGAATTCATATTGCAATGACAGTGGGAATCCTTTAAAATGATTAATATTTTATTGATCTGTTTTAGATAGTATAAGATATATATGTATGACACAGGGATAACTCTATGAACAGACCAATAAAAATATTAATGTTCTAAGTTTTCCATTGTTATTATGATGGGAGTTCTATAGATACTACGTTATTTTAGTGTGATTAATACAAGAAATGCATATTAGTGTAGAGAAAGTACATTATTCTCTACAACAAATGCTCATCATATCAAATTTCTTTTTTAAATTCTTAAATACATCCAATTCATTACTAACAACAACAATAAAGCCTCAATTAGATCTTCATGTCCAAATTGTACTGAGAGGTAGTTTTTAGAGTAGCAGCCTCTGAGGCAATTATGTCAATCACCCAAATATAGTCAGAATAATGCAGAGGGATTAGACTGTTGGGACAAAAGGTTCTTCTCTGTGCAAACCACTACTTCTCCATCTCTTCCAGCCTGCAGTTGTATGCTCAACTACCAAATCTTTTCCTTATCTTAATATTTTGGTTCTCCAAGTTACTGTTTGTTCTGTTAGATGGAAGAGCCAACTCTAGCTGTAACTACCCGAATATGAAAGGGAAGGGTGGGATTGCCATCTAGTGATTAGAGCAGGGGATTGAGAGCCTGGGCTGATAGGCTCTCTTGCTGATAGTCACTGACTGTCTCTGTGACTTTGGAATGTCCATGGCTCAGTTTAGCATCCGTGACATAAAAAAAATATTTATCTACCTTGCCAGGCTGTTGTGAAGTTTTACTAATAAGTATGCAAACTGCTATCAAACCCTTAGATGAAATGTACTCTAAATCCAAAATATTACTGATAATAAATATTTAGTATGAGCTTGGGCTCTGATCCCAGACAATGGGTCTTTTTATTGTCCTTGTAGTCTTCGAGCAACAAGAGTAGTCCCTTGATGTAACAGTTTACCCGTCTTCTTCCTACTTTGATGTCACTT
The DNA here is from genome assembly GCF_015237465.2 of Chelonia mydas. Lineage (NCBI taxonomy): Eukaryota > Metazoa > Chordata > Testudines > Cheloniidae > Chelonia > Chelonia mydas. The sequence continues at coordinate 107,269,194 of NC_057851.1, read as the reverse complement.
CCTGGGCAGCAGGTAAGCAGGTTGAGAAGAAAACTGACCATGCTGAGAGGGTGAGAGGAGTTCATGTGATTACTGAAAGAAGTCATAGAACAAGGGAGGGAAGATAGGTTATTTAGCTACTATCTAAAAAAACTATACTACAGATAAAACAGCCCAGTCATTGGTATTGCATGTTTATTATCTTTTTGATTGGTTGAAACTCCCTTACCTGTCAAAGCCGTAAAAGGATCAGTTATTTAAAAATGGGATATTTTCTTTAGCCCTGCAGGTGGCCTTCTGCATGGCATATCACCAACCTAAACAAAATACAACAACACTCTCCATAGTTCATCAAGCAGGTCGGTCCTTTGGCAAGAACACAGTAAGCACAGCTTTCTTCTGGGTGACAACATTCTGCAATCTGCAGACTCTGCCCTGAGTTTTGAAACATACTAAACTTTTGAAATCTTGTAGTGCTCGTGAAGCTATAAATGAAGTTAGGAAGACTGCAGGCTTCATTTGCAAGCTGTCTGGAAATGAAACCTCTCTCACTTACTTTCATTTCCATATTCCAAATTGTTCTTATTTTCCCAAGCTGATAGACTCTCTTACATTAATGCAATTATGTTAGATCTATTTCCCCCTTAAAAGCTATGGCAGAATTATAGTAACATTCCTATCAGCATTGATGGCCAGTGCCTAAATCAGATTTCTGCTTTTAAGTACATTGGGGACTGGTTAGCTGCAAATGGAGAAATTGATATAGGATGGCAAGTAAAGCTGCTGACCATGAGGAAAGTCTAGCACAGGACAAGTGTAGTGATTCATGACAACTGGATGCTTAAACTAGATCAAGGACATGCAAAACCATGATAAAACCAGCTCTTCTGGAAGGATCAGAGATATGGGCAACCAAAGAGAGGCACTTGAGAAGACTTGATGCCACTGAAATAAGACCCTGGAGGACAGTGAGGGGTGACATTGCTGGATCGCATGTTGCATGAGGTCATCAGGAGTGAGACCTATGTCTGTGGTTCAGAGAGAAGCTGCAGAGAGGAGCCTGAGATGGCATGGGCATGTACGAAGGGTATATGAAGTGAATCCTGTTAGGGAGGCATTTGAGATTAGCATTCATGGGCAGAGATCAAGAGGATGCCCAACAAAAGAGTGGGTTAGATGGTGTAAAGGAGGATGGAGTGGAGGAGGCATGAGCCTGGAAAAGACTGATCCCAGCAACCCAGTCTCAGTTAGCTGGGAAAGGGGAAGAAGAAGAAGCAGTAGTAGTGACACTCTTGATATTTTCTATTCTAAGTACGCAGAAATATTAGGTACTCTCAGATAACTGCATAGCAACCACTGGAAAATGTTGCCATTTAACCACGATTATAATAGTGTCTTTTTTTTTTTAAACTAAGCTTCAAAGAAAATAGGAAGCAATTGAAATGCAGGTCTTTCAATTGAACCTCCTGAAAGAGAAGTTACCTATCCAAGATATTTATACATGCTGGAGTATATATTATTTTTACTAGCAAAGTTGAATGAATACCTAATATCTCTTCTAGTTCCTGGAAACAGTTGCTTGAATTTAGAGGGGTTTTACTTTTTAAACTACACTTTCTCTCTCCTCCTCCTCCGAGATGATAAATTCCGTGTTTAAAGCAGACCAGAGTGTAACTCTGACTCTTACCAAAAATAGGTACTTAACCTTCAGAAAATACCATATTTGCTTCATTTGTACACATTTGCGACAGATGACTGATGCCTAAAGGTAAGAAGCTTGATATCCATTTTAGACCAACTTAAACAGCTGGGCACCAAAAGTGTCCTCAAAAGCACTTGGCAGGTTCTTTCAGGATATCCACGTTATCCTTTAGTTTTCAAAGGGAGGAAAAACAGATTTAAGTGCAAGCAGGGTTCTCTCTCACTGGGTCACAGAAGCAGTGAAAAAAATCATATTTAAATTTACTCTCTCAATCCCCCATATCACATTATGTAAGCATCGATTCCAAGTCTGTAACACTGGCCATGGGACTTTCAGAAAAACATCCAAACAGGAATTAATTCAGGAAAGACATACTCCAATTCAATCTTGATTTAAAAATTTCCAATGCTGGAGCTCGTTATGGATTTAAGAGCTTAGTGGCAAAAGTTCTGCGAAATGAGACTTGCATACCTAGTACAACAGTGCCACAAGTAAAGCTGAAACATCCATGAGGGGAATTGGTGTCAGAAGTTGCTGACTCACTAATTAATCAGACGCAGTGAGACTATGCCCTGTGCCTGTGCAGGAGGGCACAATGATCCTTTCCTTGATGTCTCCACCTATGAAAACGTCATGCACCACTTCAATCCCCCGAGGGTGCAAGTCACTACAAATGGAGTTGAGAGGTCCTGCCCCTGCCCTTGAACTGGCCAGCATGGCTGATTAGGGCTTAGAAAGGGGAGTGTAATGCACTCCTCCATGTCAGGGAGCTCCAGGAGGGATTATGTGTCCTTCCGCACAATCCTCCCCCAAGCCGCCTTTAGGGAGGTGCAGCTTCATGTCACCTCATTACAGGCCCATATGTAAGTTATAGAAATTGGCCCTATACATTTATAATTCCTTCCAGTTTGATTTCATTGAAATGGTGAGTGTACAGCTGTTTATTTCTATGCCTATGGTGTATGTGCGTGTGTTGATATTGTTTAATGCGTATTATAAGTTTGTGTTTGATATGCCCCTCAAAAATTGGTCAGATTTAAATTCCTCCACAGGCCCCTGGTTTTACAGATCCACAATTGTATGTTTTACAAGGCTGGAAGGAAGATTACTCATTGCTTCATTTTGATGCTAGACACTTTTGAAGTTATCATGATAAAATAACTGTGCAATACATTTAAAAACAACAACAGAAATATAAGAATTGGTAGAAATATTAGACATACAGTGTGCATCTTGGCATAGAAAAGACCAAACAAAGACATACTATTTTTTGAGAGGTATGAATACAAGCACCACAGATCTAGTCTCAAAGTGTGATAGATGTGACAAATGTGAGTCACAGAATACCTAACATCTGTACAACATTCCAGAACAAATTTGGCAAGGGTAGGAGATGATTTCTTAACTTTTAAGGCTTATTGTTTAGCCAATTCTGGCTGACTAATATAATTGCTATACTTTGAGATTAATTAATTAGAAAACAACAGAAGAGATACGGTCATTATTTGGAGACAATCGATTTCCATTTCCTGGCATCTGAGACAAACTTTTAAATAACAGTCCACCATAAGCTAGTAGCATGTTCCAGCAGTTTGCAAAGAAATGTCAGTTCATACATATTTGTCAACATTTTCACTGCTGCACCCATGAGTGATTAGTACCATTGTAAATGCAACTGTAGTAATGCACAAGCCAATTGTGTTTGCTGAAAACCTGGGGCAAATAATTCCAGACCACACTATCCTGCATCTTATAAACTAGCTGAGGAAGCTGTACAGATAGTTAAGAACCTGCTTCTAAAGGCAGTGGATAATCAATAAGATCCATAGTTGATCCTGCTGGGCTATTGAAACACAGAGGATGAAATATTGTGATTACCCATTGAAAAATGGATGGGATTGTTAAAGAAACTAATACCAAATGCTCATGGCCTATTACCTCAGGTCAAATATCCAGTTCTAATTAATGGATATATTCAAATCAAATGGCAGAAACAAAATCAGAAAGCAGCTGAAATCCACTACCAACTCTAATCTTGGGAAATCCATCAAAATGGAAAAAGTTTATGGTTAACAATTTGTTACTGTAATTTAAGCAACTGGAAAAGCTAAGACTAGCTAATAAAACATTAGATGATGTGTATTCTAGAAACCGGTGGCACAGAAGACAAACCAAACTGATTCCTGTCCCTTCCACGGAGACAAATAAAAATTATTAGGACTAGAATGGGACAAATAATTGACTAATTTTTCTTATAAATTGCTCTGTGTGCAAAACAGTCTACAAAGATTGGAAGTGTGCTATTCATTATTTGAAATTACTTAATTTTTTCAGCCAATAATTCTTGATCTGCAGATCATTACTGATCAGATCATTACTAATCAGTGCATATTTGAATTTGAAATGTGCAGTTCATCCTCTGTTCAGCAATATCATTTCATCTGATGTTTTCTCTGTTCCCTACCTGGATAACTTTTAAACCTAATCAGCAAGAACATACATTTTGAAATTGGAATGTAATATTTGAAATCCACATTATGATGACATGACTACACGGGGGCATTCGGTCACAATTATTATTTAGTTTTCCGATTTAAAATTCACATTTGACAAAAATTTGGCTAGTCAAGCTTCACAATCACTTTTCAGAAGTATTGGTGTTAGTGGAGCACTTTTACTAGAAGATTCACCAAAAATGAACACAAAGGGGGTTGTTGGTTGCTATAGTCAGCACAAGCCACACCATGCTATGGCACCACCATCACTTCAGCCTCAGTTTCCCCTGTGACTCTCCAATTAACTCTCACTCCCTGTGTTGCAGTTCATGTTTCCCTTTCTTGGGGCTGTTTATTAGACATAAATGTATTAAATTCTTCACCCTTTCAGCAGGATTACCCATGTCCTTTTAGTCTTTCCAGGACACCTCTGTATCTTGGTTTCCCCAGTTCATTTGACTCCCCCAAGACTCCATAGCTACTGCTGGTTTCAGAGCTTCTTATGGTAACAGACATCCGTATGGAGTCCCTTTGGACTATCGTGCTTTTCCTGTGCCTCTCGCAAGTCTCCCATTACTCTACCAGATCCTTTATGGGATCCTGCCCTACTCCCTCTGGGCAGGTGGTCCCATTGGCTCCACTCCAGACCCCAGACCTACACCAGGTCTTTACCATCCCCGTCCTTGACTGAGAAACAGATCCAACCTTTGTATTTCTTGCCTTCCTCATGTAATCAGTCACATGGCTCTGTGTCCTGACCCCCACTCCCAGCTTGGTCCTTTGATCCTTCCAGGATACTAAAAGTCTCAGAACAACTGTTCTTAAGGGAACCAGCCCTTGGATACATGGCTGGCAGACAATGGACCACAAATACCCTTAAAGGGGACAGACTGCCTTTTTAATTGCATAAACATAGTTAAAGTGAAATTATTTAAAAATAAAAAAAATGCCTGCCCAGCTTTAATTATGACTATACATTAGTAACAAAGTAAACCTATACACCAGACACAGATAGAAGTGTTACTACAAAACACAGTGATAATATACAAATCCACCAGAAACAGACTGAATTAGAACTGATTAAAGTAATGTCATGCTTTTCACATTACATCTGAGGCTTTATTTGAAGGGGAGAGGACTCAGAGTTCTGTAACCATGCTGTCGCTTTCAAAATGTAGGGCAACATTTTCAAACTTGGGTGCCTAAATTAGGAACCCAAATCCATATTTAGGTACCTAATTAGGTGGCTTGATTAATAAGTAAACTGCTGCAGATGCCATTGACCTCAGTGGGAGTTCTGGGAGATTCAGCAATTCTGAAAATCAGGCCACTTTTATTTAGGTCCCTAAACATAGATTTAGGAGCCTAATTTTAGGCATTCATGTTGGAAAATGTTGGTCTCAGTATCAATGGTAATGAAGCTTTCATAGTGATCATGCAATATGAAATTGCTGGATTGAACACACAAGTCAAAAATGGTCCATTTGTGTTATATTTTAAATACTTAACAAAATGCAATACTTCAAATGTTTAATGAAGGTCATCAAAGCAGTGGGAAATAGAATAGAAAGAGAACAGTAAATGTACGTTATTTCATTAGCCTAGCCTCTCTGGAGATCTGTGTTTCAATCTTGCTTACGGATCCTGAGTGCAATGAATTAAATAGTCTTATCTCAATCCATTGGTTTATATCACAAAACATTTGAATATTAGTTCACAATTATAAGTGTGTGGTCAGGCGATCCTGAGGACTAAAGAAGAAAGTGATGGAAACCTCATTTAAAAATTGGACAAAGCAGAGAACAATCTGATATTGGCAAGGGAGGGACTAGATAGCCTAATTGGTCTTTTTCCCACATTAAATTTCCTTGATCCTGTAAAAGCCTGAAGAATAGTCAGGAATGAAATACAGTTACATTTAATATAGGTTAATATTGGTTTAAATTAAGTTCTAAATCATAAGAACAAGAAAAGATACATAATTACCTTCACTACAGTTTGTTTCCCATTGCTACCATTGCTATTATTCTCTCCCTTTAACAGTCATTTAAAAAACCAACCCCCTCCTCCTCACCTAGACCCTCAATATTTAAAAGAGTTCCAACTTTAAAAAAAATATTTTGTTAATTGCGCTCAGACTGGTGAGTAATATACACTCTACCCACAAGCGGAAACACCTTCATCTCTATAGAATTCCCTTACGTGAGCTCCTTCTGCTTGAATGGATTGCTAGAAATTAGCAAATCGAGTATTCAGCTCTCTGAAGTGTTATTAAGTACGTAGAGCTCCTCAGATATCACTAACATTTACTTCCCAAAGTCTAAGAAACATTTATATTGGAGTGCCTTACTCCCTCCATGAAGGAAAAACATTATTATAGCATTTGTTCCACCCTATTTCACTGATGACAATACTATCGCAGGTGAAACCTTAGGTCTGGAATAGCTAGGTTGTGAGGAGTCACAGCTCTAGAACCTAGGGCTGCCAGTCCCTGAGGGTCTGCTGCATCCATGTGGCCACTCAACTGCTCTGGCAGATCCCTGATCTATGAGCCGTGAGCCAAGCACCACAGGCTGGCCCACCCACAGAGGGCCTGATTGGCAGTGCTCCTACGTCCCTGAGAAGTCCAGGAGCACTACTTAGGCAGTGGAGAGGGCACCAGGATGTTGTCTGTGCAATTAGGTGGATCCCCAGATGGCTGCTATGATAGACCCTTCCCTGTTGCTTTGGTTCTTGACTTCTGATCCTGGCTCTGCCCCTTGGCTCCAGCCCTATACACTAGGGCTGACTGCAGCTTTACCCACTAGGCCTATCTACCCATGCCCTGCCTGTGACATAGACTTCCTGAAACCACAGGTTTGCTTCCGGCAGGGTTGACTTTGTCCTTTGTCTTTATGAGATTGAACTACCAGGGACCGATGGCACAGGACAGTAGTGTCGCCAGGCAGCTGATATTGGAGTCACCCTTCACTTGCAGGGGGGTCAGGGCAGCTGGAGCGGCTTCAGCACTGAGTGGGCAGGATGGCCAGTGGGAAGCCGCTGCCTGACCCAGAAAATATCATGCTGGAGGGAATGGCTAGAGCCACTTCAAATCTAAGAGGGCAAGCTGGCCCCACCCACCATCAAAGACAATTTTTGACAGAGCTGGATGTAGCCCCCAATTTAATAGGTCCACTACATGACATCCAGCCCTGCTCCCCCTCCCTCTGTGCCCCACATCCAGCTCTGCTTCCCCCTCCCTCCCGCTCTACCTAAAATCCTTATCCCTCACCATTTACTCAAGGCTTCTGCCAGGCCCTGGGCCTGAGGGAAGCTTGCTGCAGATTCTGGCCAGAGGACCCACTGGGCAGAACAGGACAAGGATGCTGGCTGCGCTCCAGCAAGAGCACTCCCTCTCCCCACCTTATCCCTCTCTGCTGGCTCCAAGCTTCCCACATGTCCCTGGCACCAACGGGAACTACCACAGGTTCCACAGGCAGAGTTGGACCCAGGTGCCCAGTGACTAGAGTTGCTAATGGCTTGAAAGTATCTGGATACTTGGGGGTGGAGTCTCCCTTCCACTATGGTCCCTGTATTGTGCTATAGCAGTGTAAACATGCTGTGAAAGCCGCTTACCTGGCTAGGGGAGTGCAGGAACTGTGTAGTACAGTCTTAGGCCCTTTCACAAGTCCTGGTGTAGGGTGTGTGCGGAGGTGGTAGCAGAGTCCCTGTTCAGTAAACCCTTCTGATACATGTTTTGTGCGTAAAGGGCTCTCTATTTTGGTCTTTCTTCTTGTTGTTGTGGTAGTAACTTACAGACATCCTTTGCTCCTAGATTGAAGGGCTAATGACAACCTGAAAACTGGCAATCTCAGTATCACAGATTAGAGAAGAGTCAGATGAAAAAGGGAAAACACAATCCAACGGAAAAAAACCTGACTAAGTAAGAGTCTGAGTAAAGGCACTTGTATCAGCCTTCTCTTCAGATCAGTTACCTGGATTATGTCACCTGGTTTCCTTACTGATTTATTGAAAAGGGATATATCTAGGCTGACTACTCTGTTGCATAGCCTGCACACAAGTCTTATGTACAAAAACAAAATCAATACATTTTATTTTTGTGCACTTCTTTTTCCCAACCACTGGATTTATAGGATTTCAAAGAATTCACTGAATTCATACTGAGGAATGGTCAGGTATATGCCTACTGAATGTGAGAGCACAGATTATGGCTCTGGTGGTTCAATTCTGTAACAGGGGAGGCTGAATGTGGTGGAGCTAACCAGAGAGTGCACATTATTTTAGTCCATACATTGATATTTTAAGTGTTAAAACCCATCATGGAAATTATAAATACAAAAATTGACCCTGAACCGAGCTACACTACTTGCTGTTCCATGATATAATATTAACATATCTGCATGTCTATGCTGCTTACAAAGGTAATAGCTGCATATGCTTTATTTGATGAGTGCCTTATTTATCAATGGGATATCTTGTGGGTCTTAAAATTTATTTTGTGAGATTGTATCTTTGAGTGCCAGGAGGATCAACAATCTGGTCCAACAAGAAATTATTTGGGCAAATATGAGTTACCAGAAATGTGCAGCTGCTTTCTTCCAGATCCAGAAACACTTGATAAAAGACCAAGAGCTGAGACTGTTATCTGGCAATCAATGGCTTCTTCCACTAGTTACATTTATGATTTATCACAGATAAACACTTAATTAAGTCTCTCTCTCTTTTTAAAACCTAAAGATATCCTGCAGCTTTATCGGCAATAAAACAAGACTACAGCTGTCTTGTCTCACCACCTATAATAAAACCTTTGATTAAATAAAGTTACCATCTAGCTATCTCCGGGAAGAAAGTAGCCACAACCAACAGTCAAACTGAGCTGGAGAACTTTTAGAAACACTAGTTTTACTCAATAATTAACAAAGAATTCTTGTACAAATATGTTCTTTTACCACTGCCGATCATGCTACAAATACTGTGTCCCTGTTTCCTTGTACTCCCCTCTCTGTCTGTATCCATCTGTTGTCTTTTGTCTTATACTTAGCTGAAAGCAGAGACTGTCTTTTTGCTCTGTGTTAGCACAATGGGGGCCTGGTCCATGACTGAGACTTCTAGGCACTATAGTACAAATAATGAGTAATAATTTACCCAGTGAAGGTTACTTAAAGTTAAAGGCTTCTCAGATAATGCATACCATAAATAACTTACAGTGCATCTTTAACAAGTTTTACCCTATATGCATAGAAATAATAGAGCCAATAAGTAGCAAACTGTGCTGACACTTTGAAATTCATTTCAGTAACAACAGTATAGCACTAACAGAAAGCAGGATACATAAGTGAAATGATAGCTGAAGGAAAACCTACGTATAAAATAAGATTAGCACTATTGCACAAAACTAAGAGGAAGAAGCTTGAATTCATGTGGAAGGATTTTTCAACTATCAAATATATCATTGTTTTAACATTTGATTAAAATAGTATTAGAGTTTATCAAACTAAGTTTAGGTTATAAATAACCAGTGAAATTCAAAAGAAACCAGGATAAATTTTTGAATCAGAGGGTAAAATTCATGCCTGGGAGTGGCCAGTCAAAACAGTGCAAATTTTTACTATAAAATACTACAAGTGAATTGTTCACAAAGCAGCTAGAAATCATAATTATTCACAGAAATTATTCAGCAAATAATTCTCAGCAACAACTGTAAGAAAACTGATGTGCTCACAATTAGTTTGCCAATGGGAAAAGATATTAAATTCACTGAGAAAATTACTAATTTTGAATTATTTGCCAGCTCTTGTCATGCCAGAGAATGTCTATGTGCAGATAGATATGACCTTATTCCTTTGTTTCAGTGAATTATGTTATCAATTTTTGCATCACCTTATCATGCATGCTTTCTTTGTGAGTATTACACATTGGGGTGGAAGAAAAATATAAACTTAACAGTGTGGGAAAAAGAGGGGGAGAATCGCATAACTGATTGATCAGTTTTAAAGCCACTCAACCCTCCTTATGTTTTTTTCCTCCAGTAATATTTTTATAATCCTGGAAACAGGGCTGTTCAGAAAACAAACAATTTTGGGAGGAAAAAAAACGTTGGTGAATTTTGTTTCCTGTTTTTGTCAAAATTTCACTCTGACAGAAAATTTCTCACCCGCTATACCAGACAGTTGATTCATTCCACTTACATTGACCAACTGTGTTTGTACTTACTTATTCTATTAAACAAGGGGCAGGGATGCCTAGGTAGCCTTGGAAATGTTTTAGAAATGAAAAGATTGATGTCAGCAGTTCAAATGCAGGCCAAGCCTGGAGATGAAAGTCTAAAAGTCATTACCATACAACCAGAGACAAGGTTTTATTGGACCAACTACTGTTGGTTAGAGAGACAAGCTGCTCAGGCACACAGAGGGAAAGGTACTCCCGGAATCACAGCAAAATGCAGCGTGGAACAGATTGTTTAACATAAGTGGTTAGCACATATTGTAAGGGACCATTCAAGGTAGCGTGGCCCGCTAACATCTCAGCAGTCATACGGTAAAAAGAGGGGGTTAGTGGGTTATAGATTATTGTAATAAACCATAAATCCAGTGTGTCTGTTCACTCCATGATTTTTGGTGTCTAGCAGAGTAATGCATTTAAGCTCCCAGGCTCATCTTTTGAAAGTGTTGTGCAGGTTTCCTTTCAGGATTGATATAGAGTGATCATGTGAAAAGTGTTCCTCCACAAGTGATAGGGTGTTTTTGTCTTTTATAGTTTTCCTGTGTGTGTTCATTCAAGAGCATAGTGATTGTCTGGTTTCGCCCACAATAATCTCTCCGGAACACTCCCACACTAGGATCAACTTTCTGGACACCACCATCAGCTTCAAAAATGGAACTGTACAGACAACCATATACAAGAAACCCATGGAAAACCGCACCTACCTTAATAGATCCAGTAACCATCTCAATACAGCAAGAAATCTGATATCTACAGCCAGGAACTCATGTACCACAGGAGAAAGTCTAGAATATACACCTTAGTACACTTAAAACCGCCTTCACCAAACAAGGACATGCCACCAGAGAAGTAGATCTCACCATGGAACAAGACACCCAAATACCTGAGAGAACCCACTTCAATACAGTAATGAAACCCCCTCTGACTGCATACCCCTCATTGTCACCTACCACCGCACACTGGAACCCATGTGGGGCATCATCAAACAACTACAGCACATACTTGATAGGGACTCCATCCCGAAAAATATCTTTCCTAACCCCCCCACTTCTGGCCAGCAAACAACACCCCAACCTCTCCAAACTCATCATGAGAAGCAAGCTCCCCACAGACCACAACACACCAACTAAAAGCGGCACAAGACCCTGCCAGAACAACAAATGCAAAACCCGCAGACATATCTCCACTGCTACAATGATCAACACCCCGCACAACCCACCTTTCAAGATCCATGGATGTTACACATGCCTAGCACAATATGTGGTGTACCTCATCCGGTGCACTAAATGCCCCAACAACAACTATGTTGGTGAAACCAATCACTATGCTCTCGAAGGAACTCACACAAGAAAATGAGAAAAGACAAAAACACCCTATTACTTGTGGGTGAATACTCTTTACAAAGTGATCACTCTATATGTGACCTATCAGCCTTCATCCTGAAAGGAAACCTCCACAACACTTTCAAAAGATGAGCCTGGGAGCTTAAATTCATTACTCTTCTAGATACCAAAAATCATGGAGTGAACAGAGACACTGGATTTGTGGCTTATAACAACAATCTGTAACCCACTAACTTCCTCTTTTTTTGTCGTAAGACTGCAGAGATGTTAACAGGCTATTCTTCCTTGAATGGTCCCTTACAATATGTGCTAACTACTTACGTTAAACAATCTGTTCCACCCTGCATTTTGCTGTGAGGCTGGAAGTTCCTTTCCAGACCTGAAGAAGAGCTCCGAGTGGTTTCAAAGCTTCTCTCTCTCTCACCAACAGAAGCTGGTCCAGTAAAAGATATTACCTCACCCACCTTGTCTCTCTAATATCCTAGGACCAACATGGCTACAACTACATGCATACATTACCATACAATGTCTATTCAGTGGCCTATGCAAAATGATCTGGTGTTGGACAGATGTTCATATCACAAACTCCATCACATTTGGCATTAATGGCATCCTTGTTGGATGCAGAAGAAACACATGCATTTGCAAGAGGACAGAGTTACACTGACAGGACAGTGGGGGAGCTTGCATAGCCAATGAAAATAGCACAACTGTTAGTGAGGGCTTTGGTCTGAGAGCTCTGAGTTGAGCATTTCTCACCAGCACTAACTTCACAATAAGAAATCAGGGTAAGATGGGTTTCTCAAACCACATAGATCCAGATGAAAAAAGGATTTAATTCTTTACCGGTGCAGTTCTTTTGAAAGTTGGGGTTCTCTAGAGGGTGTCCTGGAAGACGACACTGGAATCTGTGCTGCCAGAATTCAGGAAACCAGGGATTTCGGGTGTTGGTGTCCAAACGTAACTTCAAAAAATAGTCATCAAATGACAAAACCTCTGGGGACTGCAGTTTGATAGTGATTCCTCCATTTGCTTCAGGTTCATAACCTTCAATTACTTCATCTCTGTCTGCCCAGCCATCACTGAAAAGAGGGAAGGAAAAATTGTTACAGAGATACAGGAATCTGGTGTGAAAGATCACCTAGACAAAACCAAGTTGACACCCTTGAAAAGATACTGTCAAGGAGCTATCCAAAGCCCATTCCAAGTGAGTCAAAAATGTATGCATGGAAGTGAAAAGCTAATTGGAAAAATTAAGGTGACTGCTCTGGCTAGCAACGTCTAGCTATTGTCATACTGAGGGCTGATTAACTCATTTGGAATGAAAGGGAGATATTTATCTTCAGACTGATTTCTTTGTCCCACTTGAAATAGTCTAGCTATGCTTCGGACGTGGGATGCTATATTTTTTGTGATTGAGAGAATACTGCATTCCTCATTCTATTCTGTAAGGGTCTAAACTCAATGGAATAATAATGATTTTTCAAAACCCTGGCACTTTAACACTACATAGCTGTGATCTCAGCAATCATGGCTCTGGAAGCTAGCAGAATAATTCAAATCAAACAAACAGAGAAATGCATCAGGGTGGAAGAGAGAGTGGGGAGGAAGAATGCATAGGAAAATTGAATCAATTGAAAAGAAAGCCACACACTGTTTTTGCTCCTTTTGGAAATCTATGAAAACATGTTTTTCTTACAAACAAATGGCTTTTATTTATTTTTACTGTCAATCCAAACTGACAGTGCTAAAAATAAAGACAATCCTAAAACCCTGAGGAGAGAAAAAAAATATTTCCCTGACCATATTACTTGATGAAGAGTCAATATAGTGGTTTTGAATGAGGTCACTTGGCTTAGCATCTGATTTTTAAGTTCGTTCACTAACTCCAAGTTCACTAATTTAGCTGCATTCTCCAATTCTTCTTTGACTCCCCTTAGAACACACTTAGGTTTAATTTATGTGCAAATGTAAGTCAGCCCACTTTAATTTTAGTGTGCATAGCCATGTCTCCAGAGAAATAGATTATTTTGACATCTAAAGAACTAGCTGCATCCATCTGGAATGACAACAGCAGCACTGAAAGAATTTAATCTGTTTGCTTCAGCAACAGCAGCAAGGAGATCAACAAAATCAATGTGACTGACCACTAAGAAAAGAACATCTGGCCTATAGCCACCAAAACATAGGCTCCTTCCAGTCTGAATCTGCATTGATTATGCAGAACTCCCAACAGATACATTTACATGGGCTCCATTCTAAGGAGTAGACCGTACCTTATGCAGAGCCCTGAGCAAGGTGGAGTGTTTAGACTGACCAGAGATACACCTTTCAAGGCAGGATTCCCTCTTTCCTTCCCTCTTGCTGTGGCCCCATATACCTCTAGCAATTTAGGATACCCCCTGCAATAGGTCAGCTGTGCAGTTCTGGAGAGGGGAGGAAACCAGGGCTCTTCCTATTCTCACCCCTCCTTAGCCGTTTGCTTGGGGGAATAATTGGGTGCACAGTGCCCACTTACTCCTCAGCACCTATACCCAAGGACTGAGTACCACATGCACAGGTGTAGGGGGGTGGGGGGAGGTTTTTTATAGTCCATATAGTGCAAATACCAATCTAGCCCTATAAAAACAGGAGAGGTCCAAAATCTGTTTCTTTTAAGTAGGAAAACAAACAAAAGGTCACTCCAGCAGCAAAAGTAATTACATCCTAATTTCACAATTACTTCATTATGTGTCACGTTTGTGGTTTTCAACAAACCGTAGAGTCAAGTAGGATAATTACTGAGTCAAAAGGATTTATTAAATCAAGTCACTGAGAACTTCACAAAGATTTATATACAGCTTTGGCTTGGAAAATGTTGCCACTTCACACTGAAGGCAAAGGACAGTGTTTCTGCTAATGCTGGAGACAAGGTGTCAAATTCTTTGAGTTACAGGTGATGGAAGAGCTGCCTTGATTTGAAATGTTGACTGCCTAGTGTTTCTGCGGTGTCTTCCAGCCCAGCAAAGGCTTGTTACTCCTCAAATTCCCCATGTGCTTAAATCTACCCGAAACCAGATGTCAGCTAAATTTGCAGAAATATGTTATAATCAAGCAAAGCTTTGTTAGCAACCATTCTTGTGATAATTTGGGAGCCCAATCCTGCTTTCAGTGATGTCAGTGGGAGAAGAGGAATCCCTGGCTGCTCTGTTAGTAGCTGGGTGCCAGACTACCACCTGGGGAATCGTGGCAAAACTAAAGCTTGTTCTATTGCCACCTGGAGTTCCTGCAAACACCAGTGACAGCAGGTGCTGAATATGGAACATGGGACTCTGCAGGGCTAGTTCCGATCAACAGGGGGCTCCCTCTTTATTGCTGAATGCCAGTGCTCACCCTTCTCCAGTCTCACCAAGAAGTGTATAAGTAAATTTGATTGGGGGGTGGGGGGCAGTCTTAAGAGGGGAGAGAATGGTTCTGAGCCTCCAAAGGATGTTTCCAGTGGCAGGAAGAGGAGGTTCTGAAGTGGGGCTGGGGTCACTAGAGGTAGGGAGAAAGCTCTGACCCTGTGGATTTGGGCAGATTTTGAGCCTCACTAGATCTGGTGAGTGCAGGAGGGGCTTGGGGCAGGCTAGAAGAGAGGCGGCGTGATTTCAGAGCCAAGGTGAAGGTTCTGAAGTGTGGAGTGGTGTCCTTAGCCTGGGGGCCAGAATTCTGAGCCTAGGGGTGTCAGGTAGGAGGAAATTTCTGGGCATGAAGGGGTGGGGTTGGAAGAAGTCTAGGGACCTCTGAGCCTGGATGGAGGTGAGGTACTTTGGAAGGATTGAGTATGGGTGGAGGCTATAAATGGAAGACAGTAAGGATATATAGGAAGGTAAGAGAAAGTTGGGAGGGTTAGGGGGATGGAGAAGAAGCAATAATTGAAAAAAATGGTACAGGAAGAACAGAGGTACAGGAAAATACGGTTTTCTCCCCATTTTTCCAATATGTCCCAGTTTTTCATTTTGAAAAGGAGAGGGTGGTGGAAGAGGGGCCTCTGTAAAAACCTCCCCAGTGTTCTCCTCCCAACCCTGTGCTAGAGTCCTAGCATTTCACTTTTAAAATGTGGTCAAACTGCAAGGGAGGCAGTCAGGGTGGGAAGGGCTCTTGTATTGTGGTCCCTGCCACCCTACTATTTATGTTGGACACTAGAGACCACTGCAAAGGTGCAACGCTTCTGATGATTCAGGACCACAGACATCATGGGCACCAGGTAGTCATGTACGTGGAGCGCAGGAATGCTGGCACCATGCACACACCCATCTTATTATTATTAATCACATTTTTAATGGAAGTGCCTAGGGACCACTGATGCTCAGGGCCCCATTGTGCAAGGCCCTGAACAAGCAAAGAGGAGCAGATGGTCCCCATTACAAAGAATTATAATCTAAATAGACACGACAAAGGGTAGGGGAAAGGGATAGAACACACAGTGTGATCCATATTATAGTGGCAAGCGTTAACCTCTCTACCTCCTGAGGTGTTTTATTAACTAACCACAGAAAGATCTAAGGAACGGAGGAACATGGAGTGTGCAAGACTATCATAAACTGAAACACTTGGGCAGGGATGTTTGCATCCCAGAGAGGGCAGCTGTACACCTACAAGTTAAGACCCCAATCCTGCTATTGAATCTGTGTGGGCACATTTGGGTAGGTCTACACGTATGGTGGTGTGTACAGTACAGATGCTGCTGCCCAGTCAGCATGGGTATAAAGGACGGTGTAGACAGCAAGACATGGCTCAGTGGAGTAGAGTGCCCAGACACACCTGACTCCTACGGTATGCACCCTTCACAGCCCTCAACACCTTAAAGCTGCGGCTCCCATGTCTGCACTACTATTTTTAGCAGTGTAGTGTCCTGCTGCCTCGCTGCCGACTTGCCTGCTGCAGGGAGCTGCCAGAGCCTTTCCCCGCTGCAGGAGAAAAGGCTCCAGCAGCGGGAGGCAGTGCACAGAGACTCCAGCAGCTCCCCACTGCTGGAGCCTTTCACTGCAGCAGGTAGCTGCACGTACCCTATATGCTGCCACAAGTGTAGGCAAGGTCTTAATGTAGCTCTGTGCATTTGCAAACATCTACCTGCGTGTGGAGCTGACTGCAGAATCAGGGCCAAGAAATTACACATTGATGTGCTTCAAAGGGGGTCCTGAACATCCTATTAGGTCAGTGAGTTGTTGGCAAATGCAGGTTGTTTCATGGTGTTGGAGCTCTAATAGAAAAAAACATTAATTAATCCGTTCTTGACTAGGCAGTAGTGGGCCCCTTTTCAGGGGAAAATGTTACGGCTGTGATTTTCAAAGCAGCCTAAGGGAATTAGGTGCCAAATCCCAGTCTAAATGATTTTTTATTGTGAAAAAAATAGGATCACAAAGGCCTTGCACAAGTTTGGTGAAACGAAGGCTCCCAGACCTGAAGAAGAGTTCTCTGTGGCTTGAAACTTGTCTCTCTTACCAACAGAAGATGGTCCAATAAAAGATATTAGCTCACCCCACCTTGTGTCTCGGATATCCTGGGACTGACATGGCTACAACGACACTACATGCGTACATGAAAGATTGGTATTGCTTATGGATGCCACAAGGTGGCAACATATCCACTAACTGTATTGCCCATTACAGTTACCGTCTGATCGTGTTTGCTGTGCAGTGTTGTAGTCTTGAGATAGTCTGGTAGCTGCTGCTGTATGAAGGCCTTTAAAGTGAGTGCAGAAAAGCAGCTAGAAGGGGACATGTGTGTGGGTGTAGAACTAGGAGCAGCATTTGCTCACTGTCAGAAAAAAGAGGCAACCAACTGGTTTCATTACTGTTTCATGCTGTTTGTCACAATCAAAGCGGTTGCCAGTTCTCTGCAAGATGCTCTTTGTCTCTCTCCCAATTTAGTTACTGAAACCCTCATGCTGCTAAATACAAATGCAGGGGTGACAGCCACACACACACAAAAATCAGATCAAATGGGAAATACCCCAAAGTTACCTATCTTTAAGCACAGAGCTGTTAATACTTATCAACATTGATTGATTTAGGGAAAGGGAAATCAAAGGGTTTTTCTTCTATTTAGATTTATTACCTCAATGGTGTGTTACACTAGACATTTCTGAACTGCAGTTTAAATAGCAACACCCGAATCTGTTGTATTTTTTGAAACCCAGACTTTAACATGGCACATATATTCCCGTGATTCCAACATACTGAGAAATAAAATGGATTTCTTGTTTTTTTTCCCAAACAAGAACATACTGTCAGCTGTTTTTTTGCATGGATTGATGAGACAACCAGCAATCAAGCATTCTATTTTCATCCTCTTCAAGACCTTAACTCTGACGCTGTGCTCTGCTCCACTTCCCAGTGCAGTTCTCAATGCATTAACATTCCAGATGCTTTTTCCAAGCAAAGAAAGAAAGAAACAGGAGACTGATTAATAAGAATACATGAAAGATACATGGCGCTTTTCATCGGCAGGTATTAATATCGCCATTTTATAGATAAAGTAAATGAGACAGATCCCAGTCCTACAGTCTTATATGCATGGATGGATCCTTGCATCCACACAAAGCTCCACTGACTTCA
This sequence comes from Chelonia mydas, assembly GCF_015237465.2. Classification (NCBI taxonomy): domain Eukaryota; kingdom Metazoa; phylum Chordata; order Testudines; family Cheloniidae; genus Chelonia; species Chelonia mydas. The sequence goes on along the minus strand of NC_057851.1, from coordinate 107,250,872 downwards.
TGGTCTGGGGCTGCAGAAGGAAGCTGATTGAGATGCTTTCATGTTTGCAGCGTTGGACACTTGCCCATTGGCAGCCGTGTCAAATATTTTTGGATTAGCCAATTAACTGTATATTTGTATTTTGGTTAAAGTATTTATATTGCTGTTACTTTAATTTTTGTTTTTTATTTCACAGTACTAAAATAGAAGATGCTAAATGTTGAAACTGATTCGGAAAAAAATCCTTTATACATGCTAAAGAAATGAATCTTGCTTTGTATTTTTAAATTCTAGCAAAGGTGCCTATAGTCTAGAATGGTGCTTTTTTGGTATATATTGTTATAAATCCATATTATATATTCTTGCTTTTCTCTCCTTTCCATACAACCAAAGCACTTCCATTCAAACGAAGTATTTGCCTTTCACCCCCACAAAGCACGTTTCTGAACACCCTCCTCATCACTGCTTTGCCAGTTATGTTTAACTTCTAAATGGTTTAAACATGGGATTTTCTTTTCACTTTCATTTATTTTTAAATGAAAAACAGTTGTACCCTGGGATATTTTGAAATTTTAATCGAAAGTCAACGTGCAGGAAAGTCTCCTGATAGAAGGCTACCAACCATTAGCCAGATAAAAGTGTTTCAAAGCACTAGAGATCCTAGTAGTGACATGTGAATCTTAAACCATTTGGCGTTCAAGTCAGATAAACGCCCAGTATTCCGGGTGCTTATCCAAACTAACAGAACTTCTTGAGTCTGTAACGCCTGTCTGTATATCTCATAATAAATGGAATCTCTTATGGACTTCTGGTACTTCCTCGGGTAGATATTGGCTCAATATAAAAACTTCAGATAGATTCCTGTCTCAGCAGGTGGAAATAGTACTATAAGAGCCTCTCTTGTGGTATTTTGGCAGGACTTGTTGCACTTCAAACCAAGCTTAGTTTACAGGGCTAACCAAGCAAGTGCAAATGCCTCAGGTATCCTTATTTCACAAGCAGTTCCACTGCAGCCAGTGTAGTCTGCTACTACTCAGCTTGATTACATGATTAAAGGTGACAGAATCTGGCCCAGAGTAAATTCCGTAAGAGGAAAACAAAACAGTCATTGAGAGGTCAGGGCATCTCTCCTGGATTTTTTTTTTTTAAAAGTACTTGTCATTTTGCTCAACCTAGTATATTCTAGAGGCAAAACATTAGCTCATTTCTGAGCCAAGATGAAAGGCAGCACTGGCAACAATAAAGAGAGGGATAAATTCTACGAAAAGCAGGAATGTGGATATTTTATATTCACGTAGCATACACACCATACAAAACACTACGCTAAGAGAATGCAGAGGTTGTCAAGCATTCAGGAATCAGGAACTGGCAAAGTAACTTCTCCCCTCTTCTGTGTATGCATTGAGGATCTAATTTAATGGCCACTGAGGTCAGTTGAAAGACTCAAATTAAATTCAATACACATTGGATCAAGCCTGAAAATACAGCCTTTATTTGTATGGAAGATCCCCTTCCTTCTTCAGTCATTCAACAGTTTACACATAAAGGTCCTGCATCTCCAAACACTTACGCACATGTTTAACTTTACATGTGATTAGTTTCATTACACTCAGGGGGGTTACTGTACTTGCGTTTTATACCAGAGCAAGTAGTTCAGTAGCTGCTGAAGTGATCCCAAAATATAGTTAGTAAGTAGATCCTTTTGAATAAATGGTACTGTGAAAGGAATCTACAGTAGAGCAATAAATGGTAGATCATTGTGTTTCACACAAAATAAATGACACTGATTTGACTTTGCAGAGTTTTTGGAATGCTTGTTTAAAAAATGCAGATGATAATCTCATGAACCATGATGGATTGTCTGTTTTGTAAATGTGTGTTTAGGAAGTTTTATTTACCATATGCGGTGCATATATTTGCATATTATTTACATAATGTAAGTTAACTGTCTATCATATCGATATGTTCTTTGGGGGTCTTTATTGTGAAGATTCTTGATACTATTTGCATCTACAATATTTTGTAAGTGTGGCTGCTATACTCATGTAGTGAGGTTTTAACCATTCTCAAAGGTGCACACTGGTGCATAACCTGGAAAATCACACGTACATACCAAACACACACACCACACGCACATTCTCATGGGCAATAGCTGATTTTCAAAGGTATATACATGCTTCCTACCCTGCTGCTTGACGGGAGGATGGGAATCCTAATTCTGCATATTAGAAGTGCATAACATTATGAAGCTTTGTGAATGTGTCACTTCTTTTCTAAAGAAAATGTGTGTGGGGGTTAGGGAGAAGGTCAATTTTCAAACATAGACAAATAAATATGAAATCCAAATCCTAGCACAGTCAGATCATCAAGCAGGCATATAAAATACATGTAAGGACTGATTTGTGCACCCAGATATAAGATTTTGATGTTTTAAGGCATGCATGTTCTTTAACTCTGTATCAGTTCCAGGGAAATCTTTGTTGAACTTATTATTGTTTATATGCTGGGGGTAATAGCTGAACTGTGATTGTGGCCTGATTATGCTAGGCAACGTACGTACAGAGAGAAAGAGAGAGTCCCCACCTCAAAGAGCTTACTGCATAGATATAGTACCTTTTTAGGAAGATAAACCAAGCGGCATCCCAGCTGAGAATTCCACCCATGAATATACAAAACTAAGTGACTAGACTGTGCCTTGGTCCTCCATGGTCATCCGAGGGAAAAGAGAGAATAAGGCCCCTCCATTGTCCACACAAGATTGACCCAGATCTTGGATCCAGGTGTGAAGAGATGAGAACAGAGCCTGTGCACCTCATACTTCCCCCTGTGAGTAAGTGATCAGGGAGTGGGCAGAGAGGCACCGGGAGTAAGTAAGTGGAGACAGGGTTCCATCTCCCGTGTGCCAATCAGCAGAGCTAGCTGGATGCCTGGGTGCGAGTACACTACATTTTGTAAAGGATTGATGCAGTATGTTCTGTGCTTTTCCTTACTTTGCTTCTAGTGACCCACAAAACCAAGGAAATAGCTTGAACTCACTTTTCCACCTCTCCTGTTCCCAAGCTGTGCAGGGCTCAGTGCAGCGGAGGAGCTAGCCTTTAGAGTTTTCCTAAATGTTGACTATCACAGATGGGCCCATAATTTTCCTTTAATGTTTATATTTCTAATGTGATTCTCATTAAGAGAGTCACCCTCTAGCTCAACCCTCTTATAAGATAAAATTTAACAAAGATTTCCTGGAACTGATACGGACAGTGAGGTTTAGAAATCTCCTTTTTGAAGGCAGGGAGGCCAATTTTCAAACAGGGATGTCTAAACAGGATATCCTAAGCTTTGCATTTAGTTGCAGAAATTGGTATTTCTTCATGTCTTCTATGTCTAGGTACTGTGACAAAGTTCCTGCTCTACCTTGGTGGGTCTTGCGCTTATTGGCAGATTTGCTCACCTTGGAGCTTCACGGCAGCCCTCAGCTTGGCCGTTCTTCTGAACCCACAGTCCAGGTCGACTCCTCCTGTGTCTGACCAGGAGTTGGGAGGATTTGGGGAGAACCCGGGCCCGCCCTCTACTCCGGGTTCCAGCCCAGGGCTCTGTGGAATGCAGCTGTCTAGAGTGCCTCCTGGAACAGCTGTGCGACAGCTACAACTCGCTGGGCTACTTCCCTATGGCCTCCTCCCAACACCTTCTTTATCCTCACCATAGAACCTTCCTCCTGGTGTCTGATAATGCTTGTAGACCTCAGTCCTCCAACAGTCTGCGTTCTCACTCTCAGCTCCTAGTGCCTCTTGCTCCCAACTCCCCACATGCATACCACAAACTGAAGTGAGCTCCTTTTTAAAACCCAGGTGCCCTGATTAGCCTGCCTTAATTGATTCTAGCAGCTTCTTGATTGGCTGCAGGTGTTCTAATCAGCCTGTCTTAATTGTCTCCAGAAGGTTCCTGATTGTTCTGGAACCTTCCCAGTTACCTTACCCAGGGAAAAGGGACCTACTTAGCCTGGGGCTAATATATCTGCCTTCTATTACTCTCCTATAGCCACCTGGCCCGACCCTGTCACAGTACATGAGTGTGTAAGGATTCTGACCCAGCTGTTTACGTGACCATGTTTAAAAACTAAGCCTCCACATGCACTGTACAGGAATTACTTCACTAGCTATGCAAATGTAACCACCTCTGGGGTGGAATGCAGCTGCTATTTAACACAAAAAAAGAATACATAGTAGTTCAGGCCAAGAAGTTAAGAACACTCTGTTCAATTCAAATTACTATTATGGGCTTCAACATGTCAATTTAAATAAAACAGAAAACAAGAGGTAATGTTATGTTAGGTTTTACGTTATGTTATAAAAAGTGTGTGATAGAACAGCAGCTCTGGTGGAGTGGTAAATCAAAGCTGAACAAACTGTAGAAAATGTTTCCACAACTATCTGTGAATTCTAAAACAAAGGTAAAACTGACCATGTCCATAACCCTTGTTTATTTGCTTCCTGTGAGCATTTGAACGAACACTTGTGAGTAATGAATTTTTATCACAAATATTCACCAAAAGTTAATCTAAAATTGTACGGGCAATTATAAAATTCACAATTCACATTATTTTGGTTGGTTACAGAAGTCATCCAGTCAGTAAGCAGAAGCAATACCGGAAACTTTTGTAACCCACCAACACAGCATGCGTTGCATTATATCTGTAATGAACAGATCGTGAACAATTTGCAGACTGAGAATTACTTGTGAAAGAAGCTAGTGAATAATCTGAATAATGAATTCACTTGAGAATTAGGCAACCTGTTCACAGACAGTTAGTGAACAGGGGGGTGGCGGTTGGGAAGAAAAATTCATTGAATAATTATTTGTTTTGAATAATTCACTCAGGCTTGCAACTCATGATGTCACATCCAATCCAAAGCAACTGTTGCTAGAGAACTTTCAAAGTAATATTTATTCATTCTTTGGTATTTATTGCTTTTTAAAAGCACCTTTTCCAAAGCTGTAGATATTTGTCCAATGTGGCAGAGCTCCAACCTTGTCCCCGTGGGTCCCGCACTTCCAGGCGGTTTATGCTAGCTTCAGAGGCTCACTGCAACCCTCCACGTAGCCCTGCTCTCTCAAGGGCCAGGGATACAGTCTACTGAGCCCTTTCCATCATAAGCCAGCAATGGAGGTTGGTGAGAGAGTTCCTACAGTCTCTGTTGCTCCTGTGGCCTCATGACAAAACAATTTAGCCTCCTGTCCTGACAGGGGCCTGTTTTCCCCTCCCAGGAGGTGTTTCTGTAGTGGTGGGTTGGGGGGAACCCAGGGCCACCCTCTACTCCGGGTTCCGGCCCAGGAACCCTAATGGTAGCAGCTGTTGGCAGACAACCTTTTACTGCCAGAGTTGCTACATTTCCCTGGGCCACTTCCCCACAGCTCTCCTGCTTCTCCTTTCTTCACCCTTACCAATGACTTGACGGTGTCTTCATTAACCAGCCCTTCAGCCGCAATTCCTCTCCTCTGGTTCCTCTCTGTCTGACTGGAGTGAGCCTTTTATATTATCAGAGGGGTCTTAATTAGAGTCAGGTGGTCACATTAGCTTAATGTCCTCACCTGACTCTTTGCAGGTTAATTCGAGTCAGATGTTCTCATTAGCATGGAGCAGCCCCTGCTCTGGTCGGTCAGGGAACAGAAAACTGTAATCCAGTGGCCAGTATATCTGCCTTCTGCTACTCTGCTGTACCCAACTGGCCTGGGTCTATCATACCAATTATTTTAATTAGGCAAAGGTAAGGGTAAAAATTCCAACTATGATGAGTTGCCCATCTGAACCAAGCCCAGCTCACCAAATATCAATAATGTCTATCATCCAAGCACTCTCTACCCATCATCCCACACTCTCAACAAAGACTTACAAAAGAGATGAACCTCGAAATGTGCCTGAAGGTCAATTCATGCTATGCCAGTCCAGGGCGGGAATAGATGGGGACACAGCAAGTTCCAATGTTGAGGATCTCTCTCAGAAAACATCCTGCCACCAACCCTCCTCCCTTGCAGGCCTGGGGGCTGTCACAGTACTTTAAGCGTCTCCACTCGTCACAACCATAGCAAGAGAAAAATGGTTTCACAGAGCCAGCTGCCACCCCATTATTACTCAAAATTACAACTCTGACTTCAAAATAATTGGTAGCCAGTGTAAATCATGGTGTAATATTCCATTGCCATGAATGGAAGTTGGATAAGGACAAAAAGCAAGTTCGTTTTGACCATGGCCAACCTTCCCAACCACTAAGTGAAGTTCCCTAAGGCACAGAGGATGGACATCTGCTGCCACATGTCAGGATGGAGGTGTGAAGCTTAGTCCCCTATGCAGTCAGCCAACTGTAAACACTAGATCATGAGGGGACTGAGCCATAGCCTCGCCTGCTCCCCATCCCTTTTTGGATACCATGCACATAAGCATTGGGGCTGGGATTCTATTCTAGTCATTCTATTCTGGCTGGGTTCTTAGGCTGTAGTCATTACCAGGCTATTTGAGTCTCTCCCAATGATGTACAAACAAAGTGACAAGCATCTGTCAGGTATGGCTCCTTCTCCATTACTCTTCCTGGCAGGGGAGCCTGTGTCTGGCAGTGTTTGAAGCAGCAAAGTCAAAGAAATGTGCCTTGCACTTGGAATGGGAAGCGTTTCTCCTGTACATTATGCAAGAAAGAAGGCTACTTATGCTTTCTCTCCCTACTGCATACCCAGTTAATAGCCAGACAAAATCTGGCCCTATGTTAAAAGCTTATTCCATTTCTCCATTAAGTTGTCACATCATTGGAGAATAATTACACTTCACACAAATCCTGAAGACTTAATGGAATAGTCACCCCCCAGCTGCCAAATAAAACACCCATTAAAATTCACAAACTGATTGTATATAGTTTTTCTGCTCTTATGTAATATCATTGGCCAAATTTTCTGATTTAGCATCATTTACATTAAAGTCAGTAACTTTCCCAAATTCTTCAATTTATGTTGGTAATTCTAGCAGGTTTGCCTATTTAGTAATTCTCTTTGTATACAAAAAATTGGTTCTAAGCACACTATTTTGGTTATTAAGGAGATAATCTTGTAGACCTATCACCATGTACAAGCTCTTCTTTCAGATGCATATCTCACTACAGCTACCCAGGGTTTTGTCACGTTGACATTAGATGCCTGTATGGTACACCTGAACACCATTCAGAAGCTTACATTAGTGCATAATGCAGCTGCCCACCTATATCCAGATTGTTAACCTTTTGCTCATGTTAATGAGCAGCTATTCACCCCATTTGCCCCACTGAGTACGGTGTTCTCAATCTAGCCCTCAGGAAGCAGAGTTTGATCAAGCTGGTACATTGCACAATCATTGCATTCCTCTGGGCATATTACACCATGATCTTCCCTGGCTTCAAATTATTTCTCTCTCTGGTCCAAAGACTGTTCCACTGTGGATAAATATTTAAATATCATTGGTCTGGGGTTGGAGGTCAGGGGAAGAAATCAAACAAATGAATAACTCTGTAGCCTGGTGGTTAGCGCACCCGCGTGGGAGACCTGGGGTCCAGTCCCCCTGCTCCAAACCTACTCCAATCATTTATCCACAGTGGAACAGCTTCAACCGGAGAAACTGAGGGGACCCTCATATCAGAATATCCCATAGCTCAGTGGTTCAAGCACTCTTCTGTGAGATGGGAGATGCTTGTTCAAATCCTTTCTTCCCTCTGGCAGAAGGGGAATTGAACCTGGGTCTCCCATATCCCAGGTGTGTGCTCTAACCAGTGGGCTAAAAATTATAAGGTGGGCACCACCACCTCCTTCTCTGGCTATTTTGTGTAGAGCGAGACAGGTACCTAACTGATTTTTCACAATGAATGCCTCTGGGTGCCTAAGCCACCTGACTCCAGGAGAGGGGTTTCCCTTCATGGGTCGCTAACCAGAGAAATGCCTATCTCAGAAATGGGAGGGGTTTATCATAAACCTTTGTTGTCAGCATCTCCCATTGGCTAGGCTTAGATGGCTTCCTGCCTAGCATACTGGCTTTTGTGGGTTGCATTTTTAGGTGCCTAGCTCTCCCCATTCGTTGTATAGGTGTCTAACTCAGCTTTGTGGAGCACTGTGTCATTCTGGTTATTTTCTAGGCACCTAAAAGTTAGGCATCATGATACTCAGCATTGCTGTGCCTAAGTCCCTTGGTGGATCCCACCCTGAGTAGTTAAAGTTAACTTCACCAGATGAAAAGTCAGAGAAAGAGTTTTGAACAAGAAAGTGATTGGCAAGTTTGCCACACCATCATTTCTCAATCTGTAGTCCACTGGTGGTCTATGGAGCATTTCTGGCAGTCTGCAAATAGCTGATTGCTCACATGGTGCTATCTCCCCTTCCTATTTCCAGATATTAAATCAAATTGAAAGGCAGCTAAAATTGCATTACCTGACTCATACTACCTTTCCATGTAAAAAAAACTGCTGAACTTGCCGCAAAATCATGTAATACATTTGCAGAGAGAATGGAAAGGATCCACAAAGAGGACTTGGCCCATGCAACAATCTTTTTAAGATACGGTCCGTATTATGAAAAAGTTTTAGAATCCCTACCTTACACCACCATTCTACTATTACAGATCAGATATTTTAGTAATGATTTATGGTTAGATGGGAAAGGAGTTTCAAAACTATAAGGAAGCTGGGGAGTCCCCAAATGTTCTTCTGTTGTAACATAGCTGGTGTTGGGCCTGCTTTGAGCAGGGGGTTGGACTAGATGACCTCCTGCGGTCTCTTCCAACCCTGATATTCTATGATAGATTCGTAGTATGGAAAAGGCTGAGGACCACTGTCCTATCTCAGAGGAACTCAATGCATTTCTGCCTCTACTGTCAATATATGAAAACAAAAATTTCAAACCCAGGTCAGTAAAAGGTAACTTCAAAGACTGTGGAAAAGCCATTTATTATACGTTCAGCAACATATTCAACATACAAACTTTTTTTATTCATCCATTTAAAATCTAGTAAAACCCCACAATTCTCAAGATTTGCCATATTCACAATATATTTATGAATCACAAAACATGGCAGCTAAGGCAAAAAGGAGGAGGCTTTAAACAGAGATCTTTCAGGAAAAGAAAAATATATTGTTGCAGACATGAACACAAAAGCATCTGGATCCAATCTATAAAGCTTTGAATAGTTTTGGTACGGAGGAATTGCTTTTATGAAGAAATGTAGGAAGAAGTATTGAGGGAGGTGAAAAGGGCCAGATATTTGCGTGTTTTATGCCCAGCTCTGAGTAAAGAGAAGCATGTAGTTGCACTGCCTCAGGAGAAACCCCTGAAGATATGACATGTCAGTGGGCCCTCACCTCCCAGGACACCCAGGTTTTGCTGGGGTATGCATGTGCGGGGGAGGAGGTGGTAATTTGCTGCAGCCCTTTTTGAGGTTGCATCTTGCTTCATACTGCATGGACAGCCAGCCAATGCTTCATTTGTCAAGAAAGAGGTATCAGGGCTCAAGCAATCTGTCAGGCAATTAGGTGCTGGGCTCAAGCAATTTTTTTACATTCATAACTGATGCAGCAAGCCCAGATGTGCCGAGGCTACGAACCACCAAGCCTAGAGGTGCCCAGGGCTCAGCCCTGGCACAAATTAAGCATTGCAGCCACCTCTGCTTACTCCCCTGTCTTCCCACTTTACTTGCTTCCTGACATGCAAACTCTATATTTCCCCCAACACTCAGAGATACAATGTGGGGAGTACTAACATGACTGTGCAAAAGGGCGGGGATGGGAGGAAATCCTTACTCCCCCACTATTGCCCAGTGTTTGGGGTAGCCACAAACTAGCCCACAGAGACCTAGTGCCTCATCTTTCATATGTGCTTCTGCAGGGGAAAATTATTACACAGTAAAATAGGCCTGATTCTGAACCGCTTATTCCTGTGTGGTAGCACTTACTCATTTGAAGAATCGTATGAAAATCAATGGGACTACTCATGTAAGTAAACACTGTTCAGTGTGGGAAAGGTTTGCAGAACTGGGCCATATAACAGCAGTACTTTCATCAGTCAGATTTAAAAAGTTACATGGCAATAGGACATCAGACTGCTATGAGAGAATGTGGGATGTCAGGATATTTCACACATATTTGGGGGTTGTGCTCTAAAATGGAAAAATATTAGACACAAACATGCAGACAAACTTAAGATATTCCAAGTGCAATTTTCCAACATAACCTATTTTGGGGACTGTCACTGGAAAATCAACAGTATTTGAAATATAAAGAATTCATCTCTCACTTACTATCTGCAGCTAACTTTATTTCAAATCATAGAAATAGGAAGAAAACCTTTAATGACAACATCTTGGTTTAACAACATCTAGAAAATATCACTGATTTAAAAAAAATGCATACAACCTGCCCCTTGCCACCACCATCACCAATGACAGAACTGAGTAGTGTCTTTAGAAATTTGGTTACCTTTTCCTGAAAACACAGGCAAACTATAACTCTTCAGCAAACAAGCCCAGTCATGCTCAGTTTTTGTTTTCTAATTAACTTACAAACAGGCATCAATTGTTAAAACTTATTGAGAGAACTTCCTTCTTTTTGTATTGTTATTTCCAATTGGTTTTTGTACTGATATGAAAAATCTAATACAGTTTATATATGAATAAACAAAATAGTTAAATAAATGGGAATATCACTCTCCCTGCCAACAGATCCACATCTGGCAGGCCACAGACACCACGGCTGCCAAATAAAACTCACATGCAGATGTAGCGTAGCACTCCTGGCTACAAAATGTTGGCTATTGCTACTGAACACAACACGGTCAACTCATCCTCCCTTCTCCCTCTCCCACCCGCTTACCTGTTTCCTCCACCTGTTATGTCTTGCTTTCTACACTGTAAACTCTTTCAGTCAGGAAATGCCATTGACTATACGTTTATGCATTGCCTAGCAGAATGGGGCTCAACCTGGTCAAGACCGCTAGATGCTACCACAATATAACTGATAAACAATAATCACACCACTTGCCTCCACCACTTGAACAGAGACTGTCTATTCGCTGTTAATACTTAGTATAGTTTGTCTTCTGTGGCCTGCACTAAAGTGCAACATAGGCAAATATGCACAGCCAGTACTTTACATCCTGAAGGCTACAAATAGGGACACACTGATATCCCTATTGAAATATACTGAACTAGGAGAGCTTTTCCCCCATCGCCCAGTCTCCTTTATGTCACTTGATCCCATTTATATGCATGGAGTAAAGAAGCAGTCCTTTGATATTCTGTGTATGTGTACAGACGAGAGAGAAAGAGAGAGCGAGCTCTCTTGGGTAAGCATCATGAAACTAATGATCAATAAAAGTAATATTTACTACCTCAGTTTTTATTGCCTGGGTAGGGAATTCTGCATCTCAGGGCTCTAAATCTGCAGACCAGCCTGAAGACTGCCCTGGGACTGTGTTTTCTAATAACCAAATAAGACTGTCCTTACGGTAACAAAGAGATACATCTCTTTGTTGTGTGGTTGCCTATTCAATGGCCAGAAATAGGAAGGGTTATTCTGGCAAGGGGCTGACAGGGAAGAGCCTGAGGGAATTTGTTTGATAAAATAGCATTTTAAAATAGTAGGGTCAAGATGTCCCAGAAAAACATCTCCTGTAGAAGCGTTTCATAATACTTAAGGAACTAAAAATTAGTGCATGAAGCAGAGTACGGACATATTAGGTTTTTTTGTCTGAAATCCCACAGCCTAATTAACAGGACAATTTGCTTTTTGTTGTAGCAAAACAATTAACTCATTTAAAGCCAATGTAAATTGCTGCTGCTGCTGTATCTTTCTCCACCAGAGCATCTTCACCACAATCTCATCAATGCCAGCCACGCTTTAGTAACCCTCATTATTCCTTAGCTGCTGTGGAGAGGGTTTTCTATTTCGCATTTATAGGATTTATGTTTACTTGTTCTAACTGGACAGATACAAACATGGGGAAGGGCAATTTATCCTCTCTGAACCTGAGGTAGGAAAAGGAATCTACGATATAACGGTAACTTTCCAGACTTCTTGAGTTTCCTCTTTCTCTCTCTCTCTCTCTCTTTAAAATAAGCAATAGCTGCATATACTGTATACTCCAATGTTAAAAACTGTTGGAAAGAAATGGGACTTTGAGTCTGTCTAGGGGCCAGTCCTCCATGACTTACTCAGGTAAAATTTCATTATGACTTTTGCAGCATTGTTCATTGCAGATGTTCAGAGAGCATGAGTCAGGTACCACAAAATCATGCAACTGGCTTAAAAATCATATTTTTTAAAATAATCCATTTTGGGGTCTTTTAATTAGTCTCCTGGTTTTTGAGCATTTAGAGGCATGTATTTCATGTTTTTAGGCTTTTCTTTGCAACCACAAGGCCCAGAAACTTTTTTTTAAATGAAAGCTGAGATTCTCATGTAATCACATTCATCCAGGAGCTGGCACTGTAAAAAGACCACCAAATATTGCCAGATTCATGACAAAATCATGAGTGCTAGCCACACTGCTTTTGCCTGAAGGCATGAAGGATTTACACTTCAGTGAAGAACAGAGAGGCATAATTAACAAACCAAGCACAGACACATTTAAGAACTGACTCAAAACTAGAGCTACACAGATTTTCACCAAACTTTCTCATCCCAAATAGCAGAAAATCAATTTATTTTCCCCTGATGCATCTGCATCATCCTCTTTTACTTCCCTTAACCCACTGGCTGTCTTCTTCTATTTTTGTTGTTCCTCCCTTTCCTGGCAAACCATGAGCTTATATTGTACTTGTTTGGTATACTTCCACATTGTTCACCATACAACTATTCAACATATATGTAGAAAGTATCATGAAAGTTTAGAAGATACCAACCAGGATGTATACCGGTAGGTCTATGGTGTATACAACAACCGAAGATATGATGACAACTTAGTTTGCATTGCTTCAGCTAGAAAAGAACTTCTGGACATGTTTGCTGCTGTGAATAACGCCAACAAGAAATATGGAATGATGATTAATGTTAGGAAGACAATAGGTATGATAATAAGTAACCACAGTAACTCATAAGGTAGGTAACACCAATGTTTCGATGGTGAAGTAGTGAAACGAGTATGATATTTATGGAGTATATTAGCATCAGGTGGAAGATGCAATGAAGAAGTCAAGAGAAGGATACAGTTTGCAAAAAATGCATTCAAACAACTTCCAAAGACTTCTGTGTTGTTGAAAGTTAAAACTATACATCTGCACTATGCTGCTGAAGTGCTACATACGCTAGACAAATTCAGACTAGAAGGCACAATTTTTTTAAACAGTGAGGATAACTAACTTGGAACAACTTACCAAGGGTTGTGATGGATTCTTTATCCCTGGCAATTTTTAAATTAAGACTAGATGTTTTTCTAAAATATATGCTGCTGTAGTTCAAACCTTCTTGTATGAAGGTGAGACCTGGGCATTCAAAAAGGACACAGAGATGACTCAGAATGTTGGTGTTACAGAAGAATGTTAAAAATGATTTGGATAACCTAAACTATGAACGATGAGGTGATGAGAAGGATGAATTTTAGAACACCACAAAAAGAAAAGGAGTACTTGTGGCACCTTAGAGACACAAGTCCTCCTTTTCTTTTTGCGGATACAGACTAACATGGCTGCTACTCTGAAACCTGTCAGAACACCACAGTTACTTGAGACCCTACAGAAGAAAACAGCATATTTCTGCAGACACATTGCTCACTGATTGCAGAGTGACTCGATCCCAGTACTCATACTATCAGGCAAACCAGGAAGTAGAAGAAAGAGAGCCAGCCATGTCAGAAACATCACCAGAGGGACTGGTATCAAAGGAAAGTGGAAGTTTTACAACGGTGAAAGATGGAAGGTGATGGTCAACAACATCCATAACAGAGATGTTACTTGAAGAAAAGAGAACTGTAAGTATTGAATGAGCCCGGCTCTAGCACCAACAGTCTCCAAGGTCTGTAATATTTTTGCTCAGTGTCATATTATAAGGATATATATTGTTGTGTGACAATAAGTGTCAGATGTGATCATTAACTTTTTACAGCTTGTGGTTTAAAAACAAGTTTATCCACAGAAGCTTTTTGTTATAAATATACTAGAAACAGTGATATTCTAGGAAAAGTGACTGGTGAATCTCCAAAAGTTTGGAGATTCTACTTCAATGCTTATCCAGTCTATCAAAATCCTGGATGCCCAATCTAGCCCAGCAACCCTCCTCCTGTAGATAAACCTCAATTCCCCTCTGTTTACATGTGAAGAATTTCCCTTTTGCAAGGTACCAGTTGGCGTGCTCCCTTTCCCACTTTCAAAACAGCAGCATCCAGCCATTTCTAGGCTGGGCCCTAATTAACTGTTCTTAAAATATAAAGTTGCCTGGGGTTAAGTTAAATTTTGTTCTACAGTATGCTGCCTGAGGTTAAAACCCCAGAGTGAGAGATCCCTCAAAGCCATGGTCCTTGAGGAATGTAAGAGAGGAAAAGTGTTACATACACAGGGATTATACATAGAGATTCTATATGCAGGCGTAATTTGTGGGAATAAATGTAGGGAAGCATCAGATTGCAGCTGAATTTGAAGACAGCCCAGCCCAGCCGGGGGATGACTGGTTTGGGTCAGATTAGAGGGACAGGCGAAAATTCACACTCAATTCTTGTTGTCTTGGAACTGATTCTCCTATCACCAAGAAATGGTCTAACTTTTCTAAAGCCTAATATCTGCAACAAGTTTGGGGTTTTTTTAATTTAAAAACCCTTCTAGGTGTCTGATGCAATCAGTATCTTTTTACAGGCCGTGGCTCAACACAGTCGTGTAACCACATATGCTTTTCAATATATGTATATATTTTGCTGCTACACATAGTACATGCAACATATGTTTTTCTCTAAATATACAGAGAAAGAATATACTCTTTTTTCTTTAAAAGCCTGGTTTATTAACTGCACTGTTGCTATATTATCCAGAAGGGATAAGTGTTGGATTTCATTTTTATCTGCTGAAGAAGCTCCCCTCCCAAAACCTGTCACATGATTTTTCATTTTAAATAAAAGTTTTAGCCCCTCATGGCTGCAGAAAAAAGCTTTAAATGTGAACCCTAAAAGCTCTCTCTAAAGCAAGGAGTATAAAAAAGAACCCCAAATTTATTAATTAATTAATTTTACACCACTTGTTATTTGTTGGAGGTCTGACTAACGATTTTTGAATGATTGGGGTTGACAATACTCTTGTTGCCAGGCCTGAAAAAAACAGGAGCAGAGGCAGAAAGAACCATATACAGGCAGCCTTATACTGTGCCTGAGGGCTTGTCTGCATGGTGCAGCAACCTGCTCTTTGTAAATGCAATTTCTAAAGCACACTAACATGCTGTGCATGAATGGGTCCACGTGGACCCTGCTGGTGCACCCTAAAGGTTCCCCAGTGCACTCTAACTTAGTGAGTCCTACATTAAAACACACTAGGGAATCTTTAGTGTGCATGAGCAAGGGACTCCACGGACCAATTAATGCACAACACGTTAATGCACTTAGAAATCACATCCCAACAGTGCACATTATCCCCCTGTGTAGACAAACCCTGATCAGGGCTAGCTTGCACTTGTGGCTCGAGGCCTCCTCCTTCTGCTACCTGCAGCCTTTGTGTAGCAAAGCCGGATGTACCCCAGTGGCAGCAGGTGGTACTGCAACCCCTGGTGCAATGGCCATAGTACACAGTTGAAAGAAAAGGAGGACTTGTGGCACCTTAGAGACTAACCAATTTATTTGAGCATGAGCTTTCATGAGCTACAACTCACTTCATCGGATGTACACAGTTGGAACCATTATTTGTGGGGCTGAGTGTGTGAAACTGATCAGATTCAAGCCATTGTGAAGTTGAATTCTCACTCAAAAATGCTGGAAGATGAAAAGTTCCCATGACTACTACACTCACTTTAATTTCCTAAAGAAAACACTGTGAGCCTGATTGTATCTCATTGATACTAGTGTAAGTCAGGAGCATTTCAATGGATGCTAATGGAGTCACACCAATGTAAAACAAGAAAATATATCAGAATCTGGCCTGTACTTAAATAAAAGGTGCATTTTAGTTACAGCATTGCAAATCCTTCCTGAGATCACAGGTAAAACAAAACAAAATGGATGATGTCAGTTTAGTCCCCCATTTACAATTTTTGGTATGACAAAACCACTCCATAGTCCAGCGGAGTGATACCTCTGTCTAGTCAGAGATACTAGATCCCTTATTTTCACAAACAAGTAATGTTCCTTTAGAAAGAAAAGTGTGTTTTCCAACGGATCAAGATTCTGTCAAAACACTATGTTGTGTTAATGTGAATATGTGAAATTGGGATGGTGCAGAAGAGCAAAGTTAGGACACAGCTCTAACAAAAGACTCTCCAGAGATGCTCCAGGACCCCATTGTACTAGGCACCATACAAACTCATAAGAAAAATTTGGTCCCTGCCCTAAAGATCATCCATAGGCCTTCTCCTGGCTCTTTGCCCAGGGGAGAATTTCACCCGAAAGTTGAACATGGTATCTTGAGAAAATATAGAAAATTGTTTTCCCATTCTTAAGGCCCAAATCAGCCCTTGAAATGGATAAAAGGAAAACCCAGATGTAAGCAGAGAGACCTCAGAACACAGCCTCAGATGGTACAGTGTGTAATCTCAAAAGAGCTGACAGAAGGAACCAGGCCAGCTTCACCTTGTGACATCATGAAGCATTGGAGTCAGACCTACAAAAAGAAAAGGCTTTCATGGGAACTCTGTATAAAAAGGGACAATGTCAGAGAGAGTAAGTGTCAAATAACCAACCAGTCTCCAGAAAATATCAGAGTGATATAAATACCATCTCATGAAGGGAACATAGTTTGAAAATAGCAGAGTAACCTTATAGGAATAAATGTCCCACTTTTCTGAAAGTGACCTGTAGGACAAATTTCTCAGGTCTTAATATACCAATCTGAAGATTAGAAAGACATAGTATACTGCAATATCTACAGCTTAGTCCAGGACTCAAAATCTGATAATACAGTCTGTGTTAAGGAAGATATCGAGCTGTGGTTTTCAACCTTTTTCATTTGCAGACCCATAAAAAATTTCGAATGGAGGCATGGAAGCCTTTGGAAATCTTAGACATAGTCTGTGGACCCTCAGGGGTCTGCGGATCACAGATTGAAAACGACTTATTAGACGAAGGGATAATATAACTGGTTTAGAAAATCTAAGAGATGCATAGGCAGCAATAATGAATAAAATACCCACATTGTGAATATATATTAAAGAAATTCAGATAAATAAAGTACTGTGAACTAAGGGACAGACAAGTTCATTTGACCAGCATCTTTATCCACGGAATAGAGTTCAATTGGCTATTCAGCCAAATAGGAAATTCAGGGAAGGCCGTGGCAGGATATAGAAAGGACGGGAATAAAAAATAAAATACTGACTCAGCATGTATTAAAATCAAACAATCTGGAATCATCAAAACTTCAGGGCCCTCTGCACAGTCTCTAGTTCCCAGCTGTAGCCCCTTCATAGGGTATGTCTACACTGCAATGAAAGTCCTGTGGCAGTGAGTCTCAGAGCCCAGGTCAACTGACTCAGACTCATGGGGCTTGCACTACAGGGGTAAGAATTGCAGTAGACACATTCAGGCCCGGCAAGGGGGTGGGTCTCAGAGCCCGGTCTCCAGCCCAAGTCCAAACGTCCACCGTGTTCTTTTTAGTTCTGTAGTGCAAGCCTGAGTCAGTTGACCCAGGCTCTGATATTTGCAGTCACAGGGTTTTTTATTGCAACATAGACGTACCCAGTATCTACTTCTCTTTGATTTTCCTCCCAAATGAGATAGTCTGGTGAGCTCAAGCCCACCCCAGCAGGCAGCCATCAGCTGTGCATGACCCATCAAACTGTTGCACTACCTGTGTCTTGTTACTGGACCATCTCACCACAGTGAAGCTTATATCCAAAAGAGCCGGCCTAAGCCACTCCTGTTACCATACTGATCTCTTGTGATTTTAGAGAGGTGTCTATTCTTCCATCATTAATCCCAAAGAGTTTACCTGGAGGCTGGTGGGAGGTTGCAAAGACATACCAAAATCCCAATTATAGTGTCAAGAAAGCAGTTTTTCATTTTGAGCCTGGAAATTATAACTATCCTACAAATGATAACTATCCAGTGATTAGGTCTAGAATCAAAGAACCTGAATCACTATTACAGTGTGTCTTCTCAACAGGAAGGCTGAGAGAGGGAACAGAAAGCATACCACTGAGAGAAAATTACTAGGTGTAAGGATCCAGTTTGGCCTGCCCTTCCCTAGCAAGTTCCACACAAGGTTATGAAGTACTGTATATGTATTTAATCCAGTCACGGAAATGAGAAATTGAATAGAAAGCATCCTGACACTAAGATTAAAATAGTGTGGAATAATGAATGTGTATATATTACCAGACATATAGGCTTGCCTAAATTAAGTTAAAACAGACAGAGCACCCACACACAAAGACAGTTTTTCAAAATGTTGGAGCACCGTATGATTATTCATTCATTCATCTTTAAAAGGAACTGAATTCCAGCTAAGCAAATACATGAAAGCTTTCTAAAGACATTGTGTTAGTGCTCCTGCTACTTCTTCCTTTTACTTACTTCAGATTACATTTCCTGGGCTAGATCTGCAGCCCTGATACAGCCCCTTTGTGCCACTCTGGCAGTGCAAACAGGGTGTAAAGCTGCAATAACTAAACTTTTGAAGGACTGGGGAAACCACCACATGCTATAGAGCCTTTCCCAACTGGCACACATTAGGGTAGTGTGGAGGCTGCTCAAATTTATTCCAGAGGATGAACCAGTCTCTGGCAGCCCCAAGCTTTGATATACAGCAGCTCCCCCTTCCACTCACTCTGCCTCAGTTTCCCCATTTTACAAATGAGAATAACAATACTGACGCCTTTGTAAAGGACTTTGAGAGCTACTGATGAAAAGTGTTACACAAGAGGTAGGTATTATTACATGATGATAATTTAAGCAATTAAAAAATAGTAATGGCTTAACCTCTGGGGTTTGAAGGTTCAGTTTATCCAAACAATGCTTGTTCAGAGTTTGCTGAAATAATCTGAACCTGGTGATTTGGTACCGTTGGGAAGCTGCTGAGATGTCCAGAACTCTTTCTCTAGGTTTGGGTGCAAATATAGCAAAAACGGGCTCTCTTGGGATATTCTGAGTCCTCCATGTTCAAACTACAAGCAGAACTGCAGAGGGCCATGAAAAAGAAGACCAAAACCATCAGTTTAAAAAAGAATAGAGCTCAATTGAATTCTGGGTCAAAGTTTAGGTTAGCTATTTTATCTGAACTATTTCATAGTCCGTAGTTAAAAACCAGTAGCAAAGTCCCTCTTAAACTTCATCTTAAAAGCAGCAATTCTAGATCTTGCTAGAGAGTTGCTTTACCCATTTTAAGAAAGTCACACTCAGGGCACACTGAAGAGTCAGCTGGACTATGTGGTGATAAAAAGCAATCAGATATTTGGAGCATAAACGCTAAAGGCCTCATACATCATTAGAAGGCCTTTAAATTCAATGTAATTTTACAGGAAGCCAAGTTAGCAACAGCATGCCACGTAGGAGTGGCAGATGTGGGGCCTATAGCCACCCAAAAAATTTACCTCCCCGTAGCAGCCACCACTTTCTGGCCACCCAACTCTGAAGGAAGAATGGAGAAAGCAGGGCTGGCGGCTGCTGGCCGGGTGCCCACCTCTGAAGGCAGCGCCGCCGCCAGCAGCAGCTTAAGAGTAAGCCTGGATGGGGGACTGTGGGACCTGAGAGCAGCCTGCAGCCTGTGTCCCCATTTGCCAGGGCGTTCCGCTCAGGGCAGGTTCAGGGTTCCTCACAGCAGCCCAGACTGACCTGCTCTGGCCCAGGTTCCTGGGCCCCCCGCACACAGGCGTTGTTCCCCAAGCGCTCTGCTGGCTCCGGGAGCAGAGTCCGCCCCCACCCAGGTGGCTGTTACCAGTCAAAGTGGGGTGGGGAGCTAAGGAGCAGCTGCAGCCCCAGGATCCCAGGCACCAGCAGCAGCAGGAGGAGGAGATGGGGGAACGTTGTGGTTGCCGATACCATGGCACCAGCCAACGAAGCAGCAGCTGTGCACTGCCCGGCTCCGACTTCTGGCCTCCAAACTGTCCAGGGAGCGAGGCCTCAGGGATGGAAGGAGGAGGAGGAGACAGGGCTGTCACATAGCTGAGGAGTAGCAGGGAGTGTGGCCACAGAGAGGGGGTCTCAAACCCCCTCCACTCCCGAACTGGGAAAAGTGAACTGAAAAGTGAAAGTGAAAAGTGAACTGGGAAAACTGCCACCACCCCTGATGCCATGACATTTTTAGTAAAGCATTCAACAACTATTTTTGCATGCAAGGTGTGATCTCACACGTGAGGTCAAGCTGTGCAGAGGATTTCATTTTGTTCTACAAACGGAACCCTAATGCGGCATGACCTTGCACGTACAATATGGAGGACACCATTTTGTTCTACAAGCTCATTCTGGAGCTGAATAGAAACATCCCACGGGCCGGATCCAGCTGGGCATGCAATGAATGCGTTGCATCGGGTTTACAGATTTATTCTTATGGGGCATGTTACAATGAAAGCAAATAGAGATAGAGACTTTACATATAATTCTAAATACCATTTATGCTTTACTGAACAACACAAGAAATACACAAAAATGGACTAAATAATAAACACTCCTATACACATTTTCCTGCCTCCGTTTCCTCACCATTCTGAACAGTTCCTTGTGCTTGGGAAAAGTCCTCTGTGGTGTCCAGGATCCTTTTTGGGCATCTCATGGATTCTCTTCAGAAATATGCAGCCTCTTTTTGTCTCTAGGTCAGTTAGCATTTTCTCTGACTTTGTGCTGGTCCCTCTGTTAAATCTTACCTTCATGCTATGATAGCATACCTGTCTCTTCCTTTCTCCTTCCAAAAGCTTCCTGTGAATCACTCATGTTTACATGTCCTCCTACCAAAATCTGGTTCCTTTTTTCTCCTGCTGGTCACTTGCAGGTTAAACTAGTGTAAATGATGGATTCTCTGTATCCTGAAGTCTTTAAATCATGATTTGAGGACTACAGTAACTCATCCAGGGGTTAGAGGTCTATTTCATGAATGGGTGGGTGAGGTTCTGTGGCCTGCAATGTGCACGAGGTCAGACTAGATGATCATGATGGTTCCATCTGGCCTTAGAGTCTATGCTGGTCATTTTCTGCTCTCTACTTCACCAGCCCTCCTGCAGAGACACTTAGTCAAATTGGTTTCTCCACTCAGGAAACCTCCTTAACACATATCTTTGCTGTTCAATCAGAGCAGTCCTTAAGATAAAGGACTCTCCATGGTCTGGTAAGTATGTGCTACAGCCTCTGATAGCAGATGGTGGATTCTACATCCACATATAGGCATTCTGTGTCACACAATTTCATAACCACTTCATAACATCAAGTTATACATAGAGTCTCCACATTGTCACACCATGTCATTCCCTAACTGGCCAGGATCTCATTCTTCTACTGTATCATAGAAGATAAAATGGTTCTCTAATAAAATTGTACGGATAAATGTATCAGATGGTAAGCCCAAGGTCAGCATAAAATGACAGGTTGTTAACATGTAAAGACCATTTTCAAAAAAAAAAAAAGCCAGAGGAAAAGCTTCATTCAAATATTTAAAACTTTTTTTGTTTAATTCCATGAAATTATGAAACATCCATAATTTAGCATAATGAAAACTGGTCAGTCGAAAGCATCATGATAAACTAATGGCAGAACTAAACTAATCTCGGTGTCAACAGTGAAGACCCAGACCATAGTGCTGACTAACAAAACCCAATGGCAACAGGTAGAAGAAGAGGAAAAGGGCATACCACAATGAAGCCCTCTGGCATGCCAAAATACATTCAGACGCAGCTGCTCTATAAGTGACCCTTCAAAACCTTTACCAACCCATGAAACATGAATGAAGTGGAGCAGGCCATGACAGAATTATACCTACCAGACTACGTAATTGACTGCAACCATATCAAAAGAATGTGCTCTCCAGGAGAAAAAGTACAGTAACTTTCATTTAAAAAAATGTATGCAGTGTAGTTGTAGCAGTGTTGGGCCTAGGATATTGGACTAGAGAGACAAGGTGGGTAAGGTAATATCTTTTATTGGATCAACTTCTGTTGGTCACACAGGAAAATGATGAAAGACAAAAACACCCTATCACCTGTGGGCAAACGCTTTTCACAAAGCGATCACTCTATATCTGTGGTTCTCAACCAGGGGTACGTGTACCCCTGGCTGGGGGTACTCAGAGGTCTTCCAGGGGGTACATGAACTCATCTAGATATTTGCCTAATTTTATAACAGAATATATAAAAAGCACTAGCGAAGTCAGTACAAACTAAAATTTCATAGACAATGATTTGTTTATACTGTTCTGTATACTATACACTGAAATGTAAGTACAATGTTTATTTCCAATTGATTTATTTTATAATTATATGGTAAAAATGAGAAAGTAAGCAATTTTTCAGTATGCTGGGACACTTGTATTTTTACGTCTAATTTTGTAAGCTTTTAAGTGAGGTGAAACTTGGGGGTACACAAGACAAATCAGACTCTTGAAAGGGGTACAGTAGTCTGGAAAGGTTGAGAGTCACTTCTCTGTATAAGACTAATAGATTTATTTGGGCATAAGCTTTTGTGGGTAAAAAACCCACTTGCATCTGAAGAAGTGGGTTTTTTACCCACGAAAGCTTATGCTCAAATAAATCCGTTAGTCTTTAAAGTGCCACCGGAGTCCTCGTTGTTTCTATGGCTACAGACTAACACGGCTACGCCTCTGATACTTCTCTGTATCTGACCTATCAGTCCTCATCCACAAAGGAAACCTGCACAACACTTTCAAAAGCCTGGGAGCTTAAAAATCATTACTCTGCTAGGCACTGCTAGAGTGAACAGACACACTGGATTTATGGCTTATTACAACAATCTGTAACCCACTAACCTCCTCTTTTTTTGTCCTAAAACTGCTGGGGTGTTAACAGGCCACTCTACCTTGAATGGTCCCTTACAATATGTGCTAACTACTTATGTTAAACAATCTGTTCCACTCTGCATTTTGCTGTGATGCTTTCCAGACCTGAAGAAGAGCTCTGTGTGGTTTGAAAGCTTGTCTCTCTGACCAACAGAAGTTGGTCCAACAAAAGTTATTACCTCACCCACCTCGTCTATCAAAAAAATGAGCAGCTGATGAGAGAACAGAACCCAAATAAGAGAATCCTTACCCCTAATCCATATAATTAAATGGCGCAAATTACTGGACAAAGTTTTTGCCTACGACTCTAACCATGCCTTGTGTGCATTAGGTCATTTGGCTCTCCCTTTGCCCTCATTGGTCATTGCTATGAAAGTTGTATATAAAAAGAGGGTGTGCGTTGGGGGGTGTGTCTGCATGCGTTCGTGCGTGTGTATGTGTCTCACCATTTAGTGGCATACAAAAATAACATCTGTTGTATTGTTCATGAATTTGTAGGTTCAAGAAAGTTATTAGGTACTTCCTTGCTGCGTCTCTTAGAGTTGTAAGCAGATCTTTTGAGAGGTACTGTTTGGGGTGAAAGAACTAAACACTCCCTTTGCCCCCAGACTCCTACTTCTGATGCTACCATCCTAACGTCAGAGTTCATTTGCCCTTTGAAGTCAGTCACCAGTGATTGTCCCTTCTGAACAATATCCAAGATCTAATTCCAATTGCCTTAAATAAAAAGTAGCAAACTGTCCAGATAGGAAAATGAAATTAAAAGATAAGTAAAATATGGATGTTGGATAGATCATACAGCTGTGCTAACCATACACACTCATTATAGTTTAAAATTACCTGAACTCTTTTACAGCGGATAAGTCTTTGGTCTGAGCAGCAACAGCATTATTCCTTCTGCTCAGTTTGTCAGATGTCCCAAGCACAGTACAGGTGGAGCTGGTAGCACAATTTCCTATTAAGCAAATATCTGTGAAACCCAATGACGAAGTATCTGTCTCCCTCTAATGCTGGTTCACATATAGGATGACAACCTACTACTGCTATCAGTTCCTCTGTTACCTCAAGTGACAGAGGTCTGTGTGGCGGATCTAAAGATTCCAACCCTGATGATGACCCATGTGGATATCAATATGATGTCACATGAATTGTGATATATTCTGTAATTATATAGTCATGTACTTTTTTTTCCACTAGACCCATGCCGCATTCAGTGCACAGGCTGGACAGCGGTCACTCAATGAGCAACTATTCCATACTTTGTTTTCTCCTTGGTTTTCAGTGTGTAGGCCCATGCCTTATTTTATTGCACACTACTCAAGGCCTGTTCTGAAGATGGAATCATCTGTTTTCTCATAGGCTTTTTTATGGTACTCACTGCTAGAGTATTTGAGCACTTCACAAACAAATTTATTTTCACGACACCCCTATGATGGGAAGGGGTAGAATTATTCCAATTTTACAGATGGAACTGAGGCACAGAGACTAAGTTCAAAAGTATCTGCTAATTTTGGGTGCCCAATTTGAGATACCCAAGACCTGATTTTTCAGACCATGTGGCATTATATAACACT
The DNA here is from genome assembly GCF_015237465.2 of Chelonia mydas. Classification (NCBI taxonomy): domain Eukaryota; kingdom Metazoa; phylum Chordata; order Testudines; family Cheloniidae; genus Chelonia; species Chelonia mydas. Next base: position 107,226,212 of record NC_057851.1, on the reverse strand, counting down.
CTACATTTGAATTACAGCTCCCATTGACTTCAATTGCAGCTAAGAGTGCTGAGCACTCTTAAAAATAAGACTCCAAGGTCTCAAGTCTGACATACAGAAAATGAGGAACACATCATTGGTGACCACCTGTGAAAAGTTTGGTTTAAGTGACTTGACTAACATCACATAGGAACTCTGTGACAGAAGCAGGGTCAAAATTCAATTCTCCATTTTAAAGATTAACCTTAAAGATAGGACCATCCTTTTTTCTTCCGTAATCCGCTGCCTCACTACACACCCTTTAGTTTTTGCAACAAATGAGGCAGGGGTCCTATCGACAATAGCTTCCTTCAGTACACAGCCCTGATTCATCCCTAGAAATAGTGTCTATCCTGTGTGCACTCAATGAGGCAGAGGTCCTGTGATAAACATAGCAAGTGTTCATATAATTAAAGAGTACCATAATGTATAAGCACAAGGGAGACAAATTAAAGTTGCCCAGGCAACCTTACTTCAAGCATTCAAAAGTTAGGAAATGCCAGACTTTGAAACCTTAGGAATGTGCTTTTAACATAGATTTTGTGTGTAATATATACATAAATAGAGCTGCTTTTTCCTTTATAAAGAACACATCTCATGGTTCTCCCACTAAACCCTTTTGTAACTGAGGTGACAGGCTGTACTTTATCTTCTCTTACGAAACCACAGGTAACAACAACAAGGATTTGAATCAAGTTTAGCTGATTCATACATCTTTCTACTCCTGCACAAATGTGAGTTCATATACTCTAGATATCCTTTTCCCTTCTTTTAATTTTATACCATATCTATGAGAGGTCTCTTTTACTAGGTAATCAGGCAAAGAGTAAGGATAATAGGGGAGGACATTTCTTGGGGACTTGCACATAAATCTATTTTTTCCCCCATAAATGTAGTCATTTTGTGAGTAACCTAGGTTTTGACAGTCACGAAAACTGAAACGGAAAGTCAATGTACTATAGAAAATATCTGCTAGGCTCACAACAATAATCTCCTGTGTATGTTCAATTTCTTGCACTAATGAAATGCCTCCAGAGGTGATGTCATAACACACTCCTATTATTTGGGGAAGTTATAGATGGTAGTTAATCCAAATCTTGATGGATGGTATCTACCTGCAGGCCAGGGAAATCTCATTTATGATATTCACGCAGTTAACTGATGCTCAGAGATAGATCATAGAATATCAGTGTTGGAAGGGACCTCAGGAGGTCATCTAGTCCAACCCCCTGCTCAAAGCAGGACCAATCCCCAATTTTTGCCCCAGATCCCTAAATGGCCCCCTACAAGGATTGAACTCACAACCCTGGGTTTAGCAGGCCAATGCTCAAACCACTGAGCTATCCCTCCCCCATAATTGTTCAATACTGACAGTATTGAACAAACTAGTTTTTTCCGTAGGTACATCAGTTTGATTCTTGTCAAAGTTGTAATTATATTTTGTTTCCTAACGTTTCCTTTTTCAGCTTTCAGTACAAAGTCCACAGTATTACAGATATCCTACAGGAGGGTAGAGGGAAAGGAGGGTACTATCAACATGTAGTAGCTCTAGCTATGCCTTAAGTCACAGAAATAAAGTAACTCATCTTGTATAGTTAGATGAAGGTTTATTTCTCCTTATTCACAGACTGAGTAAATGTATAAGCCTCAGAAACAAACCATCAGTTTCTTCTTTTCTCACAATGTGGGATGCCCTTAAAGCTCTGTATGTGATTGTAGGGGGAAAAGTTTAGCAGTGGCTACCAGCCAAGACAGAAAAGAACAAGCTGGAAAGCTGAATTAAAATGAAGTTGGAAAGTAATGCTTAAAAAGTAAAGCACTGACTTCAGGAGCTTAAGAAATCTGGTTTCTGTGGGAAACTGATTTCATCGTGTTCTGAATTTAAATACCTAAATCATTAAAGAGAATTTGTCTTCTTCTTGGGAAAGCTACACAATGTCCAGTAATGTCAACCAGAATCATGCATTCACATTGAGGAAAGAACGTACCAATGAGGATCTGCATTACATTAGCAAAAGGAAAGAGATTCCATTGCATTTGTCCTGGCCTTTTACTTTTTACTTCCTTCTTATTTTTAAACACTGACCCTATTACTTGGAGAGAATTGTTTATTTCATTTTCATTTTTAAATACAGAAAATTAAAGTAATGTTTAAAAAATACAGCTTTTTTATTTTATTTTGATGTACAGCTTGTATTCTTTTTTTAAGATCAGCTGAGAGCTGACGTGGTAGGGTGAGATCAATAAATCATGTTCTAGTTGTGGTAATTCTGCACCAGCTAACTGAACCAAAAGAGAACAAAATATTATACAAAACTGTGACATTGGCAAGAAGTATGCTAAACTTTGCCACCTTCCCATATCTCTAATCTGTATGCTGTCTCTTTGGAGCCTGATCCAAAGCCCATTGAACTCAATGGAAACACTCCCTTTGATTTCAATGGACTTCAAATCAGACCCCCAGATTATAAACTCTTTGGGTTAGATAGCTTGTTTTCACATTTGTCTATTAAGCATTGTTGATGCTTTACCAGCAAATTTCTACTTGCCCATTCGTCCACGCTAAGTAATATTTTTGATGGATCAGTAAAATATCCGTGTTTTCATTATCATCATTCACAGTAAATGGTGAATGAGTAAATGTTATGTCTTGGCTGATAAATCTGTGTGACAACTTTGCAAGGTTATGCTGTATGATTAATAAATAATAATAATGCCCAGAAATATTTCTACATTTCTGCATATAGATTGTTTCAGATTATTTGCATGTCTTTGTTGTTATGTACGTCCTTCTCCACCGCACAAATATAAGAGCTGCTACAGCTGACACATAGGAATATTGTAGGAAGAAAGTCAAATTCCATGTATTTCCATCAAAACAAGGAAACGTAATGTGAGAGCCAACAGAAAACTGCACTTACCAAATGCACATCATTGGCACAGAAATATTTATTAATATAAACCTCATATTCAGGTGAGCTGCACAAAATAAACAGTGTTTAATGCATAAGAAATCACAGGAGCCATCATTTGTGCTCGTTAGTTACCAGCTGAAAAACCTGGGATGGGGGAACACTTTTGACATCTACAGATTAAGTTTTCAAGTGCCATCAGACACATCCTGAGAAGTTAAACAGAAGAACAGGTTTTGTTAGAAAACTGGAATAGGCGTTATAAAGATTTATTGATAGGTGATATATTGGTTAAGAGGTGTCCATTTTAAATCAAAACTCATTCAGCAGCCTTCATGCCCTGACTGATCAGACAGAAATAGACTAAAAGCTTTAAAGAAACACAACATCATGTTCCTATAAACTCTTGAAGGTATAGGTAACAATACTTTATTTTAGCAAACACCTGGAAGAAATGGAATCCAATGAAAGCTATTCACACCAGCTTGAAGCTCACCCCTATACTTCAAGCCAGCACAACACTTAGGCACCATTTAATTTCACCTGAACCCTCAAAATAGGGCTTGGATATCATCTCATAATGAACTTTTCCTTTGCTAATTCTAATGGCCACATAATTATATCCACTGAGAAGAGGAACAAATCCCAATAATTCTGAATGCAATCTATGGTCTAGTAAATAGACTTCCACCTATGTTTATATTACAGTGTATAGGGATGAATTTTCAAAGGAGTATATGTGCATTGTGTGAAGAAGTACTTCCTTGTGTTTTTTTTTTAAACCTGCTACCTATTAATTTCATTTGGTGACTCCTAGTTCTTGTGTTAAGAGGAGTAAATAACACTTCCCTATTTACTTTCTCCAAACCAATCATGATTTTATAGATCTCTATCATATCCCCCCCCCCCCCCAGTCGCCTCTTTTCCAAACTGAAAAGTCCCAGTCTTATTAATCTCTCCTCATATGGAAGCCATTCCATACCTCCTTTTCTGAACCTTTTCCAATTCCAATATATCTTTTTTGAGATGGGACAACCACATGTGTATGCAGTATTCAAGATGTGGGTGTATCATGGATTTATATAGAGGCAATATGATATTTTCTGTCTTATTATCTATCCCATTCTTAATGATTCCCAACATTCTGTTTGCTTTTTTGACTGCCGCTGCACACTGGATATTTTCAGAGAAATATCCACAATGACTCCAAGATCTCTTTCTACAGCTAAGTTAGACCCCATCATTTTATATGAATAGTTGGATTATGTTTTTCAATGTGCATTACCTTGTATTTATCAATTTTGAATTTCATCTTCCATTTTGTTGCCCAGTCACCCAGTTTTGTGAGAGCCTTTTGTAGCTCTTCGCAGTCTGCTTGGGAATTAACTATCTTGAGTAGTTTTTTTTATCATCTGCAAAATTTTGCCACCTCACTCTTTACCCCTTTTCCCAGATCATTTATGAATATGTTGAATACAACTGGGCCCAGTACAAACCCCTGGGGGACACCACTATTTACCTCTCTCCATTCGGAAAATGGACCATTTATTCCTACACTTTGTTTCCTATATTTTAATCAGTACCAATCCATGAGAGGACCTTTCCTCTTATCCCATGACTGCTTACTTTGCTTCAGAGCCTTTGGTGAGGGACCTCGTTAAAGGCTTCTGAAAATCTGAGTACACTATATCCACTGGATCCCCCTTGTCCACATGCTTGTTGACCCCCTCAAATAATTCTCGTAGATTGGTGAGGCATGATTTCCCTTTACAAAAACCATGTTGACTATTTCCCAACAAATTATGTTCATCTATGTGTCTGACAATTTTGTTCTTTATTATAGTGTCAATCAGTTTTCCCAGAACTGACGTCAGGCTTACCAGCCTATTATTGCCAGGATCACCTCTCAAGCCCTTTTAAAAAATTGGCATCACATTAGCTATCCTCCAGCCATTTGGTACAGAAACTGATTTAAATGAAAGGTTAACAGGATAAGTGTACAGAATTCTCCACCTGATGAAAATGACTTGTGCATAACACCAGTGTAGAGAAATTTATAACTAGTTATTGCTTACTTTATTTGGGAAAGGAATAAACTGACAATAAAGCAACAGAAACTGTTACTAAGTGATCTCCAAGGAGGACTTACCCTTGTGAACTTTTGTTATATTAATACCGGGCAGTCATTTTCTGTGCATGCAAGACAGAAAGATGTCAGCAGAATCTGCTTCTGGTTGAGTTCTGGGAGATTGAAAGGACACTGCTCCCTCTCAGCATGTTCATGTCTCACAGGGTGGCAAGTGCATAAGTAGTCCCTTATAATAATTAATCTTTTTCTTTTCTTTTGGTAATCTACAAAAATCTACAGGTTTGGCTAGATTTGAAAGGACTGTGTGCAAACAAGAAAAATATGGCTGTCTAGAATGCTGCAACATTTTAAGGGCAGGAAATTATGCTCTGTCTGCCTCATGTAGAAGTCATTCTGTCTAACAGGCAGGCTACTCATAAATCATAGGGGTGCTAGAATGTATAAATTATTAGACTGAAATAGCCATTTAGTAGACTTTCCTCACAGAGAGAAAAATAGTTCTTTCCCTTAGACAGATGCTCATTCCTGATTTATACAAAGTAGGTCATCAATTTAAAATTGACTAGCAATAACCTACATTTAAGGAAACTGGCCCACAGTAATGTCTACTTATGAGTGAATCTCAAAGAGCATGAAGTTTTGGGACCTGATCCAAAGCCCACTGTAGTCAATAGGAGTCTTTCCATTGATTTCAATGGGCTTAAGATCCGGCCCACAATGCCCTTTGGGTAACCATTCATAAGTTAGAATCTAAACACGGAGGATCCCTTTTCTCCCCTTCCATGAACCTTTCCCCACCTTTTCCCAATTTAGTGGCATACTAGACCATAGACTACTGCTGAAAAGTCATTTGGGTTCACAGGGAATAGGAGAAGGGGAAAGAAATCTACATAGTCAAGGGAACCTTAGAGAAGGTTGCATAAAATAGTATTTTGCCAATAAACAGACTCAAAATATAAGAGTAAAGAGATTCAAAACCAACTATTTTATCTTGTAATAAGGGGAGAATACATTACATAGATTAAACAAAGGCTAGGTTTAAAAAAAATCTAAAAGGAAGGAACCTTTCCTGAATTGTTATAAGCCACAACAGCGCACCAGCATGATACTGATGCATGTTGAGCACCAACAAATATTAGTTCTCCAGAAGAAAATGATGTGTTTCCATATTTCTAAGACATCCCCCACTGTATAATTTAGACTAGATACAGTTACGTTTCAAATACATTTCCAAAAACTAATTTAAAGGTGCTTCTGCATAATCACGGAAGAATGTTGAAGATGAAGAATTGAGAGCATCAGGTATTTTTTCCTGATAAAGGCCCCAGTCCTGCAAAGGGATTCATGTGGGCAGAGTCTTATGTCCAGGCAGACACTATTTGAAATCAATGTTATTCTCTGCTAACCTCTTCAGCAGAGAATTATTAGGCTACAAACTCAGGTTCCTATGCAGCAACGCATTTAGGAATGTGCTTAAATCCATACTTATTCACCAGAGCACTTAAGCATGTGCTTAACTTTTGGCTTGTACTTAATTCTCATCAGTAAAATCCTAATGAGGTTGAACAGGGATGGACTGCTGAATCAGGGCATGAAATATGTGCTGAATATGCAAGTGTCCATTTTTCTGAGCTCTAGTTTTATACAACATGCTTCTCTAGTGTATATAGAAACATGGAATATTTATCAAGGCTCTGAGTCATACCGGTAATGAAACGTTATATATTGTAAAGGACATTGTCAGGTCATGTTTGGACCTATATATAATTTGTTTGTTTTTTAAAAAAACGTAAGCAAACTCTAATCCCTATTGAATGTTTTTATGATTTTTTTTTCAAAAGACTCCAATGGAAAGAGTGATTCGTAGACGTTATCAGCATTCTTTACTCTGTTTAGAAGGTAGCATTGCAATAGTCTGCTAGTGCACTGAATAGAAATAAATGTGAAAGAGATTGATCTGCTTTCACTGTCCAGTGTGAAAGAAATAGAACGTGTAATCAATCAATAAAGAGAAGAGTTATTGGATTTTTAAAATTCTTTCAATAATCTAAGACGCCATTAGTTTTAAAAATACAGGGTCCGAGTCAGTGAATTACTTTATTTTAAACTGATTATTATTTCCACTGAGCCCAGGGAGTTACACCGGCATAAAACTGGAGTAGCACAGTGGTGAATCTGGCCTGTGATGTTTAACTTGATGGGGTTCTTTTATGACTAATCAAATGTTGAGATTAAAAAGCATCCAATTTCCATTTTAATTTTGATCATAAATATCTTTCAAAAGGGTTCCTAGAAAGAGATGCACACAATATCTTAAAAATGATATAAGTGCATCCAAACCTTAGAGTTTATGGGCAGGAGACATCTTTTTTCCCAAGAGGTAAAACAGAAAATTGCCTACCTACCTTGCTTCTTTCCGATGTGAATAGGCTAGACAGCAGCAATGCTTCTTTACTCTAATATATGTATTTCCTAGCTGCCAAGTAAAATTTTAGAAAAGCTGAAGGCATATAGAACAACATGATATTTATTGTAGGTTATTTGCTTTGTAAGTGCCTTTCCATTGTAGCCATGTGATAAGGATGGCTGTGTCTGTATCATGGAGAGAGAAAAAACTTTGGAGTGACAAGTGGTAAAGAAAATCAGACAAAAAAGAAATTCAAAAACTTTTCCAAACAAGCAAAAAGAAAAGACTTTCATTTGAGTGTAATTTTTTAGGGTTACATGGGTATTTGTAAGCTGGGATGTGGACAGAAATGTGTTTCCTTACTGCCTCATCATAATCTGCAACCAAAAGAAAATCTAAATAAAAATTGGATTAAAAGAACTTGGTGAAGGAAGGGACATTTTTTGGACAAGGAAATGAGTGTGGAAGGGATTATTTCAATGCACTTCCAGGAGTTGTTTTTTCCTGCTTTATTATTTCCATTTTAGAAAAACCACCACCACAATGGAGTATATTGAAAACAAGAGACGAGGAATCTGCATGATCAGCACAAATTTATTACCAGCACTCATGAAGAAACTCTCCACCTCAGCCTCATTGTACAGTATCGCTCAACTGTACTCTGTGGCTTGTATTCCCCCTCTAGTAGAGAGAGGTTACTGCGGGAGTCAGGATACAAGACTAGATGGACTTTTGCTCTGTTTCAGTATGGAATTTGTACAGAATGTTCTTATAATAATGGAGGCATCCAAAAATCTACTTTTCTAAGCATGATTACTAAAATGTACATTTACAAAATCTTCCAGCGTTTGCAAAATAGAAAACAGTATGCAGACATACCTAAGGATGTCATTATTCTATAGGACTACCTTATTATTGCAAGCTTGAACAGAGTTATTCATCATCTCAGTTATCTACAGCCAGAGGAGAAAGTCATTAAAATAGCACACCTATTGTCTTGGCAGTTTCATACTCTCAGTGCAAAAAAATACCCGTGTTTAAATAAAATACGAAAAGTGAGGACATTCCAAGTTGAAAACTTTCTTTCTCAGATCTAAATATGGCAAGCGTCTGAAATCACGTGTGTACCGTGTACAGGTACCACTGACTTCTACCGGAGGATGGCAGAATTGCTTGAGCATTTATGATAATCTTACCCCCTCTAGTGACACACCTGCAAGGAACAGAACTCCTACTTCTAAAAAAGCCACCCCAGTTTAAGTGGCTGAGAAGTTAGATGCAAATATTTTGCACAGTTTTAGAAAACAAGCAGACCTGTATTTACTGGGTATTTTTATATGAGGTTGGCATAACCAATAGTCATTCAGAAAACAATTTGTTCGAAGATTTCCATTATAGCTATTTCATAAATAATGCAATTGCTGTAGAGGCATAAGAAACAAGTTTTCAAGTTATTGATGTTAACATAGTTTATATCCCAACTATGTGAAGTGAGTTTCTAGAACCTACCCTGGATTTTCAAAAATAAAAGTTAGACTCTATAGGAAGATAATAAATTAAAAGTACAATAAATACTGGCAGAGTAGTATTCCAGTACACTCACAGCAGCAGCCATGAGAAGTGACATAATTTTATTACACAATAGTTTCACTCTAGTTTACCGTCCCCTCCTCCTGCCCCGTCTTTTAAATTATTTCATTTGATTTTCAGAAAAGTCCTCAAAAAAACCTTTAATAATGCAAGACAAATTCAAGCACCTATTCCCACTTCACACCTCTGTTACTTCTTTCTACGGTGAGTAAAAGTAAGAACCCTAAGCTTGTGGACACTGAAATTGATTTAAGACTCTTCAGAGCGTCTTAATGTCCGACTATCGCTGATGATAGAAGGAATGTCAGCACAGTGCTGTGTGGAAGCTCTGAAGAGGGCTTGCCATAGGAACTTTTGAATATTTCATCAGAGACCCATCTGGATCATCCTCTGATATTATTTGTCCCAAGTTAGGACACCAGGAAATATACCGCCATAGTGAACAATTCAGAGGAGCTGTTTGAAGAAGGCCATAATTAGAGACTCAAGATTTCTGTGAACACTAGATTTCACCTTAAAGCGGCTATATAAATAATGCAGTCCTCCTACCCCTTGGTCTAAAGATGAGACAAGATTAGACAGGCAAGGTGCCTTTGCTTCTTATATTGTATATGATGGAACAAGAACAGTGGATGAAGAGCATCTGCTTCTTTTGGCCTAAGGTGTTCTTTGTCTTCAAATCTGCCAGAAAGAGGCAGAAAGGCTGTCCCTCACCTTACATGCTGTTTTGTGGGCCAATAGCAATCCAAGGAAGAAAAGAAGTCTGTGGATTTCTGCAGGGCTTCCTGTTGTGGCAGGGAGAGCAGATGGGACTGATAATAAAACAGAATGAGAAAACACAGGGTATAACTGTAGTCATCAGAGGGCATTGAGGAGAATACAAAACAGGACTGGAAGATTAGTTTGGTCACTTTGCTATTTTTATATATTTCCTACTGGTAGTCTGAAAACAAAAGAAACTTAAATCATTGTTCCTAAATAGCTTGATTCTAGTGAATCCAGAATAGCCAAGAAAGAGTAAAATTAATAAAAATTAATAGTGATTATAATAACACTTTACATTTCTATAGCACCTTCCTTAAGTTTAGAAGTGTGAGCAATAAGGGTGATGTCGTGGTGGGAGTCTACCATAGACCACCAGACCAGGGGGATGAGGTGGACGAGGCTTTCTTCCGGCAACTCGCAGAAGTTACTAGATCGCAGGCCCTGGTTCTCATGGGAGACTTCAATCACCCTGATATTTGCTGGGAGAGCAATACAGACGTGCACAGGCAATCCAGGAAGTTTTTGGAAAATGTAGGGGACAATTTCCTGGTGCAAGTGCTGGAGGAACCAACTAGGGGCAGAGCTCTTCTTGACCTACTGCTCACAAACCGGGAAGAATTAGTAGGGGAAGCAAAAGTGGATGGGAACCTGGGAGGCAGTGTCCATGAAATGGTCGAGTTCAGGATCCTAACACAAGGAAGAAAGGAGAGCAGTAGAATACAGACCCTGGACTTCAGAAAAGCAGACTTTGACTCCCTCAGGGGACTGATGGGCAAGATCCCCTGGGAGAATAACATGAGGGGGAAAGGAGTCCAGGAGAACTGGCTGTATTTTAAAGAATCCTTATTGAGGTTACAGGGACAAACCTCCCGATGTGTAGAAAGAATAGTAAATATGGCAGGTGACCAGCTTGGCTTAACAGTGAAATCCTTGCTGCTCTTAAATACAAAAAAGAAGCTTACAAGAAGGGGAAGTTTGGACAAATGACCAGGGAAGAGTATAAAAATATTGCTCGGGCTTGCAGGAGTGAAATCAGGAAGGCCAAATCACACCTGGAGTTGCAGCTAGCAAGAGATGTTAAGAGTAACAAGAAGGGTTTCTTCAGGTATGTTAGCTACAAGAAGAAAGTCAAGGAAAGTGTGGGCCCCTTACTGAATGAAGGAGGCAACCTAGTGACAGAGGATGTGGAAAAAGCTAGTGTACTCAATGCTTTTTTTGCCTCTGTCTTCACGAACAAGGTCAGCTCCCAGACTACTGCACTGGGCAGCACAGCATGGGGAGGAGGTGACCAGCCCTCTGTGGAGAAAGAAGTGGTTCGGGACTATTTAGAAAAGCTGGACGAGCACAAGTCCATGGGGCTGGATGCGTTGCATCCGAGAGTGCTAAAGGAGTTGGCGGATGTGATTGCAGAGCCATTGGCCATTATCTTTGAAAACTCATGGCGATCAGGGGAGGTCCCAGATGACTGGAAAAAGGCTAATGTAGTGCCCATCTTTAAAAAGGGAAGGAGGAGGATCCTGGGAACTACGGGCCAGTCAGCCTCACCTCAGTCCCTGGAAAAATCATGGAGCAGGTCCTCAAGAAATCAATTCTGAAGCACTTAGAGGAGAGGAACGTGATCAGGAACAGTCAGCATGGATTCACCAAGGGCAAGTCATGCCTGACTAAGCTAATTGCCTTCTATGACAAGATAACTGGCTCTGTGGATGAAGGGAAAGCAGTGGACGTGTTGTTCCTTGACTTTAGCAAAGCTTTTGACACAGTCTCCCACAGTATTCTTGCCAGCAAGTTAAAGAAGCATGGGCTGGATGAATGGACTATAAGGTGGATAGAAAGTTGGCTAGATTGTCGGGCTCAACAGGTAGTGATCAATGGCTCCATGTCTAGTTGGCAGCCGGTATCAAGTGGAGTGCCCCAGGGGTCGGTCCTGGGGCTGGTTTTGTTCAATATTTTCATAAATGATCTGGAGGATGGTGTGGATTGCACCCTCAGCAAGTTTGCAGAAGACACTAAACTGGGAGGAGTTGTAGATACGCTGGAGGGTAGGGATAGGATACAGAGGGACCTAGACAAATTGGAGGATTGGGCCAAAAGAAATCTGATGAGGTTCAACAAGGACAAGTGCAGAGTCCTGCACTTAGGATGGAAGAATCCAATGCACCGCTACAGACTAGGGACCGAATGGCTTGGCAGCAGTTCTGCAGAAAGGGACCTAGGGGTTACAGTGGACGAGAAGTTGGATATCAGTCAACAGTGTGCCCTTGTTGCCAAGAAGGCCAATAGCATTTTGGGATGTATAAGTAGGGGCATTGCCAGCAGATCGAGGGACGTGATCGTTCCCCTCTATTCGACATTGGTGAGGCCTCATCTGGAGGACTGTGTCCAGTTTTGGGCCCCACACTACAAGAAGGATGTGGAAAAATTGGAAAGAGTCCAGCGGAGGGCAACAAAAATGATTAGGGGACTGGAACACATGACTTATGAGGAGAGGCTGAGGGAACTGGGAATGTTTAGTCTTCAGAAGAGAAGAATGAGGGGGGATTTGATAGCTGCTTTCAACTACCTGAAAGGGGGTTCCAAAGAGGATGGATCTAGACTGTTCTCAGTGGTAGCAGATGACAGAACAAGGAGTAATGGTCTCAAGTTGCAGTGGGGGAGATTTAGGTTGGATATTAGGAAAAACTTTTTCACTAGGAGGGTGGTGAAACACTGGAATGCGTTACCTAGGGAGGTGGTGGAATCTCCTTCCTTAGAAGTTTTTAAGGCCAGGCTTGACAAAGCCCTGTCTGGGATGATTTAGTTGGGGATTGGTCCTGCTTTGAGCAGGGCGTTGGACTAGATGACCTCCTGAGGTCCCTTCCAACCCTGATATTCTATGATTCTATGATTCAATGCACATTGAAAATATTCAGTTAAGCCTTACCATATCCATGTGAACTAGGTAAGAGGCAGAACACTTCACTCATATCTGAAATGCATCTCTGTAGTGAACACAGCAGCTATTCAATAGATCACAACAATACTATACACCAGTTTAGAAGAGGAAATGGAGAAGGAAAACCATATTTCATCAAAATTTCCAGAGGACGTCTGGTAAGCAGAACATAATTACACATGCTGGGGCCAAACTATGGCTTGTATGCCAAAGCCACCTATAAGGGGCAGTGCAAAGCCACATCATCCCAAGAGGAGCACCAAAAATACTGTGTTACAGGGAGCACTGTTGTGGGAGGGCCTTGAGTAGCCTATAAGATGTGTTACTTGAAGGGCTACAGTCCCATGGATGCACAGGAAATGTCTAACGGACACAGATGAAAAGTGAGTTTAAGGGACAATGCATCAACTGAAAAGAGTTTGAATTCAAATTTTCAATCTGAAATACTAAAGATCTGCTGGTGAATCTGCTGCTGACCATGAATTACTGGTCAAAATTATGTAACAGCTAATTCTGAATAATGAATATATTTGAGAAAACTGTAATCTACTTACAGAAAATGCAGGTGAACTTCAACTGATATCCAGCATATAAACAAATGCAGGAGTTGAGGAAATACTCTCAGGTTCATATAGTAGAGAGACCTTAATTCAACATTCACTGCAAGTCCTAGAATTTCTCTGTCAGTCTAGAATGCATACCTTCTCTTAGAAAGGCAAAACCAGACACTTCTCTCATGCTATTTATACAAAAAGAAAAGGAGGACTTGTGGCACCTTAGAGGCTAACAAATTTATTTGAGCATAAGCTTATGTTTCATGTTCTCTGTGTATATAAAATCTCCCCACTGTATTTTCCACTGAATGCATCTGATGAAGTGAGCTGTAGCTCACGAAAGCTTATGCTCTAATAAATGCATTAGTCTCTAAGGTGCCACAAGTCCTCCTTTTCTTTTTGTGGATACATACTAACACGGCTGCTACTCTGAAACCTGTCACTATTTATACAGCTGCCCACACCTATTTGTATTTCTGTCCAGATGAGGTTCTGAGGAAGATCTTTGCAATGTGAAAGCATTTTGGGGCAAGGAGCAGCTCCCTTCCACCAATGGCTCACACCCAGCTCCCTCACAACTACCAGCATGCATGCATGCAAGGTGCTAAAAAGTTGTTGTTAAAAAAAAAATGTCATGACCCCCAAGAATATAAAGTCAAATCCTGAGAGCAGGTGAGAGCCTACTAGCGCTTTCAACTCCCAGTGGGAGTTGCAGGTTCTCAGTGTCTCTCAGCATTTGGTGCACAATTATTTTGCTGGCTTGTTTTTGGATGGATTTGCTCAGGAATGTCAGCTTTCACCTTCAAAGTTGTGACGAGTGCATTTATTTTGAAAACAAATTTCTTCACTGCACTGAATATGACAGTATAGATTGCTCCACTCAGATCATTACCCCGGAGGAGGATACTTTGTGATCCCCCAAGTGTGCCGAATAGTGAAGAGACAGGTCTGCTTCATGTGTGAGGCCAGGGAGATCAAATTCTTTATTCTGGGATTCACTTTTGTTCTGAGCTGACTATAGACGCAGCAGCCCACCCAAGCTGCAAATGTAGGTTGCTTGGCAACAGCTCTTTAAAAGAGTGTTATTTGCTCTCAAAGAGACAAGCTGTTATTTCTTTCCTTTTTAAAACAAAAACATAAAAGAAGAAAGAACAGGGCTAACAAAAAAGGAATAGGGTAATTACTGCACCAAATAATAGTGTAAATAGCTCCACTGGTGACACATGAGGTCTTTTTAGTTCCAAGGGAGACCCTGCTGTAGCTAAAAGCCATTGTTTCCACAAGAAATGAAGCCAAGTGGAACTGACATCTCACACCAGCTCCCGGGAAAATAAACTACATGAAAGATAACAGATCTCACAGGAACAAGAGAACTGTAAACCCAGGAGAGACCAATGCTCCAAACAGCCCAGTATCCTCTGTCTTAAAAGTGCCCAGTATCAGCTGCTTCTAGAAAAGCTGTAACTCCCCTATTAATGCACCTGCTCAACTGTGCAATACTTTACCACAGAGGAGAGGGAGAAGGGGAATTTATTTAACACTTCAACTGATATCCAGCATCCAAACTTGAAGTATGTAGACTGGTTTCAGTGAGGTTTGGATCAGGCTCCTCATGCAGAAACATGAGATTGCTTTTATTCCAGTTTGTTTAATTTCTCAGGGCGCAATGACAATTCTCAACAAATTTGCACCTTTACCCCCTAAAAATCCTGTGCTCTTAACAGATACCTCCCATTCTATCACATCAAAAAGAAGTCACAGAAAAACAAAAGGAAATAATTAAAGGTTTGGCCAACAACTGAAATTGTTGTTGCGATGTCACGGAGCAATAACATGGAGTCAGTCAGTGTTCTGACTCAAACCAGACAGTTCCGTCCTCAATATGAGACAGCTTATAATGAATGTGGGTGCTGTCACAGCACAGTCCCCATTTTTAAAGATTATTTTAAAAACTATGCGAGAAGGATTCTGACACAGAATCAGGATAGATGCTCAACTGTTATAAACTGGTTCAATGAAATAAAAAAATGAAAACCAAGATGCGTCAATTAAGTCAATAAAGCTTCTTGTATTTCCACCAACTCAGGATTTGTCCCACACTGTCTGCCTGGATAATTAGGCAACCTAGTGTTCCTTTCAGTGATTCCCTCTAAGCAATCACATCACAGATTTACTGAACGCTCTTTGCAAAAGAAACTTGGACATTTCTAGAAAAAAAATTTGCTTTGCTGCATTAACTGATGAGGAGGCAGGAAAGTAGCAAACAAGTCTGCCTTCTAATCAAGGCAATGGAAAGTGTGATAAATTCTGCCAGTGGTAGTAGTAATATCTCTACCCAAATAGGTACCTTTGAAAAGTTACATTTTCTTGCATATAAAGAGGTTCATGCTGTGTCACATGATGCAGAAACACAGCTAAGTAATCAGAGAATCCTAGAACTGGAAGGGACCTTGGGAGGTCATCTAGTCCAGCCCCCTGCACTCATGGTAGGACTAAGTATTACCTAGACTATCCCCAACACATTTGTCTAACCTGCTCTTAAAAATCTCCAATGATGGAGTCTCCACAACGTCCCTAGGCAATGTATTCCAGTGTTTAACCACCCTGACAGTTAGGAAGTTTTTCCTAATGTCCAACCTAAACTTCCCTTGCTACAGTTTAAGCCCATTGCTTCTTGTCCTATCCTCAGAAATTAAGAAAAACAATGTTTCTTCCTTCTCCTTGTAACAATCTTTTACATACTTGAAAACGATTTTCATGTCCCCACTCAGTCTTCTCTTTTCCAGACTAAACAAACCCAATTTTTTCAATCTTCCCTCATAGGTCATGTTTTTCAGACCTTTAATCATGTCATTGCTCTTCTCTGGACTCTCTCCAATTTGTCCACGTCCTTCCTGAAATGTGGCGCCCAGAACTGGACACAATAGTCCAGATGAGGGCTAATCAGCGCAGAGTACAGCGGAAGAATTACTTCTCGTGTCTTGCTTACAACACTCCTGCTAATACATCCAACAATGACCCCACTCATTATGCCCTTCCAGCATGACTGTGAACCACTGATGATTACTCCCTGGGAACAGTTTTCCAACCAGTTTTGAACCCACTTTATAGTAGCTCCATCTAGGTTGCATTTCCCTAGTTTGTTTATGAGAAGGTCAAGCAAGACAGTATCAAAAGCTTTACTAAAGTAATGTAAGGTGATAGGAAAGTAAATCAAGCAGGCTGCTCCTGAGAAAACACTTGTGGCCAAGGAGTATTGCTGCATGTGCTCTAGAAAGATTGGTGTAACTCTCAGAGACAGCAGATCTCAATTCTCATTTTTTGGTATTTGTATTTTTGTTCAAATTTGGCTACATTTATTAAACCATCCTTTGATCAGTTTTTATGCTCATAAATGTAAAAAACAATAGCACTGGCTAGAAACTTGAGCCGTGTCAGAGGGTTCTGTGGAAGTCCCCACAAACAGTACTGCTGAAAGCTCACCCCAGCCCAGGAAGTCAGGGTGGAATTTTCCAAAGCATTCAGCCTTGGTCTCGTTCTGCTCCTGTTAAGTCAATAGTAAAACTCCTGTTGACTTTACAGGAGCAGAATTAAAGCCACTCCTCAGGGCTTTTTAAAACGCCCCCTTAAGCATGACGCCGTTCTGATCATCATGATGATAGTGCTATTTAAAAGTGTCAATGTTCTCTTGGTTTTCTCCTCCGTGATATCCCAGTCTTCATAAACTTCTTAACCTTTTACACCCTGTATCTATTCCTCATCTGTTCACAATGCTAATACGGTTTTAAAAAAACATAACAAATGAAACCATCAAATTGTTAAATAGATTCTCTGAAATCAACAAGAAAGCTTCCTTTTCTTTCTCTCTCATTCATTTGTTGCTGAGGCAACTGGCCTGACTATCAGCAGGTATGAGCGCTGTGAAAGTCAAGCACTTAAAGGAACCATAGCTACCAACGGAGTGTCAAATCAGTGGCGAACTGAGCCCATAGTGTTCCCTTTAATCCAAATGTTTGGCCCACATAGCTCATATAAATTAATGTACACCTCTACCCAGATATAACACTGTCCTCGGGACCAAAAAAATCTTACTGCGTTATAGATGAAACTGCGTTATATTGAACTTGCTTTGATCCATCGGAGCACACAACCCCCTCCCCGCCCCCAGGAGCGCTGCTTTACTGCATTATATCAGGTCGCGTTATATCGGGGTAGAGGTGTAGTTCCATGAGGGTCTGGCTCTTTCCTTGTTTCCTTCTGTGATAAGGAAATATGAATGTCTGCTTCAAAGTATTTTGGAATACCCTTTATGGACATGAATACAGAAGTATGTTTTGTAAGCTACCTGAGATGTCATCATTTTAGGATGCAATGCACTTCTGTGAAGAGGAACAGGACATAACTACGCATTATAGAGCTTAAGCAGCAATTAAAAGAGGGCTTTGGGTTGGCCAACAGTATAGCAGTGAATGACATCTTGAGACAGTCAGAAGTAGGTACATTGTCTTGCCTGAGCTGAGTCCTGTGCTCCAAGAAGGAAGTTTTCTGATTCTGCCTGAATGAATCTTTGCTCTCTGTGTAGGTGTTTCTTTAACTAATGATCAAAAAGATTCAGCTTCAATACAGATAAGAACAAATGTAAAAATAAGATAAAAAGTGATACAAGGTGATTATTTTTAAAGAAACACTTATACAGACACCTTGTTTTCATTGCAGAACTGATTTTATTTAATTCTGACATGTGAATAAGATAACATATCTTATAACTCTCAGTTCCTACAGAGAAATAGAAGTTTTACGTGGTTACAAGGGTTAACAACAAAGTCACTGACTGGAATACATCAAGCTGTTCCCTTATGTATTTTTATAGCCACCCAACAAAATGACAACAAGCGATATCACTAGAAGTGCCCTTCCTTACTCTAGCCCAACTCTTAATAGCATAGTACCTCCACTTGTCACAGCCTGACTCAGTTTCTATGGACATTTTGTAGGTATTTAATTTGGATACTAGACGTAAGTACAGCAAAATATAGTAATGAGTACATGTCAGAGGAGCAGCTGAGCACATGGCCTACTGTCAAGTCTCTGAACACTATGGTGGTAAAGTTCCCAGAGTGTTTCAACCCAGTTTTGCCTTTCTCTAATCAAAGCAATTTTCAGGGTATGTGCTAAGGGACTGAGGTGGAAGTAATGACCTACTTTTCCTCCTAGGTAAATCAAGAGTGACTCCATTAAAGTCTATGGAATTACAGCTGGGGATACTCGTGTCCATCAAAAGGAAATCAGGCTCCATAATCCCCATATACATTTCTTCAATGAATATTATAAATAACTCTAAGAAGAGTACTGTATATGTATAAATTACTTTTTCAGAAAGCAGTTTATAATCTCAAGCAGAATACAAGTATTGCCAGAATAAGCATAAGAAAGTACAGTAGTTCCCTCCCAGAGTATAAATTACAATGTTCCCCATCCCTCACGAAATGTTCAGTTGTTTATAAATACATATGCATCGTATCAAATGGAAAGCAGCACTGAACAGAACTTTCATAGAAAAATGTAACTGGGGCCTCTCTTTCTCTACATACAGCCAAAGACAGTTTTCAGAGAGTATTTTGAGTATTAGTATTCAAGAATAAATGACCAGCAATCCCCTTCAGCTAGCTCTAATTTTTCTGCTTAAAGTTTAAGGTCTGATTGTAAAAATAAGGTATGCATACCCGTGTCGGCATTACCTAGTGCTTTCTGAAGTCACTATAGAACACAGGCTGGAAGGATAGCCGGGTGACTGGGGCACTGGACTAGGACTCAGGAGACCTTGTTTCATTTCTTGGTTTGGTCAGAAACTTCCAATCTACCTTGTACCTCAGCTCCCCATCTGTAAAATGGAGATAATACTCCTTTACCTTGCACCATTTCCATTTAACTTTTAGGTGTAGACAAGCCCTTAAAAATTGGATCTTTTCCGTCTCAGCTCATCTTCTGTCCTTCCTTCCACTTCCAGCCTCCTCACCAGAATATAGTTATTCTGAATAACTCCAGGTATTCCAATTCTCCAGTGTTTTGCCCTTTTTTTGTGGTAAATAGAGCCTAGTTACTAATTCAGAACTAAGAACATAAGAACGGCCATACTGTGTCAGACCAATGGTCCATCTAGCCCAGTAACCTGTCTTACAACAATGGTCAATGCCAGGTGGTTCAGAGGGCATGAATGGAACAGGACAATCATCAAGCGACCCATCCCCTATCATCCAGTTCCAGCATCTGGCAGTCAGAGGCTTAGGGACACCCAAAGCATGTGGTTGCATTCTGACCATCTTGGCTAATAGCCATTAATAGACCCATTGTCCATAAACTTATCTAATTCTTTTTTGAATCCAGTTATACTTTTGGCCTTCGCAACATCCCCGGGCATCACATTCCACAGGTTGACTTTGCACTGTGTGAAGAACTAACTAATTGTCATACAGATTTAGCATCATTTTCTGCTTCTGGATATTTTAATGATCTGTAGCGTTTTTTTACTCTGTGGATTGATCACAGACAGTTCATTGTAAGAATCTGATAGCCAAAATTGCAGCTGTGTTGTTTAACAGTGATTGACAGATAAGTCACATAGGGTGAGATTCCCACCCCACTTCTGGCCTCTTTTCACCAGATAAAAGAGCCAGAACAACCATGACGGGGCTCTCAATAAAACATTGGCACTGTAAATGTGCCTTAATGCAGACAAATTTTACACTGCCAGAGCAGCGTAAAGGAGCCTTAATGTACCTGAGAAGGAGGACCTAGGGACTAGATGTTCACCTGGCTAGATTGTTATACCCCAGTGGAGTTATACCACTTTAGTACAGCTCAGGATCTGGCCTATATTTCTCTCTGGATTCTTCTACCGCTTTCAGTTTCAGAATAGGTTGTCTTTTACCCTTGGAATCTTTTACCCTAGGCCCTCATTAAGCCACACAAACTCTCTCTCTCATTCCCTGCATATTCCACTTCCCACCCCCGGTGGAACTGCAGTCTGTTGTACCTTAATTACATTGTCATACAGACACCAACAAAATCCCAGTGCTACCAGAGTCAAACACTCAAATTGTTGCAAAACAAGTTTAATTGTCAAAAAGCTAATAGATTTAGATTTAATTCTTTTTTAAACTTTCAGTGGAACCACTGACAGATTGCTCACAGCCTAAAATGTTGAAGTTGTCTTTGGCAAGCATGGAGTCTGAGAAATAACATGGTGTAAATCTCCAGTGTATTTTGAGGGACTTATAGTTGGAAGTGCCTCACATTGGAGCGTTTGTCGGTAAACACGCACTTAGTGTAAGTCACCTAGGCATGACAACAGCTCGTTGCTTGTAACTGTACCCATCAGGAATTAAAGGTATGTACTGTAGCTTCCACAAAGAATTTCTGCCTTAAGTGGCACTATTACATGTCCTACAGCTGAATACTAATCTGTTGTCTCATGTTTGGGTTTTTCAGTCTTTTTCCACACTTGTGTGTTTTAATTCTTCAATATTTACTTTGCTCCAATCTTATACCCTTGCTCTGCTGGGTTCTATGAGTGCTGCTTATAATATTTAATTTAAGTACTTAGTGATTGCTAATATTAACCTTACCTGTTATTATTTTTACTATAGTAGTACTTATGGGCCCCAGCTGAGATCAAGGTCCCATTGTGATAGGCACTGAAGGGCTTGCAATATAAATAGAGAAAACAGACTCCGGGTAGAAGGAAAAAAAGTATTTTCATTTTACAGCTGCTGAACTGAGGCCCAGAGAGATTAAGTGATTTAGTCAAAATCACAAAGGAAAACTCTGGCAGAACAGAACCCATTTCTCCTGCATCCCATCCACTGCCCTAACTACAAGAACATCTTTCCTGCTGTCTGTCTTATATTCCCATTTGAAATAAGTTTTACCATCGAGGTAAAGATAAGTTGTAAGGCTGATTTACCTCTTTTTACTCTTCTTTCTGAGTGACAATGCATTTGCGCTCTTGATTCTGCAAGACATTGAGCATTCTGGCTCCCATACAGCAAAGCACTTAAGCAAGTGCTTAACTTCAAGCATGCGTGTCGTTCCCCTGAAGTCACTGGGAATACTCACATACTTGAGCACGTGCTTACCTAAATACATGAGTAGTCCCAGTAACTTTGGTGGAACAATACGCATACTTGAAGTTAAGCACTTGATAATATGCTTTGCTGCATTTGGGCTAAGATGCTCAGCAACTTGTAGGATTGAGTCCTAAATCATTCAGATCGCTTTGACAACCCATATTATCCTCTGGTTATTCCCCAACATATATCTGGGACCTAAAGTCTCCCCTCGTGTACAGTTCTGTTATTTCAAGCTTCTTGATATTTGGTCCAGGAATCTCATTCCATTCATACTTATTGTGTATGTAACTCATCCAAATGAGTTTACATTTAAATTAATTTAGATACTAAGGTACGAGATACTATGATGGGGACTGCAAAAAAAAAAGTTTAAAAACAAAATAAATTAAAAAAAAATCATAGATCAGTAACGTTCCCTAGTTCCCCCTAAAATTGTCCACTTGGCAAGAAAAAGATTAATTAGATCCAGTGAGTAGTACATGGGCCAAGCTGGTTGTGTTCCTTCCATCCTAAGGATCCAAATATTTTGGGCCTGATTTTCTACTGCTTTACACCTTACGTAATCCCAGATGCCTGCCCAAAGCGAGTAGAAAGTGTGTATGGATAATGCACATGGATACGGTAATGTTTTACACCCACTTTGCAAGTGTAAATGACTTCAAAAGAAGCAAGGTCGGTGCAGAATCAGGCTCGTCATCAACACACACTGGTTTTCAGGGTAGCAGCAGCAATTGCACCAGATGATAACAAAAGTGACCATAACTGTGTTATTAGAAGAAGAGGTCTGCAAAAAGGTTGCATTGCTTGGCAGCTCCAAGTCAGAGTCCACAGATAAACTCATGCAGAAACATTAATTGCTTACAGCTAAATTACCTCTTTTTCAACAGGCAAACTTACCACCATACATATTCAGTACTTCTGTAGGAATTCCACATCAGGTTTGGAAATATTTTTATCTAAAGATTTGACTTATTGTATTTCTTTTGACTATGGACCAGATCCTGGCTTCTTTGGGACTGTTTGATGGAATAACTGTTTGTTTACAGGATCAAGCCTTATAGTTGTATTGGTCATATATATCTGCATAACACCTTATATTAAAGTTTTCAATGATACTTCTATTTAAATAGAACGTGACATTTAATAACAGATGATAGCTGTATTGTAAATTAACGATGTAGTGAAAGAATGCTGTCCTGCTGAACACTGAAGTAGAGCTGGTCAGAAAATCAAGTTCTGTCAAAATCAAAATTCTTTGTGACATCATTTTGATTTTGCCAAAATTCTGTTATGGAGGGGGGGAAAGGGGAAGGACAGAATCTGGCAATGTCAAAACATCCTGTTTTGACATTTTCAGAATGAAGTGATTGTACTTTCTGTTTTGCAATGACTTTCATATGGATATTTTTATTTTATGTTATTTTGTATTGATTGTTTGTATTATTATAGCACCTGGAAGCCCCCATTGTGGCTTAAGACCCCATTGTACTTGGTACTGTATACCACTGAATGTGTTTTTATCCCTTTTGACCCAAGCTGTTAACCAAATTCAGGGTGCTGAGGATTGTTTCAGTTAGGAGGAGAAAGCGATGATAGAGCTAGATATTTTCTCTGATGCAATCTTGTTTATTTACAAAGATTATATGTAAAGTCCTGTTTCCCTGAATCCAGGAGGAATCAAACAGTAGAGAGAGTTTCTTTGCTCACTGTTCCAAACCTGCCCTTCACCAAAAGCTAGCTCTTACCTTTCTCTCAGGAGCTCATTACCAGTGTTCCTGTTACTGTCTGCGTCTGTCTCCATCTTCCTGCCACTCCCCTCCCACCCCCAAAGACATACCCGTACCCAAACCATGGCCTGCCAAGTCCCTACCCACACAGTTCAAATTATTTATAGTGATCTTCTGTCAGGATACTTCACATCACCAATACAAACGAATTTTACTGCCATCCAAGTCTCTTTGGGAATTGTTTCCCTGTCCGATTTCCTGGGAGAGATTTCTTTCTATGAGGCCTTGAGGAATACCTATTGTTCCTGTGGAATCTGCTGGCTGGAGAGATACCCTGTCCATTCTGTTCCATTGGCAAATTCATTTCTGACACACTTCCAGCCTCAGTATCCAGTTAGTTGTATTCTCAGTTTCCATGGGCAACCAAGCTGAAATCTTGTCCCCCTGACACCTTCTCAGGATTTGGAACCATGCCAGATCTCTTCATACAACTTTTTCAATAATTTATCTCAGGAGAACTTAGAATTTTTTGGTCATAGGTCACCACCTGCTCCAATCCTTTGTGTTCTTGTGTCAATGTTGCCCCAAAACTGTAAACACTAGCAATTGTATCCAACATGAAAGGGGCGTTGAAACATGGGTAGGCCAAGACAGGAGTTACAAGAGCCCTTTTCGGCTCTGAAAATGCTACATCACACTCTGCTGCCCATTTAAATGGTTTTCCTTTCTCACCCAACCTACGCAGAGGTTTTGCAATATTGGCAAACACAGCAATAATCCTTCTGTAATAGGAGTAGAATCATGCAAAACTCTGTACATCTGTGTGTGTCTGTAGAGTTGACCAGTTCCATACAACCTCAATGGTTTTTTTTTTTTTGTCAGGGGAAAGCCCCCTTTTCCCTGTTGACTGTGTGCCCAAGGTAAGTTACCTCTTTTTGGAAAAACTCACATTTCTTTGGGTTCATTTTCAGATTGGCAAATTTCAGCTTACCTCAGAGTATTAGTAAATGTTCAATTCTTGTTCAAAGGCTTTAGTATGAACCAGGATATCATCTAGATATAACAAATGGCTGAGAGAGGCATTCCACATACTATCTCTCCATTAGCCTCTCAGGTGTGGCTGGTGCCTTCCACAAGCACCAGCTCCATCTCCTTCAATTGCCACAGGTCTCCTCCTCCTCTTCCTGTGAAAGCCGTTTTTCCTCTGTCTTTTGGATCCACTTCCCCTTGCCAAAACCCAGTTTTAAGATCCAATGTGGAAAGCCAGAATGAACCTGCTATTGCATTCAGGGTATCATCTATTCATGGTAATGGGCTATCAATTAATAGCAGTTAACTCAAGCGATTAACGCAAAACAAATTAACTACATTAAAAAAATAGTCGCAATTAATCACAGTTTTAATCACACTAACAAACAATAATAGATTACCAATTTAAATTTATAATAAATATTTTTGGATGTTTTTCTACATTTTCAAATCCACTCAGACTTACTTCTCGTTCAGCCAATTGCTAAGACAAACAAGTTTGTTTACATTTACGGGAGATATTGTAAAGAAGCGGGCAGCAATGTCACCTGAATGCGAGAGCATTTGCATGGCACTGTTGTAGCCGGCATTGCAAAATATTTACATGCCAGATATGCTAAACATTCATATGTCCCTTCATGCTTCAACTTGTAGGCTCTAAAGTTTTACATTGTTTTGTTTTTGAGTGTGGTTATGTAAAAAAAAATCCACATTTGTAAATTGCATTTATGGTAAAGAGATTGCACTACAGTACTTGTATGAGGTGAATTGAAAAATACCATTTCTTTTATTTTTTTACAGTGCAAATATTTGTAACCAAAAATAATAATATAAAGTGAGCACTATTCACTTTGTATTCCATGTTGTAATTGAAATATATTTGAAAATGTAGAAAAATATCCAAAAATACTTATAATAAATTTAAATTAGTATTCTGTTGTTGTTTAACAGTGCGATTAAAACTGCGATTAACTGTGACTATTTTTTTTAATTGTTTGACAGCCCTAACAAGAATCCTTTAAAAAGTGACTTCATTTAATGTTTTGTAGTTCACATAGAATCTAGGTCTACCATCCTTTTTCTTCTTGTCCAACACTATGGGTCAGACCAAAATACAAATTGAAAGCTCAGATATATCCTTCTGATATTGGCTCTGAACACACAGTTTTTCTTGCCCTCTTCCCAAAACCCTGCTGCTTGTTTGGGGCAATAAGCAAACAATACTTAAAGTTCTTGGCAGGAGATAAAGTGTTATTTACAGTCATTTAAAAATGTCCTGTAATTGTTCATCCTGCCAAGAATTTAAAGTTATAACTATTTTTTTAAATATTGGGTGAACTGAATGGAAATATTAGCATTGATTGTTTTTAGTGATTTAATCAAAGTAACATAATGAGTTCATTGTAAATTAAAAGGATACACAGAGCTTAATTGGTTATTAATACCTTTGTAGAATTTAAAACTAAAAAATTGGTAATTGACTCCTCTGTTGAACAGATAGGTCTAGATTTGCTGCACTCGATGTTGCAAGGCCTAACTGACTGAGAAACCTAAATCTCAGTTCAAAAGGGATTTAGGCATTTAAGAGTTGAAATGCCTGGATAGCTTTAAAAATCTGGGCTATAGTACTTATCACTTCTTACTATTGTCTTTAAGAGTTTGCTTCTGTTCAGGTCAGAAGTTATAGTGTAGTCACCATATTCTGTAATATAATGTAAACAAAACTAATATGCAGGAGGCATTTGCAGGACAGCTCTAAATTCTAAAATAATCTAGACCTTTTCAAAAATGTTTTTGTATTCCGTCAGTCAAGACTAGTTCTAACATTAAAGATACCACCATAATAAATCATTCAGAATGCAAATTACTAGAGATCTCAAGGTAATTTACACAAACATCACATTCTATATTATACTAGACTGAAATCTCTTTGAATGCAGATCACTAACAAAGTCAGAATTGGATCCATCACTTATGCTTTGTCACCTTGTCCCTCTGTCTTCAATAATTTGTTATCAACTATTCTTAACTTCTCATACGACACCTTTCACTGAGTGCCAATATCCACCAATGATCACACCATCCAGATTATAGCAGGATAGAAGATTCTGCAAGTCACATTTACCAGAGGTCCTAATGGTTCATTATTCTTTCTCCTTATTTTAAAATCTCAAGGATTAGCAAATATATTACAAAGAATAATGACGAACAGCATATTGACTACTATGTAGAAGTGACTAATGGGACACTGCATACAACGATTTCCAGGGCTGGTGTCACTTAGCATATTCATTAATGATCTGGGAGAGAAAGTCAAGAGCATATTAATGAAATTTGCAAATGATACTAAATTGGGAGAGTTGCAAGTACCAGTGAAGACAGAGAAACAAAGAAAGCTAGAGAGATTTAAAACATGGTGAAAATATAACAATGAGATTCAAAGTGGAACAACTGCAAGCTAATGCAGCAAGCGAAAAATAATCTGGAACAAAATTTTAATAGAAGGGAGAACAAACATACTAAATACTAAAAAAGGAGAGGATGTAGCAGTAACAAGGAACAATAGAATGAAATGGCCAAAAAGGAAAATGTAGGTTGTATATGATGGAAATCTGATGGAGCAATGCACTTGGCTGTGGAATAGCTTGAGGGAAGTGGCAGAAACCCCACTTCTGGTGACAACTAGAACTAGAATTGGCAAGTGTAGCAAGTGTGCCACAGGAAACATTCCTGCATCAGGAGGGCTTTTTTCATCTCCAACATCTATGATTCAGTGAACAATCCTTGAAGTGGCAAGTGAAAAATTGTATCACTCCTTCCTAAGAACAAAAACAATCCCACCCCTCCAATCTCTCACACACACCACCCCCACCACCCTCACAAAGTATCTGTGCCTTTCTGAAGACACTGGAGACATAGGATTTGCCCTCAGGCGAGCATTCAGCCTAGTTTAACATGGAGTGAAATAACAGAAATAATGAGAATGAACATTACATAAGTAAATAGTACTGAAGAATTTAAAGACATATTTCTTAGTCACTAGGGATAAGATGACCTCTCATTACGTGGAGCAATATTTGCAGAGTGCTTTGAAAAGGTAAAGTGCTATGTAACATTCTAAGTATTAATATTGTCCGGATCTATCAACAAGAATATTAAGAATGGAACTGTGATGGGGGAAACTCACCTCTCATGAATGCCTCTGTCAGCTGGTTGTTCACCTCATTAGGCAGGTCTTCAGTCGCTCAGCCCTCTGGCCAAGTCACACAGTCTAAAACAGACCAACCCTTTCAGGGATAACAAAAGGCCAGCAGAAAGTTTAAACAAAGGTCCAGACAAATTGTTCTTCTCTTCCTTTTGGCTTGCTCGTCAGCCTGCTTTCTGGACTCAGTTCTCAGACCCTTCTGGGATAGCTGTAAGTCCTTTGCTGCCCTGTTATAGAGCACTGCCACCAGGTCTTTCTCACTGGAGACCCGTTATCTTCACAGGTTTCTCACAGCCCGAAAAGTTCAACAAATGGTCAGCCCTCACCAAAGGTCTTCAACCCCACCTCTGGGCTCGTTTAAATTTCATCCCCTTTCACAAGCTTCTTGTAAAGAGTCTTGTCCCCTTTTTGGGACTTAGGCCACTTCCCAACCCGGGCTCTCCCACTACTCCAGGTACCAACCCAAGGACCCTACAAACAACAGGCACATGCTGCTTTCTTTACCTGATTGATACTACATTCCTTGGACCTCTTCCCACTTGGCCTCATTACCTTTGTCCATTACCTTAGGGCTACAGCTTTCAAGTCCTCTCACTCCCAGGTTTAGTTAATGCAACCCATCAAGCTCCCTGTGGCCAGAGCAAGGCCCTTTCCATACCCACTCCAGCCCCAGCCACAAGCTGACCTGATCAGCCTCTGCAGCTCCTTTTATGAGCTTGCTGGACTCTGATTGACTGTTTCTATGCAGCCTTTCTAGGCAGGCCTGGAGGACCCACCTCCACTGCTTCTTCCTGGGGTGGGATCTGCTAGAACCATGGGGCCTCCAGCAGGGGGCCTCAAAGGATCC
This sequence comes from Chelonia mydas, assembly GCF_015237465.2. Lineage (NCBI taxonomy): Eukaryota > Metazoa > Chordata > Testudines > Cheloniidae > Chelonia > Chelonia mydas. The sequence goes on along the minus strand of NC_057851.1, from coordinate 107,198,005 downwards.
TGGTACACCCCATCAAAGAAACACACTACTTTGGATGCCAAATCAGCATGATGGAAAGATAGCTTCAAATGAGAAAGTATGGGCACAATCAAGACAGGCAGTGAACACATCTTGGGAGCTGCCGAGTATCCTAATTCTTACTGAAGTGAATTATGAAAGGAGAGTTGAGAGAGCTCAGCATCTTCCAGGAGCTGCTTAGTATTTTCCTGGATCAGGCTACACTGATATGATAGATAGAGCTACTATATGGTGGGTGCATAACTGGTTGGAAAACCATTCCCAGAGAGTAGTTATCAGTGGTTCACGGTCACGCTGGAAGGACAAAATGAGTGAGGTCCCACAGGGATCAGTTCTGGGTCTGGTTCTGTTCAATATCTTCATCAATGATTTAGATAATGGCATTCAGAGTACACCTATAAAGTTTGCGGATGATACCAAGCTGGAAGGGGTTGAAAGTGCTTTGGAGGATAGGATTATAATTCAAAATGATCTGGACAAACTGAAGAAATGGTCTGAAGTAAATAGGATGAAATTCAATAAGGACAGATGCAAAGTACTCCATTTAGGAAGGGACAATCAGTTACACACATACAGAACAGGGAATGACTGCCTAGGAAGGACTACTGAGGAAAGGGATCTGGGGGTCATAGTGGACCACAAGCTAAATATGAGTCAACAGTGTAACACTGCTGCAAAAAAAGCAAACATCATTCTGGGATATATTAGCAGGAGTGCTGTCAGCAACACATGAGAAGTAATTTTGCTGCTCTACTCCACGCTGCTTAGGCCTCAACTAGAGTATTGAGTCCAGTTCTGGGTGCCACATTTCAGTAAAGATGTGGACAAATTGCAGAAAATCCAGAGAAGAGCAACAAAAATGATTAAAGGTCTCAAAAACATGTCCTATGAGGGAAGACAGAAAAAATTGGGTTTGTTTAGTATGGAAAAGAGAAGATTGAGAGGTGACACGATAACAGTTTTCAAGTATATAAAAGGTTGTTACAAGGAGGAGGGAGAAGAATTGTTCTTCGTGACCTCTGAGGATAGGACAAGAAGCAATGGGCTTAAATTGCAGTAAGGGAGGCTTAGGTAGTACATTAGGGAAAAACTTCCAGTGGTTAAGCGCTGGAATAAATTGCCTAGGGAGGTTGTGGAGTCTCCATCATTGGAGATTTTTAAGAGCAGGTTAGACAAACACCTGTCAGGGATGGTCTAAATCAGGGATTGGCAACCTTTGACATGCAGCCCACCAGGGTTTGTTTACCTGCCGCGTCCACAGGTTTGGCCAATCGCGGCTCCCACTGGCCATGGTTCACCACTCTAGGCCAATGGTGGCTGCGGCCAGCACATCCCTCAGTCTGCGCCAGTTCCCGCAGCCCCCATCGGCCAAACCTGTGGACGCAGCAGGTAAAAAACAAGCCTGGCCCGCCAGGGGGCTTACCCTGGCGGGCCACATGCCAAAGGTTACCGATCCCTGGTCTAGATAATACTTAGTCCTGCCCTGAGTGCAGCGGACTGGACTAGATGACCTCTCGAGGCCCCTTGCAGTCTTATGATTTTATGATAAATTAAGTAAAGAATGAAAAATATTCAAGTACACACCATTTTGCTGCAAGAAGACCTTCATTGCTTTTTATAATGTATCACACAATGCATTATTCATCGAGTAAACTTCTTCATGAAAAGAAAAGGAGTACTTGTGGCACCTTAGAGACTAACCAATTTATTTGAGCATAAGCTTTCGTGAGCTACAGCTCACTTCATCGGATGCATACTGTGGAAAGTACAGAAGATCTTTTTATACACACAAACCATGAAAACATGGGTGTTTACCACTACAAAAGGTTTTCTCTCTCCCCACCCCACTCTCCTGCTGGTAATAGCTTATCTAAAGTGATCACTCTCCTTACAATGTGTATGATAATCAAGTTGGGCCATTTCCAGGACAAATCCAGGTTTTCTCCCCACCCCCCGCCCCCACAAACCCACTCTCCTGTTGGTAATAGCTTATCTAAAGTGATCACTCTCCTTACAATGTGTATGATAATCAAGGTGGGCCATTTCCAGCACAAATCCAGGGTTTAACAAGAACGTTCGAGGAGCCGGGGGGGAGTAGGAAAAAACAAGGGGAAATAGGTTACCTTGCATAATGACTTAGCCACCCAGTCTCTATTCAAGCCTAAGTTAATTGTATCCAATTTGCAAATGAATTCCAATTCAACAGTCTCTCGCTGGAGTCTGGATTTGAAGTTTTTCTGTTGTAATATCGCAACTTTCATGTCTGTAATCGCGTGACCAGAGAGATTGAAGTGTTCTCCGACTGGTTTATGAATGTTATAATTCTTGACATCTGATTTGTGTCCATTTATTCTTTTACGTAGAGACTGTCCAGTTTGACCAATGTACATGGCAGAGGGGCATTGCTGGCACATGATGGCATATATCACATTGGTGGATGTGCAGGTGAACGAGCCTCTGATAGTGTGGCTGATGTTATTACGCCCTGTGATGGTGTCCCCTGAATAGATATGTGGGCACAGTTGGCAACGGGCTTTGTTGCAAGGATAGGTTCCTGGGTTAGTGGTTCTGTTGTGTGGTATGTGGTTGCTGGTGAGTATTTGCTTCAGGTTGGGGGGCTGTCTGTAGGCAAGGACTGGCCTGTCTCCCAAGATTTGTGAGAGTGTTGGGTCATCCTTCAGGATAGGTTGTAGATCCTTAATAATGCGTTGGAGGGGTTTTAGTTGGGGGCTGAAGGTGACGGCTAGTGGCGTTCTGTTATTTTCTTTGTTAGCCCTGTCCTGTAGTAGGTGACTTCTGGGAACTCTTCTGGCTCTATCAATCCCAGCTATCTTCGAGACACCACTGACTTCCTAAGGAAACTACAGTCCATCAGTGATCTTCCTGATAACACCATCATGGCCACTATGGATGTAGAAGCCCTCTACACCAACATTCCACACAAAGATGGACTACAAGCCATCAGGAACAGTATCCCTGATAATGTCACGGCTAGCCTGGTGGCTGAACTTTGTGACTTTGTCCTTACCCATAACTATTTTACATTTGGGGACAACGTATACCTTCAAATCAGCGGCACTGCTGTGGGTACCTGCATGGCCCCACAGTATGCCAACATTTTTATGGCTGACTTAGAACAATGCTTCCTCAGCTCTCGTCCCCTAACGCCCCTACTCTACTTGTGCTATATTGATGACATCTTCATCATCTGGACCCATGGAAAAGAAGCACTTGAGGAATTCCACCATGATTTCAACAATTTCCATCCCACCATCAACCTCAGCTTGGTCCAGTCCACACAAGAGATCCACTTCCTGGATACTAGAGTGCTAATAAACGATGGTCACATAAACACCACCCTATACCAGAAACCTACTGACCGCTATTCCTACCTACATGCCTCCAGCTTTCACCCTGACCACACCACACTATCCATTGTCTACAGCCAAGCTCTGCGATACAACCACATTTGCTCCAACCCCTCAGACAGAGACAAACACCTACAAGATCTCTATCAAGCATTCTTACAAGTACAATACCCACCTGCGGAAGTGAAGAAACAGATTGATAGAGCCAGAAGAGTTCCCAGAAGTCACCTACTACAGGACAGGGCTAACAAAGAAAATAACAGAATGCCACTAGCCGTCACCTTCAGCCCCCAACTAAAACCCCTCCAACGCATTATTAAGGATCTACAACCTATCCTGAAGGATGACCCAACACTCTCACAAATCTTGGGAGACAGGCCAGTCCTTGCCTACAGACAGCCCCCCAACCTGAAGCAAATACTCACCAGCAACCACATACCACACAACAGAACCACTAACCCAGGAACCTATCCTTGCAACAAAGCCCGTTGCCAACTGTGCCCACATATCTATTCAGGGGACACCATCACAGGGCGTAATAACATCAGCCACACTATCAGAGGCTCGTTCACCTGCACATCCACCAATGTGATATATGCCATCATGTGCCAGCAATGCCCCTCTGCCATGTACATTGGTCAAACTGGACAGTCTCTACGTAAAAGAATAAATGGACACAAATCAGATGTCAAGAATTATAACATTCATAAACCAGTCGGAGAACACTTCAATCTCTCTGGTCACGTGATTACAGACATGAAAGTTGCGATATTACAACAGAAAAACTTCAAATCCAGACTCCAGCGAGAGACTGTTGAATTGGAATTCATTTGCAAATTGGATACAATTAACTTAAGCTCGAATAGAGACTGGGAGTGGCTAAGTCATTATGCAAGGTAACCTATTTCCCCTTGTTTTTTCCTACTCCCCCCCGGCTCCTCGGACGTTCTTGTTAAACCCTGGATTTGTGCTGGAAATGGCCCACCTTGATTATCATACACATTGTAAGGAGAGTGATCACTTTAGATAAGCTATTACCAACAGGAGAGTGGGTTTGTGGGGGCGGGGGGTGGGGAGAAAACCTGGATTTGTCCTGGAAATGGCCCAACTTGATTATCATACACATTGTAAGGAGAGTGATCACTTTAGATAAGCTATTACCAGCAGGAGAGTGGGGTGGGGAGAGAGAAAACCTTTTGTAGTGGTAAACACCCATGTTTTCATGGTTAGTGTGTATAAAAAGATCTTCTGTACTCTCCACAGTATGCATCCGATGAAGTGAGCTGTAGCTCACGAAAGCTTATGCTCAAATAAATTGGTTAGTCTCTAAGGTGCCACAAGTACTCCTTTTCTTTTTGCGAATACAGACTAACATGGCTGTTACTCTGAAACCTTCTTCATGAACACATTCTAGTTCAGTTTCTAAAAAAATGCTTTTGGTGTATGGTGGCCTGTCCAAATTTTAAACTGAGTAGTTACATTTTACCTTTTAAAACTTTCACTGCAGTTTCAATTGGGTATCGTGTTCATCAGCACCTTTCCCCTAAACTGTTGTATAGTGTTCTAGGCCCTGAGTCTGCTTAATTTTACTCATGTGAGTAATCCCATTGAAGTTAGTGGGGAGACTGGGGCTGGGAAGGGTAGGGCTGCTGGCCTCTCCCCCCAGCCCAGGAGGAACTAACACCATACGAAAAGGCTCTTCATGCCCTTCCTTCAGGGCAGTTTTATTCTTCAAATAGAAGTCTCATAAAATAATACTAAACAGAGCTATTCCCCTGACCAAAGCAGGCTGCAAGGGTCCAGGGGCCATTCTCCTTGCATCTCTCCCTACAAGGCAAGCCATAGGGGCCATCTTTTTCCCCCGCTCCTCAAGTGAGCCACTTGTTGGCTTTTATAATCACTTGATCAATCTCAGCAGGGAGATGGCTGATCAGTCACAGTTGAGGTTGGGCCCAATGGCCCAGCCACCCTGTGATAGTGGGACTACTTGCATGAGTAAGAATTGTAGGATCAGGCGCTAAGACTGGAACTAGAACTGACTCTTGTATTGGGCACTACTTGGTACCTATATCCATACTTGTCTCAAATATATAGTGAGCTAAGGAAATTGTTGTACAATTTAATGAAATCATTGTACCATTTGGGAACGTTGAATTGTGCTTTTCTTATTAGATTTTACTATGGGTGGAATAGAAAAAATTATCTCTGTTTACATGAAAATTTCCTTTGTTCAGGTATTAATATCCACAGGTCTGTTACCATGGGTGCTTCAGCTTGAGGGCAGAATCAGACCACTTAGTCACTGACAGCATGGGAATGCCCTGCCCCCTGAAATTCACAGTCAGGATAATTCAAATCTACTTTCCTACATTACAGATGGTGTTAATATATTCGTCAATATACCTTGAGGAAAAAGTGTAACAAGTCCTCCCATTGCATGGTGAATTCCACCACCACCACCCAAATCCTTGGATGTCAATTTCCACCTCTGTTCTGTATGATCCATTTATCTTCAGGATCGGCTGGATCTGTGGACCTTATTATTTGAAGACAGGAAGACAGATAACTTTTCCTATTCATCTTTGTGCCCACTGAACAGTTACAATGGGATTTCCATAGCAGTGTGCCACCACCTCACATCCCAGGTTCTGGCATAAACCAAGTTCGCAGGGTACTATATTTACTGTTTCCAGATGGAAAGAGGTTAATTGTCAGCCCACGAAACTGACTTCTGATGAGTGAGATATTTCAGAATGCAAGAGCCAGTGCTAATCCAACTTCTGCCACATAAGTCTTGATGTTCATCTACCACTTGGTGGACAATGCACATAGAGATAGGAAACTCTGCTCCACCCAGGACAAAAGAATCTCTCTCTAGGGTACAGCTGATCATGTTCTTCCCAGGTACTATGAAAACTCCATTATACCGTTGACTGTCATTACTAAAACAGATCTGTTATTCATGGAAGGAGCAGCGCTCTGGACCTCAGTGGATCATTATGTTTCACCAGGTAGATGCTGTTCGTGTTCTGTTATCTATTCCCTGAATTGATCAGGAAGATCCCTTCAAAATACAAATCAGACTATTTGCATTCACCAGATGAGGGAGTGCAGAATATGCATTTGGAGTGAGATCTCTGCCAATGGATGAGATAGGGTAAAATTTAGAGGGAATACCTGGAATTACTGGATAGATCTCATATACACTTTGGTTCATTAAAGCATGCCTGTGTCTGAGATCAGAATTCCCAATAAGAACTGGATTTTTGTATCTGAGACACAACTTGTTTTCCATTATGGACATCTTCATCTTCTGTTAACATTCCTGCGATGAGACTTTGTACCTGACTGTGTTCATCCTCAGTCCAAGCGTATGGTTGATTTCTCTGGCACCATATGATTGTGGTTATCCTGAATCCAAGATATTCCAGGAAATGTATCTCAGTGTGTTTGCTTCAGCCTTCTCTCTGTACAGAATCCTGATCAGAAATATTTTTTTGGAAAGAAATAAGTGAATTTCTTTCTTTTCTAATGTCAATATTATTGCTACCATGATCCTGCAGACACACTTTGGGAGCACATGTAAATCAAATGTTAAAGAAAAAAGCTGCCATCTATCTGTAAAACACAAGATCTGTCTGAGGACAATAAAAGGGGAATGCTTTGAGGACAACCCTCCATTAGGAGCTCATTTTGATATTTCAGAAGGGTCCTGCTCAGCTTGTCCCCGATTCACTGAGACTATAAATAGGATGGGAAGAGGGTTATATGTGCCAATCTGAAGTCTTAACCTGAAGCCTGCACAGGGCACCAGCCACTGCAAACACCTCAGATAGGGAGCAGAACTGAGAGGATAATCTCTCCAAAAGCCAAATGCAGTCCTTGGATATGGCTGGGAATTAGACGGATAGATTATCGAGCAGAATTATTAGTCTAAATATTTGAAATAAGGTTTGGAATTTTCCTCAGCCAAGCTTTTCTTAAGGGAGGCCTGATTGAGCCACCAGCCTCTGTAAGGGCAGGGAAACCTGGAGGGAACTTCAAGAGGCAGGGCATTCCCCAACTACCAGTAACTGACTTTCCTTGTTCTTCCCCGCAAGCTGCAAGCAAGCTGAAGTACCCACTGTAACAGATCTGAGGATCTTAGCATGAAGAAGAATGGTGGTTTTCATCTCTCACCCTCAGAAGTTGATCTTTGACCTACCTGCCACTACAGTGACAGCCCCATTTCCAGTTTTCCCCATGCCTCTAATAGAATTGAAAAAGCTGCTCACAATATTGTTTCAAGTTCCAGTTCTCTCCCAGATCCCCTCTATTCTGGCTTCAGTGTTCTGTCATCTGAAACTGCTCTCACCAATCATTTCTTTCTGGTTAATCTCAGGGAACATACTCCATTCTCACCTTCTTCAATTACTTGTTCTTCCATAGCTTTCATGGTATTATCCTCTCCTTGTTCTCCCCTCCTAACTCTCTGGCAATTCCTTCTGCATCACTTTTAATTCTACTTTTAGGTTCTACAACCTAATACATATAATAATATCTAATAATAACAACGATGCTGTGATAGTCAAAAAAACAAACAAACAAAGTATTGGTCTGAATCACACTTTCAATGATTGCTTACTATGGGCCCTTTTGCCATGAGAAATAAAATCATCTTCAGTAACTTACAGATAGCTCCACACAATGCTATTCAAACTGATTATAATGAAAAAATATTTTCAGCAATTATTTACATTGTACCTTGCTTTAAAAGAACTGAGTTTGACAATGAAGACTTCTCCTACCACCCTTCAGATAACTCAGGATAATTACTATTTTGGCCAGTAATGTAGGAGTCTTTTTCTTCCTCATGGTAAATTATTTGGGGAGATGGGGAATTATTTATAACTAGCAATTAGATGATTTGATGTTTATTTGTATCCAGTGTGTAATAGTGATATGCATTTTAGCTGTTGCTGTGCGATGACATCATTACTGGTCCACTGCAGTTGCTATGGAAACACAGCTGGATTTCTTGCAGGCCAGGGAGTTCAAAAACGTGCTTCTAGTTTTGATAAACAGTTTATCAGCCAAAATGTTAACTTTTTATACCTTTAACTAGATGTTTCTGTAATGGAAATATTGAAAAAAAGTTAGATATGCACTCAAAAGTGTGGGTGAGCAAGATTATTTTTGAATGTTCTGGAATTACTAAATTGTACTTTTCTGGCATCACAACCTTAGAGATCATGACCCTGATCTTATACAAACTTATACACATACCTGAAGTCAATAGGATTATTCACTTGTGTCAAGCTAAGCATGAGCATAAGTCTTTGCAGGATCAGAAACTCTGGAAATTTCCACAGTATGCATCCGATGAAGTGAGCTGTAGCTCACGAAAGCTCATGCTCAAATAAATTGGTTAGTCTCTAAGGTGCCACAAGTCCTCCTTTTCTTTTTGCGAATACAGACTAACACGGCTGTTACTCTGAAACCTGTCAATATAGTAATACAATCTTGTAACTGAGAAATTAAATAAAAGCACAAAAGCAAATGCTTTAGTCAAACGAGTTACAGGGTTCACTACAGGGTTAACTGGATTAAATGATATGTCCTATTTTGTAAAGGATGTCGGACTAGATGGTCTACTGGTGCTTTCTGCCCTTAAAATCTCTGAAATCAGGAAATACAAAGTTATGCTTTCCACAACTATAAGTCAGTCATATTACACATTTGTAGTAATTGTAGATACCATTAAATATATGCCTTTACAGATCTATATGCCGTGGTGCTGAATTGTGGTTAGTGTGTAAACAGTGCGTAATTTGTAATGAAAGAGGTGCTGGGGCTCAAGCAATTTTTTTACATTCATAGCTGATGTAGGAAGCCCAGGGGTGCAAAGGCTATGAACTGCCAGGCCTAGAGGCGCTGGGGCTCAGCCCTAGCAAGCCCTGGCACAAATTAAGCACTGTGTAAGAACCATGACTTTGACTTTCAACTTTATTTTTTTTTTGGCTTCTAAATTCTCAACCTTATTATTACATTAAATCTGTATTAAATTTCCTTGGTTTACAGAAGTAGCAGCTCAGTAACTGACCAAATATTAAGACAGGTAGGTTTTATGTCAATGTACAATGTGAGATGCAAAAGAAAATCATATAAAAGTTAGATACCAGTGGGTTTCATTCAGCCACTGCACATTGAGTCAAGCAACAGTGAACATGCTCTGGTGTCACACTCCCCAGAATAGACTACACTCCATGGCACATGTAAAATTTGACATTTACAGTTCAAGAGGGAAGCCACAAGAAAGAAACTGCAAGATCCGCAAATCATCTTAAAGGTTTGTTTACCTATGCATGTGCAGGTGCACATTTGTGAGACACAACACAGAGGTCGTAACTACAGCAAGACGGAGAACGAAAATTCCATGTCCCAGAGGATGTCAACATGTGTTTTTGTTCAGGTAGGAATGAAACCAAAAATGTTGACATTCTCTACAAAAGAAAATCCCTCAAAATTTCATGTAGGGTGAATTGAAATGTTTTGTTCTGAAAGACAAAACGTTTTGATTCAATTTTGACTTTATTAAATTTTATATTACATTATAATCTATAGTAGAAATTTAAAAATATCAAAACAAAAAGCTGTTTCAAAAAGGAAAAAATCAAAACGTTTCATTCTGAAAAAGCCACTACCCTCAGTCAAGCTGTTTCATGACCACACAAAAAGGAGACACTTTAGAAAAGATGATCAGATGTTTCATTCAGTACTACACAGAAGCTGCTCTAAAGAACATAAAAACAGCCATACTAGGTCAGACCAAAGGTCCATCTAGTCCAGTGTCCTGTCTTCCGACAGTGGTCAATGACAGGTGCCCCAGAGGGAATGAACAGAACAGGTAATCACCAAGTGATCATCCCCTGTCGCCCATTCCAAGCTTCTGGCAAAAAGAGGCTAAGGACACCATCCCTGCCCTGCTCTGCTCTTAATGATTTTAAAAATAAAATAACCAAAATCTTTCAACTATATTGTTATATTATGGCATGACCTTAGATGTATTATAGTAGTGCATATTATGAACTACTACTACGGACATGTCATGAAATAATATAAAATTAATAAAAAATATAAAAACAAAATAAAATAAAATTCAAAACATTTCAAAATTCCAAAACACACATTTTACAAAACCAATTTTTTCTCCATTTTGAATTTTTCTTCTAAACAGACACGGTTTCAAAATGTTTCAACTTAGACGAAAATGGCATTTTCCTGTAAAAAAAAAAAAAAAAAACCACGTAGATGAAACATTTCCGACAAGCTGTAATTAAAATAAACATAGCTAAAAGAGCACTGATTGAGGACAGGAGGAATTGAGAAAGCGATCATGGTTGGAGGATCTAGTGCCAGCAAGATTAAAGCTCCCTAACTGGACAAAGGGTAGTTGCTTCATCTGAACAAGTAAAGTTTGTGTTCCAGAGAATGAAGATTCAGATATATGCTCAAATGGAAGAAATTCATACCCTGAAGAAGACCAGCAAGAGGCCTACACTCCATTTAAGTACTATTCAAACTATAAAAATAGCGCCTTATGCTGCGCCTCTGAATTTTGCCCTAACAGCAAGCGATAGTGTTCTCAATGGTAAACATGGATAAAGGGAGTTTACCCACTTATCTACTGGGGAGCCTGGAGTTGGCACACTTCTCATTTGGGGGATAGGAAGTTTAGTTTAGGTTAGTTTAACCACTTTTCTTGTACCACTACACCATTTCTATGACTATATATGTTTCTCTCCAAGCCTCAGTTGAGCATTAAAAATACAGTGGAATCAAGGACCACATGTGCACCATACATGAGTTTCAAACCCTTACATCTTGGTCATTTTTCAAACAAGTCTCTTAAGACATGCCAAAAGCACTTTTCCTTAGGGAGGACAGAATGCTCTAACCTGCAGTCCCAGTGCAGGCAAAATAATGGGACCTTTGCCTGTTTCAGGAATGCCCTAAGTGCATAGCATATTTAAAATTATAAAAAATAACCCTCCTATTTCACCATATCCTCACTATCTTCATTCAGATTACAAATTTTATGGGCAGTGACCATGTCTCCTACTGTGTATGGTTCAGCATTAAGTACACTATTGGCATTTAAACAAGCACCATCACCTTTCTTTAGTCATCCAGTGAACAGAAAGCAGCTTAACAATATTTTAAATATGTAAAAAACCGCTTCCCACATCATAGTCAATTGAATCCTTGTACAGAAATATCCTACAGAATTTATTAGAAACTGATAATTAATCTATAATTTTTTAAACCATCCTACAGAATTTGAGAAATATTTCCCTATTATAGAAGCCTACAGGATGATTTAAAAAATGCCTAGTAAGAAGAACATTCTGTATTAAATTATATGGACTAAATTGTGTTATTTTGGGGTTAGTGAGCGTGTACCTATACGAAGGGTCCCATTTAAGTCAACAGGATCACTAGAGTGCATGAGAGTAAAAAAGAGTTTTTTTAATAAGCTGTATAGATGCCTATTGGTTTTATCCCTATTGCATTCTATAGGACTTCTCAATAAGAGTAAAAGTAACCAACACAATTTTCCCAAACTATACAGAAGAATCCAGCTTTTGCAGAGACCAAACATGAGAAATTTCAGTCCAATGGAAAACATTTTGGAAAGTTATAAACATTCAGTCCATGTTCTTGTAAGTGAAAATACCAACGCAGTTGTAATTATAGCATCCCTATCATGTTCACTATAACATACACATGCATATTCTATTCTATGGGCAGATAGGTCTCAAAATGGAGTAGCAAAAAGTGCCATAGCAGAGCATTGATTCTCTGTTCAAAAGATTGATATTTTATACAAAATATACTCTCGCCTTTGTGTTTAGTTACAGAGACAAGGTGGGTGAGGCCATACCTCCGATGAGACCAACTTTTGTTGGTGAGAGAGACAAGTTTTTGAGCTTACACAAACCTCTTCTTTGGGTTTTCTTCAGAGCTCTGTGTAAGCATAAAAGCTTGTCTCTCTCACAAACAGAAGTTGGTCCAATAAAAGATATTACCTCACTCACCTAGTCTCTCTAATATCCTGGGACCAACATGGCTACAACACCTCTACATACTTGTTTAATTACAGTCATTCTAAAACCCATTTCTTTCCTCTGATTTGTTTACATGTATTCAGGGTTGAATCTTTTATTTCTATATTTCCCTTTGATACGAACATACTTTGTCAGGATATTGTATTTATACTGCCAATTTATAGCTATCTACATAGATAGGTAGATCACTTATTATTTTTAAAGCTTCCTGTATTTTCTTAAGTCTTAAGGTTGTTTGTTCAATAGTTGCAGAATCACTGTTTGTTAGAATGTTTTGATTTCTTACAAGAGATGTTAAAGCTATGTTTAAGGGTTTAAAATAAGTGTTTTCTCTGAAGAAAAGTAGTTTTATGAAGTCATTTATTCCAAAAACTGCTTAAAAAGCAGTGTAGTGCATTACCTTCTACATAATTAGCAAAAGTTCCTGAACTAATTAAGCAGTGCTGTGTGGCAAAAAGAATTTCCATTGCATTTACATTTTATGTACTGCCAGGTAACCGTTTCACACCAGACAAGAACAGCATCTGTGTTTTCACCCATAAAGGATTTACAAAAAGCACATAGTTTCACTGGATATGTTTGCACAATCTGTTATGTCAAAGCTACTCCTGTATTTCTCATAGGCATTCTGGGGAAAGAAGATAATGAGTATTGTGACCCCTAATGTGAAACACAAGTTTTTTTAGAGTTGTTGTAGCTGTGTTGGTCCCAGGATATTAGAGAGACAAAGTGGGTGCGGTAATATCTTTTATTGAACCAACATTTGTTGGTGAATCAGACAAGCTTGTAAGCTCAAAAGCTTGTCTCTTTCACCAACAGAAGTTGGTCCAATAAAGGATATTACCTCACCCACCTTGTCTCTCTAATAAGTGTTTTTAGCCAGTTACTGAATTTCTGAATCTTAATCTGGACACTACAGTGCAAATAAGCGATGGTCACATAAACACCACCCTATTCCAGAAACTTACTGACCGCTATTCCTACCTGCATGCCTCCAGCTTTCACCGAGGACACATCACACGATCCATTGTCTACAGCCAAGCCCTAAGATACAACCGAATTTGCTCCAATCACTCAGACAGAGACAAACACCTACAAGATCTTTATCAAGCATTCTTAAAACTACAATACCCACCTGGAGAAGTGAGGAAACAGATTGACAGAGTGAGACGGGTACCCAGAAATCATCTACTACAGGACAGGCCCCCACAAGGAAAATAACAGAACACCACTGCCATCATGTACAGCCCCCAGCTAAAACCTCTCCAGCACATCATCAACGATCTACAACCTATCCTGGAAAATGATCCTTCACTCTCACAGACCTTGGGAGACAGGCGAGTCCTCGCTTACAGACAGCCCCCCAACCTGAAGCAAATACTCACCAGCAACTACACACCACACCACAGAAACACTAACCCAGGAACCAATCCCTGTAGCAAACCTCGTTGCCTACTCTGTCCCCATATCTATTTTAGTGACACCATCAGAGGACCCAGCCACATCAGCCACACCATCAGAGGCTCATTCACCTGCACATCTACTAATGTTATAGATGCCATCATGTGCCAGCAATGCCCCTCTGCCATGTACATTGGCCAAACTGGACAGTCCCAACGTAAAAGAATAAATGGTCACAAATCGGACATCAGGAATGGTAACACACAAAAGCCAGTGGGAGAACACTTCAATCTTCCTGGACATTCTATAAGAGATTTGAAAGTAGCTATACTTGAACAAAAAAACTTCAGAAACAGACCTCAAAGAGAAACAGCAGAACTAAAATTCATTTGTAAATTTAACACCATTAATTTGGTCTTGAATAGGGACTGGGAGTGGCTGGCTCATTACAGAAGCAGCTTTGCCTCTCCTGGAATTGACACCTCCTCATTTATTGTTGGGAGTGGACTACATCCACCCTGATCGAATTGGCTCTGTCAACACTGGTTCTCCACTTGTGAGGTAACTCCCTTCTCTTCATGTGTCAGTATATTTATGTCTGCATCTGTAACTTTCATTCCATGCATCTGAAGAAGTGAGGTTTTTACCCTCAAAAGCTTATGCCCAAATAAATCTGTTAGTCTTTAAGGTGCCAACGGACTCCTTGTTGAATCTTAAAGAGGACTTCACCCCTTCCCCTGCACATAATTTTTACATTCCCTTTGTCTAAGCCGAGTTGGGAGTTTAGGCTTTGATCCTGCAATGCACTGCACATGAGCAGACTTGCGTCCACAGGAAACCCAACTGACGCCAGTGGGATTCCACACAAGCCCAGGGATCTACCCATGCACAATGCATTGCAGGGTTGGGACCTAAATCATGACATTCAGTCTCTCCATACAAAAAGACAGTCTCTCTCATTTTAAATACTATTCACCTCCATATGTAACATACACACCATAAATCAGACTTGCAGAAAAAAGTCAGCTGGACCCTTCTAGGGAACAGAAGGTCCATCTGAAGCCTTCATTGCCACAAGTAAAGGTGGACGTAGCAGTATTGCCAATGCTCATGATTGTGTCCTGAGTCTCATGATAATTATTGTTTTCCTTCAAGCCAGAGCGCCTGCAGGCATGGGGATGTGAGGATTTCAGACTTCATTCTTAAAGAAAAAGTAAGTTTCTAGCCCTTGTGGCTGTTGACAAAGCTTTAAAATGTGACCCTAGTGCACCTTAAAGACTCAAAAAGCAGAATGCAAATAAAAAGAAGACCCAATCTATTCTGTTTACATAATCCGATGATTATAAAGCCAATCTCCTGATTTCTGGTGAGCCTGACTCATGATTTTTGAACATTTGGGGTTGGCAATATTGATGTAGTGTCTATACACCTGGCTGCCATGTCTGAAAAACCTGGCAGGGTAACATGCCATTAATCAGCTATCCTAACTGGGTTGAGTTTAAAGAAAGAAACATCTGTTTTACTACTCAGTCTGTATTATGTTTTACCAGAAACAGAAATTAAAGAAAAAAACCAGATATTACCTGTGTATTAATTATATACAAACACAAGCCTGATTCTCCTCGCATATTGGGTAAATCAGAAATAACGCTATTAAAGTCAATGGAGTTACATCAGTGTAAGACAAGATCCACCCAGCTAACCTCTCACCAATCCTTCTTGCCCTCTCTGTTCAGATGGGCAGTCTATACCCAACCAAATCAACAAAAAAGAGGAGGGTAAAAAAGGAACTTGGACCACAACTACTGTAATATCAAGGCAGACTTTTCGTGCACGTATTCTAATCCTTTACTGAATCATCCCAAAGGGTATTCCACATCTCAGCAAATGTGTCCATAATATGTCCTACAAATCACCTGGTCACAATACATAGCTGAGCAAAAGTGAAGTATATTTTCACCCAAGAGATGTAACTTTTCATTGAAAAGAGTTTTCATTTACCAATGTGATGGCTGAGAGGTGAAGGTCTGTATTAAAGACCCTCCTTACCTCTAATACTAGTTGCTGGTGCTAATGTTTGGTTTTTCTTTTTATATTGTTACTCTTCCTGCTCTATTTGCATCACGATCCAACTATGGCCAACCCTATTTTCAATGTAATATATATATAAATTTTTAAAACAAATCCATACCAGATCTGGGCTGTGAATAAAACATTTATGAGAGTTGCAAAGGTACCATGGGAACAGAAACTGAATATGCAGTTTGTGTATGTAATCCAGGTTGCTATGTAAACAATCACTTTTTCATTAAAGAATGCCTGGCTGGGGAAAAGTTTTCTATGATGTTTCCTTGTCAGAGTGTTTTCAGTAGGTTGCAAGGTGGCAGGACCGTATCCCAAATGGCAGCTCTCTAATAGCTTTAGTTTCAAATGTAGGGAAACATATTAAAAATATTTCCCCAATTAAAAGAAGCCACCTTCTTTTTATATCAGAGTGCAGCTCTTTCCATCCACACTATCTTTAAGTACCATTTTGTCTTCTCTTTCTTTTATTCCCCTTTATAACGCATGGCTTTCATGTCAGGTGATCTTAAACTTGAACAGAAAACCAACAAAAAACAGGAAGCATGAAAAAGACCTTCATATTCAAGACAACTAAGTCTAGCACATTTGAACTTTCAAATAAACTGTTGGTATGGCAACAGAATGCATTTACAGTTCAAAGGGAGGGATGACAAAGTAGCTGACGCAAAACAAAACGAAAAAGAGCATTTTAAACCTTCATTGTTTGATTATTTTTAAAAGGCAGCAGCTCCTTAATGTATATTTTCTTAATCCAGAGCCTCAAGTAAATTCCTCCAGCAATGTTTGTGAATGATTACAACACCCCTAGCAATCAAAGATCATCTCTGATCCATCTCATACATACTGATATTGCCCTTATGTGCTTGCAAAGAGAACTTGAATATTAACTACTTCTCTCTCTACAAAGCAGCAAGACAATCTAATTGCCACTGATACAAAGGGCTTGTCTACACAGGGACGCTCAGGAAAGTTAATCGGAATTAAAGAAAGGTGTGAATTTAAAGTAGATTTATTCAACTGCGTTGAACCCCTGTGTGAACACTCTCATTCAGAATTAAAGTGACCTTAATTCAGTTTAGTTTAATTTAATTCTGAATAAGAGTGTCCACATAAAGGTGTAATGAAGTTTAACTAACCCACTTTAAAGTCACACCTTTGATTAATTCTGATTAATTTGCTTGAGTATCTTCTTATAAATGAGCCCATAAACAGCAACAACACCCGAACAATCCAAATTCTTACATTTTGCAGTAGATAATGCATAATTTAAAGTACAAAATTAGTAAGGCAATTATTAAAAACAATAATTCTAAACTACTCGTGTGCCAGCTTAGTTTCAGCAACTAATAGAATAGCCTCATGTGCAAAATCATTTTAACCCTCCCAACTGATAAGATACAAAGGTTGGCTGATGTTCACTGCCACACAGAGCTGGGAGGGATAGAAGCTGAGATTTCTAGTTTGTTTCTGAACTTTCTGAACTCCCTGGGGCCAGAAGAGCTGAGGAGGGAGGGGCATTGATGGAATCTCAAGGAAGTTGCATCCAGCCCTTCTGACCTTAAAAAAAAAAAAAAAAAAAAGACACGAAAGCACATACTGTGCAATCTCAAACCATGTCATTTGGATGAAACTTGTTGTAGGTATTGTCTAAATCCTACACAGGAAGCTCTCTGGGGCAGATGCTCATGACATAAAACACAACCTAATATTCAGTGGACATTACCATTCCCTAGCAATCTAACTGGTTCCATTTTTGTTTAATGGAGAGATGTCTTCTTGGAGTATTACTAAAACACACTGGAGTTAACAACTTACCCTAGTAGTGGAAGGTTTCAGAGTAGCAGCCGTGTTAGTCTGTATCCGCAAAAAGAAAAGGAGTACTTGTGGCACCTTACAGACTAACAAATTTATTTGAGCACAAGCTTTCGTGAGCTACAGCTCACTTCATCGGATGCATGCAGTGGAAAATACAGTGGGGAGATTTTATATACACAGAGAACATGAAACAATGGGTGTTACCATACACACTGTAACAAGAGTGATCACTTAAGGTGAGCTATTACCAGTAGGAGAGGAAAAAAACCTTCTGTAGTGATAAACAAGGTGGGCCGTTTCCAGCAGTTGACAAGAACGTGTGAGGAACAGTAGGGGGGGAAAATAAACATGGGGAAATAGTTTTACTTTGTGTAATGACACATCCACTCCCAGTCTTTATTCAAGCCTAATGTAATGGTGTCCGGTTTCCAAATCAATTCGAATTCAGCAGTCTCTCGTTGGAGTCTGTTTTTGAAGTTTTTTTGTTGAAGAATTGTGACTTTTAGTAGTGGAAAAATTCCAAAGCAACTGGCAAAAGGTATACCTCACAGTGTTTGGCAAGAGAAATGGCTTTGTGAAGGCAACATATCTTTAGATAAAAAGAACACGCACTCTTTTCTAACCGGGGTTATTGGCCCATCAGAATTTAGGTCTATTAATCATACTTACAAAAAAAATTATATTCAGAAAATAAAGTCTTCCCACAGATTCTGATTTAAAGATCAATTGACACTACACTCAGCAATTAAGATGACTTCTTAATTAGATTTTCACTGTGCACCCCCCCCCCCGAGTCAAACATAAGTTTTAATAAATCATATTTTAACCTGATTATATTATATCAGGCAGATACCATCCAGCAGGAGCACAGCAAATCTCATGTATTGTGGCCAAGGTCAGCTTTTATCATAGCTTTTTCCAAATCATTCATCTGCCACAGCACTTGGCAAAGCTGTTACTATATTTGGCTTCTCTTTGTCTTTCTATATACCAATGACTTCCAGACAGGTTTAACAGGAAACATTTAGGCCTTGTCTACACTACAAAGTTTTGTCAGCACAACAGTGGATGCATAAACACTGCAATGCAACTTTTGGAGGCAAATATACTGTGTTTTGACAACAAAATAAAGCCACCCTCACAAGAGACATAAGGCTTTGTTGACAAAAATTTTGTGCAAAAAGTGGCAGTGTAGACACCAGGCTTGATTTTATCACTCTAATTAGCCTCCAGGAAGTATCCCACAATGCCCATCGTGACCGCTCTGCTCAGCAGTTTGAACTCCACTGCCCTGAAGCCGGGTGAACAACCATCTACCCCTCCCAGTTAGAAGCCCCAGGAATTTTTGAAATTCCATTTCTTGTTTGCTTGCATGGAGAGGTCTCATTGCATCTTCCCAGGTGACCATGGCAGGTTATTGCAGCAAATGCTCTCCCACTTGGACCACTGCAGAGCTGTTGTATCTGCTCAGGATATGAGGAGAGGAGGCTGTGCAGTCCCAGCTGTGCTTGAGCCATAGGGATTTTGATACCTACGGGCAGACTTCTCGAGGCTTGTGCGAAACGGGCTGTGATTGGGACATGCTGCAGTGCAAAGTGAGGACAAAGGAGCTGAGGCAGGCGTACCATAAGGTAAGAGAGGCAAATCATCGCTCCGGTGCTTCATCTAAGACCTGCCGGTTCTATAAGGAGCTGGACGCTATCCTCAGTGGCGATCCCACCTCCACCAACAGTAACTATCCTATGCTACAAATGTAGAATAGGATAAATGTTCTACAAATGTAGAACAATCAGTCAAAAATGTTATAAAGTAGAGGCAATACAACACAGCAGCAAGCTACTGAATCTACAGTATGAAAGATTCAGACTGTTTTAATTCACATCACTCAAGATTTATACAAAATAAATCATGGGGAAAAATTACCCCATGTTTGTTAGTCTTTTAATCTTTCAAGCAAATTATCATTTCAGTGTAAATCTTGTATGAAAAATCCATTAAAGACCAATCTATGTACCTGTGACACTTTTTGGGGGCACCCAATAGTGAGAGCCACCTTGTTACCCCCTGCCACCAGCGTGAGGGAGTCTTTCTTGTGATAACTGGATGTCAGTACCTGTACAGCACCAGCCTGTCAGCCACTCAAGCACTCTCCTCAGGACTCTACTTTGTTTTCCAGGTTAACAATAGGTGCACCCCAGTTCTCAAGCCCCTTTGAAGAGCGTTCCCCTGTAGTTCCCAGCCCCTGTCATTGGACACTCACAATAATTACCAGGTTCGCTTCTCCCACAGGAATAGTGTAAATATAACTACTGAGTATTGAAAACAAATATGTTTATTAACAAAGGTTAAGGCTTAAGAAGTATTGAGCAAGGGTAATAAAAACAACAGATTACCAATAAAACAAAGTATAGCACACTTTCTGGAGACTAAAACTGAACCTAACAGACCCTTGTCTAAAGAAGTTTCAGCTCACCTAAACCTTTTTTGCAGCATTTCAACTCAGGTCAGTTGAGATCCTGTTTTCATGGATGTAACCACACTGCCTGGGTACTCCCTCAAGTTCAGGTTTAAAGAGGGGTCCTGGTTCTTTCTTCTTATAGCCCAAAGTTCATTGTCTTTGTTTCCAGAGTCAGGATGACCCCCTTGGGTTCAGACATCGGTGTACTCTCCCCTATTGAGTTGACCTGCTGCCTGTAACCCTATTTTTCCTGTTTGAATTTTAAATGAAAATGGTGATTGCTCTGTGTTGGATTTACAATGCATAATTTACATTGGCAACCTAGGTGGAGAGGCGATTCCACACCTCTTCATCTGGAAAAACCTGCTGGTCAACCCTGCCTAGGACACTGATTACAAACATATTGTCAGTAAACACATACAACTTCTTAAATATCACCCCAACATATATCAATTAGGAAGATCATTATGATGTATGCTTCCATTAGACACCTCTCACAATGCTTTTTGAATAAATACCATTAGAACAGTGTGTCAGATGTGAGTTTGTCAGGCCTGATAGGAGTTACAGAATAGTTAACTCTTTGCCAGTTGGCACTGAGGGATTCTTAGGGTCACAATCCTCTAATATATCAAGAGGTGAAAAAGATGCATACAGTCTCCATAACATATTTTATAAGATTCCTATTCTACCATAAATGAGAAAATACATGCCAGACTACATTGTTTTAAGATTCCACTGCCATTTTCTTACCTTATGAAACGACAATACATTTAGCCAAGCCTGACTGTGTAAAGCAATTAAACTTTTGTAAAGAAATGTCAAGACTTTGCAGATGATACAAAACTACTCAAAATAGTTAAGTCCCAGGCACACTGTGAAGAGCTACAAAAGGATCTCTCAAAACTGGGTGACTGGGCAACAAAATGGCAGATGAAATTCAATGTTGACAAATGCAAAGTAATGCACATTGAAAAACATAATCCCAACTATATATATATATAAAATGATAGAATCTGAATTAGCTGTTACCACTCAAGAAAGAAAACTTGGAGTCATTGTGGATAGATCTCTGAAAACATCCACTCAATGTGCAGTGGCAGTTAAAGCGAACAAAATGCTGGGAATCATTAAGAAAGGTATAGATAATAAGACAGAATATATCATATTGCTGCTATATAAAACCATGATATACCCATATCTTGAATACTGTGTGCAGATGTGGTTGCCCCATCTCAAAAAAGATATATTGGAACTGGAAAAGGTTCAGAAAAGGGCAACAAAAATTATTAGGGGTAGGGAATGGCTGCTGTATAAGGAGAGATTAATAAGACTGGACTTTTCAGCTTGGAAAAGAGACAACTAAAGGGGGAATATGACAGAGGTCTATAAAATCATGACTGGTGTGGAGAAAGTAAACAGGGAAGTGTTATTTACTTGTTCTCGAACACAAGAACTAGGTGTCACCAAATGAAATTAATAGGTAGTAGGCTTAAAACAAACAAAAGGAAGTATTTTTTCACACAACGCACAATCTGTGGAACTCCTTGCCAGAGGATGTTGTGAAGGCCAAGACTATAACAGGGTTCAAAAAAGAACTAGATAAATTCATGGAGGATAGGTCCATCAATGGTTATTAGCCAGGATGGACAGGGATGGTGTCCCCAGCCTCTATTTGCCAGAAGCTGGGAATAGGTGACAAGATATGGATCACTTGATGATTACCTGTTCTGTTCATTCCCTCTGGGGCACCTAGCATTGGCCACTGTCAAAAGACAGGATACTGGGCTGGATGGATCTTTGGTCTGACCCAGTATGGCCATTCTTATATACTTTAAACCTCTGTGCTTTAGGCACTGACAAGCTTGCTCCATTATTACAATATTTTAATTGGTATCTGCATATCTGCTTTTCTCTGTTACTTTCAACTTTTTTAATACTTGACAGTAAATGTAAGTGCTAATCCACTTTATAAATTAACACATACACAATGGTGGAGAATTATCTGATTTATCAGCTTGACACTAGCTTGATAACACTTAAAAAAATTATAGCTGCATGCAATTAGCACCCAGGAAGAAACCTGTATTCAAATAACACAATCTTAATGTGTTGACGAGCAAGGTTTTTTTTTCCATTTTGATGGAACTATAGAGCGTGTCAGCCAATGAGCAGGAAAGTACATAGCAAGGTTCTGCTACTTAGGCTTGGTTTACGCTACAGAGTTAGGTCGACGCAAGGCAGCTTATGTTGACCTAACTCGGTAAGCATCTACACTAAAATGTCCCTCCTGCCAATACAACGAGGAGTACTTGTGGCACCTTAGAGACTGACAAATTTATCTGGGCATACGCTTTCGTGGGCTAAAACCACTTCATCAGATGCATGGAGTGGAAAATACAGTAGGAAGATTACATAGTCCATGAAAAGGACTGTGTATATATAATCTTCCTACTGCATTTTCCACTCCATGCATCTGATGAAGTGGGTTTTAGCCCATGAAAGCTTATGCCCAAATAAATTTGTTAGTCTCTAAGGTGCCACAAGTACTCCTCGTTGTTTTTGCTTATACAAACTAACACGGCTACCACTCTGAAACCTCCTGCCAATGTAAGTCACGCACTACACTGACTTAATAACTCCACCTCTGCGAGAGGCATAGCACATATTAATTAGGTTGAAACAATGGCTGTGTAGACGCTACATTGCTTACAGAACCTGTTGCTGCCTGGGGCTGACAGCTGGAGCCCCGCCACCCGAGACTGACAGCCAGAGCACCACTGCCCTGAGATGACAGCTAGAGCCCCCCTTCCAGCATCAGCCTAAGGTGGTGAGGCTCTGGATATCAGCCTGGCAGGGCTCCAGCTGTCAGCCCCAGGGCAGTGGAGCTCCATCGTTCAGTGCCCCACTATGCCCCACTTAGATCAGTGCGAGTGCTCCTGGGGAGGACACGCACCATCGACAGAAGCAGCATAGTGTGGACATGAACAGCCGATTTAATTACTGTGGTGGCTGAAGGTCGACCTAACTTAAGTCAACTTAATTTTGTAGCACAGACATGATTAATTAATGCTACACTTAATTCCAGATTAGACCAAGAAGCTATCTGTCTGAAGCCACAAGAGGAAAGAGGGGAAAGGGCCACATTAAATTCTCACCGATTAGCAAGTCCTGAAAATGCCAGTGTAATAGCTGCCATATTTTTAAATGTCTCTTCTGGTTATGTCCTTGGTTGTGAGCTCCTATGTATCAGAATAGCTTCTTGCCAGCTTTACTGGTTATTAAGCTCCTTGCTCTGCACCCATCAGCTCCCACTGTGATTCTTACAGCAGACTTTCAAAAGAGCTATGCATGTTGGGAGCTAAAAAGTCTTTTGAAAATGACTGTGGACATGACCACTTTTGAAATCTGACCTTTAGAGCTAAAATCCTGGCCAGTGCTGTGCTAGTGCAGAAGAAAGAGAAACAGGGCCTGTGGCAGGATTTTCTTCCCATGAAGCAGCAGAGCAGGATTTTTCAGCAGCGCTTGTTAGGAGAGATAGTAAGCCATGCCCCACATCCACAAGGGCCATAGTCCGTGGGTAAAGAGGCAAGATCCTTTCAACGGCTAACTCATGCAACAGAGTCAGCAGCAAGTACCAGCCAAAGGAACATATTACTCTAGCTGAGACAATCTGACGTCAACTCCACAGGCATCCCACTCCCATCCTTACAGAATCCTGATCAGACTAGCAGGTGTCCTTTTGTAGAGGACACATCAGACTCTTTCTGTGGCCTACCTCATTGCACCAGTCAGGCCAAGACTGAGTCACCGATATTTGGATTTGTGTTATTCATAGATGTGTGTTAGTCAGCATATTTCATTGATTATTATTATTATTAAATTTTAGATGGTTTACAGACTCAGTTATTTAACACACTCTCTCTCTCTCTCTCTCTCTCTCCTAAAAAGAAAAAAAAATTAATACTTGCCAGATACACTTGGCTACATTGTAGCGTTGGGCAAACAACCGGAAACAATTACTGCTAACTACAGAGAGATGATGACACTGATGATATCCTGTCTCTGTCGTAAATATCAGCTTTTGTTCCTTAAAACACAGGGTTGCTATTTATGTGTTTATTTCAGCCAAGGTTCAGTTTCTGCTAAAGGTCAGAATGGAAGGAAATTATTTAATTTCATCCCCATATGGTAGGAACTGCTGACCCCAATATTTACATTTGGTTTTGTATTATAGTTAATCAAATACATTAATTGCATCCAGTAGGTACAGTGTATGAGAGAACATATTTAGAATAGATAGGGTGGAATCTGAGTTACCCAGAAAAGAATTTTCTGTAGTATCTGGCTGGTGAATCTTGCCCATATGCTCAGGGTTTAGCTGATCACCATATTTGGGGTCGGGAAGGAATTTTCCTCCAGGGCAGGTTGGAAAAGGCCCTGGAGGTTTTTCGCCTTCCTCTGTAGCATGGGGCACGGGTCACTTGCTGAAGGATTCTCTGCTCCTTGAAGTCTTTAAACCATGATTTGAGGACTTCAATAGCTCAGACATAGGTGAGAGGTTTTTCGCAGGAGTGGGTGGGTGAAATTCTGTGGCCTGCATTGTGCAGGAGGTCAGACTAGATGATCATAATGGTCCCTTCTGACTTTAGTATCTATGAATACACGTCATCTAGCTTTCCAAGACAAGCAATATATTCAGGAAATCAGTTCTATTTTAAGTGTACAGATGTAATGTAAATACTAAATGTATATGTCAGATAATTTGAACTGTATGCTCATGTCATATTTGTTGACAAAAAAGCCAAGCCAATTTTGTGTTACAACAAATATACAGACCACTCCTGACATAGCCTGTACGCCAAATCATAAATCCAGATGTTATCACAATGTCCAAAATACAATATTGATATAGCCCCATGTGGTATACCTGATCCAGTGCAGTAAATGCCCCAACAACAACTTTGTGGGTGAAATTAATCACTAGACTCTCGACTGAACTCACATAGGAAAAATGATAAAAGACAAAAACACCTGATCACCTGTGAATGAACACTTTTCATTTGCATCCGATGAAGTGAGCTGTAGCTCACGGAAGCTTATGCTCAAATAAATTGGTTAGTCTCTAAGGTGCCACAAGTACCCCTTTACTTTTCACAAAGTGATCACTCTATCAGTCCTCATCCTCAAAGGAAACCTGAGCAACACTTTCAAAAGATGAGCTGAGGAGCTTAAATTCTTCAGTTTGCTAGACACTAAAAATTGTGGATTGAACAGAGACACTGGATTTATGGCTTATTACAGAAATCTGTAACCCACTAACCCCTCCCCGCTGACTTTTCCCCCTTATGACTGGAGGGGTGTTAATGGACATTTCACCTTGAATGGTCCCTTGGAATAAGTGTTAACTACTTATGCTAAACAATCTGTTCCTCCTTGTATTTAGCTGTGGCACTCTGAGTACTTTTCCCAAGCCTGAAGAAGAACTCTGTGTAAGCTCAAAAAAACTTGTCTCCCTCACCAACAGAAGTTGGTCCAATAAAAGATATAACTTCACCCACCTTATGTCTCTAATATTCTGGGACCGACACGGCTACTACAACACTGCATACCATGTTCAAATATTCAAAACCTTAGAGCTGCTTCAAACCTTAAATTTAAAAAGTCAACAGAAACAAACATCAAGAACTTTCAGATGTGCATTTCTTTTTCCCCTCCACCTTCCCCCAAAATGTGGTTTCCACCTAAAAAAGGTAATTAGAAGAAGGTGCAATATTCAAAACCTGTGGCAGGTTGAAGGCCTGGTGGCTAGAAATCCTTCTGGAGCTTTATACCTTTGAAAATGGGAGATTCCCATTGTTCCTATGAGGAGCACAGCGTTCACCTATAGCCAAAGAAAGTTCAGACCAACTTCATGTGGCCCAGGGTTTCACCGGTCCCACAAAGATCCTGCTCTGGTGCCTTGAGCTTCAACAAGAGCACCACAGCCTGCAGGTCTGAGGTCTGCTCCAGAGCTAACACCCGTTGAGGATCCCCAGCCTCTACCCATTGAAGTAGCTAATTTACAGTGGAACACAAATCTTAACTCTGACCTCATCCTCCCTCACATACACATAACAGAATGCAAAATTAACCAGTATGGGAAATGCCTGAAGAACGTATCTTCATGTTGCTGAGGTCAAAGGAAAAGTTGTGTGTTCCAGTGTAAGTGTGATGAATTTGGCGTGCAGACTGTGTTTCTGTAAAGGTAGGATATGGCACTTAGTTATAAAGGGGCAAAGTTCAGTAGTGAGTGTGGAGAATATGAAGTGTTGAGATTGAGACATGATAAAGGAGAATCCCTTAAATGGACAATTCCTTACTTTTAAGGGGTTGGGTGGATGTTGCACTGAAGCAACCTTAAATAGTTGTTAATGAGTTTTTTGTTGGAGCACATGCGCACGCACGCACACACACTTTCTTCACTCACAATACGGCTTTTCTTAATGCCTATACTCCTCTCCCTGCCAGTCCCTCTCTCTTCCCAAAGTACTTTGTATCTACAAAACACAATGAGTACCTTCAAGAAGTGAGCAGTATATCTGGTAGCATCTATTGCCTCGACACCGCATAATGTAAATCACTAATACACCCTCAATGTTCTGTGTAGCAAAATACAATAGACAGATATTTTCCAAAATAATCTTCTGTAGTTACTTTATGCACATGCTTAAGTGTTTTGCTGCATAGGGGTGTGAGAGTTCTTCACCTTGAGAAACAGATCCTCATACAAAATAAATTTGTTAGTCTCTAAGGTGCCACAAGTACTCCTCGTTTGTTTGTTTTTTAATCCTCAAATAAGTTACTGAGGGATTGTCATTTTTCTGCATTGTTACTGCTTTTGAGATCCAGTTTTAATGGACTACATATGAAAGACCATGGAATTAACCATGAGTAGCTTGTTTGAGAACAGCTGGTGCCAAAGTAAACAGATTTTCCTAACCCTAAAATCATTCTGTCTCTTGCCTTTAAAATATTAGATTGTGGCATGACTGGTGAGCAACTGACAACTCTTGTCAATTTCTAAATGTGCTCTGTTCATATCTCTGGGTGGTGTACTTTTGTATTATTTATTTCAGGTCTTGGGTCAAAAGTTCACTGTTGGATTAGGGGAAGAAACTGACTGAAATACTAAGTCAGTGTATCTAGCAACCCCCTGAGCTCTTGTCACAGCCTGATGGACTGTAAGCCTAAATGCATTGGCTATGAGAAAGATACATTGATCGCTAGTAGTCCAAAACCTTCAGTTTTTGCTGTCCAACTCCAAACATAATTGCTGAGCATATATCAATGTCAGATATGGGGTGGAGAAATCATTGGAAGTCAGACCCTAACTCTAAAACATGATGCAAAAGATTCCTAGTCTTTGAAATTAAGGCACCCGTTAGCACCTTTTTCTCCCCAGTGTCACTCAGTATTTTACTCTAATTTTCAAATAAAGTATTTAATAACTACTCTGAAGAGATTTAGACTACATTTTGAAATCTAAGAAATGGAATAGATTTTCAGCTCAAATAACTACGGCTCAAAATTCATAGACTATCATAGAATCATAGAATATCAGGGTCAGAAGGGACCACAGGAGGTCATCTAGTCCAACCCAGGACCAATCCCGAATTTTTGCCCCAGATCCCTAAATGGCCCCCTTAAGGATTGAACTCACAACCCTGCGTTTAGCAGGCCAATGCTCAAACCACTGAGTATCCCTCCCCCCGGTAAATTCAGCAAACTCAACACCCAGCTTTCAAAGGTCAGAAGCCCATGCAAAGACTATTTTATAGCACTGGAAGCTCCAGTGAGCAGGTTAAGAGCTCCCTTACCTGTTTCAGGTCACTCAGCACCAATGGGATATACAGCACTGAGTACACAAACAGAAGGTATCAATTTTGCCTACCAACAGTCTCCATGGATTTCTGCAGTGCAGACAGTGGCCATAATTTTTACAGAACTGGGCAGTAAGTCAATGAGGAATACAAAATGAGGCTAGTCAGAGGGCTTTCGGGAATAGGAGTGAAGCTAGAGAGAGAAGAAGGAGACGTAGTGCTGTCAGAACATAAATATTAAATAAAATATTATAATAATAGCGAGAAAAATGAATGATGGGGGAAGAGAAAAGAATAAAAGGAAAAAAAGATGGTGTAAGGAGGTATAAAAAAGGGAAAGAAATCAGCCAGAGAAGCCAGTGCCAGCCCTTCCCGCAGTGCCAGAACTGTGCAGGGAAGATACTTGCCTTCCCATACATAGACACACTCTGGGGAAATTAGGACCCAAATGGTGCACTTCCTCCTCCTGCCATGTGGCCTTGGGAAAAATTGCAGAGAGGACCCAGCCAGCTGGCAAGGCAGCCAAAGCAGGGACGTTTGCATAGTCACAGAACTTTCTACAGTTTTCACTAAAACTGCCCCGTGCTGACTGGTTGTTTGCGCCAACCCTCTGCCTCTTGCTCCCTCAGTCTCATCTTGTCAGCTTTGCTCACCCTCCTAGCCTCTTCAACCCAGCCCCTATCCCCCACACCTCCCTTCCCTTCAATGTCTCTTTGCCCTTCTCTTTTCTTTCCATTTAGTTTATCCCCTACTAACTAACCCCACCGGCCCCCAGCGAACAAGCAGTTTGCTGCATTCACATTGTTCACTCTGCTTGTGCATTATATCCCTCGCCACGACCTGCCTGTATGTCTTGTCTATTTAGATTGTAAACTCTTTGGAGCAGGGACAGCTTGCTACTCTGTGTTTGGTCAGTGCCTAGCACAATGGGGTTGGTCCTTGTTTATTATGGCAGAGCCCAAGATTAATAAAATGCTAATGAAAAAAAAAAACAGAAAGAAGAACGAGAAGGGGTGGGCAATGAAACAAAATTCAGGAACCAAAAGGAAGACCCTGTCAAGAGCTACAACTACAGATAAATGAATACAAAGGGAGAAGTTTGGGGAGTCACATGACTTCAGATCATTTGATTTCCTTCCCACACAAAATCACCTGGGAAAGAGAACATTGCCCCTCAGGACTGTACACCCTTTTCTAGGGTGCTGTTCCTTGACAGGCGGGACCAATGGCAGAGTGAAAAGGCCAGGGGGAAGGACAGCCAGGCGTCGCAGACGGCGGACGCTTTCAGAAACAAACGGGGCTATATCCCACAGATCTCAGCCCATTCACACTCCACCACAGCCCCGCGGCAGCAGGTGCACTTTCATGGGTGCAGCTATACCTCCTCAATAGCGCAGAAATCCCTGGAGGAGGAATGACCACTCAGGGAACAGTAACTTGTGTTTTCGCTAGCTGTGTTGTCGCGGCACCAGCGCTGGGAGAGAGCTCTCCCAGCGCTGAAAGAAACCCACCCCCACGAGGGGCGTAGCAACCAGTGCTGGGAATGCGCCTCCCAGTGCTGGGGCACTGTCTACACTGCCACTTTACAGCACTGAAACTTGCAGCACTCGGGAGGAGGGGGTGTTTCACACCCCTGAGCAAGAAAGTTGCAGCGCTGTAAAGTGACAGTGTTGGCAAGGCCTATAGAATGAGAGCGGCACTGTAATTTCTGCTCCCCTGAAAGTGTATCACCCTGCATTGAACGGCTGTATTTATTTTATTTTGTATAGATTCTTAGACTGCCCTCATCACCGTAGTAACTGAGTATCTTCCAGTGGTGCATTAAGTGACATGACCAACATCTATTGCGTGTAGTTTGTTCAGTCTCCCATCCTCACCCTCAAGGGAGAATTGTGTGTGCCATGAAGTGTTTTATTTTGATGGGGTTTGTTTATCGGGTGGGGGGAGGGAGGGGATTTTTTTTTTAAAATGTGTATGTTGCTATAGGTGTATGTTGGAGAAGGCAGGTCAAAGATGTGCACCTTCCATGCAGAACAGAAGATGGTGAGGTTTGCGATGGGCCTTCATTTCTATGGGTGTTCATGCTACCATCTTAGACCGGGCCCTAGGAACTGTCTATTGCACAGACAAGATTTAAATTTATGGAAGAAAAAAAATGCCATTGTGCCAGAGGAGCTTGTCAACCTTGATCTTCATCCTGGGGCTTTAGGCGATCTTTTAGATATCTTGGGCCCAGGCCATTGAGCACCTTGAAGATAAGGACTGAGATCTTGAAGTTGGCTTGATATTCTATGGGAAGCCAGTGTAGAGACTGGGGGATGGACCTGATGTGATCACAGTAGCCTTTGCTGTTGAGGAGATTGGTTGTAGTGCTCTGGACTAGCTGGAGTTTCCTAAGGGCCGAAGGCTTCATGCTCAGTTATCCTGCACTGCTGTGGTCCACATAGGAGATGACGAAGGCATGTAAAACTGAGGTCAGGTCGTAATCTGCCAGTATGGGACAGTTTACTAGCCAACTGAAGATGATAGACGGTATTGCTCTGTATAAGCTGCTGCTGTATAAGAGCTTAGCATCAATGAGGAATCCAAGAACACTTCTAAACTACAGACTGAACTGACCAGTTGTGAGGGTGTTTCTTCAGCCAAGAGAGACCTGCACCTGGACTCATTTACAGACTATTCCCCCACAGCTACACAGCTCTGAGCTCCTGTGTTGAGGCAGCTACATAGTGTGCTAAGTACTGCATTGTTGCCTTCCCTATCTGCACAACCTCTTAATCCTGAGCCTCACTTTCTGCCTGTTTCCCACCATTTGGCTCCCATGTGCACTGCCCCGAAGTCCATAGGACCTGGACTTTATAAAAGGGCTACAAGCAAGAGCAGGTGTACTCCGCGGCAATCTGGACCTAAATTCCATGGCAAAACTCCCTTGTTTCTGTGCCACTCAGATTGGAAATTCTGTAGCAGTTTCATTTAAATTAATAAAAGAAGGTTTTTATTAAGTTAAATACAAAAGCGAATAACAATTAGCACAATAGTTGTGGCATTATTTATTCTGATTACTGCAATTTATTTTACACTGTCCTCGTTATTTCAGTTTTCAATATGCTGCAGATTGGTGCATTGTCAGTATATAAATTGCATTTCAGAAGTCGCCATGAGTAGAAACCTGGGTTTCTGGAATGATCGGCAGGGGGCACAGAGAGCTTTTGAGGCCTGTGAAGGCATAGAAAGTGGTTTGGAACTATGGGATAAGTACATTTGTTGGATGTATCTGCTAAACTAGTCTTCAGTGAAATAGTTACGTTTGGATTTTTGGAACACAATTCTGCAGCATGGGGTGTATTCAGCACCGAGCTCCACAGCCATAAAATCATGGAGTATATGTGCCCTGGGTATTAGACTGACTGAAATCAGTCTGCCATTTTCTCCAGTTCAAGGACTTGGACCCAAGGAAAATGTATTCTGTCTTTAAAAGACTAAGGGCTAGATCCTGTGCTCTGACACTCAGTGGTCCAGGCCTGGAGAAAAGGGAATAAAATTGGTTTGACATCACCTTTGTGATACCTGATTTCTGTGCTGCCTCAAAGGGCTGAAATGGGAGCCTTATCCGGGCTCAGAAAAGCCACAGCACTTTGTACTACAGCTAGCCTGGAGAACAGTGCATCATCTTTACTGCCCCTACACACTCTCAGACAGCATATAAGGCTACAAGCTAACCCAAAGGCTGCAAGGAGTCTCTCTCTCTCTCTCTTTGGTTTTTCCACTTTGCTTTGTGGATGGACTTCAGTCCAAGGCATATGTTCTTGCCTATGACATCTGGTCAAGGAGGTGAAATTCATACCTCCCGGAGCCAGTTTAGGGGAAATCTAGCCCTCTTTTATTTATATTGCCATAGTGCCTAAGAGCCTCAGTCCTCAACCAGGGCCCCACTGTGCTAGACAGCAAACAAAAAGACAGACCCTGCGCCCAACGCAACCCTAGAAATATTTCAAGAGACATAGGTACATGGGCAAAGAGTTAAGACTGCAGATGAATTAATCCAACCAGAGCATATGCCCCTATTTGGCTCACAGAACAAATAATAATTCTCCATAGTTCTCTGGCTTCTGGAATCTATCCCTTATTTTGTTTCCTCTTTATGCACTTGCCCAGTTACTTCTTTGTTTCTAATTCATCCCTCCCTATATCCTCATCCCTTTCTTTTCTGCTACATTGCATCTTGTGTCTTCTTTCCCTAATCACCTCTTTCCTTCTTTTCACTTCCCTTTGTATTTTCCCCCTTTTAAATTCTGACTGCATCTTTCTGCTGCTGACCTTCACTGGAAGAGCAGGTGGGGCTGTTATTTTAGTGTACACTTTTGATCTATAAAGTGTTCAGAAATGGTAATGGTGAAACTGAAATTAGTCATAGTCGGAGGATCAAGTTCTTGGGAGGACTTTGTTATACAATGCCTCAGATATTGCTATTCTCAGTGCAGCTCCTATCAGAGAGAGATTGTAATAAAAGGTGGCAAAGTGCTTGTGAATAGTTCAAGCTCTTCATCCTCATTCAGGGTTCATTTCATATTCACTGTTATCGCAGTGCTGAGATGAATTCATTTGGTATGCATGCAGTTTAACACATCTAATTTTGTACCACAGGTGTTCTATTGTAAATCAACCTTAGCATTACACATTAAGAACTGTGGTATCTTTGCTATGTTTTAATGTCTACCTATCAATCAGCTGACATTATACTTAGTTACTCTGAAATATCTAGATAGCTACTTGTCACTCATGTGGACGACAAATAGAACTGTCCCAATATTATTACTATGTTAACTAAAATAAACACACCTCTGCCATCACATTCATTTCAATTAGAAATCCACCTTTCTAAGGGATTCTATTTCAAACAGTGAAAATGTATTTCAGACTTCATTAGTACACACACAGTGTGACCCTGGAAAGCACTTCCCTTTTCCTCCCTTTACCCAAATACATAAAGATGGATTAGCACAATAAAAGACTGAAGTTTTGACTTCACAACACCAGGATGGACATTCAGAAAAGTTTTAATATCTTTAATTCAGTGAAATTTGGGTGCCACAGACTCACTCTCTCTCGGTCTCTCACTCCTGCACGCACACACAATATCACTGCTCCAAGAGCCACCCAAGCTGGAGAACATGAAAAACAATTAGGTCTTAAAGGGCACTTAGTCAGAAAAGTGACTCTTTAAAAATGAAGTTATAAGCCTCCGTATTTGTTTCCTCACAATGACTCCATTTCTGATTTGCTTAGTCTGCAATTTAGAAGATCACTTCTCTAACTGCCAGCCCCCAAATTCAGCCTGGGATTTAAAACTCTCCTGTTTTTTGTCCTTCACATCAGCGCCTGCCACAGGTGCTGACTTTTGTTTTTGCCAGTTTGTGCTTTCCACCTTCTGGTTTCACTGTGCACCACCTACATGCTCCTACCACCTATTGGTGGCTTATGGGTGCTGAGCACCCTCTATTTTTTTTTTTTTTTTTTTGGTGGGTGCTTGAGCCCTGGAGCACACACAGAGTCAGCACCTGTGCTACCTGCAATAAAGTTCTTGCCATTAAAATTTAGTTGGCAATTTTGTTGATGCGGTGGGCATTCTTCAAAGCACTTCAAGCCTAATATGGTGATTTTAAAAAGCTTGATTTTGCCACCGAAGCAAGCAGTTATGACCTGAAGGCACCCAGCGAACAAAGAATCTGAAGAAGGTGCCATTTTCACATAACCATTTTTCTGAGTACAGACACACTTTAAACTTTATTTCTACAACCAAGAACAAGATCCGTCATCCATAAACGTTAGGGCTTGTTCAGCCACAAACTCAGAAGACGATGTCTAGAACAGGACAAGAAGGTACATCTCAGATGAAGAAAGTAGATCTAAACAATATGGTGGAGTGGAAGGGGACGAGTCAATCAAATTCATTTGTTGTTACCTCCCCTCAGGAGTTTGGATAGGATTTTTGAACTTAGTGCTGGCCTCTCTCTGCTCCCACTGAAGTCAATGGTAAAACTCCCATTGACTTCACGGGGAGGACACTTAGGCCAACACTGAGTGCTTTTGACTACAATAAAATGTTTAAATATAGCAGAAAAATATTTCACTGTAGTGGTAACAAGTGCTGGAAAGGCCAATATTCTAATCATCAGGCACGGTCAGGAGGCAAGTGGGAACACATACAAAGGGAAATGATTGATGAAGACAATTCCAGTATATCAGAAAGGGAGAGCATGTGACAGATGTATTAGTATAACTGCAACAGAGATGTCTAAGGCAGCAGAGAAAGGAGCATTTGCAGAGAATAAATGAAATATAAACGTTTTCAGCAGAACTAATATAGCATCTCACAGTGATGCAACCTGCTACAAGATGTCAGCAGAAATAACAACTCGAATCAAACTCAAGCGTTATCATTCCTGTACACTGCAGTATTTAAATTCTATCTATTGTGTCATTCGTCTAATGGTCAAGCTAACATACAAGTGCCTCCTTTCTCCCATGATCTCAAGAATGGGACCAGACAATTCAGTTTTACTGAGTAGAAATAGAAAAACAATCCCAGCCGCTTTTGTTGTTGTGTTTAATAACAGTTGTGCATTTCTCTTTCTAACCAAAAAGTGCCCTTCCCGAATCTATGAAGAGAATATGACGAAGAGGAGAAATTAAAGCATGCTCCCATACAGACATAACTAAACATAACCAAATCACCAACGTGGAAAATGATCCTATAATCAAAGAACTTGCAATGAATAATGAACACTATTTAAAGCCATCTGAAATAAGTGGCAGGTCAGTAATGAGGCAGTAATGGATTTCAAGAGTTCTAAACAAACTTTCCCTTTAGGTTGCCTCCTTTTTGGGAGATGAACAAAATAAAATGCAGACGATAGAGGACTGAAGTGGAATGTATCTAATGTATGCAGGAACTGGACAGATCGCTGGGGTGGGATTAGAGCTGGTCAGGAATTTTTCAATGAAACTTTTTTTGGAAAATGCCAATTAGTCAGAAACCTAAACATTTTGCAGAAAATGATCATTTTCAGAGTTTTTTTGACTCAACATATTTTTGAAAAAGTTTTGAAGTTGTCATGGCATTTTGTTTTGACTACTTCTAAACAAAAAATTACAGCTTTCTGGTTCAAGACAACTTTTTATTTCAAACTCTAAGCTAATTACAGTAAAAAAAAATAAATAAAAATGGTTGAAACATAACTGAAAATTTTCAAAGTTATTAAAACATTTCAACAGTCCTGAATCAAAAAAAACTGTTCAGATTTTTTTGTCCCAGAAAAATTTGAGATTGACTTTTCATCCCAATTTGGGTCAAGAAATTTTTTTTCAAAATCTTAAAAAAATTCATATGATAGGAAAAACTTTTTCTTGTCCATCTCTAATTGAGATACAGAATCCTATGGCATCAATCCAAATGGATTCCTAGTGATTAAAAGTCACTGTAAGGGTATATCTACACTTATTAGTGGAGACAGTTACACGTCCATGTACTGCTAGAGCAAGTACCCTGTACCCACTCTGAGTAACCACATATGCCTTGCTGGGCATGAGTCTACACTGTGTACTAGGCATACACCTGCATCCACAGTGCCTCTTTTTGGTATGCAGTGTCAGTGCTAACATTTCAGGGGCAGTATCCCAGAGCCATATGTCTGACTGGAGCCATGCTAGGAACCACCTTGCTGCATGTTGCTGGAACTGTAGGCTGCCTTTATGCATTTGATGATAGGTGGTCCCTGTTATCTCTCCACTACACCAAACTGTTTTGGAGACATGGAGCAAGACCATGATGATGTGGTTCCGCTCCTGCTCGCTGGAAAGATATTCATGTGGTGCAATACTAGACAGAATTCGCTTTCATGTACATTTTATAAAAAGGTTGCTCTATTGGTCTGTTTTAAATTAACCAGTTTGAGTTTAAGATGCCTTTTATTTTGCAGGAAAGATTGCTCATCTCTTAATAGACTAGAACTGGACCAACTTCAGCTGGTTAGAGAGACAAGCTTTCACACTTATAGACCTGAAGAAGAACCCTGTGTAAGCCCAAAAGCGTCTCTCTCGCTAATAGAGGTTAGTCCAATAAAATATATTACCTCACCCACTTTGTCTCCCTAGAACCAAGTTAGCATTTCTGTTTGAGTGCCAAAATACCACCACAAAGCACAATATGCAGTATTGGGTCCAAAATTCATGGGATAAGGGCCTTACTTAAATCCCCTTGAAGCCAAAATGTGGAAAAAACAGGCCTTTAGTCACTTGAAGATGTAAGGCCGAAAACCCCCATAAAAGGACAGCTCTGCCAAATGTCCAGGCATCTTTACATAATTTATTAGAGACTGAAGCAGCATCACTCACTGTGATTCATTCACAACAAGCGTACAGCATATTTTTCTAGCTTAGTAGCAATAGCCTCAGCTGCTGTTTTCTACAGAAGCCAGGCAGACATGAGAAACGTGGCTGTGATAATAAGTGTAAGTTAACTACATACAGTACTGTCTGATATCAGGCAATTCAAATGTTCACAGAAAACATGCAGTCATTGAGCTCTCCTGCATTTATTTCAGGGGCAAGTTTGAATATAAATACGTTTCTGGAATAGCAAACAGGGAACAACATTTTGTTGGATATCATTGCACAAACATGGACCTCTTCTCCCTGTAGAATGGCATCTTTTTTCCATTAAGACAATTCTAAAGCATCATGCCTTCCACAGAACCCTCACCCATTTCTCAGAACTACCACTGGCATCATGCAAAAATGGCCATACTGGGTCAGACCAATCCATCTAACGTAATATCTGATCTTGGACAATGGCCAGCACAGGCAAGGGCTTCCTCCTTTCCCCAGTGGTGTTCAACCCCCACTCAGCCCCACGACCCACCCCACTCCACCTCCGCCCTGCTGGGATGGGTGTGACCAACCGACCCAACCCTTCCTGCCCAGGCTCTCCACTCTCCATGCCTGGCTGGGCCCCCACGACGGACCCACCTCTCCTGACTACCTGGTGCCATGTCTTCCCGAGGCAATACCTGAGGGGGCCCACACAAGGTCACTCTCCCCCTCCCCCGATTTGTCAGGGTTCACACCAGAATGTGGCCAGCAGCAGCATTTTGGCACTTGGTGGGAGTGAAGGGATGGGAGCTGCTTCCAGCCGCAGGGGAGGAGGAAGGGATGATCCGGCCCATGTCTTTTCAGAACTCATTTCCCCCACCTCCCGCTCCCGTGGCATGGCTGGAAGCAGCTTGTGCCTTCCTGGCTGCATAGTGTCAAAATGCAACTAACACCTCCAGGCTACTGCTGGCCACCGACATAACCCAGCCACCTCCTGCTAGGTGCAGGCAGGAAGGGGTTAAGCCCTAAAGATGCACTGAGCACCAGGGCTCAAGGAACCTGACTGCAGGGGCTTCCACGAACATGGCCAGAGAGGTGGCTCAGCAGGGAAAGGTGCCTAGGGCATGAAGCAGCCCCATGCTCCCTGGGGGCAGGACCCAGGATGGGGGAGGGAAGTGCTAAGCCCCTGCCCTGGGGGCTGCTCTGGAGCCTGCAGGGTCGGGGCATGAATAGACTGGAAATCACTTCCCCCCCCATCCATCAATCCAGAGCTTAGCTGAGGGGCAGAGAGGCTTCCCCATGCCAGTGCTGTGTGGGGCTTTGGCACATGCAGGGCTCGGCTCTTGTTGGCCAGCTCCCCAGGCCAGAGGGTCTGGGGCTTTCCTGGGGTGCCAGCCCAGCCAGAGGCAGTGAGAGAAGGAAGGAGCCTGGCAGCCAGGCTGTTGGTGAGCTGAGCGCTCCGACCAGAAGCTGGTTCTCCACACCGCACTGGTAGCAGGACGCACCCCCCTGGGGGAGTGGGGGAGGAGCAGCAGGGCTGGTGGAGGGGTGGGGTGGCAAAGCAGAAAAGCAGGGAGAGGACAGTGAGAGGGGAGCACATAAAGGGCTGATGACTGGGCAGCAGAGACGACACATAACTGGCTGTCGCCTGCCCACACTCACCAGCCACGGCAGCTCACAGCATGCAGCCAGAAATGGGACGAGGCCCTTCTGGCCGAGAGCCAGCACACAGTGTGGGCTGCACTGACGGACCAGCTGGGACAACAGCTGGCCCCACCTTCTGCATCTTTACCCCACCACCAGCTTTGCACACCTGCCCCCATCATTGGCCACTGGACCACCCCACTCACCACTGGTGCGAGAAGGGATCTGACCAGCAGCAGGACCCACTACCACTGATGGGGGGAAAGAGATGGAAAATATGGGACAATTTGCCCGTTTTTAATAAAAAGGCAGACACCTGCAGGAGGGCTTAATTACGGGACTGTCCCTTTAACAACAGGACATTTGGTCACCCTAAAAGGCCCAAAAAGCCTTCGTATGAGCAGCTCACCAAAACTGACCCTAGATCATAAGCTAGCCATGACCCAATAGCACAAAATAGCATGTTGTGATAGGTGAACTGCTGACAGGTAACCACAAGATGCTAGGTTATAGCAGCTTAGGATATTTTAAGTTTGGACATCTGTTGATGTTCCTTCCACAAGAATACCATGGTAAATAATGGACATATATGCTAATAATCTTGAGGTAAACAGATTAGCAATCTATGGGAGAATGGCAACCCAACATCAATAAGGTGAGGAAATGCAAAGGAAGAGGGGATGAAACTCCTACTCCATATGTCTTAGGCATAGTAACACATTATAAAAGTTGCATCCTGGCCTGCGTGCCTTGGGTATGTAACACTTGGGAGATGTTAGGATGACAAACACTAGTGATGGTGATGAGGAAAATGAGACGGAGGAAGAAAAAACAGCAAATACTTCAAGTTGTTCTGCAAGGAATGGTTTGAGTACATGGATGCTCAGATGGTCATTCTGTGTTATTTCTACCTTTCTGGGTTGGATTGTATGTAACACTGCAAACTTAGTTAATAAAACTTACTCAAACTTAGGAAAAGCCTTCTGTAATTGTGTTACAACCATGCATGTCAGGGTTTACAATTCTAATAATACTATGCCTGATCTTGGGATGAGAAACTCAGAGTGTTAACTGGGAATTCTTAAGTAATAAACTTAATTAATACACAATCAATAGATCAGGCAACACTAAGGCTTAAGCTGTATTAGACAGTCTTAAAAAAACAAAACAAAAAAAACCACATGTTCATCACCATGGTACTGTGGAAGTGCCTTGACTACATTGCACGCACAATGAAGATAAACACTCAGTGGGTGTTATTCAGTGTAGCTCTATTGGAGGGTATATATAGCTCTACACTTTAATTTTTAGTCATGTTCCTACATGTGTTAATACGTTAAGTAGAAAGACAACAGTAATTTGTTCTTTGTCATGTTTAATCCTGTATCACTTACAAGAACCAAGGCTGTAAGATCCAGACCATTTTTGTTCAATTTTTTGTAGGCCCATGAAGTGTGGGGTCTGTTGAGGTTCCCAACCTGGGATGGATGTTGAAGTATTCATAGAGGTGGGGTGTCCCAGGCTTCATCAGGTGGTTTACAAACATTCACAGCTTTAAATGGACTGATTCTATCAACATCACAATGAGGCAAAGAAGTTGATAGACCCTCCACATCATTAACGTCAGCTTTCACATGAACAGCTGTGCCATTTTTTCCATGAAGATTGTTAACAGTGTAATAGCTTCATAGTGTCAGACTACTGGCAAGAAATGCTTTTCTTGGAGACCCCATGTCCACCCCATGAGACTCTCTATTACAGAGTGCTTTGCAGCTGACAGCCCCTTGACATTGAGCTAAAGAATGGAGAGTGAAGAACCAATGACTACTACTCCAGTACCCTTATAACTGGAATCCAGATTCATTCTACTGTTTAGTTTCACTCAGATGGTACTCACAGGGTGCACTATGAGAACATAGCAGCATTGCTCAACATCTGCTCAAATGGAGAACTGGCATATGACCCAAAAGCAGTATATATAGGAATAACTCTAGCTCATACACTTTACTATAAGGACCACCACAACAAGTAGCTCCAGAAGATTAAGAGCAGAAATAGCCTTTTAAATAAGCTTGCAGGCTCAACTTCGGGAGCTAATGCATGAACACTGCAGAGCTTGGCACTAGGCCTCTGCTATTCAGCTGGAGAATAACCACACAGGAGCACAGTAAACTCTCCCCACACACAGTTAACTGATGTGCATTTGACTCAAAATGACAACAAACAGGGACTATGAGACCGACAGACACTGAGTGGTACCAGTCCTTTCTAAAAGCCCGACTCCTAACATCAGGTATTATATTGCAGCAAAGGACCTCCTTGACAAAAATCCAGGAAATACCACAACTGCCACTTTTCAAAGATATGGCAAGTGACTCACCAAAGGAGCAATCTGGCCTATATTCCTGGCCATCTCAAAGGCAGACGTTGTCACATTGTGGCGAGCCGAGTGGGAACAAGCTGCTCCCTTTGTAAGGAACTCCTTCCACATCACTCAGCTTGGTGAAAGACTGCCTGGCTTCTTGCCCCCATGCTACATCTGATGCAAGCTCAACCATTTCAGATGCAGAGTGGAGAGGTGTGTGGTAGATGACCACATCCTGGAACTCAGGAATGGTCCTCTATGTGGCTGAGGTGCAGTTGAGGATGCCGCACACTTCCTGATTGACTGCTCATCCGGTGCTGATCCATCTGAGCTTTTTAGACACTATGCTCAGAGATTCATAGATTTAAGGCCAGAAAGGGCCATCATGATCATCTAGTCTGACCTCCTGCACATCACAGGCCACAGAACCTCACCCACCCACTCCTGTAATAGGCACATAACCTCTAGCTGAGTTACTGAAGTCCTCAAATCATGATTTAAAGACTTCAAGTTACAGCGTTTCCACTGTTTACACTAGTTTAAACCTGCAAGTGACCCATGCTCCATGCTGCAGAAAAAGGCGAAAATTGCCCAGGGTCTCAGCCAGTCTGATCTGGGGGAAAATTCCTTCCTGACCCCAAATATAGTAATCATTAGACCCTGAGCATGTGATCAAAACCCAGACAGACACCTGGGAAATAATTCTCTGAAATAACTCAGAGCCCTTCCTATCTAGGGTCCCATCACCAGCTATTGGAGATGTACTGCTGACCCCAAAGCTACTGAACGCAAAAACACTTTTGATGCCTACTTAAGCCCTCTCGACTTTTTATTTGGGGGGGGGGGGGGAGGAGGAAGGGGATTTATACATTTCTGTATCTCCCTACTTGATATTTTGAATTTTCCATTTTTACTGTACCACTTGTGCATTTGCTAATAAAACTCGTGTGTCATGGTACAGACATTTGCATCTTCTTGTGATAGCTAGCATGTGCTAGAATTGACTAAAAATTCAAGTGTAGACATACCTCACATCTATGAGCCTATGCCGATTTACACCAGTTGAGGTTCTGGCTCTTTAAAATTTAAACTTAGCACTGGAACCAAAAAACTGCCCATCTTCTTGGTTTTCAAAATATGGATCCAAATAGTATGGCTTGGTCTTACCTTTATTTCAAATACTTTCCCTGTCTGCCAATATTGCATCTTTCTCTAGAAGTTAGAGTTCAACAGATTTGGGGGTTAACTTTGAATATGCCCCTACCCCAGGTGCAGAGGCTTACCTGAAATTTAA
This sequence comes from Chelonia mydas, assembly GCF_015237465.2. Taxonomy (NCBI): domain Eukaryota; kingdom Metazoa; phylum Chordata; order Testudines; family Cheloniidae; genus Chelonia; species Chelonia mydas. The sequence goes on along the minus strand of NC_057851.1, from coordinate 107,156,218 downwards.
ATTAATCTTTGGATCCAAGTACACTACACAAAAGGGGAGATGCACAGAGTCTCTTCAGTAACTCAGAGAACCAACAGCAGTGGCAGACTTACTACTAGTCATGCTGTGTAAGTGGGTCTTGATGGTGACAGATGAACCACTCCTCTATTCTAAACAATGTCTGACAAATAATCAATATCCTCCTATTTACCAGCTCTGCTGCCCCTGGCCCTGCCTTTTCTAGGTTTGTTCCATGTTTTCCAGCCACTGTTATTTAATCATCATCTAATTCTTTACTTCCCCCATGAATGCCAGGACATGACAATATAGAAGTTTGGATTACAGAGTCTGCTTCTGAGGATGCTGTATCTCAAACTACATTGCTACTTATAGCATGACTACTGCTGCTCATGTTAATGTTGTTTCCCCCATTCAGTCCACTACGGAAATGATACATGAAGGGCTAACCTTTTTTAAAGTGCTGTTTTTTCAGTGTTTTTGAATTCAGCAGGAGCTATATGCTCAATACCTCTGAAAAAAATAAGGCCACAACCAAAGCACAGAAGTATAAAAATTCTCCAAGACCTGAAGAGAGAGTAATCAGATCTCTGTCCTACTCCAAGTAATTGTGAGGAGTTAGTCCTGCGTCCTGACCTTGGTTTAGTCAGGACTGCTACTTTGTAGCACAATGATGAAGCCGCTTCTGCTCCTCCTCTTTAAGATGTGCTTTGGTAACAAGTGTAACATGAATGTGAGGGTAGGGCTCTTAATCTTCTTTGCATGGATGTTTGAGAGCCTAAGGGCTGCTGCTGAGAAGTATCTACCTCCCACTTGTTCTGAGCTAACTTGTAAGGTCCATGACAATCAGTTGCAGAGTCCTACAGTAGATTCAGTGGTGGATAGGGATCAGTGCAGGTTGGGAAGCAGCAGCAAATTGCCTTCAGCTTGTTTCATTTAGGAGAAAGGCCATCATATGTATAAGGTGCAGCCCCTTCGTGAATGCCTTGCCTAGGCTGAGGTAGAGCAAGTAGTAGCCGCCCACCCTGCAGGTAACATATGCATGAACTGCTGTGGCAAGAGGCACATCTGGGAGGAATGGGTTCTCCAGAAATGGAAGAAAGCATTCTGGTAGTGGTTACAATTTGCAAGGCATTTTTCAGGACAGCAGTTATTAGATTGTTCAGGGACCCAAGGCTATGCAGTTTAACTGCCTGAAGTCAAATACCTACAAGTGAGAGGGAGGCAGTGGTGTTCACCAGTTCCCCAAACCATTTACTTTGTAGCATCATTTTAGACTTTGTTCTTCAGTTTGAGCCAGTTGTTCATTCAGGCTGCAATTGCCTTCATGCACACGGATATCTGTGACAGCGTGGTGTCAGAGCTGACTGGAAAAGATACATAGAGCTGCATGTTACGTTCTTGGAAGTGCCGCCCTTGTCATCTCAGTATGACCTACGGGTGACATCTAGACGATGACCAGCAGGAGTTGCAGTATTACGCCCTTAGAGCTCTTGAGCAGGAGAAGCTGCCCATCATGATTCCCTTGACACCTTTGAGGAACACTGGGCACTGTCCAGGGTTCTCTGCTCGGTGTCCCCTTCAGGTTCCCTTTGTTTGACCCTTTGACCTTCACACTTGTCCCTGTTATATTTTTCGTTGTCCCCTGTAATTATCTGAGTTTCTGGCCCTTGTGGATCCTCCCCACAGGCTGGGAGAGGGTCCTTTAGCAGGGGGTGTGCTTGTGCCTGCCCACTTTCTGGAACTGAATATGTGGGGGGGATGATTTCAAGACCAGCTAGGAAGAAAAGAGTTAATGAAATTCTATTGTCTCTTGCTGGGGCAGGTTGCCAGATCAGCAGCACTTTGTGGTCAATGGTGTTTAAAATGGATAACAAGCTAAGCAAGGTAAGATCAGCCTGTCTTCTCTTGCTCCACCCCAATGAGGAATTCCTCCATCAGTGCAGTCTTGTTTCCATGCTTTGTCTTGAAGCAATACTGGAGTGGGGTCCACGATATCAGTTGCTGGAATCTGTTCAGTACAGAAGCTAGTGGGGTCTCTAGCATACAGTGTTACTCTGAAATTTGTGATAGCTTCAAGAAGGCAAATTGGACCATCAATGTCTGATTAAATTTAGTGGCCAGTTTCACAGCTGATGCCATCCACCAAAACCTGTTTTCCTATCCTCTGTCTGAAGTTTTACACTAATAGGAGACATTTCACTGAAACTGGGATGCTTCCTTCTGATTGGATCTCATTGATTTGATAATCAAGAAAGTATGTGCACAGTTTATGGTGAACAGTAACAAGAACTAGCCCTAATGCTATGTTGCTTAGGAAAACGTAGTGAAATGAGGGTACGACACACACTACTTTGCCATTTTGCCTGATACAGCACCTTAAAAGAAATACAGTTTAAAAAAAAGTGATTAGTTCTACGGAAAAATTGTCATCACAAAAAACCAACACTCATAACAAGTTGCATTTTTAAAGCACTGCACAAACATTCATTCATTCATTCACACACTCCAACACCTCTGGGTAATAGAATAAAGTACCCTCATTTTAGAATCAGAAGAGATGCTGAGAGGTTAAAAGGCTTGTACAGTGCCAATGATCTGATGTGCGATCGAGCCAAGATTAGCATTCAGGAGTTGGAGGATTCCAGTCCTGTCCTCAATGCAGGTTATCCAGTTTCTTGGAGAGTCCATTCTAGCACTTAAAAATCACAGCTATGTAACAACCACTGGGAGATGGGATCTTACAACATGTGAAGTTGATTGTGATGCGAGTCCTGACCTAAAAATCTCTAGTGCTGGCTGTGACACATGTAAGAGAGCATTGGACTAGGCATTTCATAACTCCTTGTAGTGAGGCGGTCTGGTTCCCCGCCGCCCCGGAGAGGGACGAGCCTCTCTAGACGCCAAAGTGGGCGGAGCCAGCAAACCAGGTGCCTGCCCCTCAGAGGTCAAGGTGTATAAAAGCCCGACCCCAGAGCTCAGTTGAAACACAGCCACCAGAGAGGCCAGACGCATGTGGCGGAGCTCCCAGCTGGGAGACCACGGCGATTGGCGGCCAACCCAAGGACTGGCCATACCAGCCAATGCCTAAAGCTAGCCCGAGCCCAGAGATGCTGCCAAGTTTGCTGTTCGCCAGTTACCCAGAGGAGCCGCTAAGCCAACCGAGTGCCAGTTACCCCGAGGAGCCCATGGTGTGTGACCCCTTAGAGGACGCTGGCCAGACCCAGTATCTCTGGAGGGATGCAGTGGAGTGCGTGGGCCTGAGTCCCCCCTGCCACCCATCTCGCGGGTGACAGTCTCCCCCTCTCCGAGGCCGCTCGGAGCCAGGAGCCTGGGTTTGCTATTGAACTCAGCTCAGCCCCTGCCTGAGGGCCCTGAGCTACTGACTGTTTGTTGCCCTGCCCTGACCCAGGGCCTGGGCCTTGCTATTGAACTCTTTGCTCAGGCAGGCTAGTTCCCCGACACACCTGACAGAAGTAGCAAGGCGGTCTGGTTCCCCGCCGCCCCAGAGAGTGACGGCCCCGGCCGGACGTGCCTACACTCCTATACATCAAGTTACAAAGCACTGTACCTCAGAACATACACAGCAAACACCTACCCATCCTTAAATACCAATACACTCACTAAAGTTCCCAATATACAGATAGGCCACTTAGAATAGGAGGAAATTAGGAAACATTTCAGTTACTGAACAACATTTTCACCTCCAAATATTCATCTAATCTTCCTCTTCTCTGGGGAGGCAATGATTTCTAGTGATGAAATCATGGGGCTGGGAGGCAGGACTTTTTGCTTCTAAACGCAGACTTTCACTGGCAGTGTATTACCTGCAAAGACTTTGCATTAGTTTGGCAAGTCTCTTGAGCTCTGTGCCTCAATTTACAACTCTACAAAATATGTATGATACTCCCCTACCTTGCAAAATTCTCATAAGGCCTTATTTTCAAAGCACTATGTATGACCTAAGGAGTTCTGCATAAGTATATTAGATGAGTTTGTTAGTTGCTTCTCTTGCTACCTTAATTAATTCCACATTGTAACTAATATTAAAGAAACTCCACCTGAATTTCTTTAGTACTATGCCCTTTCTTACTATACTTAAAATGATTAGAACAGAAAAGAGAGGTCCTGAAAGGACCAAAGTAGGCTATATTAATAAGCTCTCTGTTCATCTACTCCTTTTGAATAAGGTGTAGTTATTGTAAAATTTTAAACTGCTACTTTCACCAAATCCCTATATTCTTTTGATTGCCTATCATTCTACCTTCTCCATCTCTGTAATCTGTTTTCCATAATAAGCTATCCAGAAGCGTGAACAGTATTTCAGACAAGGCAATATAACAGGATCATACATGGCTCCAGTTTTCCCACCTTCAGTTTCTCAAATTACAACCAGGCCACTTATCCAACATCACCACCCCTGGTTGGGGTCTGAATTATTAAAATAATATCACAGTTCAAATGTCAAGTTGGGCAAAAAAATGAGTACCCCCCTCCCCTCTCTCAGTTACTTCAGCCCCTTCCTGGACTCAATAGTTTTTTCCCTAAAACTTTCTCCCTCCAAATCTCTCACTGGGGGAGCAGGCTCCCCCTTAGGGGAAGTACCACATGTGGGCTATTATCAGGTGATCCTGATCACCCAGCTGAACTGCCAGACCAAGCCCAAATCCATTACCTAGGGCCCAATAACTAAGCACAGATGGGGCTATGCTCAACTCACTAAAAGAACCAGTCCCCTCCCCAGACAGGCACCAAGTAACTTCTTGTAATATTTATAATGGACCAGGCTTTGCTCTCATTTGCAAATGTGTAAAACCTGTGTAAATCCCAAGTCATCAATGGAGTTATTCCTGATTTACATCAGTATAACGGAAAGCCAAGCTTGGCCCAACACCACCTTTCCCATACCTTGAATTTGGTTTATTAAGAGAGAAGCTGTTTCTCATAGTCCATTCTGTTTGAGAGTGAAGCTGCAGACAAAACTTGAGGTGATGACAAGAGACATTAAAAACTGAACAATTATAAACATCTGTTATGTGGCAACAAGATGTAGTACATGAACAGAGTAGATAATAGTCTAAAGTTGCATAATGGGTTTACTGAACTGCTAGAGATAGCATTTGTGTGATACTAGGTGTCCCTTAAAAATGGTTTTCTTTGTATAGTGAGTCAGGATAGAGTTATGAGGTTTTCACTGTGTGGCTGACAATGCACCTGCCTCTGTGGATAAATTATGGGCTTCATTTAGCTTAGTACTGCAAAGATTTTGATTTTTACATTCACTCCCATTCCTCTCAATTAAAGTTGCTTTTTTAAAGGCTTTTGTTTTTGCTTAGCTGTGTATTTGAATGCAAGACACCCAATATCGTGTCAGAGCAATGTTAATGTGTGACTCTGTTCCCATTTGTGTTAAACTACCCAAATTTATGGCACAGCAGTATCACTGCAACTTAATTGTGAATAATGATTTGCTGCTTGGTGCTGGATCTGCCATTTTTAGCACTTAATTAGGACAATCCAAAGAAATGTATTTTCTTACAGCTTTGTAAGTGCTTATGAGGCATGGTGTGAGCCCTATAATATTTCTTACCTCAGCCAGCTGCCTGACACAATCCAGACTCTAAGTAAAGTTATCCCCAGTTTGCTTTATTACAAGATCAACCCCATCAACTTTTTTTTTTAAATAAAAACGACTCAAAGCTTATGGAATATAGAAAACTAAAAGTACATGAAAATCTGAATAAAAACACACTATGATTCTCAATGAAATTTCCAATTTACTAAACAAAACAGTTGAGAATTTCTAATAAAACTTATAATGCCACAGAGGAAAGTGTTTCATAGTCAGACACCTTAAGGATGGAGGTCTTAATAGAAATATGCTACCTGGTAGAAGTTCTAATACAAAATTTAAAGGCTTCATATCAGTGAAATATGACAAAAGACATTAAAAACTAGATTATAAACGTCTGTTATGTGGCAACTAGATGTAGTACATGAACATAGTAGATAATAGTCTAAAGCTGCAAAACAAGTTTACTGAACTACCAGAGACAGTATCACACAAAAGCGAATTTTGTTAAATTTAGATTATTTGATTCACTGTATTGTATCTGTAAACAGATCTTAAGTACCATTTGTGACAATCTGAAACATTTTATTATAGGCTATGAAAATACTAGCCATGTGAAATGAGGTACAATAAATTATAGGTACAGTTCTTAGGCATATCACTTTTAGTACTAATTTATTTTATTTTTATTCTGGTAGCACCCACAACATGGTAGGCCCTGTTTACACACACACAGGAAGATGCAACCCTTCCTCCAACATGCTCACAGACAAGAAAACAAGCAAAAGGAACGGTGGAGAAAAGGCAGAGTTGTGAAAGTCCTTGAAGGCAAGCAACAGAAGCTTAAACTTGATGTGGTTGAAAACAGGGAGTTAATGGTGAGATTCCCAAAGGAGGACATGGTCAGAGTGACAGACAAGGTAGATGATCTTAGCAGCCATATTTTGAACAGACCTGAGCAAGGCAAGGGACGTGTCAGAAAAGCCAGACATGGGGAGGCTGCAGTAGTCAAGACAGGAGCTGAAGAAGGCCTGAATGAGTTTTTTCGCAAGGGAGAGTAAGTCAGAGATAGCTATTAAGTGATGGGCCTTAGTGACAGGAAGAATGGTGGTGTTGTCAAGCAAACAATGTGTGTTTTAATATGGCTAAAAACAAAGAATGTAGGCCATAGTTACAGGATGGAAGACTATCTCGGGAAGCAGTGACTGAAAAAGTTTTGGGGTTTTTGGTTGATAATTAGCTGAACACAAGCTCCCAGTGTGACACTGTGGCCAAAAGTGATGATGCAATTCTGGGATGCACAAGTAGGAGAATCTTGAGTAGGCACAGAGAGGTTACTTTACTTATGTATGTGGCAGTGGCGTCACCACTGCTGGAATACTGTGTCCAATTCTGGTATCCACAATTCAAGAAGGATGTTGACAAATTGGAGAGGGTTCAAAGAAGAGTCATGAGAATGAATAAAGGCTTAGAAGACATGCCTTTTAGTGATAGGCCTAAATAGACAACTCCTTAGCGCAACAAAGAGAAGGTTAAGTGACTTAGTCCCAGCCTATAGGTACCTATGTGGGGAACAAATATTTGATAATGGGCTCTTCAGTCTAGCAGACAAAAGTATAACACAATCCAATAGCTGGAAGTTGAAACTGGACTGGAAATAAGACTTAAGTTTTTAAAAGTGAGTGTAACTAATCATTGGAATAACTTACCAGTGGATGTGATGGATTCTTCATCACTGGCAATTTTTAAATCAGGACTGGACATTTGTCTAAAAGATCTGCTCTAGGAATTTTGGGAAAGTTCTATGACCTGTGTTACATAGTAGGTCCAACTAGATGATCACAATGGTATCTTCTGACTTCTGAATCTCTGACTCAATGAACAGTGACAGAGAACAGAGGAAATGGAGAGGATTTTGGAGGAAAGATGAGGCATTCTACCAAAGTGTGCCAGGATACTTTATTTGTAATAATTACATTCCCCAAAATGTGGCTTAACTGTAGGAACTACTAAAAACCACCACAACCCACAATGGAGAACTTGGACAAACCTCATGTGAGCGAACCTAAGAAAGGATCAGATTTCAATGCAAGACCTAAAATACACAGGCAAACAATGTGGAACCAGTGGAGAGCATCTCTGACTTCATTAACTAATGTATTGACCTGGATCTGCCTTATACCTATAGGACATTAAATATCATATACACATGCTCAAGCTGTTACCCTGAAAAAAATTGATGAAACAGGCACACATACTTACTATAATGGTTAAGTTATCTCATCATAAATATGCTAGGTTTAAAAAAGATTGTGTAAAATAAGATCAGTGTCCTGGGATGTTGATCCAATACTTAGCATAAAGATATGTAACTAGAAGTGCCAGCTCTTCCTTTTAAGGATAAGAAAATTCTTAGCTCACGAAAGCTTATGCTCAAATAAATTGGTTAGTCTCTAAGGTGCCACAAGTCCTCCTTTTCTTTTTGCGGATACAGACTAACACAGCTGCTACTCTGAAACCAAAATCATTTTGTAACTTTAGAAAAGGGTATAGATCAATGTCTCATTCATTGTTAAAATGGACAGTATATTTCTCTGCACATCTCGCTTCCTAGTCACATTATCTTGCCTTTATTCCGAGTGCAAACAGCACTCCCAACAAAGGTTTTAAGCTTCATACATAAATATATCCCCCCCCCCGCCCCCGCAATACTCAATCAAGTTGTCCATATCTACAAAATATAAAAACATGAGCATTTACATCAGAAAAAACTATTCAAAATTATACTGATTTACTAGGAAGACATCTTTACACTCCCTTCCTGGGTTCAGCTCTGCCACCTTGTCACCTCTTAATTTATTATTAAGGTATATCGGTAACAGGCAACCACAGTAACACAGTCCATGCATGGAGGGCTGGCATCCTCATGAGGGAACAATGAAATGAGAGTCAAAGACTTACCTTCCAATTAGCAGAAACTCCCCAAGCACTCCAAGGCGTCTCATGGCTATGAGGATCCCCCTCACGGTCATTCCCTCACAGAAACAAACCACAACCCTGGCCTTGGGTAACCTTTCACGGAGTTTCCGCAGCAGCCGATCAAAGCTCTTTTCCCCAGCATTGCTGTAGATCTTGTCTGAGTGAGCGATGCACAGGCCTTCTTGGGCAGCCAGCTCTTTGAAGGCTTCCATTCCGCTTTCCCCATAATTTCCTAAACAAAATAAATTATGAGTTTGATTTTAATTCAACAGCAATAGCATATGACAGCCTGTTAAGAGGGGATGGGGTGGTGGGAAAAATCTTCTCACATCAGCTAATAATAGTATCGTTGACATTAGGGGGAACTAAGGAGATTCTTCTTTTATTAACTGATTAGTGAGGCTGTTGCATTCTCTGCCTATAACCCAGTACTCTGTATGTAACTGGAATGCCACGGAGCAATGAGAATTTCCTTTATCTTAATTATATTCAACTTGGCAACTGGAGGCTTTTGCTTTCTTACTTTCATTAATAGTGGATGCCGAAAGCAGGCGTGGAAAGGGACAGAGATGGAGGCAAGGGGAACAAAGGTCAACTAAGACAATGAGGATACCAGCTCCTTTGTTAATACTCTGAGGTTGTAGGAAGGCAGAAGTCATGGTGGTGCCACTGGCTACTCCAGCTGTTTAAGTAACAGGAATAAACACTGAAATGAGAAACAGCTCTAACAGCCAGTGGCAGTTCTAGGCCAACATTTAACTTGCCTCCGCTATAATGTGCTAATTAATGAAGGTAGCAATGCTGTTTTTCATTTACAGGTTGATCAGTTAAGTGCTGCTGTTGCTATTATCCAACTATAGCTAAAGAAGGACAGGAGACACTAGATATGGTTTTAATCCGGCCACAACTTTATTATTAGATGTCTGGAACTACCTGGCAGACAAAAGTGTACAGTGCAGGTAACCCCATGTTCATTCAATAACTACCCGGGGGTGGATGGGAAAGGGGGGCAGGGAGAAGAGAAGCTTCCACCAGCCCTCCCCTTTTTCCATCCAGGTCCCAAAGCGAACCCACTGCTGGGACCTTACCATCCACACTCCCCCTCATAGGAGGGGGAAGGTAGGCTATAAGAAAGGGGGGGTGGGCTCCCTGCCATACCATTCATAGGAGCCCCTTTTCAAACCCTCCATCACTACCCTCTTCCCCCGTAAAGTTCTGTTCCCTTTCCCTCAGTAAGCCGGACAATGCCTGCCTCCTCCCTCTTGCTTAAAGGGGCAGTGTGGTCATTCTGGAGTCCCTAGATTGCAGGAATGCACAGAAGTGCTTATTATTTAAGGGCACTTTTGAAAGCATCCCTCCATGTTCTACTACAGTTGCTAGGCTATTCAAGTAAGGCCTTCTGCTGCTGTTTTGGGGTTCCCATGTGGAAATGAGTTGATCACAGCACATATTATGAGCACTGGAACAACTTCCCCATGCATAACTGTCATCTGGAAGAGCTTTTCTATTAATTGTTGTGAATGACACCAAGAATTGAGAGGAAAGTGTGTTTATTTTCCCCCCTCATTTTTCCAAGCAGGCATTGCCCCAGAAGTACCAGTAGTATTCCTTACACTAGAGGAGGAAAGCATGAAAAAGTTACTCAAAGTAGAAAGGAATGTAAGCAAAGAATAGCACCATCGCTACATTCCTGCCAACTTCAAAATAGATCTAGAGAAGGGAAAAAAAAGAACTGATTCTCTGGTGCCCTACACCTCATGTAATCATTTACACTAGTGCAAAAGTGAGTAAAAGGAAAGCATTCTGATTTTGTAGCATTTTATACCCACTTAGCCCTAGTGTAAAGGATTGACTAACGTGAAGGGCAATGAAAAATCCGGTCCAAGATTTTTATTTTTTTTTTATGTACAATATTTTTTATACACATCAGTTTCTGGGATAATTGCTCAAATTAGAAACATTTGAAACTTAAGCCTCCCACAAACTTTGGGGGTTCAGATAAAATGGAACCTGGCTCTGGAACGACTCTTGGTTTTGCTTTTATTAAAAAAAAATCAAATCCACAGTTATATAAAACCAACTCTTTCTGCTGCAGAAGCTCTGTGAAGTCACAATCTATATTTGTGACATTACATTACAATTCATTACCATGAACACGTATGTCAAACCACCACTAATCAGGCAATATGAGCAGACTGATTACAACAGAGAACTCCCTTTTACGCATAAGTATTTGTTACTAGCAGTAACAAGAAAGGGGCACAAGAGATGTATGTATTTTTATGGTGCTTACATGAAGTATTCTATTTTGTAATCTTTACTGGAGTGTGGCAGTGATTTTTCAACTGTTAATACCTAACCCAACCAACGTGCCAATCATCTGACTACTGCTACACATATACCTTTCTTGTGAAACTACAGAGATGGAATTGATCATGGTCATTAGGCCAAAGAGTACAGCTTCAGTTTCTAGCTTTCCTTCCATGTGAAATTTTCAAATTAGTAAATACATAATAGGACAGTTTTAAAATAACATTCTTCCTAATGGTCTCCCAAGACACAAACTATGACCCAGAAGAAATAGTTACCAGTGTGAGAATTTAGTGAGGAAACAAGATTTAGAATGATATGAAAGCCTGATGAAACAAAGGGCTTTATTTAAAAAAAATGAAAACAGGTATTTTGTGAAAGATCAGGCAAGCTGATCAGGTGAGGCCTCACATTCCCAGTCAAATTTGGATATACCTTTCTAGGCCCTAACCTTGCAGTCGCTGCATAAGATCTTGCAGGATAAGGCAGTAACATGAATACTCTTCTTTTTTATAACTTTGCTTCAGTCACCAGACTGATATGGGACCAGATGCCATGGAAATCTTGAGTACTGACCTAGCACTACTGAAAACTTTTATTCTTTTGGGGTCAGTCTGTGATACCATGAAGTGTGAGGAAGGGTCTCTTAGATAAGATAGTAATTCCACTGAAATCAATGGGACTACTTCTAGAGTATGGTACTACACAAGAGAAGTAAAGGGATCAGAATCTGGCACTTCGTGGGTTTTGGGGCTTTTTTTAAACACACAGAGACATACGAAATGCATATGCCAAGTTATTTTTAAAAGGTTCCTTACTTCTAAATTAATAGCGCCCTAAAGTCTATGCAATGTAAAGTGGGATTTTCAAAGGCTCTCCTTAGCCTAACTCGGCTCCCATCTAAGTCAATGGTAAAACTCCCTTTAATTTCAGTGGGAACAGAGGCCAATGCTGAGCAATGATAGTGTTGTTTTTGATAAAAACCAAAACACTAATTAATTCTGAGTAACAACTGAGAACACACCTGTCTGTAACAAAAGAGCTTAGTATTTACTCTAAGATATGTAATTTAATACTATTGAACAGGAATGTATAATACGAGGTGCCAATAGAGGAAGAGTTACTGCACATCAGACCACTGGAAGAGGATATTTTCAAGACCGTTTGAAGGAGGAAAGAGCCAAGCCTAAGTGTGGCTATCTTTCCTTCGTTAAAGCACTGTTGTTGTATCCATGTTAGGCCCAATATATCAGAAACACAAGGTGGGTGAGGTAATTTCTTTATTGGATCAGCTTCTGTTGGTGAGAGAGACAAGCTTGAAGAAGAGTTCTGTGTTGGCTCAAAAGCTTGCCTCTCTCACCAACAGAAGTCGGTCCTATAAAAATATATTACCTCTCCCATTTTGTCTGTTCTACAGGTCAGAGGCCTTTGCATTGTTCTGAGGCCACTTACAATCTATCATGTATGTGAATGCCGGTGTGAACTAGATGACACACTGAGCTCAATCACCCACTATATTTAATTGTTTATGATTTTTTTCCTTGTTATTCTCAGTATGTTTCTATCCTATTCAGAAAACAATACGAGCTCCATCTGGTGGCCAGAATAAAACCCTTAAGCAAAGTTTATGTAACCTAGTGGGTAAGTGCTTCCATTTCAATGGTAGCAAGTTCAAATCCTATTAGAGTTGAGTTTTAATAAAACTCCCATACATCTTTATTCTCAGTGCCAAACAGAAAGTGTTTTCCCACCCCCCCAACACAGATGGTAAGGCCATATTCTTCCTTCAGATATGTACAAGTTATTTAATGGAGTCAGAGCCAAGTGCAATTATCTAAGGCTAGAATATTATTCTTAATCTTTACAACCATAAATGGAGAATATTTTAACAAAAATGTTCAGACTTTAGTAAAAAATAGAATATATAATATTACTCCATAGAATGAGCATATATTTCAGACAAGGCAGCTAGAAGCTTAATCATAACACTTTTACACTTACCTAATGCAAGGATATCAACTTGCTTTAAAAAAATTTAGCCTCATTAATTAACCTTTGTGAGATAGATAAGGTATTCATTTTATAGCTGCAGAGAGAAGTTAAACTACTTGTACAAGGTCACACATTGAATGTGAATGAGTTGGAAGTAGAATCCAAGAGTTCCATCTGAAAGGCAATATTGACTTTCTGTTGAACTGTGAACTCTGACAAGTATATCCCTATTTTCTTTGTCAATAGAAATGCCCCTCCCCCAATTTATGAAATGGAATGAATTGTTTTATGCCTGTTTTATCCTTAAAATTTTCATCAGCTCTCTCAACTCCCCCCAGCCTCCCCTTTGGTGCAATTAGAGATTAATTCTTATCACTTTACTCAAGCAAAACCAACAACCTGAGAACGCACGTGATATATGTAGAAAGCAGCTTGAGTAGAGGAAAAAAAATAAAAGGACATTTCAGACATATAAAAATGTGTTTCAAGGTAACAGCCCTGTTGGAAAAAGTTAGCTTTATAAGTGGTCAAATTAAACAAGACACAGTTAGACAGCTCCGCACATGAGAGCTTTCATGAATGCATTCAGGAACTGCAGCAGTAATGGTGTTTTATGTTGATTGAAATTATTTGGTTGGTTTTGTTCTTGCTCTCTCATTTATTTAAAAAAAATAAACACACACACAACCTTTTGTTTATCCCAGCAATCATTCTACCTGGCACATGTTTTATTTGCTAATAATACCCCATTCCGTATTGAGCTCTGCAAAGATTCATGGATCTCCCTGCATGGAGCTCATTGCAGGATCCATCAGTGGCAGCCAGATGTTTAAGGGAACCCAAAAAAATGGTCATTTTGCTCAGCTCTGAATCATATTAACCTGACAGCATGGGGAAGTCTGCACAGAAATGAAGTTTGAAATTTAGGCCTATCAAACCAGCAACTTTCATTTATTCAGAAAAGGGGGTGGGAAGAAGAGAGGGAAACATAACATAAGCAGCTGTTTCCTCCATTATGAGATGCTCTAACAGGGTTAGGAGGGAATGTAAACCTCTCAGAGACACCCCAAAGAATACCACCAAAAGATAAAAAAAAATTGTAGTCTCCCTCTTCATGCGTGTGGACAAAGATTCAAGACTTTAAAAACCAGTAACAAGACAACAGTACAAGACACTTACCTAGGGTGACCAGATAGCAACTGTGAAAAAACAGGACAGGTGGTGAGGGTAATAGGCACCTATATAAGAAAAAGTCTCAAAAAATGGGACTGTCCTTTAAAAATGGGACATCTGGTCACCCTACACTTACCTGTCTATAGTATAGACAGGACCAGTATAGTTAGGGTTGCCTAGCACTTTCCTAAGCATGCTTTCAATTGCTTATGTATTTGCCACATTTATTTTGCTCTAATACCAGTAGAAAAAAAAATCCAGATCAAAGGCAAAAAGAAAAAAGAGAACACAACAGTAGACAAACACGACAGCCATCCAATCTAATTTTGCCACACAAGGTTCCCTTTCTTCTCCCCAAACAGGCATTCAATTCATAAACTATTTTGTGCACCATTCTTTCTTCTCTCAATCATATTCTATTTGTCTCCTTCTTCCCTGGTCAGAGGTACATTGCTGGGGGTGACATTAGACAGGTTTCATAGATTCTAAGGCCAGAATGGACCATTGAGATAATCTAGTCTGACTCCCTCCATATGTAAGGGGACTGTTGCCCCCTTACTAGCATTCAGTGGGGGTGTTTTAGTTGCTAGCTCCCAGTACTAAAAGGGGGAAGGGTTGATGGGGAATCAGGACCCTGAGACTGCCAGTCCCTAGGAGCAATGGGGAGAGGCCAATGCTCCAGGTCAGCCTGAATGACAGGGTGGCAGGCTAATCAGGAGTCAGGAGGCCAGGGAGGTCCTGTCCTCCGTGTGAGCTGGATTTGCCTGGGTCAGACAGAGTGGGGCTGAGCTAAGGAGAAAGCAGGAGGCCGAGCTGAGCTGGGGAGCAGAGCTGTGCCAGATCCAGAGGGACCAGAAAAGCAGCCCAGAGAGAGCAGACCTTGTCCTGGGAGCAGAGTTGCAGCCCCAAAGCCAGAGGCACAGCCCAGAGAGAGCAGACTTGCCCTGGGAGGAGAGCTGCAGCAACCAGAGCCAGAGGGGCCAGAAAAGCAGCCCAGAAAGCAGGTCAGTGCTGGGAGCAGAGTCACAGAAGCAGCCTGCAAAGCAGACCTGTCCTGGGAGCAGACCTGTAGCAATCAGAGCCAGAGGGGCCAGAGAAGCAGCCCAGGGAGCTGGAGGCAGAGCAGCAGCCGTGCTGAGGCAGAGTGGAGTTGGAGCTGGGGCTGGAGCAGTCCAGAGCTGGGTGTCGTGAGCAGATGGGGAGAGCAAGGGGGGACCCTGAGCAGTGGGCCCAGAACAGGGAGACACCTCAGCCAAGAGGCTCTGCAGGCCAGGCTTGGATCATAACCCCGACAGGGCGGGGTCGACACTGGGAAGAAGGGTCCTACCACTTAGAGCCTGAGAGCGTGTAGCCACCACCAGAGCAAGTGTCCAACCCACAGCATCCCTGCAGCACAGCCAGGGCCTGAGGAAGAGGCCTGGGACTTACAAGGAACAGACCATGAACTGACCTGACATTCCAGAGACACTGTTTGTGATGTTCCCTGCCACAGAGCGGGGTGATGTGTTTCCTTTAACCTTTCCCATTTGCCCGTATTCTTTTTAAAATGAATTGTTGGTTAAATAACTTGCATTTGCTTCAAATTGTATGTATTGATCAGTGGGTCAGAGAAGTGCCCAGTGCAGAGAGAGTACCCTGGAGTGGGGACACCCTAGCCCCTGTCCTAGGTGACCACAGCAGGGTTGGGGGTTGAGCCCCCCAGGAATCCTGGGTCCAGCCTTGTTGGGGTTACGAGGACTCTGCCAGACAGGAGAGGGGAAGGGGAGTCCTCAAGGGCAGGGAGGCCACTGGGTAAAGGAAGTGGGAGTGAGGACTCAGATCCTTTCACTAGCCCACTTCACCAGGGTAATGCAGAAGCCAGGAAAGTTCCCCACAATAGCGGGACTATTCCCCCGCTTACGCATAGTACAGGTCATAAAACTTCCCCAAAATAATTCCTAGAGCAGATCTTTTAGAAAAGTATACAATCTTGATTTCAAAATTGTCAGGGATGGAAAAAATCCACCATAACCACTGGTAAATTGTTCCAACAGTTATTACTTACCTTTAAATATTTATGCCTTAAGATGCAAGGTGACACTACCTGCTGCAATGTCTTTAATGATTATACTATAAAACTCTTCTTTGCCTCAGTTAATTAAAAACTTTTTTTTGTACAAAAGAAGAATGTGGATGAGGACAAAGAGGGTTCTGTCATAATAAAAAAAGCAGCCACTGGACTTAAAGCTTTCTAACTGCAAAGGCATACTAAATAGCTGGAAAGACTAGAGTGTGAGCTTGAGTAGATTAGAGTGTACCTTATGGTATGTCCCACTAACTAGTTTACAGGAAGCAGTAGTAATGTCTACTATCAGATTAGGATGCACTGTGAGGAATGGTGCTAAAATGAATGATATTGTTACTGAGAGGATAACTGCAAAAAGGTTGAAATTTCAGTTTTGTAAACATTCTATGTTCATTTTTTAGCCAGATTATCCATAGCTCATAACAGACTCAACATTTCCTATACTTCCTCTTGGGAGAGAGTATTAAATAGTGTTTAAATCACAAGACTGAGCAAGTCAGGAGATTTGGGTTCCATTCCTTAGTCTGTCACTGAATTGCTCTTGTCTAATTTTAGACAAAGTGAATTAAACTTCCTGTGCCTCAATTTCTTCACCTGTAAAAATCAGACTAATTCTTTACTACTTGAGCAGGGTGTTGTGCATTTTACTCAAATGTTTGTGCAATGATATGTACAACTATCATATAGAATAGGAAGTATTTTTACTATTCCCCATTTGGCTAGTGAGCCAGGCCATGCAAAAAAGTACTGTCACAGGATCCATTCACCACAAGTGGTA
Source organism: Chelonia mydas (assembly GCF_015237465.2). NCBI lineage: Eukaryota > Metazoa > Chordata > Testudines > Cheloniidae > Chelonia > Chelonia mydas. Next base: position 107,139,352 of record NC_057851.1, on the reverse strand, counting down.
TCTCCTCCTGGCAGCTCTCTGCTTATTGTCTCTATCACCCTGGAGCTTCTCTCATTTGTGGAGCAGTAGCTTCTGGTCTGTGGCTTGGCCCTCAGCCAGGTCACTAAGGTCCTCCCCTTCGAGGGAAATCAAAGTCCTTCTAGACCAACTGCCTGGCTAGCATCTCTAACACCCTGTGCCACTTCCCAGTGGCTGGTAGGGGAACCCAGGTCCACCCTATATACTAGATTCCAGCCCAGGGATCCTATAACAACCAACCACAGTCCATAAGGTGCTATTGCTTGCTACTGTTTCACTGGGCTTCTTTCTAATTATTCATCTTCCCTCTTTTGCTGGGCTTACCACCCCAAACTCCCTCCTCTGGGGGAGTAACTATAGACTACTTCCTGGTAGCTTCTTGCCTCTCACAGCTCCTGGGCTTTATACAGGCCCCTCCAGTTCCTGCCCAGCTGAGCCTGTTTCCAATTAGTGGCCTGCTCCCCCACCCCCCTTCAGGAGCAGCCTGGGCACTTAATTGGCCTGCCTAGCCACTTTAACCCCTCCAGGTCTGGTATGGGGTGGGCACTCATCACCTGTGTATATCTCTGGAACTTGTAAAAATAATTCTTCTGGCTTTATTTCAGTTTGCCTAACACCTTTTTAAAAACAAACAAACAAAGTTAATGATAAAACCATCCACAGCTGCAGAACAATGAAGTTTACTTGCACATAAGTTTCAGCCCCATCAGCATAACCTCCCCTCTCTCAGATTTCTCTATAACTGTGAAAAGGGCCAAGTTCCACATTTTTCCAGGATGCCTTGTCCCAGGCTAAACTACAACATGGATCCTAGAAGGGACTACATTTCCCAGCAACCCTGCTCTCCTGTTTCTCAGACAGAGGCCTGCTGTGAACTGCCCCAACCAAACTTCTCTTCCTATTGAGCAGAGTTACAGCCAGGGCAATTCACTGAACTTGGGCCTTTGACAGACCCCAAAACCAGTCTCTAGCCTGAGCTTCATTTTAAAATCCTGACTGCTTTCATGAGATCATTCTCTCTCCTTCACTGAGTGTGTCCCTGCTACTATCCCTCCACATTTTTAAGAGGAAAAGCTGGAACATGGAGCACTGGTACAGGAGTTTTCTTTAGCAGCCTTAAAAGGCCAGTACACCTGATTACAACCAGAAATACTGCAAGGACAGCCTTTCCCACAGTCATTTCCCACAGCCTCCGTCATTTCCATTTTTGATCCCAACCAGAACAAAGAAGTGCAGAAGCAGGCAAAAAAAAAAAGTGAACTTTATTAAAATTTTTAAAAGATTCAAGTGTAAGGTCAGGAGAAGATTTACCTTGTTTTATTTTAATTAGCTTGCAAGGCCCTGCTCACTGCTTACACAAAATTCCTTTTTTTTCCCCCCGAAAAAGGTCAGTGCTTTGTGTTGATTCTCAAGTTTAGGGGAGTGCAAAAAGGCCAAATTTAGTTCTCAGAAACAAAACAGACAAATCCCCCCAAATCTACCACAGTTTGCTCCCTGGTCTAGGCTCATAAACCTTATCATTGTTGGCAGCCAATCATATTTGTTTGGAAGAATTATTGTGACCAATCCCTTTACAGGGAGCCAGTGTAAGTGCTGTCCCCTCGATGTTTGGTAGTGTGCTGGGTATACCACATGTTCAGAGGTGAGCACTGTACGTGCACAAGCACTAGCTCTCACTGGGTTCCCATAAACGTTCACAGGGGCTGATGGAGAACAGAGGATTGCTTTAATAGGGGGTGGGGAGGTAGAGATAAACACTGCAGTTATCCTAGGCGCAATTGCTTTAAATTGCAAAAGATGAACCAACAGTTCCTAACTCAGCCCCTATGTGCAGTCGCCCAGGGGTACGAAGCTGGTGCTCCTCAGGCCTAGTGCCAGGGCTACTCACTCTGACCGCCCCTCTCCCAGAGGCAATCACACCTGCAGATCCCACCTAAAGTCCAGTTCTTTTTTGTTCAGAACTTGTAGCTTAATTCAGGCGTCACCACATGGCTTCCCTAGTTGAGGGCCACTCCTGGCTGTCCCACCTGCCAGCAGCAGCTTGTTTCTCAGTTCCTGAGCTGCCCAGCGTTTTCTATGGCCTCCTTCTCAACCAAAGCCACAGATTCCCTCCTGAGTCAGCTCCCCTCTGAAGCTAAATCTACATGGCACTCTCCTTACAGCAGCATGTAGAGTACCAACACTGCACCCTCAGCTTGCACAGGCATAAGTAGCAGTGTAGGTAATGAGTCACCGCTTAGGCAAATAAAGACATGCCTGAACCCTTGGGGGTATGTACTCTACATGGCTCTCTACATACCCAAGCCTCTCCTGTCTACACTGCTATTTTTAGCAGTGTAGTATCCCACTGCCTCACCACTGCTGGAGTCTTTCCCTGCCACAAGGAAAGGCTCTAGCAGCAGGGAAGGGCTCTGGCACATGGAGGCAGCAGGGAAAGACTCTGGCCAGCTCTCCACTGCCTGGACCCTTTCATTGACACACATAGCTACATGCCACAGTATGGATGCAGCCTGCTTTTCACCCTGGCATGTAACTACATGTATATTACATGCTGCTGCCACTGGTGTGAAGCGTGAACATAGCCAGACAGTACTCCCCTTTTTCTACGCTGGGAAGATTATGCCATTTGATGGTTGAATATTGCAGTGGGGGTTAGCACACTGGCCAGCAATGAGCCAGCAGGTGATTCATTATGATTAGAGAATTAAATGTAATGGGAACTACTTTTTGTTCTTTTAAATCACTTTGATAAATGTGTTCATAACATAGATCTCAAAATCACAAAATTCTAGCTCGATGAAAGCCAGAAGGATGTGCTAAGTCAATGAACTGAGTCATTTTTTTGCATCAAATGGAAAAGTTTTTGCCATCTGTGTTTACAGCCTATCTTCCTCAGAACCTAGGGCCATGCCAGATCTACAGAAGTAAGCTGTTGAGCCAAAGTTTCATTTTTCTGCAGTCAAACGAAATGGTCTGTTTAAGAAACCAGAATAGTACAACAGAATAAATAAAAACAGCTCAGAAAACTGTAACTTTTCATGTGTAGTAATAGCACATTATCTAAGGATATTAAATGGATTTACTAATTAATTAATTAATTGGTATTTTCAGCATGCTGAGAAGTCTCTATGGGATACACCATCTTGGTGAGGAAGATTCACCACGTTTCAAGATTCAGTAAAATGTCAGTGCTGAATAAAATATATATATATATATATATATATATATATATATATATATATATATATATATATATAAAAACCCTGGGGTCATATATATATGACAAGAGCCTGTACAGGACATGTATAGCATCTTATTGCAGCCTTATTTGCTACGAATAGAAACAGAAGCACAGGGGACTCCAATCCTGCAGTAATGAGAATGTTCCTTCTAAATTACCCTTCTCTAGTAGCAGGAGTAAAACCAAAAAGATGAGTGTGTAGCTAAGTGACTCGTTTACATTTATGCCAACATCTTCTTCCAGACACTTTAATTCACTGACCACATGCTGCTCCTTTTTATCCTGTGCATAACAAGGGGTTGTATAGATTTATTTCTGCTCTGTGTGGAAGACCACACAAAGGGATTAATATTATTATTTATACCTACATATAAGAATTTTTTGTAGTAAGGTTACTCAATTAATTTAGCCTGACTTTCTGCTCACAAATTGTCAGTGAGTAGCTTTCAACTTTCTCTAATATTTACTCAATGTAATTCTCCTAATAATGTCTAAAAATAATTCTTGGTCTGTGCAATTTTTTGTTCATTGTAAATTTCAAATACCTGAAATTCAATCTCTGTTGGTTAGCTTTGGCTGGATACCTAGGTCAGTTTTATTTCTGTTCCTTCATTGGAAAAGTGTAACTGTTAGTAGTCTTATCTGAACTTAATTCTCACCAAGGAGTTGGGAATTCATTTTCCTTGAATATTCTCTTATGCTTTCTCAGAACTTAATATGACTATTTCCTGTTAGTAAATTCATTTGCAAAAATATCTGCAGAAAGCAAACATGAGGGGCACCACAGCAAGAAAATCAAATTCCATTTTCTATCTGAGCAAATATTTACAAGGGGGGAAAAAATGGTATTTGTCCTTCTCTGCTTGTGCATTACCATTGCTCACACTTATAATGAAACACAGAAATCTTCTATACCTTGCTGCAGAGTACTGCCAACCCCTAACATTAAAAACCCGTGAGTAAGGCCCCCCAGTATTCATAAGATTGACTTAAAAATCATGAGATTTAAAAAATAATTAAAATCTTGATTTGCCTTTTGTTTTTTGAGCTTTTCGGGTGCACAGGTGGTTGTTTACTAACCTCTCTCTACAATGATGAGGGCTACAACTTAGGACTTTTCACCCAAACACTTGGTTTGCAGCAAGCTGGGGTGTAAATCTATCCCATACTAGCCTGCTGCACAGTAAGTATACAGGTGGACCCAGCTGCTGTGCACTGATAGTTCCCTAGTGTGCTTTAATTTATTTCCTTTTCAAATAGTGCACTTTAGTGTACTCCATTTTAGTGCATGGAGCAGGGTGTACACTTAATGTACAGCAAGCTAGTGTGAGGTATATTTACAGCCCAGCATGCCACAAACTGTTTGTGTAGACAAGCCCTTACTTTTTTAAAATAAAAACTGAACCTCTCATGTAATCACGTGTTCTCAGGAGCTGGGACTTGAAACACCAAATATCATGAGACACTTAATAAAATCAAAAAGAGTTAGAGACACTGTGCAAACCACCCAATGACCTGCAATATCCATGTCTTTAAGACAGTTACTTGAAAGTTACTGCTATAATAATTTGAGTCTAATTTTTGGAGTATGTTTACTCTTTACCTTCTTTTTAAAAAGAAATTAGCAGTGGATCCTGCTCTCATTAAAGTTCTTGACCTAAGTAGATGCAGAATCAGCCATTTTAAACACGAGTAAATGAACCATACAATCCTTCTATTCCCAGTGTCTGTTAACACACTGTTACAAACCTGATAAGTGCATGCTGCTGGACGCTCACTAGGCAGCTGTACTGGACCCAAACCTGGGGGTCCCCTGTGTTCTGTTGGCTTGGTGGGACTAGGCAAAGTTTAGGCACGGTCTGTCCGGCTCTGGGCCTCTAGACACACATCCCCCTTAGTAGTAGCCACATGGAATACAATTGCCAAGGCCCTGATGCTAACTCTGGCTCTCCCACGCCTCCCCAGGAACTGCTGCATGCTCCCAGAGCCCACCAAGGCTGTGGACCCTCTGGTTCACTGATTTCATCTTCAGGGGGTGCATGACAGCGTAAGCAAACATACCAACTCTGCAAAGGAACTGCTAAATACACACACATTTAACTCAGCAAAAACATAAGAAACTTGCAGATCCATGTAAAAATAATAAATGTTATGCTGAGAGGTACCTTTGACTGCATTGATCACAAACCTCTTTGAGCCTGGGTGTGAACACACTGTTCAATTAATATAACTGTCAGGATGATTTAATCACAAGACCTTCACCTAAGACAAAAGGAGGTTGTGAATCTACCCAGAAGTTTTGGACTGAGTGGGCAGAGAGCTTTTGCTGAGGTTTGTGGGTGGGGTGTGTGGGTGAGAGAGAGAAAAAAAAAGATGGAAACCATGAAAGACTTAGAGGAGGAAGAAAGCCAAGCAGCAGCCTGCAAGTATAGTGTATTCCTGGAAAAATCTAGAGAGAGCTTTTGGGTCTGGTGTTGGCTAAAGAGGCTTGGGGTTGGAAGCTAAGAAACTGCTCCTTTTGTTCTTGTTTCCTCCTGCGTTCAGAAAAGCAGAATCTTGTGTCTTGTAAATAAACAAAAGAACATATTAGGCTCCATCAATTTCTACTTCCAGCTGGAACATTCCCAGGGCTCTGAACTTTGATTAGCTGCTCAGGTGGAAAAGAAGTAACATAACTTCACACAAAAACCTTCCCACCACTGTCCTCCCAAGAGCTCTTTGAATTTTGATCAATCTAAGACCCTCCTGTCCATCTTCCCAGTTTTGACTTATTGTTCTGGTTGTTGAGAGAACTGCTAAGAGTAGACCATGTCTTTTTGTAACTTCCAGTTCCCTCTGTCAAGTAACCCTCCTAGTCAGCCTCAAGGCCTCCCTCAGGTGATCAAGGACCTTCATCAAGCAATTCATTGCTTGGTTGCTACCCAACTGAAGACCAGATTGGAAAAAAACATTTCTTGCAGCTTGACACCCTCTTTATTGGACCTATTGTATTGCAAGGGCACAGTCATTCAATGTTAATGACTTTTTGATTGTCCTGTAGTGGCTTCTAGTCAGGGTTCATGAGATACGTGACCAGTTTTTGCTAGCAAATGGTTGATTCGATACCCACTGAAGTTTAGAGTTATACACAGAGTTTATGTACAACCTATGAAGTGTGACTGATTTTATAGATTCTCCAAACTGCACACATGCACAACTGAAAAAGAAACTGATGGGTCTGGACAATAACCCCAGATCCAAATACTCTGGAACTTTATGGTAATTTGGAGTTAGATTTGATCTTGAGGGTTGATACCCTATTTCTAAAGTGGGTCAAAACTCTGTATCTGAACATATCTCAATAATGGAAAGACTTGGATATGGATCTGAATGCTACAGCTTCGGCTCATGTCTAACAAACACCCCATAATGACAATCTGTCCATCACTGGATAAACTAAACTGCAGGTCTAAATGGCATACTGTTTTATACTGCAAATAACAAAATACAATATTTGTAGGTTGTGATTTTTTAAAGCATTCGCTATTGTAATATTTTTATCCAGATTATGCTACATGGTCTTAGAAAGAATACAACTTGTTTGTATAGTCCTAAGTGTTGTACATGTAAGACTACTAGAAAACTGTAGAACACACAGTTCAATATGGGTCAGTTAAAGTGTTGGACGAAAATTTAGATCACTTCTTACTTTATCTGAACTAGTTAACTCATCCTCTGTCACAACCCATTTTTGGCTTGCTATTCAAACTGTGACCTGAAATCAATAATCTCTACACCACTGAAAGAAACCTAAAAGCTCTTACCGTCAACCCTGCCCTCTGGAATCAACACAGACACTGAGAGAGTGTTAGATGTAAAGACTGAAGAAGGCTAGAGATAAGGAATTAAATTATCTAGAAAAATTTTAGAACAAGACTAAATAAAAAAACTGTTAGGAATGCAGAGCATATATAAGATTTATTTAAATATAAAAGAAGGTTGGCACTTTTAGAGGTTTCTTCCTATGCTTTGCTGAAATGGAAATACTTCACTTGATTCGCTCAATACAGTTTACATTTCAAAGAGCCACATGAGATTAAATATGACATTAGCAATGATTTCTAAACCACAAAATAAGCATGTTCAAACTTTTTGTTTGTAATTAACATTGAAAAGGCACAATTTCATTTACCATTCATCTCTGAGGCTTCTGTTTAAATCCACCTTGAAGTCTCAAGTAAAATGGGTTAAACTGTAGGACTATAGGGTTCCAAATCATAATAGCAACAAGGATTGCAGTAGAGGGATTAAAGTAGTTGCAAAATAAAGTCCTGGTCTATGTGTTTAACTGTAGTATTGTGAGTAATCCTCAGAGGGTCTCATGGTAATAAAATTAAACATGGTGCATTAGTTTTTGCAGGATTGGGGCTGAACTGAAATCAGTTCAAGCTGCAAAATTCTGACCCAGATTTTGAACACATCAGGTATTGAGATCTGGGATTTTTTTGTTCAGACTCATCAACTTGATGATTAGCAGAGTATAAATGCTTAGGCTATAACAGCTTGAACAGCACATCTGGGCACAGTTTTGTGAAACATAAGATACTTTTTCAACAGCTTGTTTTGGTGTCTGTAAAGGAGAATGTGCTTTGACTTAGTGCTGAGTAACACACAGGAGCGCGTACAGGAAATGTGCGTAGAAGTTCCACTGGATAACCACTGCCAAAGCACAATGATTAAGTTTGCCAAGTGTGACTCCCTCAGGGGTAACATAGTAACAATGGACTCCAAAAGGGCAGACTTGAGAAATATGAGGAAACTGGGTAAGTGCTGCCAGAAGGGTAAAGTAAAATGCCTATGAATCACAGAATCAGCTTGGAGGCCATTTAAGAACAGGATATAAGAGGTAAGAGCTAAAAAGAAACAAATCATTTTCTGAACTGGCCCTTAATGAACATATATACACTTTCAAAAGCACAGGTACTAAATTAGCTGATTCATCAGGTATTAAAACTAACTAAATAAAATCAGTGGGGCTACTCATGGTAATAAGTACTACACCTGGTAGTAAATGTTTGCAGGATCAGGCCCTTAAATTCTTGAATCATATCTGTGTATCTCTTATCTTTGTAAAAGTAAGGGTGAATTAGGCCCTGTCAAACTTCAGTGAAGTTCGGACCAATATTCAAGCCCCTTAGCTCTGCTTCATCTCTATTTAAAAACACTACAACTCAAAATAATAAAAACTGTCCAGATAATTAGAAGACTGTTCTCCAGCCCTGTTAAGTGGGCAAATTTCACAAGCATGTACAAAATATTTAAAAATTAAAATTGTTTAACTCACCTTCAAACACATTTTTTATGAAATCCACCACTGACACACAAATTAAACATTTCAATTATTTACTGCTTTAGGAATTCTAGGAGGAATGTGTCATCTTAGGCCTTAAAGCCCAATTCACTTGGCATCCTATGACCGTCAACAAAACTATACTAAGTAACTTTGTAGAATGGTTCCCAAGGTACACAACGATAAAGCAGCAAAAGAACATCACAGTTGTCTCACATGATCTCAACCGCCCCCCAAAAAAAGAAAAAAAATCATGTCTCTTCTGTCTTGAAAGATAAGAAAAATGCATGAGAAAGGCAAAAAAGAGATGCCTTCTCAGCAAGATCTATCCAAATCAACCACCTTTTGAGTCCTTATGCTGCCGCTTGGTGTTTTGTTTACACACTGCTATCAATAATAAACATCCAGAGAAATGGAGATAAAAGACTGGAGGAAGTTAAAACAGAGTTTCATCAAAATATTTCGTTTATCTCTACCTTATTAAGGATGAGGTATTTTATTCCCTTCAGTTGTATTGATTACTTTTGAGTAAACCAGAAGCCAGAAAAACTGAATAAATATTTTTAGTGGTGGTGTTGAAATGGAAGGAGGTGCAATCAATCAGTCATTTGAAGGTGACTTTTTCTGTACAAAAATCCCAGCAACTCACCCACCTTCTGCCAATACATCCAAAACTAAGTTTGTGCAGGTTTTGCTGCAAACAAATCTAAAGCAAAGGTCTTTAATTGCAAATAGTCATTGGACAACTTGAAAAAATAGGGAACCTCACCATCAGTTATCTGAACCTGAAACATCAAAACAACAAGCTTCCACCTTCCATTTTTTTATGTATTGGCAAATTAGGCCAGCTGTGTGTAAAATGTCCTGGACAGCAGGATCTCAGGATTTTAACAATAATATTCAGAAGGATAGTTTGGGTAGCAGACAACTTCTTTCCCATCCTAACAAATGGAGGGATAAATACCAGTCTTATGCTTCTAGTGGTTGCACTAATGATCTGTCCACATTGCTCCGCTCAAATGGGATAAATCTATCTTCACCAAAGCTCAGCTGTAGTAAATCCACAAGCAGCAGAGGGATCATGAACACTCGCAGGGCTATCAGCTAATTAACTTCAGTTTTTACTAGCACTGAATTGAAAAGGCAATGTTCAGATCTGGATTAGGTTAGAGTTTGGGTTTGAGGCTGAAGCAGGGCTAGGCTTCAGATTAGATATTGCTAAATTCCTGTGAAATGTTTCTTGTGTATTTTTGGCCCAAGAAGCTGAAAACCTCCCTATATCAGCCATTTTTGTGAGATATCCACCGTCTTGGGCTAAAATTGCAACCAGTCTGAAACTGGAAATGGGGAGGAAAATCCAGTTCCCATTTTGGCTCCAACTATTAAATAAGCAAATTAGATCTGAGGATTTGAATCTGTACCTCCCTCTCAAAATTTAAAGGAGGTTGATTTGAGGCAGCAGTTTTGGCCCATCTCTAATATATAGACCAGTTAAAGTGACAATTTCTTTCCTGCAGAAGGACTCACTAAAGCTATAAACTTTGTCTGTCTGAGCAGGGACGACTATTGACATCTCAAAGTGGACAGGCAAAACCATCACCTCAGACCCAGTCTAAAATAGCAGGTAAAGATCATGTTGTATCTGCCTCAGAACAGGTTAGGGAAAGCCTATACTGATGAACCCCAACTGGGGATGAGACATTGAAGTGTAAGTTAGAAAATTTTCCAGCCTTTGCAGGAATTTGCCTGAAAATAATAAGCCCACTGCATCATTAAAAAATGAAGTGAGCTGACATTTCTGTGATCTAAGCATTCCCAAAATATTTATGTCAAACCCTGCTACAGGTGGCTCAACTTCTGGGATTCATCAGAGTAGAATTTTTCTTTTTCCCCCTTAAAAACACACAACAATAAATCCAAATAGATGGATTTCAGCCAAAAGTGTGGGTTTATGCCATAATATTTCCTTACGTGTTTAAAAAGGAAAACAGAGATCTTGCCTAAATTAACAGAATCATCTAGCCAGAAAATAATATGAATTATGGTCCAGGTCCTCAAAAGTATTCAGGTGCCTACTTCCTATTGAAATCAATGGAAATTGAGCAACTAAATACCTTTGGGGGCCTATGTGCCTCCGATTCCGGCTGTTTAGGATGAAAGTTCTCCCAGGTTTGATGGGGTGGGTTAATTCACTTAATGCTCTAGAGGTCTGGTAAGTGTTACTGGATGGATGATCACACTCCACTGAGCAGCAGCATAATGTCATTCCCTCTCCTACCTCCCCATACCACTGTACAATACACATATCATTAGCTGAGGTCTAGACAATGCACATCCATGGGTAAAACAGCAGAAGAAGGCAGTAACAGTGATATATCTCTTGGGATCTTTCCTTCAAATTTTTCCATTAAGACAAGGTTTTCCCCTGTGGGAGAAGGAGGACACTTGGCTCCTATTTACATGGATTTCCAGGTATCTACTCAGGAAACCTCTTTGTCTGTGAGGAAGTCCTGTTTCTCTGCATCAGATCATGGACCGTTGGTAGCATGATAAAATGAAGCAGCTCTTGGAAGGTTCCTCTTCATCCCCTTCCCCAACTCAAGCAGCACAGAGAGCTCCCTTCCTGCAGAAGTCTCTCCTGTACAGAAGGGGCACCACTGGGAAGTTAATATAGCCTACGGATGTGTTAACTGTCTGGCAGAATCCCCACAAGTTGCCAGGGAAGAATGCTCCACTCTAGCCTGTCTCTTGCCAACATGTGGATCCCTGGGCCTGCAGGAGAGCCTTCTGCAGGTCCAGCATGGGGGAGAAAGTTTATTCTTCTTACCATGAAGTGAGAGGCAGACCATAGGCACAAAAGCACCCTCTGCTTACAGATCGATGGGGCAAAATCTGGCCTGGAAAGACCAAAAAATGTCCTATTTTGGCTTTGTGGTTTCTTTACTTTGGCTGCTTCCCTTGGATATATCTGGTCATGCAACTCACACCAGCCTAGATTCTCTTTGCTTAAAAACCACCCAACTGCCTGCGTCTCCTGAACAGGTCAATTCTGCTCCTTTTAATGGTGCTTTCTGCCAAGCTTTTTTCACATAATCAGTTCTCTTCTGTTGGGACAGGCTTTTTTCTATATTCTTCCTTTTTGCTGACCATTTCCTAAGAAATTTGTTAGTGTTCTGTCTTGACCATCTGAAGAATTTTCTGAGATGGATTTTATGCATCTCTCCCACCCCCACCAAAAAAACCCAATCATATAAAACATCACTAAGGTCACCATTATGAGGTCCCTACCTTTGAAGGAAAAGTAAGTGAAGTTTTCTAAATCTCTCTCCATATGTATGGGGTTAAGACCCAGCATATTGTATTAGTTTAATAGCCAATACATTCTCTGGCAGAGGACCATCTCCTGCATTTGTAGGAGCATCTATTTAATCTAGTGGCCCTTCCCTCTCTCTTACTTCATTGATCCTAGTCTTTATCCTTTAGTTATGCCAGAGGTAAGAGTCTATTAGAGTTTCAATCAAAAGCATTATTTTCAGTTTAATATCTGTTCCCTTTGGGCTAAAAACTGGACACATGAGCCAAGTTTTGAGCCTGATTGCTCCTTCTCATAGAAAATCCTGCAGGATGGGTTAAGAGGGAGTTCCTTCCCTGAGGGTTCCAGAAGGCTGGAGATTGCTGCACTATAGAATAGGCTAGGGAGTTGGCTCCCAAGCACTGCAAACATCCAGGAAGTGTCACGAGACCAGGGTGTCACGCTGTCTGAAGTGGCTCACAAGCGAAAATACAAATCTCAGGGCAGATTATTAAGAAGCAGGGAACAAACCTCAAATAGGTTGTGAGTACTATGCTCAGGAAAAGTCTATGCTTAAAATGCTGCATCACCGATGCAACTTCGCTATAAGAAAAGGGGTACTTGTGGTACCTTAGAGACTAACCAATTTATTTGAGCATAAGCTTTCGTGAGCTACAGCTCACTTCATCAGATGCTCACGAAAGCTTATGCTCAGATAAATTGGTTAGTCTCTAAGGTGCCACAAGTACTCCTTTTCTTTTTGCGAATACAGACTAACATGGCTGTTACTCTGAAACAGGTCAATAAGAGGCATAGATAAAATGAGGAGAGACAAGGAGAACAAGACATGAAATAATGAAGGGCACGAACAAGAATGTATAAATAAAGTCAACATGAGTAGCTTAATATTCTGAAATCTCAGTATTTTTAAAAGCAATCCTTAAGGACCAATTCTGTGTTTGTTTGCCCCTTGTTACTATACTGAAGTCAATGGAGTTATAGGAGCTATAATTCAGCATGAAATTCAATCCTGATAGTCAATGCCAAACAAAGATTATTGAAAGCTAATAAAATATTGCATAGAAATTGTAATCATAACAGAATAATTCTAGCTATGTGGATAATTTGGTCATGTGTTCTTTCCACATGAAATCAACATATTGTAAAGCATAATAGATCAGGCTACTTCAATTTTCTGATACAGCTGCACACATAAACTAGTATTATGCTGTCCTAAAATAAGCCTTACTCCCACCAGTCACATGATCAGGACTAGAAATAGGGTTGGCCAAAATTTTTCTATCAAACTGCTTTTAATGGAAAATTGGGTGTTTGATTATACAATTTTTTTCACAAAAGTGTCTTTTTTCCACAGAAAATTTTGATACTTTGTTGGAAAACTGACAATCCAAAAATCAAAATATTTTGAACAAAAAACAAAAAAATTAAGCAAAAACACAAAATATTTCAATTTGGAAATGGTGCCTCATGGAAGATACAGTTCAGTTGCCTCCTGTCCCCATTCTCCTCCATAGGTTGGGCTCACTGGACAGACTACATCTCCCATGATGCACCATAGCCAGTGATCCCGTGATGCACCATCTTCACTCTCCAAGAGGGAGACCATGGAGCCGTCTGACCAAAAGTCCAGCCTATAGAAAAGAATGGGAGCATGAGGCATCCAAACTACAACTTCCGTGAGGGAAATATTTTGGTTTTCAGCTGAAATTTTTCAATATTCCAAATTTCCACCCAAAAATCCAAATTTTCTATGGAAAATTTAGACAAAAATTATTTTTTTCTTTACTTTCATCTAAATTTTCTTCAGTGGAAAAAACCTGACCAGCTCCTGTAGGGAATAGCAACATACATAATAAATATCTGTTTTTAAAATCAACAACGAAAGTTAATAATCTAACAGTTACAATAGCAGCAGAGGCACTAATTCATGGGCTGTGGTTGAAAATGGGGGAGGCAAGCTCCTTGTCCTGCAGCTAGTGGCGTTCTGTTACTTTCTTTGTTGGGCCTGTCCTGTAGTAGGTGACTTCTGGGTACTTCTGAGTGACTCTGGCTCTGTCAATCTGTTTCTCCATTTCAGCAGGTGGGTATTGTCATTGTAAGAACGCTTGATAGAGATCTTGTAAGTGTTTGTCTCTGTCTGAGGGGTTGGAGACCTGTAGTAGGTGACCCCGAAGTCACCTACTACAGGACAGGCCCAACAAAGAAAGTAACAGAACGCCACTCACCGTCACCCAACTAAATCCTCTCCAGCACATCATCAAGGATCTACAACCTATCCTGAAGGACGACCCATCACTCTCACTGTCTCGGGAGACAGACCAGTCCTTGCTTACTGACAGCCCCCAACCTGAAGCAAATACTTACCAGCAGCCACACACCACACAACAAAAACACTAACCCAGGAACCTATCCTTGCAACAAAGCCCGTTGCCAACTGTGTCCACATATCTATTCGGGAACACCATCATAGGGCCTAATCACATCAACCACACTATCAGAGGCTCATTCACCTGCATATCCACCAATGTGATATATGCCATCATGTGCCAGCAATGCCCCTCTGCCATGTACATTGGCCAAACCGGACAATCTCTACGTAAAAGAATAAATGGACACAAATCAGACGTCAAGAATTATAACATTCAAAAACCAGTCGGAGAACACTTCAATCTCTCTGGTCACTCAATTACAGACCTAAAAGTCGCAATATTACAACAAAAAATCTTCAAAAACAGATTCCAACGAGAGACTGCTGAATTGGAATTAATTTGCAAACTGGACACCGTTAAATTAGGTTTGAATAAAGACTGGGAGTGAATGTGTCATTACACAAAGTAAAAGAATTTCCCCATCTTTATTTTTCCCCCCTACTGTTCCTCACACGTTCTTGTCAACTGCTGGAAGTGGCCCATCTTGATTATCACTACAAAAGGTTTTTTTTTCTCTCCTGCTGGTAATAGCTCACCTTAACTGATCACTCTCGTTATAGTGTGTATGGTAACACCCATTGTTTCATGTTCTCTGTGTATATAAAATCATCCTGTATTTTCCACTGCATGCATCCGATGAAGTGGGCTGTAGCCCACGAAAGCTTATGCTCAAATAAATTTGTTAATCTCTAAGGTGCCACAAGTACTCCTGTTCTTTTCACTGTGTAAAGTTACTCAGGGCTTGTCTAGACCATGCAGCTTTTAGTGATAAGGCTGTGTCGACACAGCCTTGTCGCTAAAAGTCAGTGTGTGTAAACACTCTTTGTCAGCACTTCTGCCAACAAAATACTTCCAGCTTCGCGAGTGGCATTAGCTTTGTCAGCAGGAGAGCGCTCCTGCCGACAAAGCCATGTTCACACTGCCACTTGTGTTGGCAAAACATTTGTCTTTCGCGGGGGGGCTTTTTTAAGTACCGTGGAAAGACAAAAGTTTTGTCGACAACTTTGCTGTGTAGACATACCCCCAGGAATCCCCTCTGCTCACCTCCTCACTCCCCCTGTCTGCCACTGACTCCCCGCTCGCATTCTCTGACACACACAAACACCCCGCGGGGAGGGGGGTGAGGAGAGACATGGCCGACGGCTGCGGGGACCTCCGAGGGGGGGAAGGAGGTGGGGTGGGGTGGAGGAGAGGAGAGGAGAGGAGAGGAGGAAGACTCACCTCAGGCAGCAGCAGCAAGCTGTGGGAGCCTCGGGGAAGGGTCAGAGCAGGGAGGGGAAGAGGCAGGGGGGCACCACGGCCCAGGTGTCAAGCGGCAGGGATGGTTGTGCTAGGGGAGGCAATGCTTCCCCTTGCCTATTATACCTGCCGCCCATGTGCTAATTGTATTGTAAAGACTGCTTTAGCTTGGCTTTTCCTACAGAAGAATAAAATAAGAACCTTCTGCGTCATGATCTGCTTTTATAAAGATCGCCACATTAAGTACCCAGTCCTGATTCCAGATTCACAAGTGTGGAGCCCGCAAAAGGGAAGTGCATAATCATTTGCAGGACTAGCATCATACAACACTCAAAACTGAAGCTTAACCCAGATGCTACTGTCCTCCAAAAGATGCTTTCTGACAGATGTTCTTATCCAATTTCACTGTTGTCAAATATTCTCCCCTGGAAAGGTGTGTTTGATTTAGGGCTTCTCTATACATAAAACACTACAGCGGCACCACTGCAGCTGTGCCACTGTAACGCTTCAGTGTAGACGCCACCTATGCCAATGGGAGGGGTTCTCCCATTGGAGTAGGTAATCCATCTCCCTGAGAGGTGGTAGCTAGGTCGACGGAAGAATTCTTCCGTTGACTTGGTGCTGTCTACACAGGGACTTAGGTCAGCTTAACAACGCCACACAGGGGTGTGGACTTTTCACACCCCTGACGAACAGAGTTAAACCAACCTAATCTTCTAGTGTAGACCAGGCCTAAAAGTGAGAGATTCCCCCCCTCTCCCGCCCAATATAGTTATTCATCTACTATTATAAACTAGTGTATGTAGATGCATGGATACTGTGTTCACTACAGCCTTGTCAAACGCTGTAAAATGGTATTCATGAACATTCAGTCACATTTTGAAAAGCTGTCAGTTCAGCCAAATTCATGACCCTTTTTGTTTGTTTTCTACACAGGTGGATTTTTGTTTGTATAAATTTTGGGAGAATTGCTGTTTTGTACAAATACTCCTGTCCACATATTAATAAGAGTGTAAAACATTTTTCAAACAATTGCAAACAGTGAAGACATTTATAAAAATAGAAATCTGCGAACAATCTGCAGATAGAAAAAAGGGTTAAATTTACTGGATAATTTACTTGGGTGGAATAAAAGATGTGCATGAAAATCCTCAAATATGTAGCGAAAGACAATGCTGTTTGCCTACATGAAACTTTACACACCTTTCAAAGAACAGTGAGATCAATGTAGTTGCACACAGGGGCATCCTGTGGATCTGTAATACTGCCTGAGGAATCTTAGTACCATAATCCAACAGGCCAATACATAATATGAATGTTGGGCCCAATTCAATGCCCATTGAAGTCAATGGTTGTCTTTCAATTGACTTCCATGGGCATTGTATCAGGCCCAATATCTATCACCTGTGACTGCTGTGGATAATTTTATTCACTTCAGGTATGACCTTGCATCTTATCTATTTTAGCGATCAATATTTCTAAAGTGCCTAGCACAGCAATACTCCACTGATTTCATAGGTAGTTTTGGATACATAAAGAATTCAGGATCAGGTCCCTAATAATTAATGTTACTATAATGCCTCACCAGTTATTAATAAGCTACAAGTATTTTTATGCCATTCAATTGTTTAAAAAACATGCACGAGAGAACACAAACGAATGAAAATTGCTCAGTCAGAGAGCCACAGTATTGTGTGACAAGTGGGATGCCTTTCAATGAAATGAAAGGCATGTAACACTGTGTTTTTGACGGAGGCAAGCCATGCAGCCAGTGGCAATTCACAGATGAAAAGACAGCTTGTGCTACACAGTACTCTTCACTTCACTTCACTCCCCACATGTCACAAAATGCGACAAATACATATTAGAATCATAGAATATCAGGGTTGGAAGGGACCCCAGAAGGTCATCTAGTCCAACCCCCTGCTCAAAGCAGGACCAATCCCCAGGTAAATCGTCCCAGCCAGGGCATTGTCAAGCCTGACCTTAAAAACCTCTAAGGAAGGAGATTCCACCACCTCCCTAGGTAACGCATTCCAGTGCTTCACCACCCTCCTAGTGAAAAAGTTTTTCCTAATATTCAACCTAAACCTCCCCCACTGCAACTTGAGACCGTTACTTCTTGTACTATCATCTGCTACCACTGAGAACAGTCTAGATCCATCCTCTTTGGAAGCCCCTTTCAGGTAGTTGAAAGCAGCTATCAAATCCCCCCTCATTCTTCTCTTCCGCAGACTAAATAATCCCAGTTCCCTCAGCCTCTCCTCATAAGTCATGTGCTCCAGCCCCCTAATCATTTTTGTTGCCCTCCGCTGGATGCTTTCCAATTTTTCCACATCCTTCTTGTAGTGTGGGGCCCAAAACTGGACACAGTCCTCCAGATGAGGCCTCACCAATGTCGAATAGAGGGGAACGATCACGTCCCTCGATCTGCTGGCAATGCCCCTACTTATACATCCCAAAATGCCATTGGCCTTCTTGGCAACAAGGACACAGTGTTCACTCATATCCAGCTTCTCGTCCACTGTAACCCCTAGGTCCTTTTCTGCAGAACTGCTGCCTAACCATTCGGTCCCTAGTCTGTAGCGGTGCCTGGGATTCTTCCGTCGTAAGTGCAGGACTCTGCACTTGTCTTTGTTGAACCTCATCAGATTTCTTTTGGCCCAATCCTCTAACTTGTCTAGGTCCCTCTGTATCCTATCCCTACCCTCCAGCGTATCTACCACTCCTCCCAGTTTAGTGTCATATTTACTTTGTATGTTGTATTATTTGGCTATACGTAATTTGTAGTTACAACAGTCACTAATGGGTAATGAAAAATGAGGGCACATATTAAATAGTGTGTATTGTATTGCCTTCACATGTGCATGTTGAGTCATCTGCTTGGAGATTGAAATTTCAGTCAGAGATAGTTTTATATGGTAAATAAAACAAATACCAATTACTAATAAAGCCATGTATGTTTGGGTTTCTGCTCATACATTATTTGTTAACTATGTTTCTCATTCTGGCTTTCTAACAAGGGCAGGGTTCCAATCAGTGACCCCAATCCTGCAACTAGCTGTCCATGGGAGAGTCCTATGCATGGAGAGCCTGCATGGAGCTCTATTTACTTCAGTGAAATCCTGTATTGCTGTAGAGTCCACATGGAAGTGCTTGCAGGATCTAGACAAGAATTAGAGTCACATTCACCACTGATGTTAGTGGTTGTAACTCAGCTGAAGTCTATGGAAATTCTCCCACTTATTTTAACAGTCCATTTGGACCCTAGATTCATATACACTCATGACTATAAGCTTCTACCTCTACTTGTACATGTATTAATTCATCTTGAATGTACACCCTTCTGGAAGAAGTTTAGTTTATTTTCTAAATATTAAATTCATTTTAGTGTTTGTGTAAGAAGCCAGGTTGACATATCTACAAACTGAAAGTCTCTATTTCTCCACAGGACAGATGCAACACTGTTGGTGAATGTGCAAACTTCCCCACACTGCTCTAACAATGTGCCTCAACACTGATATGAAGAGATCACCTCTAGAAGAGAGAAGGTATTATATCTAAGTGTCCAAGTCAAGTCAATTTCTGCCCTTTCTGCTGAGACTGCAAGCAGGGATGTTAATTAGTGCCATCTGTGATGGTGGTTTTTGTGTTGTGAACACCTGTCAGCTAGAAAATATACAGAGACCACAACTCATTTCTCATATGCCGATCAGCATTAGAAATGACTGTCCATCACTGATGGCCTAGTCTGTATTTGAATCAATGATCTAGATGAGAACATACCTACATTCTGTTAAAGCTGTCAATCCCCTAAGCCTTCCAATCTCCTAAAATACCTTTTTTAATGGCAGTTACCATAAGTAGTCAGACACCCAAACTTTCCATAGCCTTAGTTTTTTCTGACTGAGAAACCAAGGCAAGATTGCCTTAATATTAAGAACTCTGTGTTCAAAATAACATTTTAAAGACATTTTCATATAGCTTGTTTAGAAAACCCAGCTCTTTTGACTTGGTTTTAAAACAATTTGTATTGACACAGAAAATCTGTTGTAGCATACTGGGACTGTGGGATGTACAAATCTAAAAGCAGGAGGCGAATAGAGAAAAATAGAAGCAACTGGCACAAATGAACCCAGTGTGCCAACTCACAAATGTGAAACCTAGGAATATTGCTGAAATGGCAGGTGTGGAAGTTAGATGAGTCTTTTGAACTGATATAACTCATGAGGCCACTTGTGCAGCTGAAAAGCTTGATTCTTTGTGAATTTAGTAACGCTATAAGGTAATATATTTTCAAGAAGGAAGTTTTCTTGAATAACTTCTCTACTGTATTTGTCATAAGCAACATTTTTTGTCAACATCAATCAATGTAAATGATTTTCTCACCACTTTCTTATAAATATAATTAGTGTGGCCAATGCAGAGAAAATTCCAATCACTACTTGATTTTCCATTTGTCTCTGTGCTTACACTAAATTTGGTTTTGATCAAATATACATTCAATTTCTCTGCTTCTCCCCCTCAACACCATGCTTCAGAGATCTCATATGATGTTTATTAAAGGTGGCTGAATAGTGAAGAAATAGCTTGGTGAATATATTTGTGAATAAACATCTCAGATACAAATCACTACTCTTTATTAGGCCGTACTAATCACTGTTTGCAAATGTTCTTATAACCACTGAAATGTACTTATGAAAATGTTTGTGAATTCTGAAAATTTAATTAATTTGTACTGAAATTGCTATTCACTATTATGAATCCATCACTCTCATGTTAAAAAAGTGGCACTCCTCCAAACATACCATGCGATCAGTTACACTGTGAATAGTAAATAAGTAGCTCAAGGGAACAGTTTGAGAACAACCCATAGTCTGAACATTATTAATCCAAACTATTTGGAGAATACTTAAAATGTAGGGCTAAATTCTCCACTGCTGCCAGCTGGTGCATTGCCATTGGAACTGTGCCAGTTTGCACCAGCAAAACAGCTGGCCCAATGGGTGTATTCAAATAAATCAAGAATAGTTTCTGAATAATTTTTGAACAACACAATGTTTAAATGTATCATATTTTTGGTTTAACAAATTCCATTGGCCATTTCCATAATTTACTGCCCTTGTGCATTTAACAGAAATGAAGTCCTTCTTTACGACATACAAAAAACTAGAGGTGCTTCTTGACCCATCACCCCAAACAGTGTAATAGCTTTAAACTGAAAGCTATTTTCTAGCCCAATGGTTCTCAACAAGGGACATGCGTGCCCTTGGGGGTACACAGAGGTCTTCTAGGGGGTACATCAACTCCTCTAGATACTTGCCTAGTTTTACAACGGGCTACACAAAAAGTATAGTGAAGTCAGTACAAACTAAAATTTCATACAGACACTGATTTGTTTACATACTGTTCTATATACTATGCACTGAAATGTCAGTACAATATTTATATCCCAGTTGATTTATTTTATAGTTATATGGTAAAAATAAGAAAGTAAGCAATGTTTCAGTAATAGTGTGCTGTGCCACTTCTGAATTTTTATGTCTGATTTTGTAAGCAAGCATTTTTTAAGTGAGGTGAAACTTGGGAGTATGCAAGACAAATCAGACTCCTGAAAGGGGTACAGTAGCCTGAAAAGGTTGAGAGCCACTGTTCTAGCCCATACAAACTACCATGATGAATTCTCTACTCTCAAGCTTATTATACAGTATTGCCAAAAGAATGTTTCCCTTTGACATGTCCAAGTTTATACAGCTTCCATCCTTTTACTAGTAAGTGGTTGTATGGTTGAGTTTCTTGTGAATCACTACTGTGGAGAATATGTGACAGTTATGGCCACAAAACAAAACAAAAAAAATTGAAATGAAGATAAAGACCACATCCTCTACTTTTAATTAAAAAACCTTTATAATCATGCCAAATATTTCATTAGTTAATGTTGAGCCTTATTCATAGATTATAAAGATGAAAGGGACCGTTGTAATCATCTAGTCTGACCTTCTGTATATAACAGACCATAAAACCTCCTTGAATGAATTCCTGTTTGAACTACAGCATACTTTTAGAACTGTGGTTTTCAACCTTTTCTCATTTGCGGACCCCTAAAAAGTTTCAAATGAAGCTTTTGGAAATTTTAGACATAGTCTAAGTTGAAAGTTGAAAGTCTGAGTTGAAAACCACTGCTT
Organism: Chelonia mydas; assembly: GCF_015237465.2. Taxonomy (NCBI): domain Eukaryota; kingdom Metazoa; phylum Chordata; order Testudines; family Cheloniidae; genus Chelonia; species Chelonia mydas. The sequence goes on along the minus strand of NC_057851.1, from coordinate 107,117,598 downwards.
TAGAAGAACTGTTCAAGGAAGAATTCAGCACAAGGGTGGGCAAACTATGGCCTGTGGGCCACATCCAGGAAACAGGGAGCAGGGGGGGTTGGATGAGGAGGTCCCAGGGGGTCGGAGATGACAGGGAGCAGGGGGGGGTTGGATAGGGGGCGGGGTCTTGGGGGAGGTTAAGGGTGGGGGGTCCCAGGAGGGGGCGGTCAGGGGACAAGGAGTGGGGGGGTTGGATGGGGGGGAGGTTCTGAGGGGGGCAGTCAGGGGGCAGGAAGTGGGAGGGGTCAGATAGGAGGTGGGGGGCAGGCTGTTTGGGGAGGCACAGCCTCCCTACCTGGCCCTCCATACCATTTTGCAACCCCGATGTGGCCCTAGGGCCAAAAAGTTTGCCCACCCCTGATCCAGCACAATCCTTGGCAAGTTGTTCCAAATCGTTAATTGTCCTCATATTTAAAAATGTGTGCCCTATTTCCAGTCTAACTTTGTCTAACTTCAATTTTCAGCATTGGGTCTTGTTATACTTTTTTCCCATTAGATTGAAGAGCCCTTTATTATCAAATTTCTGCTCCCTATGTAGGCACCTAAAGACTGTTATCATGTTATCCCTTAGCCTTCTCTTGGTTAAGCTAAACAGATTGAGCTCTGTGAGTCTTTCACTTTAAGGCATGTTATCCAGTCCTTTAATCATTTTTGTGGTACCTTCTCTGAACCATCTCCAATTTACCAAACATCCTTCTTGACCTGTGGATACTTAGAGTTAAGTATGTACTTAAGTACTTTTCTGAACAGAAATCCTTTTCTGAATCATCCCTAAAAGCTGAGAGGATGCATGTGCACATAAAACAAAAACAAAAACAAAAAAAAAAAACCACCACCACCAACAACCCTGCACATTGACAGGTTTCAGAGTAGCAGCCAAGTTAGTCTGTATTCGCAAAAAGAAAAGGAGTACTTGTGGCACCTTAGAGACTAACCAATTTATTTGAGCATAAGCTTTCATGAGCTACAGGTCACTTCATCGGAATGCATCCGATGAAGTGAGCTGTAGCTCACGAAAGCTTATGCTCAAATAAATTGGTTAGTCTCTAAGGTGCCACAAGTACTCCTGCACATTGAATACTCTTTGAAGGCTCCATGAAAAAACAATAGCCTAGAAAATGTCTTGCAGCTACTATATGGCCATACAAATTTGTCTAGGTAGATGTGCTGAAAATAATACACTTTCCTGATGTGCAACTGTGTTCGAGACACATAATTAAGCAAAATGACTTGCCCTTTTCTTGCCTGCCTAGCTTTATGTGTCAATTTTAGTCTACAATGATTTTTTTCCAGTGGAATTATATATACCTTTGAAAATAAAATAGTAATGTGTACGTTATTACAATATTTATGTATTCCTGAAAACAATGTTGCACAAGACAGATATTCCATATCTTCAAGAGATCTATCTCCCATGAATGTGCAGGGATTTTATGCACAAATGCCATGCCAGAAGTTGCATATGTCCTGCGCTCTGATGGAGAATAAACCTCTATGTGTTCAATGAACAGAAGGATATGTTCTCATGGACTACCAGAAAGACAGTCTACTACAAACTGGATTGCTTTGCCTGTCCTCATTGTCACTATATACCCAATGTGATAAACTAATTGGAAGCCATTTTATATAGTCAACAAATTTCTGTGTATAGTTCACAAACTTCAAGTGGTAATTATTTATGATCATTATTAAAAGATAGAATAATCTATACATTATGATATTGTTTGTTTTCTCTGAACTGTTCTGGGCAGCTATGTCTGAAGGTGACACTGCAAGAGAACAGAAATGGCTTAGAGTATCAGAGAAGGACTATGGAGACTCTAATTTCTAGGTTACCTATTTGAATCCAGACTAGGTCGGTACTGCCTGAAGAATACTGCTATCTGACAGCCGCTGAATGGTTATGTCAAATGAATTGGTGATCTCATTTCATTTCCTTGTGCCCAGGTGTCTGCAATGATCTGAGGCACTGGGGGCCAAAGATTGATTTGACATGAGAAGGGAACAGTTGTCCAACTCCCAGGGGTGGTCCACCCAGGTCTTAAGTCTTTGGAAAGTCAGTATGATGGAAGTTTGCACTGGTACTGCCTGTGCATTTTGGAAGAAATGTGTACTCTTTTCAGAGTCCTATGTAGAGGGTGGTGCCAAGCCACAATGCCACAACCCACAATCTGCCCCAAACGTGGTGTGCATAGGAGTTGTATATGTGGTACATACTGCAAGGATGGTGTAGATTCTGTTGCACTAGCCCTGCTCTGTGAGCTGGTGTGGAAGCAAATATGAAGAAGGCCCTGTTCACAGAGACTGGTACTGAGAGTGGCCTTTGTGTTGGTTATGCAAAGTAGAAAGGCGCTTTGCATGCCACAGGCATTGGGAAGGGGAAGAGGGAAGCGTTCTCACAATCTAGATAGATCTCAGTTAATGCATAGGATATTAAACTGTAGAAAAGTAAAGGCAACACTGTTCCTGAACAGTAATTTCACCTTAAAAGGGTGAGGGAGGGAAGATTTTCATACTTTATAAATTGGTATTCTGTAGTTCTTCTGGGAAAGAGCTCAACAAATATGTACTTGTGCAACTAAATATAATTTATATTTTAATTGGATTTAGAGACAATCTTTAGAGACATTTTGTGTGTGTGTGTGCGCACACGTGCAAAAAGGAGTAATGAAAGCTGAGTAATCTGAAAAATGATCCCTTGATACTGCAGAAGAATTTATCACACTGTGAAACAGAATTAGTTCAACATTTCCAAAAGTATCACCCTGGATATCAGAAAAATATCCTGCAAGAAGCACTCCTTGTCAGTCAATAAGCTATTTTAAAAAGTGATAGCTAATTAAAAGTTCTCGCATGTAATGAGTGAAATTGCTACCATGAAAAGTCTCCTATATCATGATTTAAAAAAAAAAACCAAAATAACAAATAACTTTAATAATCTATTCTCTTTCCCAAGAGGGAAGATAACGCTCATTAATGTTAATGGGAGTTACATATGCACATAGAAGTAGAACAGATTCCTGAGGGGCAGATCCACAAATGGTGTAAACTGGCGTAGCTCCACTGAAGTCAATGGAGCTATGACAACTTACTCCAGATGAGGAGCTGCCCCTTCCTGTGTATTTTCACTCTGATCTGCCACAAAATATAATCATATCTACTAGCATCCAAGAATTTTAGTATCTCAGTTTCCACCCTGTACATCAGTTTGTTTTTTTCATCTGTGACAGGGCACAAAATGAACTGCGAATGTCAGGTCATTGTTCCCTGCTCTAACATTTTTCAAAATTGCAGCACTTTCATGTTTCGTATGTCCAGGTTAATCCAATTCACCTTTGAATGTGACATTTGCAAGTCTAACTGATGATTTCTTTCTTTCATGATGGCAATATATGTTTTCAACTGTTTACATCTGGCCAGACCTTTGAGCACAAAGTTGCCTATTTAGTTCATTAATTTAAAGGGAATCATAAATCAGATTTACATATGGATTTACTTGGCTAAATGTATTAACCGGTGTGCTGCGATGACAAAAAATCAGGTTTGTCATTTACTATGTAAAAAATTGGTGTTCAGCAGCATGACTGGACAATAGAAATGTCACAATATTGGATTGAAAGGGCTTGCTTCTTGTACAAGTTAGCTGTGAATATAAATTTGGTTGTATTTGACAAAACCAATGGTCTACCTATGAACCAGTGCTTCCAGTTTTAAATAGTGTGATCTTACAATTCCTTCACTTACTAGTTTAAAGTTAATTAAACTTGTTGAAAACAAATTGTCTCTATACAGTAAGACTTTTACTTATGTTCATATAATAGTAACACTTTACTGAATATTAGAACTGCGTGCCTGTCAAATAACCTCTATACACTTACTTCATTGCAAAACATTTCTGTAAAATATATTCGAGCAATGCCTTCAGGATTCAGTCCTCTATGTGTATAGTCCCAGAAATTAATTTATAGTATTAATACAGAACAAATATAGTGCCAAATCCTGGAGTTCTTGTTCAATTTTGACTCAGTTCTCACTCAGCTAAAACTCTCATTGACATCAGTGACTGTTCTGCCTGAATAAAAACTAAGCAACCCCTCAGGATTTGTCTCATAGAAAATCTGTACACTTCATAACAGAACTGGCAGTCTCTCTTTAAGAATGATTTTTATACCATGATTAACTTCAGCTCTAGATTCTCACATTAATTACCTTTTTAATTCGAAATTAAAGTCTAAAATGCAAGAAGGAGAAATCTTTCCATGTATGAGAAGTAAAGGGACAGGGTCAAACCTAAGAGTCTTGGGTATGTCTAATTGTGCCAGTGCTTTTCCTCTGAACTTAAATAAGGTCTGATACTTAACCACATCTAGTCTGTCGCTTGAACACAAGTTGGGACACTATCTAACAGTTTGTTCAGCGCTAACTTCCCTGGTTGAAGAGAAACACTGTTCAGATCCCACAGTGGTGGAGTGTGTGTATGGGGGGGAAGACTGCATTATTTTCCATTTATTTTTTCAAGAAAGCTAGGTTACTAATAACAAAACAATTGCTGTTGGTATCCCTGGGATGGACTTGCCCAGGGAAACAAGGCAAACAAATAGTCTACCACAATCTAATTCTTCAAATTTAGCGTCAAGGACTCCGTCTCTCCTTAGTGGAAAGCACTCCTCTACATTAGTCAGTTAGATGGTCGCTGCTAGTGACCTAGGAGCAAGAGAACCACGCAAATGACAAACCCGTGTAGCACGCCATGCAGTGGTGTTTCAGCTTGCCACCAGAAGCTTATGGCTGGCTCTCTGGGTATGCGGGAAAGAGCGGCTAAAAGGGGTGGGAAGGAAAATCCACTAGCCTGATTCTAAGTGCGCTGCTTTTCCATACTTACCTTCTGTATGTACTGCGGATACATAGGTCCAATTGTAGCGTTTGACGATATCAAGCATGGCCCTGGCTTGCAGAGTGTCGGAAGGGACCACTCTCAAGAAATATTTGTATAAAGTTTTGTCGCTCAGGTCGATGCTCGTTGCAGAATAAGCGATCTGAGGGATGTCAAAGAGCTGGAGCAGGTTTTGAACTTGGATAGCAACCGAGCTGGAGCCTGGACCAATCACCCCAGCAATGGGTTTTTTGGTCCTGCTCTGATGTTGGGGTAGAGAGTCAGGCACACATCGACTGATCCCGTCTTTCTCATCTCTTATGGAGATCAGGGAGTCTCTTATGAACTCAATGCTCTGCTCGAGTGCTACGGAAGAGTGCCAGCAGGAATCTCTGATTTCACTGCCCAGCGTGATGTTGGGCAGCAGGACTGGGTCTGAGTTAATTTTATCCAAAGTGTGAAACATGGCTTCGACTCTCTGGATGCCATATTGCTCTCTGATCTCCCCACACTTCCTCTCCGGCACTTTCTCGGCCGGCGGTTGGTGATGGACCGAGAAGAGGGCACCTATAATGACATCTCCGTCCATTCTGGCTACCGATCGCTGCGAGGAAGCCCCCGACAGCAGCATCTTCCTGCCAGTGTTTTTGGGGAGAATATCCATCTCCAGGAAGATAGCAGGGAAAAACACCAGCACCGCTCCAATCATTTTGTTACAGGATGTCATCCAAATGCAGGTTACAAATTTCATGGGCTCCTCCTGTCTGCACATTGTTAAAGAAAATACCAGCCTCTCGCCCGTCACTTGTCAAGTGGCTCTAAATCCCACTACGGCATAGCCTTAAACAAATGGCTCTCAGGTGCAAAAGGAGTCATCGTAGTACTGAAGTGTATCCTGTTGACATAGGAAGAAGGAATAACACACATTTGTTAGAGAAAACTGTGTCAGGGCAGCAATCAGTAAAAATCAGTTTAATCTTAAAAGGGTTTGGAGAAATAAATATTTTTGTCAGTGTGCAAATCAGAAGAGCTTCTCAAATGTAAGTTTCAAGGAAGAATATATACATAGACACACAGATGTGTTTAAGACAAGGAGGCGGCTCCCTGTACCTTTGAAACTAATGATAGAATAGCTGACAGGTTTTAAAACTTTTGTAAGCCAGTTAATCAGATAAAAATCTTATCATCGCCTCAGTGGTCGCCATATCAGAAAGGAGGGGAGAGGGTTTACTTCACTCATTGTCATTTAAAAACATCATTTGGATGTGAAGACTCCACTTTCAAAAAAAAAGAGAGAGAGAAATCCGCCTTTCAAGTGAAGGAAAATGTCATTTAAAGGTCAGAGGAGAAAAAAAAATAAATCCATTACAGCTTAGGTTAACTTTTTGGGGTTAAGGGGAAAATTCCACAAGAGACACATATATGAAAGCCGGGGGAAATACATATTAGTTACTAAGGCAACCACAGATAAAGTAGTGATGTGCTTTCTTGGCACGCCTGCCTTGCCTGCAGACTTTGGGCACCCAGAGGTGTGGAGCCAGGCTGTTCCAGCTGAAGTAGTTGAATGCGGTTTAAAGGTGATCGGGTGCCGAGAGGGAAGGCAGGCGGACTGACTTGCTGAGCCGGGCTTGGGCGCCCCGTTGCAAGGCGAGGCTGGCTCTGGTTTCAGCACCCAGGACAGCGCACAGGAGAGCCAGACCCCGCTACAACCCGCCCTGGCCCTTTACCTCCTGCCACGGCGACTCGCCTTCCCCCTAAACTTCTCCGCCTTTGGGGCTGCTACCGCAGCCAAGATCGCGCACGCTGTCACAACCCCTCCCCCCCCCAACACACAGACAGACAAACCCCCCGCTTGCGGCAGCCCGTCCTTCCCGAATGGCTTCGCCTGCCAGAATGAGGTCCGGGGGAAGGGAAGTCTCTTGAGCAGCGAGCCAGGGCTTCGCCCCTCGGGTCTCTCCCCCTTTCCTGAAGGATGGAGAAAGGGGGGGGAGGGAGAACGAGACGGGGGAAGATCCTCTGAGGAGCCACCAGTCCCGATTCTCCCTCCCGATCCTACGGCCACACACAAGAGGCGTCTCAAACTGGCCCGAAAGCCAGACAGACCTGGAATGTGTCGCCTGAGTGTCTTTTGTCTGGATCTTTTATCTGCAGCGTTATACCTTAAAGCTTGGTCTATTGTAGGATTAAACTTGAGACGTACCTGGATCAGTGAGACAGTTCGCTCCTTCCTTGGTCAAAGCAGTCATTGGCAGTTCTCCTGCTAACATGAGCTTTAGCACTAATACAGTCAGACGGGAGGATATGGGCTGTACGCTAGTGCCCTCTTTCTTCAACACTGTTTTACCGCAAGAAAAAACAAAACAAAACAAAACAAAACAAAAAAAACAGGTCATTCAAGGCTCATCCATTATCTCATACATAAAGATCAGTCATTTCTCCCCCTCCTTAATTTCTTTAGCTATTGTCTGGTTATCAAGAAAAGAAATATAGCCCAGAAAACAGCCTTGCTGGAGAATTGTGTTTTGTCTGACTTTCAGCTACCGTAATTCATTACCTCCTTGTCACATAAACAAATGAAAACAGAGTATGATGCTTGGAGCGGGTGAGGGGAACCTGATTCAGATGTATTTGATGTAGATAAATGTGCAAGTCTGACTCGTTTGGAAGGTTTCTTAATGTCTGCTGTTGAAGTAAAAACTAGTGGAACAAGATAAATCAGTTGTAAAGAGAAAGAAATTGAGATTCGAGTTTTCAGGTCAAGATAAATCTAAATCAAGCACGTTAGAGTCAAGGCAGATTAAAATAATGCCAGACTGAATAATCATAATTCAGACGACCGGTTTGCATCACCGCCACCAGTCTCGGGGGTTTTAGTTTACTGTGTGGAAGTTAAAGTTAGATCTCTAGCCCTCAGGGAACTCTATATCTGTGGAGGCTGGAATTTGTCCGGTTTTTTAAAAAAAGACAAGGACTTGTATTTAACTACTGAACATTCAGATACTGTTTCATGGTGAATACTGTTTAATTGGTTTCTTTTTCCTGTGTAATATCTGCTCTTTCCCATTGGCACAGCTGATTATGTACTATGCTGCCTATTTATTTGTGACACATTCATTATTAAAGACCTAATATAACATATAAATGCAACCACTACAAAGCTTGGTACGCACTTTTTGCTATCATTTATGACAGTAAGAGCAAATGAGTTATATAAAATAATAACCGATCATGTGCTGTGTTAACAAATCAGGAGGCAATAAATTAAGGAATGGCAGAATCCTTGAGTCAGAGGCTCATGGCTGCTTTCCCTTCCAGGTATGTCTGTAAGGTTTCGTGTGTGTTCCCATATAAGGGTATATATACACACACTCGACATTACATAGGCACCTGAAGTGACTCTATTATTCGAGTTGCATGCAGACTTGCACTTAAAAAACAGTAATAAATTCCTTTTGTTTCACACTTGAATAATTCAATGTAGTCTCCAATTTTGGCACAATAAGCTTTCAAAAGACAACTGGTCTATTTATATACCTGTTTAAGTAAAATATTTGCTACCACTAACTTTGACAGAGGAAACACTTTAAAATGCTACCTGTTTTAAATATTGCCCTGTTCTCCTCAACACTCCTTTGAGTTCCTCCAGCTGAACAATCACAGACCCCCATAAATGCCAAATTTTACACAGACACACACTGTGATGATATTTCAGACACAGATTATGCCTGAACCTTTTACAAAGACTTATTCCTCTAAGGCCTGGTCTACGCTACCGGGTTAGGTCAAATTTAGCGGCGTTAGGTCGATTTTAAAATGAATGCGTCCACTCAACCAACCCCGTTCCGTCGACTTAAAGGGCTCTTAAAATTGACTTCTGTACTCCACCCCGGCGAGGGGAGTAGCGCTAAAATTGACCTTGCTGGGCTGAATTTGGGTAGTGCGGATGCAAATTGATGGTATTGTCCTCCGGGAGCTATCCCAGAGTGCTCCATTGTGACCGCTCTGGACAGCACTTTGAACCCCGATGCACTAGCCAGGTATACAGGAAAAGCCCCAGGGAACTTTTGAATTTCATTTCCTGTTTGGTCAGCGTGGCGAACTCAGCAGCACAGGTGACCATGCCGTCTCTCCAGAATAGCAAATGAGTTCCAGCATGGATCAAAAGAGAGACACTGGATCTGATTGCTGTATGGGGAGAAGCATCTGTGCAGGCAGAACTCTGATCAAAAAGAATAAATGCAAATATATTTGCCAAAATCTCATAGAGCGTGTTGGAGAAAGGCTACAACAGGGACACACAGCAGTGTCATGTGAAAGTCAAGGAGCTGAGGCAAGACTACCAAAAGACAAAAGAGGCAAATGGTCCCTCCGGGTCAGAGCCCCACACATGCCACTTCTATGATCAGCTGCATGCCATTCTAGGAGGGGACCCTACCACTACCCCACCACTGTCTGTGGACACCTGCAAGGGGGGAGTCTTACGCAACAGGGAGGAGGATTTTGTGGATGAGGAGGAGGAGAATGTGCAGCAGGCAAGCGGTGAATCCATTCTCCCTGGCAGCCAGGACCTTTTCATCACCCTGGGGCCAATACCCTCCAAAGGCGGGATCCCTGACCCTGAAGCTGGAGAAGGCACCTCTGGTGAGTGCACATTTGTAACTACAGAACAGGGTTTAAAAGCAATAGTGTTTAATGTTTCATTTGCCCTGAAGAATTGGGATGCATTCACGGCCAGTACAGCTACTGGAAAAGTTTGTTCACATGTCTGGGGATGGAGCGGGAATCCTCTAGGGACATCTCTATGAAGCTCTCCTGGAGGTACTCTGAAAGTATTCTGGAATCATTGCAGCACAAAGCATGGCAGCGAATGGTCCTGGGTTTTGGTCGCATTCAAGCAACATTCAGTCTATATCTTTCTGTGTTAGCCTCAGGAGAGTGATATCATTCATGGCCACCTGGTTAAAATAGGGGAATTTTTGTAAGGAAACAGTAAAAGGACCCTGTTCATGCTGGGCTGTTTACACTTGGCTAAAAGGGATACCCTTTGCCTTACCATGGATGCATGGAAACTGAATTCTGTTGCCCAGCTGTGTGTGATGTGTCACTATACCAGCAGGCACTCAATAGAAAAGGCAAAATGTGACCCTGTACCTAAAGCACATGTGCTGTCAGCTGTGAATTGCTTGATTCACTGTGAAAGAGTCCCCCTTTTGTTCTCAGAAATGTATCATCTTAAATTTTACTCTCCCTTTTTATCTCCCCCCAGGTGCAAATATTTCTACGCTCCCCCTATCATCTCCATCCCTGAGGTTATCGCAGATTAGAAGGAGAAAATAACGCACTTGCGATGACATGTTTTCCGAGCTCATGCAGGCCTCCTGCACTGATAGGGCACAGCTGAATGCATGGAGGCATTCAGTGGCAGAGGCTAGGAAAGCATTAAGTGAGCGTGAAGAGCAGAGGCAGGAGTGCGAAGAGTGGAGGCAGGAGGCAATGCTAAGGCTAATGCGGGAGCAAACAGACATGATGAAGCGTATGGTGCAGCTGCAGGAAAGCCAACAAGAGCACAGACCCCCACTGCATCCATTGTACAACCGCCTGACCTCCTCCCCAAGTTCCATATCCCCCTCACCCAGACACCCAAGAATGCGGGGTCGGGGGGGAGGGCTCTGGGCACCCAGCCACTCCACTCCAAAGGGTGGCCCAAGCAACAGAAGGCTGTCATTCAAACAGTTTGATTTGTAGTGTGGCTACCATAAACAATGTGGGCCTTGTCCTTCCCTCCTCCCCCACCCCACCCCACCCCACCTGGACTACCTGGTCAGTTATCTCCCTTTTTTTTTAATTAATAAAGAAAGAATGCATGGTTTCAAAACAATAGCTATTTTATTTCGAAGGGGGGAGGGTGGTTGGCTTACAGGGAATTAAAATCAACAAAGGGGGCAGGTTTGCATCAAGGAGAAATACACACAACTTTCACACCAAAGCCTAGCCAGTCATTAAACTGGTTTTCAAAGCCTCTCTGATGCGCAGTGCGCCTTGCTGTGCTCATCTAATCGCCCTGGTATCTGGCTGCTCAAAATCAGATGCCAGGCGATTTGCCTCAACCTCCCACCTCGACATAAAAGTCTCCCCCTTACTCTCAAAGATATTATGGAGCACACAGCAAGCAGCAATAACAATGGGAATGTTTCAGAGTAGCAGCCGTGTTAGTCTGTATCCGCAAAAAGAACAGGAGTACTTGTGGCACCTTAGAGACTAACCAATTTATTTGAGCATAAGCTTTCGTGGGCTACAGCTCACTTTATCGGATGCATAGAATGGAACATATAGTAAGAAGATATATATATATATACATACAGAGAACATGAAAAGGTGGAAGTTGCCATACCAACTCTAAGAGGCTAGTTAATTAAGATGAGCTATTATCAGCAGGAGAAAAAATACATTTGTAGTGATAATCAAGATGGCCCATTTCAGACAGTTGACAAGAAGGTGTGAGGATACTTAACATGGGGAAATAGATTCAATTTGTGTAATTATCCAGCCACTACCAGTCTCTATTCAAGCCCAAGTTAATGGTATCTAGTTCTCAAATTAATTCTAGTTGGCTGCGCTGAGGTCTGACCTAGTCAGCAGACAGTGCCAGCGAGCTTTTAAACATCCAAAAGCACATTCTACCACTATTCTGCACTTGCTCAGCCTATAGTTGAACTGCTCCTTACTACTGCCCAGGCTGCCTGTGTACGGCTTCCTGAGCCGTGGGAGCAAGGGGTAGGCTGGGTCCCCAAGGATAACTACTGGCGTTTCAAAATCCCCCATGGTAATTTTCTGGTCCGGGAAGTAAGTCCCTTCTTGCAGCTGCTCGAACAGCCTGGAGTTCCTAAAGATGCAAGCGTCATGCACCTTTCCCGGCCATCCCACACTGATGTTGGTGAAACATTCCTTGTGGTCCACCAGTGCTTGCAGCACCATTGAGAAGTGCCCCTTGTGGTTTACGTACTGGTTGGCAAGGTGGTCCAGTGCCAAAATAGGGATATGCATTCCATCTATTTCCCCACCACAGTTAGGGAAACCCATTGCAGCAAAGCCATCCAGTAGGACCTGCACATTTCCCAGAGTCACTACCCCTGATAACAGAACATCAATGATTGCATTGGCTACTTGGATCACAGCAGCCCCCACAGTAGATTTGCGCACTCCAAATTGATTCCCGACTGACCGGTAGCAGTCAGGCATTGCAAGCTTCCACAGGGCTATCGCCACTCGCTTCTCAACTCTCAGGGCAGCTCTCATCTTGGTATTCCTGCGCTTCAGGGCAGGGGGAAAGCAACTCACAGAGTTCCAGGAAAGTGGCCTTATGCATGCAAAAGTTTCGCAGCCACTGTGAATCATACCATACCTGCAACACTATGCGGTCCCACCAGTCTGTGCTTGTTTGCCAGGCCCAGAATCAGCGTTCCACTGTATCAACCAGCTCCACTGCCACCATGATGTCCCAATTGCCACAGCCCGTGCTTTCAGGAACATCTATGTCCATTTCCTCATCAAAATCATCCTCGTTCTGGTGTCTCTTAGCCCAGTTCTGCATATACTCCAGGATAATGCGCGAGGTGTTTACAGTGCTCACAATAGCAGCGGTGAGCTGAGCGGGCTCCACGCTTGCCGTGGTATGGCGTTTGCAGGAGAGCAGAGTTGCAGCGGAAGCAGTGGATAATGACAGATGCCATGAGAATAGATATTTATACAGAACGACGAGAGGACCTGCAAGGTGGATTCATGGCACCAGGAGAGCAGAGTTGCAGTGGAAGTAGTGGATGATGATGGTTAGCAGTCGTACTGTACCGTCTGCTGACAGCAGCACCCAGGACACAACAGCAGCAGTGATGGTGAGCTGAACTGAGCGGGCTCCATGCTTGCTGTGGTATGGGGTCTGCACGGAAAAAGGGCACGAAACGATTGTCTGCCATTGCTTTCACAGAGGGAGGGGTGACTGGCGACATGTACCCAAAACCACCAGCGACAATGTTTTTGCCTCATCAGGCATTGGGAACTTAACCCAGAATTCCAATGGGCAGCGGAGACTGCAGGAACTGTGGGATTCTGTGTACCCCCAGTGCACCGTTCTGTAAGTCGATGCTAGCCACGGTAGTGAGGACGCACTCCACCAACTTAATGTGCTTAGTGTGGACATACACAATCGACTTCTATAAAAATCGATTTCTAAAATTCGACTTCTATAAAAATTGACCTAATTTCATAGTGTAGACACACCCTAATTCAGGATAACCCGAGTCTCGCCACGATTAGCTAACAGAACAGTCAAGTCCCATCATCCAGTTCTGTTCTCTGATGCTACCAGCCTCAATTCCTAATTCACCAGCTCTATGCAGCACAGAGTCCCTGGGGAGACAGGGAGGTGGGCTGGCCAGCAGGGAGGATGCATGGGGAATAGGGGTAGGTTCAGGTATATGGAAGAGATGGGACTATGGGGGTGGGAGGAAAAGAGATCTAGGCTCTCTGAAGAAATGGGGTTTCAGTTGTCAGGGGCAAAAAAAGACAGCAGCTCTGGTGAACTCTTCTAGTGCCAATGCCTCAGGACAGAGGCTCTCAGCTTTTTCCCACCTTAATCCTTCCACACAATCCTGGTTCTTTCCACCCAACTCCCACAACCAAAAGCCCCTCCTCCTATAAACTCACCACACTTGAATACCTCCCCTCCCTCATCATTGGATCCCCCTACATCACCACTCTTCAGATACCATCGCCACCTCTTGGATACTATGGTGTCCATGTAGCAGCTCTGGGAGAGGAGCTGAATAGGACTACACAGCGTTGTGGAGGGGCATGGGTGGCGAGCAAGGAAGTGGGAAAGGGCATTGGGGACAGAGTAGCAATATGGTGAATGGAGTTGTGCTGGATCTGGATTTTCCATTTCGTGGGAAAGTTTGTGACTGTGAATTTTTTACATTCCAAAATAGAAAGAAAGCAACAACAAAACTCCTGTAAAATGATTTTTTGGGTGGGAAAAAAATCATTTGGGGTTGATCAAAATGTTTAATTTTAATGAAATTGATAACGTTTCACTCCAATTTCGACTTTTTTATTTTATACTACATAGTATAAAATGTGAACCATTGAAACAAAAAAATCATCTCAAAAGGGAAAATCAAAATGTTTGATTCTGAGGTCAAAGAGAACATTTTGCCCTTATCAGAATGCTCCTTTTTGACTTTTGTTTCAAAACAAAATTTTGTTGAAATCGACATTTTTCTGTGGAACCTTTTGAATTCTGTGAAACTGCATTTTCTCATGGCAAAATGTTCAGCTGGAAAATTTCTCACCAGCTCTATTGGGAAGTAGAGCTGTGTGGGAGAATATTGGCTTGTGGTAGGCTTGGTTTGGAGCTGGAGCAGCTGAAGGGGGAGGAGCTTTGATCTGATGAACCCATATGTGCTTTGTCAGCATGCAGCTACTCCTTTCTTCCGTTCTCCCAGTAAGAGAAATGTAAGATTCTGTGTCCCAGTTGTGTGTTTTCTCCAGATAACTCATCAGTGAGCTTTGGAGCTTATCTGGGTGGAGCAATGCTGCTAAAACTTTTCCCTCAGAAGACTGTTTATTTTTTAAGGAAAAGTCATTTCACATAACCTGTGTCAGTTAGAATCCACTCTAGTCATTATATGTCCATCTTTATTCTGGCCACCCATATTTTTTCCCTTGTAATTTGCATAAGCCACTTGGATAATATGCATGCTAGAAAGTAACCTTTATAGATATTTCCTTATAACAGATCCTGAAATATTTGTATATTATAAACAAAGGCTCATTCTCAACTTATAAAATTCAAACAGGATCCTCTCTTCCCAAACAGGGATAGTAATCACCCACTTATATTTTAATATGTGCAATATTCTCCTTTTTCCTTTTGATAAAGCAAAGACTTCTCTTATAGTTTTCATTATAAAAAAAGTGCAGGCTACACGCCTTTGTCCCATCTCTCAATCAAACGACCTTATACTTGAATTAATAACTGAAGTCACATTACAACACATTTCATAATAAAAGTGTTTGCTTCCAACTACCTACTTTAATTACTACGTATTGAGCATTAATGGATCAGTCCTGCTCTTTTAGTATCTACATATGTGTAGCTCCAGAAGTCTCTGATTGCTCAGTGGTTCCTCACACATGTAGATCCACTGAAGTCAAATGACGGTATTGCATAAAACAGGGCTGTAGATTTAAGCCCCACAAGTGGAACCTGTAGTGTGATTTTGAGAGACTAGAAGCAGCCTCCACTCAGAACTATAACTACGCTCTTCTCCAAATAGTTCATTTTTGATAGACCCATCTTTTAAACACATCTTTCCACAAAGATCCCACAAAGGTTGAAAGGTTTTAATCCTGTCCACCAGACATCTACTTAGTCCTGTACAAAATCAGGGTATGACGAGCATATTCCATGAGCTCACTAAATTCCATATACTGTCTACAATAAGCAAAGCACATATATCTCCTCAGAGATTCAGTCAGTGAGGAGCTGTCTGTCTAGTGGTGATTTTAAACATCTCTCAGATAAGTATGAGATCCAAATCAATGCAAAATCCAGCAATGAGGAACTTCTTGTGGAGTTTTTGCCACTCTCTATGGGATGTAGAGTGCATCAAGCAATGAGTCATCCATGTGTTCAGTAGTTTCAACCTCCAATAGTAACCAATAATTTGAGTTTATTTCCTTAAAAGTTTCTAAGAAAATTAGAAATGTTCTTCTGCTTCTTAGTTGTTTTATAACACCATGTAGGAGGGAAAAAAACAACAGAATGGAAGTTCTTCATGTAGAATGTGAGAAGAGAGACTGGAACAGAGTGTCATGTGGCATTCCTCATAGTGAAAGGCAAGGCATCTTACAATCTGTTTATTTTCGCTTGAGGCACACCATTTACACCATGACATGTCACATCCAAAAAGTCAGATTCACTTCACTGAGAGGCATGCTACTTGTCACCAAAAGCTGCAGCCCTAACTGTAAATTTTTGGTCTGATACAGTATATAGAATTTGGAGGATTTAATAGTAAATTCAACAATTATTAATAGCATATGACAAAGGGGGTGACAATCTGGATATCTGGTCCTGGATGGGGTTTCAAACCTTTTCTGTGCTTATTTTTTTTAATCTATAACAATGTACCCTATGATACCTTCTAGCCCAACATATGACACAATACTTATAATACATACTTATATACATCAACTGAATGCAAATCACTTAATGATGATAAAACTTACTAGCCATAAAAAACCCCTCAAACTTCCCTTTGAAATCATCTCTTCAGAAAAAGCTGAAGTAAATAGATTGATATGCAGGTCGTGTGCCAACAAACTCAGGTTATGTCACACTAAAGAGGAAAATGAATTTTAGAGTCAAGGGCCCTCCAATTTCAGACGTGAGGAACCCTCCATTTAGAATGCCCATCACCCAGGCAAAAAATCCAGGGACTGTCAGCTTGAGCATCACAGCTGAACTCACCTGCAAGGTTGAAATATGAAGAGACAGAGAAGGTCTCTAAGGTATATAGGACCCAACCATAAGGATCAAAAACTCAGACCAGATACTGAATACAGAAATTCACTGGAAGTCGGTAAAATCTGTGAAGAACTAGTGTGAAACACTGTGATATAAGGAGGCAGCCTTGTTCTCCAGTAGCTGAAATTTCTCAGTGGTTTTCAAGGCTAGTCCCATGCAAAACTCATAGCAGTAATTCATTCTGGAGGCATGGATAATTATGGCAAAATTTGCATCTGAGAAGAAAAAGTTGGAACGTTTCTGCAAAGTGTAGATGGAAAAAAATCTCATGGGTCACCGCTGCTATTTGGCCTTCCACCAGGAGCCATGGATCCAATAGGGTCCCTAGATTACAAACCTTAACAGCAAAAGGCTTAAGTCCTTTAGGGCTAGACTGAGAGTTTACTCTCAACCCACAAGAAGGAGCAATGTGTATTTGCAGTGTACTAGGAGCAGACTAGGTACATACTATTTTTGGAAGTTTCTCCTGTTTTCTGAAGTTTTTCTCATGACTAATCTCAGCACAGAAGAGAACAGCTACATCAGATATGTAACAGCTGTTCTTTGCATCCTTCATATTTAAGATGTCACTTCTACATATTTCATAAAAAATAACAGAATAATAAAAGTTAGAGAAAGAAAAGACCTACAATCATCTAGTCCATTCCATTGCCAGAGTAGGATTGTTTCACACACCAAAAAAAAAAAAAATTGTAGAAGTACCAGTTTAGGAACCAAAGAGTGCATGATAAAGGCCCAATCCTTTCAAGGGAACCTTTTTGGTGTTATAGGGACCCAACATTTATGAAGACATTTATATGTCAAAAAAGTGCAAAGTAATCTCTGGTAAATATAAGGACCCTAGAAAGTTATTGACATTTATTAACTACAGTATTATTTATTTTATTTCATTGTATAAATAGCACAATGTGCAAGACACTTTATAGCTGTACAGGTGCTTCTGCTTCACATTGTTTGCAATAGCAAACAAAGGATGGGTTTGACAAAGACCAGTATGATTGAATGTTGATGTTAGATTGAAATGGCCTCCTTCTCCACTGTATTCATTTACACCTATCCAAAATGGGTGCAAAGTGGGCCTAAAAGCCTGCTAAATCAGAATAGTAACATTTTAGACCCTCTTTGTACTTGCTATGCATAGGTGAAGTGACTATGCTGGGGGCTGGGCAGTAGAGAATCAGGCTTATTGTGGTAATTACATGCTTGTTATTTTGATTGTTTTTAATGTAAGTGCATTTGACCGGATAATACTTCACTGCAGGGATTACTGGGATCTATAAACTTCATGAAAGAAGTGCATTTTAAGTGCATTTAACTTGAAAGAGGAGGAGCATAATAGAGTGGGTCAAGGCTTCCAGGCTGAGGGAGCTGAATGGAAAACTATAGGAAAGAGAGTGGGAGGACCCAGAAAGGGATCTTTAAACATGCTGACATGCCAGGGCCTTTCCCTACGTAGGGCTGTTTTAATCTTGCCTGGATTGTGGCACTGAGCACTGTAAGAGCAAAGGAAGTGAGTCTGATGGGGAGAGGATGGAGATCATAGAATCATAGAATTCTATGGGGCACCTTGAATCCACATTCCTATTTACCTGTGAGCAGAGATGGCTGGGCCTCATAGGGGAGGATGCTGTACCCTGAAAAGAGCAGTTGCAAAATACTTCATCCCAAGAGAAACAGGGAGCAATTGTGCCTTTTTAAGGCACAATTTTCTTCACAGGCTGCATCTGGAGCTGTGCAATGTATGCATTGTCTCTTACTGTGGGTTGAGCCTAATGGCTCAATCTACCTGACAAAGAGCAAGCACACATGAAGGACAATAGTAGAAATTATTTTATTTATTTCACCTTTTAGAACATAGATATTACCATAAGTACAGTATAAAAACCACAAATTAAGATCTACAGAATAAAGTTGATGACATTCAGAAATGCCTCAAAGACTGCAGTTCAAATTCTGCACTTACAACTATATGCAGCCATGGGTTACAGCATTTATACCTCTAACTACCTGATTTGTTGGTGCAGTCAAATAGACGTATAATCAAAATTGCACCCAGAAAATTAAAGCGTTGATTGAGGTCCTTTTAAAAATTAGGTTCAATGTGTTATAACAAGTACTTGTTAAAACATGTGCATCTCTTAAGTAGTCTAACAGAAACATGAAAAAAATCTCTGGTTCATACTTGTTTCTTTTTATTATTTATTTTATTTATGGTCTTCATGCAGAGCAGTCTTGATGACAGAAACTTCACTCAAGCTGTGTCACTTTGACTTTCTAGCTAGAATAAGCATTTCTTGAAGCATTTCATCAAGTTATATCAGAATTACAATTCTCTTTTTCTTTTATACTTACAATGTGCTACAATGGTATGGGAAATGCAGAGGCTGACTATTCCTTGGTGACTTCAAACTTCATGGAGATGATGAATCTTCTGAGGCAGCTCAGAATTTCCTAGCCATCATGATGACAACGGGCCTGTCTGAGGTAACTAATGGCTTAACTCAGACAGATGGTCATACTTAGGATCTAGTTTTTAAATTTGGACTGGTGATTAGGCAACTGGATCTTAAACCTGTGTCTTGGACAAACCATTACCTCCTTTACTTTGAGGTTGGAGCTCCTCTCTGCTGTGAGTGTGAGGAATACGTTTTGATGGTCTGCTCTTGAAGATTAATGGAACCAGAAAGGTTTCAAAGTAGCTGGGCAAACTTTTGGGGAGTAATAATTTGTTTGTCAAACAATGCAATTTCGGGCTGGCCAAAACTATTCATGAATTCACGTGAAGCTCACTGAACAGTTTCAACAAAGCTGAAAAAGTCAAAATGCTATGATAATGTCTAAATTAAATGTTTCATTTTGATCCAACAAGGTTTGTTTAGATCAGTGGTTCTTAACCTGGGGTGCACGCACCCCCTGGGGGTGCAAGATGCCCTCTGTGGGGGCATGAGACATGCCAGATTTTTTTAGAAGATAAATCATTGAAAACACAAATTAAGCACAAGCACATAAGTACAACTAGTTTGTTTTATCAAACCTATATATTTATTAACATTATACATTTTTTAACGATTACTGTAATGTACAAACAAAAAATATATCTAGGTTTAAAGAACTGACCTACTTCAACGATTTTTGATAAGGGGTGCGAGAACATATTTTGAGAGCCAAAGGGGTGCAGGCTGCAGTAAAGGTTAAGAACCACTGCTTTATATGTTCAGGCATTTTGAGAAAAGCAAAGCAAAGGATTCACAAAATGGCAACAGGAGCAAGAGGAGGAGGTGGTGTTGGATGATGATGATGGTGATTGATGAAGAAGAAGTAGGTCTGATTTTCAGAGGGCAGGTGTTCAGCAGTATCTGAAAATCAAGGCCCTTTAGGGTGTCTCAAGTTGGACAGTCAAAAAACGAGGCACCTATAATCTTTGATACCTTTTGAAAATCTTGTTCAGTAGCTCTAACAATGGGTTTGATCTGTAAAACCTCAAAAAGAAAGGAGAATGGAAATTAATAAAGGGCAGATAAAGAAAAATACCACACATGGGCACATTTAAAGACTAGTTTTTCAGTCCGTGTGTGCAAACGATTAACAATAACTGATGACAGGTTTCAGAGTAACAGCCGTGTTAGTCTGTATTCGCAAAAAGAAAAGGAGGACTTGTGGCACCTTAGAGACTAACCAGTTTATTTGAGCATGAGCTTTCGTGAGCTACAGCTCACTTCATCGGATGCATAGCATATCGTGGAAACTGCAGAAGAAGGGTCTTCTGCAGTTTCCACGATATGCTATGCATCCGATGAAGTGAGCTGTAGCTCACGAAAGCTCATGCTCAAATAAACTGGTTAGTCTCTAAGGTGCCACAAGTCCTCCTTTTCTTTTTGCGAATAACTGATGAGATATTTGTTCATACTTTACATGGTTAGCAATGGATAAAGTGAGGGGAACAGTAAATGGCAGTAATATTACCCTATCAACCTAAGCGGTTGCCCCAAATTAAACATACAATCAAAACAGTTCCAACACTGAATTAACAGAATTTATTCAAAGGAAAATGTCTAAAGTCACTCATGCACTTGGTTGTGCTCTATACAAAACATAGAGCTCACTCAAGTCCATTGGATTAAAGCAACATGGTCTGATAGTTTGCTAATCACTAGTAATATGAGTATGGGAGGCCCTCTAGCACATGCCAATGCAGTGATACCATGTCTCTTATTTTTAATATAGAGGCAATTTTCTCGGTAGCTACAGCTTGTGTTTAAATTTTTTTTCTGGTAACAGCTTCTACAAAGCCTCTGTTTCATCAGCATTATAAATCTGCTCTGACAACAAACCTTCACTTTTTAAATTAACCCAGCCAAAGTACCTAAATGGTTCAACTGGTTTGGTAGCAGTTGACAGTCACTATATCAATGGACAGCTGCTGAATTACTTGCCTATATTTAAATATGTTCAGCCAACACACATTAGCTAAAAATGAGACACCTTTATCCATATCATTGTGCTTTTTGTTTTCAAATTGTACCTGCAGTTAGCGTGCCTTCATTCCACAGGTAAATTGGCTTGTTCAGAGATTCATCTCCTCAAATATTCATAGTTTTCTTTTTTTCTAAACTGGAATCTCTGTCGACAGAGTCAGCAAATTCATGTATCTCTTTCCTTATGCTATCCTTTGCTTAATATTTTACATTCCCTACTCAAAACATGCAAGCACTTTACACAATTTTATCCCTATCTTCTAAGTAACCTGGGTCTTACGTGACCTATGCTGGGTCTGTGTATAGCAAGACCTATGCTGACTGCTTCTGTTTTGCTGCCGCCTAAAAACAAATAGAACAATGACACAGCATATAGGCCCTAATTCAGGAAAGCATTTAAGCATGTGCTTAACTCCACTTGTATTCCACAAAGCCCTTAAGTATGTGCCATCACAATCTTCTTTTTATGAAAGGGGGTGGGGAGGAGGGGAGAAAACTGCATTCTGCTTCAGCTACCTTGTCCATTTTTGTTTTTATTTGGTCACTGCTAATGCAGCAAAAGCCTCATGAATACAGAAATAAAAAACATTTCTGCACACCAAACACTCAAATACAATACAGCTATATCTGGGGAAAGCTGCATACATTTTCCATGCACTGAGCCTACGTTTTCCGCTACTGCTCATATTTTCTAGCTGAAGATCCCCAAAGGTGAAGAGAGAGAGAAAGAGAGGGAGAGAGGAGGTCTTGTCTTGTTTGCTGCTGCAGGAAAAGCTGATGCTATATGACCAGGGTACATGGTAGCTTCTTGAAGATTCAGAGTGCATATATGAATATATATCTATATACATTCTAAGGTGGTTTTACAAAGGAAAGGACTAACAGGAGACTATTAACATATTCTAGGTTATAAATTAGGATGTTTAAACTGTGCCCTCCACCCCACCCCATCCCCCAGTTTTAACTATTCTTGTTGGAGATTTAAACATATTGTGAATAGAAACTGTTATTCAATTAATTTCTATTTTTTATTTTATAGTGTAAGCCATTCATTCTGAACACCTTTATTTGAAAAGAAACAGTATTATGCTGCCATGTTTTATGGGATCATTTTATTATTATGTAGTGCACAAACTATGAAAAAAAGCATAAAAACCTACAATGGTCATTATAAACCACATATTACAAGTTGTTTTTGTCACACAAGAAAACCTGTTTCTGTAGTGTATAGTATTTTAGAGGTCTGTGGGACATGGGAATGGCCAGGCTGGGAGATGGACAAATTGGAGAGCACTCCACAGCGTGCTCTCCTACAGACACCACAGATATCCTAATGAGCATCCAAGTGAGAGTTAACGCTGCCCTAAATAACTCTGTATACAACAAAATCCCCTCCAAAAGTCACAGTGCATAGCTGGGGAAAGAGGTAGCATGATGACTCCTAAGGGAAGCTGCCAGGGATACAAGACCAAAACACAAATTCTCATGAAAGGATAAGGCAGCACAGATAACCTTCATTCTGTCATTTCCTAACTTTTGAGTGCTTGACTTTGCAATCTCACTAACGTTATTTAATGCCCTTTTTGTGTGTATAATATTTATATATACAGTAATGAAATGTCCTGTGGAATATAAACAAAATTAAATCATCCACTCAGCAGTTTCTGAGATATCACAAGATCAAAAGAGTTTGCCAAGTGCAGTACTGAGCTGAAAATATAAGTAATAATCTTTCTCCATTTATCTTTATCTTTCTTGCATCCACTTTATCTTTCTTGCATTTATACAGATAACATCATATTATTATTTATATCTTATATATATTAGTTCTCTTCTCTTTCTATCTGCAATGCAGAATAGGGACTTCATCCATTGGAAAGAAACTATGCTTCCATAAAGGCATATCCAGGACTGTATACTTTAGGGCCCAATATAGGGTTTGCTGGTGAAATATTTTTTGTTAAATTGCTTATTTCCTATCTCCAGCTGTCTAGAGAACCAAACTGAAGCTAAAGAAGAGTAATTAGGGACGTTGTGCTGAAAAATTTTTTAAAAAATGTAAATTTCTTCTGATACATTAGTTTCTCTCTCAGACTCATACTTCACAATTTGGGAAAGGAAGACTGGTTTCCAAATAATAGTGTACTACCCCATCTCCTTGTAAAGAATCAGTACTGGGCACTGGCGCCATGGCGCCAGGCCCAGAGTCAGAAGGGGCCCTGGCCTGTCTGATCCCCTGGCCGGCTGAGCCAACCTGGAAAGCTGCTCCTGCCCCTGCTCCGCCCCAGCCCCTCCCCCGCTCCACACCTTCCCCTGAGCAACATCCTGGGGAACTGCAGCAGGGATCGGGTGCGCCCTGCACTCACTGCTCCACGCCACCAGTGAGTGCTGGGGGGGGTGGTTCCCCTGAGCCCCCCAGTCCCAAGGCTGGCAGCCAGGGGAGCAGAGCAGAGCAGGCCTGCCCTGCAATCACGGGACGGCAGAAAGTGGAGCGACCTGGCGCCAGCTCGCTCTGCCGGTTCATGCTGGGGGGCGGTTCCCCCCGCCCTCCAAGCCTGGGGAGGAGATGGAGCAGTGGGGAAGGGGCATGGGATGGGGAAGAGAAGGGGATGAGGGAAGCGGGGACAGGGAGGAAGAGGCAATGGGGAAGGAAGGGGTTGGGACGGGGAGGAGATGGAGCAGTGGGGAAGGGGCATGGGATGGGGAAGAGAAGAGGATGGGAGAAGCGGGGGCCCAGCATGTGGATCCTCTTGGCAGCAGTTGGGGCTCCCCCGTTAAGCAGGCCCATCAAATCCTCACTCTGACAAGCCCCACCTCCCCTGCATCTGTACTACCCCAATGAGCCCCCCCAGACACCCTCCCCACTGAGCCCCAACCACCTACACCTGGACCCCCACCCAAATGAACCCCACCTCCTCTGCACCCAGGACACCACCCGCCCTCCGCTGACCTCCAACCACTTTCACTTGGTCCCCCCTGCAGACTCCCATTGCCCTGCACCTGGAACCACCCTGTCATCCAGATACCCCACTGAGCTGCTTGCACCCAGACTGCCCCACACAGAACCCTCTTACCCCCATCTGGATTCCCCCCACACTAAATCCCTCTGCACTTGGATCCTGCTGCCAGGCTGAGCCTCCCTGCCCACTTCCTGGATCCCAATAAGGCAAAAGGGGCAGGGCCCCAGGGTGCTTCTGTGGCAGGCATGGCCCTTGTGCTATGTCAGGGTCAGGTTCAGCCTCACTGGCAAGTCTCTGTCCCATGGGGGCAGGGGAGGCTGCAGGGTATTCTGCCACCTCCATGCAGCCAGTGACCTGTGCTCCCCACTACCATGGTGGAGTTTCCACATTTATTTATTGTAAAAAAACAATTGCAGAATTTTAAAATATTATGCACAGAATTTGATGCAGAATTCCCTCAGGAATATGGGGCGCAGTACCCAGCTGGGTGCCCTAACTACTGGACTACAATATCATTCCCACTCTTTTTAGCCCCATGACTATTTAAGAATTATTCCACACAGGAACAGTCATTGTGTGAGGAAGGGAGAGAGAGATGGAGATTTTCTGTCTTAGAGAATAGATATAATACATTACATTATTCTAGCAGTACAAAACAGCTTTATGGAGGATTTCCTTGGTGTAGGGGGATTCTCTTGTCATGCACTGCTATCACACAGATTCCTATTCCACCCCACTTCGCCCTCTCCCTACATCTGGTATAGATGCCTTGGATATCCCCATCTGCTAGAACAGTCCATGGGCCCTCAGCATGCAGTATAATGTACAACAACCCTGATTTACAGCAACACAGGATGTTGGGGTCCATATAGATGAAGCCCTTGGACAGGCAACAGTATAAAGGTGGTCTAAAACACTTCACAGCTTCCTCCTCAGCTGTGTCAATGTGACTCTGGTGCAGCTCAGTACCTGGCCCAATAGTTTAGTCTATTGTCTAAATTCAGAATTCAATCCAAAATGGGGAACGCTGTGGAATATATATTCCCATTCTGTACAAGTGGGTGCTTTTTCTGCATCTAATGCAATCATCAAGATTGGTTCAGAGATGAATTTAGAATGGTTAATTAAATGTAAGACTATCCTAAAGAAGCCCATTATTAACCTTCCTTTCATCAAGCCACACTAATGACTGTGAACTAATTTTAAACCAAAATCTTATTCAGCCTAAAGGACAATCCCTCTGTAGGCAGTTTCCAACCTGTATTAATTAACTTGATTAGCCTGTGATGTGAGCATTCAGGAGGCCCTTTGCAACCCCACACCTTTTTATGAGCAAGTGAAATAACCTCCTGGTGCATAAATGGAGCTAATAACGTTTCTATGAAAGAAAATCTATGACTAACTTTAACTTTTTTATAAAGAAACTGGCTGAAAAAAACACCACCATGAGACTTGAAAGGAGTTAGAGCAAAATTTTCACCTCCACTCTGCACTACAAACTAGCCGCTTATCCACAGTACAGACCACTGAAAAGTGGTTGGCCTTACGAGAGGAGAAAGTTTGAATTTGCTGAATATTTTAGAGTCTGAGCTTCATTCACATCACCCCCAGCCGGGGGGGCGGGGAGGGGGAAGGGATGTACAAATGGAACCAGCTGTGCCCTAGAGGAAGGTAGTTAATGTTTACACCACCATTTGACATTGGTGTTCTTCCAGAGGAGGGGAGGGTTGGATTGTTGTTGAGCTCTAAAGAACCCTAGGGCAGGCATACTAACTCAGGACATCCCCTCCTACCTGCAGAGAGAGTCATTTCCAATATTTTCCTTCATATTCAGTGAGTTAGATCCTGGTCTTCATATTGCACAAAGCAGCGTTGATATCACGTTATAAAAACCTACATTTTGGGCCCAAATTCCCTGCTAGTTTCCATTATTTTTTGGTTGGTTTGTTTAGAGACCCAGCAAGCGCATGCCAACCTTTGCCTTTATGGATTTCTTTTACCTGAAAAGAAGGTGTTTCGCTATTGAAGTACTCCGGGAGAATCCAGAGAGGCAAGGAAGGTAATTCACATCAAAGATTATCAAAGAAATAAAAGTGCCTTATTTGAGGGCTTAAATGCTGAGCCTGATGAACAAATAGATGCAATGAAAACGTGTCCTTTAATAAGTACACTCATGTGCAGCAGCAGTGCTGTATTTTTAACAAAGAAGAAATACCTCAGAATTCTGAGCTGACAACTAAAAAACAAGGCCCCTCCCTTCAGCAAAGCATTTAAATGGCTCTCTGGGAGTTAAGCACAAGCTTAAGTGCTTTGCTGAATTGGGGCCTAAATGAAATATTGAGTAAGACATTTACCTATTAAGACCCTGAATTAGCAAGATAATTAAGCATGTGCTTAATTTTAAGCCTGAGTGCACCCACTGATTATACTGAGACTACTCAGACGTTTAAAGTTACGTGCATGCTTAAGTACCTTGCTGAATTGGGGCTGAAATCAAATTGTAACTGTAGATGATGCCTCAGATACACAAGTAAAATCTAGGTTGTTTCCCCCTCTTTATTTAGCTAGTCTCTCTACATCTGCACCCTCCTAGAAAAAAAGATAATTGTTATGGGGTGGTCCTTTAGGGGAGTTGGGCTTAGCACACCTTCTATGACTGATCAGCTGCCTCCCAGCTCATGCTGGGAGGCTTGGGATCAAGTTATAGCTTGAAGATCACCTGCCCCCAAATCCACAAAGTGACTTAGGCAATGCAATACTTAACTTTTAGATGACACCTAGTGGAATCCACAAACCCAGGGTTAGACGCCTAGCTCTTCCTATACAATGAATGGAGAGAGAGAGGCACATAAGAATGGGATCCACAAAAGCCATCACTTTGAGTGGGGAGCTGACTAAGCTAGCAAATAGACCTCTTAAGCCCTCTCAGGGACCTAGGCACCTACTTCTGGGCTGGAGGGAGTTATGAATATAAATAATTAAATATGCATGAGGGCAGGAACCTGCGTCTCCCATTTCTCAGGTGAGAGACCTAACCACTGGGGTATAGAGATATTCTCATGCTCTCTCTCTGGCCCAATGACCAATTATTTCTGCAAAGTAGGACAGATTGAGAGAACTCTATGTCAGACTATCTCACAGCCTAGTGGTTAGGGTAATCTCCTAGGAGTTGGGAGATCCCTGTTAAAATCCCTTCTCCACATCAGACGGAAGGAAGAATTGAACCTGGGTTTCCCTACATGCTGCCTGAGTGTTCTGACCACTGATTTTAAGATTATAAAGGAGGCAGCATTACCTCCTCCTCTGCATTTGCCTGGGCCTTGGTCTATTAGGCATGCTTTAAGAACACCTACTGTATCAGGCCCTGCTGATGAGACAGGCATGAGACAGAGATGCTTAGATTCACCTCGTTTCAAGATCCTGCTGGGGCTTAGGTGGGAGAGAGGCACTTGAGTATCTAGACTGAGATGCTGTGCAGAAATTTAGGTACTCAGGGGTCATTTATAGCAAAAATATAGGCACCAAGGTATTTCAGGCACCTCCAGAGTTTGGTGGCAGCTGAACAGGGACTTTGGGGAGCTACATGGTGCTTACATTTTGGAGTTAGGCATATAAATCTTTTTGTGGATTTGAGTGCTGATCCTATAAAAATCAGCAAGTAGCTCCGTTGAGTTGTCTGTGGTTCAGGGAAAAGAGCACAGTTCCTATTCAACTTTCTGATAGAAGGCCTGTAGAGCGTAATCCTCCAAGAAGCAGGATGGAGAGCTGTAGGGAGTAGGAACGTTCTTGCAGGAGCCTCCTGCTGAAGGAAAAGAACTCCTTTTATATATGATGCTCAGTTAGATGGCCTGCAGATTGTAAACCTGCAGGGACTAGGCAAGGAAGAAGCAGAGAGGCTCACTTTGACACCCAGGCAGAAGACCTGTGCTGTGTAATTATTCCGGAAGTAGCAGAAGGCCCAGGGTCATGTGGAAAAGGACATTTCGTATATTGAACTTGTGATATTTTGTAGAAAAAAACTGAAGCCCTGAAGAAAAGAAGACTGGAATCTTGTGGCTGGAGAATGTTCTTTGGGGCATTAGCTGGTGAGTTAGCTCACTGGCTTACAATGACTGCTGGTAGCACTTAAATTATATGGCGACTTTGCCTTTCACCACACTCCTGAAATGTATGGATTTTTCCCACTTTGATCTGAAGTAGTGTTATGTTACTTATTGTAGATGAAACAATTATCAGATAAATACTGCAGGAGGCCCTCTATGCTAGCTAAAATATTTTGGAATTCAAATCCAGCAATTTAAGGAGTGGTGAGGAATAAAGTTTCTAAAGGTAATTTCCTCTTTGGGCTATGCATGTCAATGACAATTCCACTGATCTGGAAGAGAGCATAGCTGTATCATGCTTGAATAACTCCACTGTTTATTATAATACAACTTTTCATTTATACCATATAGTGCTTTTCATATGCGGAACTCAAAAGAGATTTACAAACAATAATTAAGTAATCTTCGCAACCCCTTTGTGAGGCATAGTAAGTAGAGTTACACCTATTTTGCTGAGATGTGGGCTCCCAGTCCCAGAGCTTGGGCTCCAGCCTGAACCTGAACATCTACACTGCACTTTTACATCACTGTAGCCTGAGCACCAGAAGCCTGAGTCAGCGGACACGGGCCAACTACACATGTTTAATTGCAGTGCAGTCCTACCCATAAATGTCAAGTGACTTCACCAACACGACACACTGAATCATGGCAGAACAGGGAATATAAAGCAGCTGCTCTGAATCTTGCTTCTGTGTCTAACCACTACCTCTGGCTTCCCCCTTGAGCTGGTCAAGAAACAAGTCAACATTTTCATAGACGTTTATGTGAAAATGTTGTTTTTTAAATGAAAATTCAAAGTTTCAGTGGAAAATGTCATTGAAATGTCATGTTTTTACCTTATTTTAGCCATCTCTATGAACCATGCACCTGCTTTCTATCTTGTTGGTTACTGGCATATTCTTTTTCGAGTTCTCTATCGAAATAACTGCCAAATTGCTTAACCTTCCCAGCCCCATGGACATTCTTAGATGTGTTGATGAATTTTAGTTTGCTGAAACTCCTTCCTTAGCAGCCATGGTTATAGGAAGGCAGCAAAAAATACACAGCACTGTTTCTGTGTTAGGGAAACTCACATCTAAAGACCTTTGTGACTGTAGCTAAGGAGATCAATGGGTGCCTTCATTTATGAGTCATCCTTAAAGATTCACCACCGAAGAGCTCAATCTCATTCTCAAAACTCTTGAGTTTAAATCCTCAGGGTGGGTGCTTGCTAAGTTTCAAGTGAGCCTCTTTAGGTCTTTGCTGCTGAGACTTTTCAGTTTCTCACCTGTCATAAAAGCAAACCTTTCTTTGACTCCATTGTACCTACACATCCCATTGTCCAATTGTGTTAATATTGTGTCTAAGATGGGGTTGAAAACCTCTCATTCAAAAGCTTTCTCAGGATCTGGTGGCCTTTCATCCTTTGCCGGTTTGCCTGGCATTACTTTCTTCCTTTGAGATCATTTCTCTTTGAACTTCCTGGATATTGCTAATGTTACAGCCTGTGAAGCAGCAGCTTCCTTACATGCAGCAAACCCAGAAAACCACAATTCTGATAGAGCATCTCAAAGGCCACTAAATAAACCATGAGCCATTTGAATGTCAAGATCCAGACTCTGCAATTTTTGCTCACAACGTCATTTTTGCTTATGCAGTATACCATATTTCAGCCAAAACAAGAAATGAAAACTGTGAAATGTTCATTTGCAAGCTCTTGGCTTCTGACTTAAGTTCTGGCATAAGATTGTGTGTAGCCTTCATCCCATCTAAAGCATCTAGAATACCCTCACCCTGATTTTATAGTGGATGGATTGCTTCTACCTTTGCTCACCATCTTATTGTGCTTTGGCACTTTAATGTAATTGCGAATATGCTTTTTCAACATATCCCAAATAGTAAAAGGGGGGTGGGGAATCTTTGAACAATTCCAAAAATAGAACAACTTGGGGAATAACCATTGCAGCAGCTTCTCCAACAAGATCCAGTGAGTGGGCAACACATGGGATGAAAGTGTATTGATTTACCTGCTAAATTTGATTTTTGAGTACCTCTGTATGCTGCAACCACATTAGCACCTTTGTCATAGCTTAGTCCCCTGCAATCAGCCATATATAAACCATCTTCTTTCAGCTTCTCTAAAATAATCTCTGTAATATCCACATGAAACAGGGGAGGATATCAAAAAACTCTACAACTCCCTCAACAACCTTTGCTCCATCTTTCAAAATCTCAGCATACCTTAACATGTGAGACATTTGTTTCATTTGGGAGAGGTCTGGAGTGCAGTCAAACACAACAGAGAAGTTTTAGCTTTTCTAACTTTGTGGAAAATAGTCTGCTGTACTTTTCTTGTGATCCTACTGATAAATTCATTTTGAATTTGGTTTGATAAGTACGTCCCCTTTGCAGTACTAGGCTGAATAACTTCCATATGATCTCCCAACACACTATCATACTTCGAAAGCATTTGAAGTAAACCAAAAAATTACCAATACAAGGACTGTCCAATTTCTCAAAGCTAAACACTTTTCATTTAAGCACAGCAAAATATCCAAAAGAATGCAAAATATTGCACCACATGTCCTTCTGCATCTGATAGCAGGTTTTGTATACCTTTGTTGGTTGTGTGACCCTTTTCCAGCTGTTCCTGCTAGTTTAATCCAGAGATTGCTTTTCCAGACAAATTCCTCATCATCTTTTGTGAACCATAAAAGTTGCTTCACAAACTTTTTCCACTTTAGGAAGTGTGTGTGCTAACGTGAACGTTCAAAGGAACATATGGAGGCAAACAATCAAAACAGAACAAGGGGACAAGAGTTTGTTTGTCTGTCTGTTTGTTTGTTTGAAGAACCATGTGCTGTGGCCGGCAGTTGGAAGCTGTGAGCTTCTAAAGAAGGTTTGAAATCCAGAAGCCTCTGTTCATTGGCTGAGCCTTAGTCAGGGGGTGGGGCTATCAAGGAGGCCAGGGCTTTATAAAGCAGTGAGCAAGCAACCAGGGAGCTTTGCTAACAGGGAGTTTCGAGAGGGAGTTGGGAATGGGAGTGGGAAGGGGGCAAGGTACATTTGCCATTCTTTAAAACCTTTACACTAAACTATAATCAAAAGTTCTTGATTTAAACAAAAACCCTATCATTAACCTAGGTAACTGTAGGAGAAAATGCAGGCAGAAGCCCAGCAGCAGAGTGGGGGCTATCCTGTTTATTGCTCTCAGTGTAGCATGTATGATTACCTGCCCTGTGGGTGGGTGGCGTATGTGTGCATTCGGTGCAAGGAGCTCCTGGCCCTCGGAGACTGTATATGGGCTTTGGAGGCCAAGGTGGAGGAACTGGAGGAGCTAAGGGAGGCAGAGAGGTATGTTGATGAGGCTTTCCGGGACACTGTAGATTTGTCCCACCTCTGGTCAGACAGCCCCTGCGCCATTAAGGAGGATGAAAGGCCCAGAGAAGGAGAGCAGTCAACGGGAACAGAGGGAAACCTTCCCATAGTTGGGACCCTCTTTCCAGATGATGTTGGGGTATCCTCTCGCACTGAGGTTACCTCTCTGGGGGAGGGAACTCCAGTTATTAGGAAAAGGCAGGTGTTAGCAATGGGAGATTTGATCATTAGAAACATAGATATCTGGGTTTGTGATGACCGGGAGAACTGTATGGTGACTTGCGTGCCTGGTGCGAAGGTTGTGGATCTCTCGAGGCATCTAGATAGACTTATGTGTAGTGCTGGGGAGGAGCCGGTGGTTGTGATACGTGTAGGTACCAATGACATAGGGAAGGGTAGGAGAGACGTCCTGGAGGCCAAATTTAGGCGGCTAGGAAAGGGGCTGAAATCCAGTACCCCTATGGTGGCATTCTCAGAAATGCTTCCAGTTCCATACACAGGGCCAGGTAGGCAGGCAGAGCTTCAGAGTCTCAATGCTTGGATGAGACGATGGTGTAGAGAGGAGGGGTTTCGATTTATTAGGAACTGGGGAAACTTTTGGGATGGGGGAGCCTATACAGGAAGGATGGGCTCGACCTAAACCAAAGTGGATCCTGACTGCTGGCACTTAATATTGAAAAGGTTACAGAGCAATTTTTAAACTAAGAGATGGGGGAAAGCCGATTGCTGCAGAGACGCACGTGGATCGGACAGAGACTTCTCTTAGAGGAGAGTCTATTGATAGAGATTCTCTAGGTTTTAGTCAGGAGGAGGGGATGAAAGAGGACAAAGTATGGGCCAGATCAGACGAGAAACATTCACATAAAGAATCTGACACATCAGAAAAGGGCAGACAAATAAACAATGACAAGTTTTTAAAGTGCTTGTACACAAATGCTAGAGGTCTAAATAATAAGATGGGTGAACTAGAGTGCCTCATGTTAAAGGAGGATATTGATATAATAGGCATCACAGAAACCTGGTGGAGTGAGGACAATCAATGGGACACAATCATTCCGGGGTACAAGATATATTGGAAGGACAGAACAGGTCATGTTGGGGGCGAGGGAGGGGAAACAGGAGTGGCACTATATGTGAAAGAAAATGTAGAATCAAATGAAATAAAAATCTTAAATGAATCCGCATGTTCCATAGAATCTCTATGGATAGTAATTCCATGCTCTAATAAGAATATAACAGTAGGGATCTATTATCGACCATCTGACCAGGACAGTGATAGTGATGATAAAATGCTAAGGGAGGTTAGAGAGGCTATCAAAATAAAAAACTCAATAATAGTGGGGCATTTCAATTATCCCCATATTGACTGGGTACATGTCGCCTCAGGACGGAATGCAGAGACAAAATTTCTCTTTAAATGACTGCTTCTTGGAGCAGCTGGTACAGGAACCCACAAGGGGAGAGGCAACTCTTGATCTAGTCCTGAGTGGAGCGCAGGATCTGGTCCAAGAAGTAACTATAACAGGACTGCTTGGAAATCGTGACCATAATATAATAAGATTTAACATTTCTGTGGTGGGAAGAACACCTCAACAGCCCAACACTGTGGCATTTAATTTCAGAAAGGGGAACTATGCAAAAATGAGGAGGTTAGTTAAACTGAAATTAAAAGGTACAGCGACTAGAGTGAAATCCCTGCAAGCTGCATGGACACTTTTCAAAGACACCATAATAGAGGCTCAACTTAAATGTATACCCCAAAGTAAAAGAACTAAAAAAGAGCCACCGTGGCTTAACAACCATGTAAAAGAAGCAGTGAGAGATAAAAAGGCATCTTTTAAAAAGTGTAAGTCAAATCCTAGTGAGGTAAATAGAAAGGAGCATAAACACTGCCAAATTAAGTGTAAAAATGTAATAAGAAAAGCCAAAAAGGAGTTTGAAGAACAGCTAGCCAAAAACTCAAAAGGTTATAACAAAATGTTTTTTTAAGTACTTCAGAAGCAGGAAGACTGCTAAACAACCAGGGGGGCCCCTGGACAATCAAGATACAAAAGGAGCACTTAAAGACGATAAAGTCATCGCAGAGAAACTAAATGAATTTTTTGCTTCAGTCTTCATGGCTGAGGATGTTAGGGAGATTCCCAAACCTGAGCCATCTTTTGTAGGTGACAAATCTGAGGAATTGTCACAGATTGAAATGTCACTGGAGGAGGTTTTGGAATTAATTGAGAAACTTAACAGTAACAAGTCACTGGGACCAGATGGCATTCACTCAAGAGTTCTGAAGGAACTCAAATGTGAAATTGCGGAACTATTAACTATAGTTTGTAACCTATCCTTTAAATCAGCCACTGTACCCAATGACTGGAAGATAGCTAATGTAACGCCAATATTTAAGAAGGGCTCTAGAGGTGATCCTGGCAATTACAGACTGGTAAGTCTAACGTCAGTACCGGGCAAATTAGTTGAAACAATAGTAAAGAATAAAATTGTCAGACACACAGAAGAACATAAATTGTTGCGCAAAAGTCTACATGGTTTCTGTAAAGGGAGATCGTGTCTTACTAATCTATTAGAGTTCTTTGAGGGGGTCAGCAAACATGTGGACAAGGGGGATCCAGTGGACATAGTGCACTTAGATTTCCAGAAAGCCTTTGACAAGGTCCCTCACCAAAGGCTCTTATGTAAATTAAGTTGTCAAGGGATAAGAGGGAAGATCCTTTCATGGCCTGAGAACTGGTTAAAAGACAGGGAACAAAGGGTAGGAATAAATGGTAAATTTTCAGAATGGAGAGGGGTAACTAGTGGTGTTCCCCAAGGGTCAGTCCTAGGACCAATCCTATTCATAAATGATCTGGAGAAAGGGGTAAACAGTGAGGTGGCAAAGTTTGCAGATGATACTAAACTGCTCAAGATAGTTAAGACCAAAGCAGACTGTGAAGAACTTCAAAAAGATCTCATGAAACTGAGTGATTGGGTGACAAAATGGCAAATGAAATTTAATGTGGATAAATGTAAAGTAATGCACATTGGAAAAAATAACCCCAACTGTACATACAATATGATGGGGGCTAATTTAGCTACAACTAATCAGGAGAAAGATCTTGGAGTCATCATGGATAGTTCTCTAAAGACATCCACGCAGTGTGCAGCGGCAGTCAAAAAGCAAATGAGATGTTAGGAATCATTAAAAAAGGGATAGAGAATAAGACAGAGAATATCTTATCACCCTTATATAAATCCATGGTATGCCCACATCTTGAATACTGTGTACAGACGTGGTCCCCTCATCTCAAAAAAGGTATACTGGCATTAGAAAAGGTTCAGAAAAGGGCAACTAAAATAATTAGGGGTTTGGAACGGGTCCCATATGAGGAGAGATTAAAGAGGCTAGGACTTTTCAGCTTGGAAAAGAGGAGACTAAGGGGGGATATGATAGAGGCATATAAAATCATGAGTGGTGTGGAGAAAGTGAATAAGGAAAAGTTATTTACTTGTTCCCATAATATAAGAACTAGGGGGCCACCAAGTGAAATTAATGGGCAGCAGGTTTAAAACAAATAAAAGGAAGTTCGTCTTCACTCAGCGCACAGTCAACCTGTGGAACTCCTTGCCTGAGGAGGCCGTGAAGGCTAGGCTTATAACAGGTTTTAAAAGAGAACTGTATAAATTCATGGAGGTTAAGTCCATTAATGGTTATTAGCCAGGATGGGTAAGGAATGGTGTCCCTAGCCTCTGTTTGTCAGAGGGTGGAGATGGATGGCAGGAGAGAGATCTTTTGATCATTACCTGTTAGGTTCACTCCCTCTGAGGCACCTGGCACTGGCCACTGTCGGTAGACAGGATACTGGGCTGGATGGACCTTTGGTCTGATCCAGTATGGTCGTTCTTATGAACTGTACATCAACCAAGAATGCTGGCATAACTCCCCATAAAGAGTTTTGACAAAGAACCACAATTTTAATACTTGCCTTCCTTTGTGTTTACTAGGTGAAAAGTCTTGTTTTAAAATTAACCGACTTTTCTACCAAAAAACCTATGAGCAGAATCCATCACTTGTGGCCAAGTAGCCAAATCTGCCTTGTCAAAGTCAAAATTCTGCTCCTGCTTTCAATAATTGAACTGCTTTCAGCATCCATATTCATAACAGTTGCATTAGCAACCAACGGCCAATTTCAGTTCCGGAATCAGAGATGCTGGCACTCAATAAGTCTGACAAACCCAAATTGACATCCTCACTAGCTAAGGAAGGCTCAGAAGTGCGAGTAACCGAACTGTCCACAGATAGCTCACCAGGAATGTGGTTGAACTTTGAAAGTTTAAAGAAACTTTGTAGACCACTCACACTTTTCTGATCTTTTTCATGGTGCTGCTGCATCTTGTGCTTTTGAACAGCACTCATCTGCTTGTAGGTAATGGCATGGAAGGAATCATAATTAAACAAGTTGCACGATTAAACAATAATAGAATACCATTTATTTAAATATTTTTGGATGTTTTCTACATTTTCAAATATATTCATTTCAATTACAACACAGAATACAAAGTGTACAGTGCTCACTTTATATTTATTTTTTATTACAAGTATTTGCACTGTAAAAAAACAAAATAAATATTATTTTTCAATTCACCTCATACAAGTATTGTAGCTCAATCTCTTTATCATAAAAGTTGAACTTACAAATGTAGAATTATGTACCAAAAAACTGCATTCAAAAACAAAACAACGTAAAATTTTAGAGCCTGCAAGTCCACTCAGATCTACTTCTTGTTCAGCCAATCGTTCAGACAAACAAGTTTGGTTACAATTTCCAGGAGATAATGCTGCCTGCTTCTTGTTTACAATGTCATCTGAAAGTGAGAACAGGCATTTGCATGGCACTGTTGTAGCCGGCATTGCAAGATATTTACGTGCCAGATGTGATAAAGATTCATATGTCACTTCAAGCTTCAACCACCATTCCAGGGGATATGCATCCATGCTGATGATGGGTTCTGCTTGATAATAATCCAAAGCAGTGCAGACCGACACCTGTTCATTTTAATTACCTGAGTCAGATGCCACCAGCAGAAGGTTGATTTTCTTTTTTGGTGGTTTGGGTTCTGTAGTTTCTGCATCTGAGTGTTGCTCTTTTAAGACTTCTGAAAGCATGCTCCACACCTCATCCCTCCCAGATTTTGTAAGGCACTTCAGATTCTTGGGTTGAGTGCTGTAGCTATCTTTATAAATCTCACATTGGTACCTTCTTTGCTTTTTGTCAAATCTGTAGTGAAAGTGTTTTTAAAATGAACAACATGTGCTGGGTCATCATCTCAGAGTGCTATAATATGAACTATATGACAGAATGCGGGAAAACAGAGCAGGGGATATACATTTCTCCCTCAAGGAGTTTGGTCACAAATTTAATTAATGCATTATCTTTTTAACAAGCATCATCAGCCTGGAAGCATGTCCTCTGGAATGGTGGCTGAAGCATGAAGCGGCATACAAATGTTTAACATATCTGGCATGTAAATACGTTGCAATGCCAGCTACAAAAGTGCCATGCAAATGGCTGTTCTCGTTTTCTGGTGACATTGTAAATAAGAAGAGGGCAGCATTATCTCCTGTCCGTGTAAACAAACTTGTTTGTTTTAGCGACTGGCTGAACAAGAAGTAGGACTGAGTGAACTTGTAGGCACTGAAGTTTTATGTTGTTTTGTTTTTGAGTACAGTTATGTAACAAAAAAAATTCTACATTTGTAAATTGCACTTTCACGACAAAGAGATTGCACTACAGAACTTGTATGAGGTGAACTGAAAAATACTATTTCTTTTGTTTATCATTTTTACAGTGCAAATATTTATAATAAAAAATAATATACACTTTGATTTCAATTACAACACAGAATGCAATATATAGGAAAATGTAGAAAAAACATCCAAATATTTAATTTCAATTGGTATTCTATTGTTTAACAGTGGGATTAATCGCAATATTTTTAATCAGCGATTATTTTTTTTGAGTTAATCGCGTGAGTTAACTGTGATTAATCAATCGCCCTAATCATAATAGACCATAAGAATTCACCCACCAAGATCTTTACAAATGAATTGCTAGGTTTGGAATAACTGCAGTCATGGATGAAAGATTTAATGAATATCTGTGTGAAACTCTGAGAGAAATCAGGTGAAAGGTCATCATATCTCTGTGAAACTCAGGGCTATATCAAGTGAGAGGAATGAGCCAGAACTCAGAAATAAGGTCAAATGAAGGGGAGCAGCTACAGAGAAGGCTAGGGCCCCATGACACAAGAAAAGACTGATAAATGTCGGGGGGTGGGGGGGGAGGCATTACAGGCCCATGATGGGCCCGGTTCCAGTTCCACTGGAATCATATGAGACTCCCTTCACATAGCCCTGCTACTCTCATTATCTGATATAAAGTTCTCCTAATTTTTCTCCCTGTTTCATTAAATTAAATTGCAATTACCTTTATTCAAACAAACCTAATTTATAGCACTAGGGAAATCACTAGATACCAAAGATAGGGACAATTAATCATTAGGTGCTGAGTAGAGATGTGCATTCTTCCACTGCACTCTCTCGCAGAGCTTGATTTTCACAGAGTACCAACAAAGATGGTTTTACAGGATTAGCATGCCACAGGGGAAATAGTATGTCATAGAGCTGGCACTCCATGGTGCCTTACACTCTGTTTTCCATAAGCAGAGGAGAGCACTTCATTTTTACTTATTTTGTTGATGATATGCCAACTAGAAAAGAAACCAGCTTACTCTCCTATAATTGTATTGGCTCTGAATACTCACAGGAGTGAAGTAGGAAAAATATAGACCCTTAAGATCCACTTCTGTGATGCCTATGAGAAATCAACCAGCTGAAGATGGCTAGGTTGGAAATAATATATAGATTTTTTTCCATCCAGCTGGGCTCTACACTGGCTTATATAAACGCATGAATTCAGCACTGTTGCTTTCATCCTCCTTTCCAGCTTCCCTTCTATCATTTGTTGCTCACTCAGCATATCCTGCAGTAAATATGCTCCTGTGGGCAGGGACCATGTCTTCCTCTTTGTTTACCTACCACAGTGAGGCCCTGAACCTAAGTCGAGTCTTTGCAATTGTGCCCAGACTAAATAAGATGATGATGAGTTATTAGATACACAGCTATGGCTCTGAGTACATACAGATAATAGATCTGTTGAGTATTAGGCAGCCAGTTTTACATTCACTTTTTGAGTATAATCAAACTATAAATAAAAGTTTAAAAACTCACAATGTTTTTTTCCAAAGTTGAATTCCAAAGATAAAACTCATGAAAAGTATATGAGTTCTGAAATAGTTTACTATATACTATCTATCATGGTACCAAGCAACTTGTATAATGGACCATAAGAAGTACATTAGTTCTTTTAGGAAAGAAAATAAGTGCACAGTAGACAGGTAAGTATTAAATTATCCTAAGCAGCAAGGCTTTTATTAAGATATGTAAATTTTTTGCAGATAAGCTTTGAACAAGGAGGAGTTAAATACAGGAAAATTTAGGACATGACCTAAACCTTTTACAAGTATTATAATAATAATAATTAATAATAATTAATAGTTTTTTCATATATGAAACTTTATATTTTCAAAACACATCCTCACACCACATCATCATGAGGGAAACTGCCCAGCCATTTCAGCCCTGGGTGGCTATGATTTCAATTGTCAATAGACAGTGTACATAGAGATGTCATCCTATCCTTCTGAAGTTTTTGCTGTTTAGTAACTGAGAGCTTTCCTTTTATTCACAGTTTCACTCATGTTTACAGTGATTTTTATTAAGTTCATTTGTCGATCAAAATGTCATAAAAACAGCCATACTGGATCAGACCAATGGTCTATCTAGCATCTCTGACAGTGGCCAGATGCTTCTGGCAGTTGGAGGTGAAGGAACAACTGGAGTATGGGGTCGCAACCCTGATCATCTTGGTTAATGGCCATTGATGAACTATCCTCCATGAAGTTATCTAATTCTTTTTTGAACCCAGTTATACTTTTGGTCTTCATAACATCCCATGGCAACCAGTTCCACAGGCTGACTGCTTTGAGTGAAGAAGTACTTCCTTATGTTTGTTTTCAACCTGCTGCAAGTTAATTTAATTGGGTAACCCCTGGTTCTTGTGTTTTGTGAAGGGGTAAATAACACTTCCCTATCCACTTTCTCCATACCAGTCACGTTTTTATAGACCTCTATCACATCCACACTTAATCATCCCTTCGCTAGGCTGAACGGTCCCAGTCTTATTAATCTCTCCTCATATAGAAGCTATTCCATCCCCCTAATCAATTTTGTTGCACCTTTCTCTGCACCTTTTCAAATTTTAATACATCCTTTTTGAGATGAAGCAACCAGAACTGCCTGCAGTATTTAAGGTGTGAGCATAAAATGAATGGAGAGAGAGAGAGGCATTATGATTCTTTCTGTCTTATCTATCCACTTCAGAATGGTTCCTAACATTCTGTAACCTTTTTTGGCTGCCACTGCACATTGAGCAGATGTTTTCAGAGAACTATCCACTATGACTCCAAGATTTTCTTGAATGGTAATAGCTAATTTAGACCCCATCCCATAGTTGGGATTACGTTTTTCGATGTGCATTGCTTTGCACTTAAAATCTCATCTGATGTTTTGTTGCCCAGTCACCCAGTTTAGTGAGATCCCTTTGAAACTCTTTGCAATCAGCTTTTGGATTGAACTATCATGAGTAAATTAGTATCCTCTGAAAACTTTGCCACCTCACTGTTCACTCCCTTTTCCAGATCATTTACTAATATGTTCAATAGCCCTGGCCCCAGTACAGATCCTTGGGAGACCCTGCTATTTACCTCTCTCCACTGTGAAAACTGACCATTTATTCCTACCCTTTGTTTCCTATCTTTTAACCAGTTGCTGATCCATGAGAGACCCTTCCCTATTATCCCATGACTGCTTACTTGCTTAAGAGCCTTTGGAAAGGGACCTTGTCAAAGGCTTTCTGAAAATCCAAGTATATCGACTGGATCATCCTTGTCCACATGGCTTGTTGACTCCCACAAAGAATTCTGATGGATTAGTGAGGCATGATTTCCCTTTACAAAAGTCATGTTTACTCTTCCCCAACAGATTGTGTTAATCTATATGTCTGATAATTCTGTTCTTTACTATAGTTTCAACCAATTTTTCTGGTACTGAAGTTAGGTTTACCAGCCTGTAAATGGCAGGATCACCTTTGGAACCTTGTCTGAAAATCAGCATTACATTAACTACCCTCCAGTCATTTGCTACATAGGCTGATTTAAGTGATAGGTAACATACTACAGTTCTGCAATTTCATATTTGAGTTCCTTCAGAACACTTGGGTGAATACCATCTGGTGCTGGTGATTTATTATTGTTTAATTTATCAATTTGTTCCAAAGCCTTCTCTATTGACATATCAATCTGGGACAGTTCCTCAGAGTTGTCACCTGAAAAGAATGGCTTCACATCCTCTGCAGTCAAGACTAATGCAAAGAAATCATTTACGTTCTCCTCAACTCCTTTGTTTTCCTTGAGTGCTCCTTTAGCACCTCAGTTGTCCAGGACCACCACTGACTGTTTGGCAGACTACTTTGATATACTTTAAAACATTTTCCTGTTTGTTTTTATGTCCTTAGTTAGTTGCTTTTCAAATTCTTTCTTGGCCTACCTTATTATATTTTTACACTTGACTTGCCCAAGTTTATGCTCCTTTCTATTTTCCTCACTAGGATTGGACTTCCAATTTTTAAAGGATTTTTTTTTTTGCCTCTAACTGCCTCTTTCACTGTGCTTTGTAGCCATGGTGGCATTTTTTGGTCATCTTACTGTTTTTTCTTTATTTGGGGTATTCATTTAGTTTCTATTATGGTGTTTTTAAATTGTCTCCATGAAATTTCTAGGCATTACACCCTTGTGACTGTTCCTTTTAATTTCCATTTAATTAGAACCTTCATTTTTGTTTAGTTTCCCTCTTTGAAGTTAAATGCTCCTGTAGTAAGATTCTTTGGCATTTTTTTCCTTACAAGGATGTTAAATTTAATTACATTATGGTCATTATTACCAAGTGGTTCAGCTATATTCACCTTCTGAATCAGATCCTGTGCTCCACTTAGGACTAGATCAAGAATTTCTTCTCTCCTTGTGGTTTCCAGGACAAGCTGCTCCAAGGACTCGCTTATGGTGTCTAGAAATTTTATTTCTGCATCTTTTCCTGAGGTGCCATATTCCCAGTCAAAATGAGGTGTGACAGAGTGATAGCTGTAGCACTCTGGCCACTAAGGTAATTGTATAACAGAGCAGATCACAGAGTTAATTGGAAGATATTAACTTGGTATGAAAATTGTTGACACCTGGGGGCAAGGGTAATGGTTGGACTAATGAGGTAATAAGCTCCATAAGGGGAAGATATATAATTGGCAGGAATAAGAAGAGGAGAGCTCAGATTGCGAGCTGGGTATGGTAGAGAAAGCGGGTGGAAGGATCTTCTTTACACTTACCTGTACTGTGTTCTGTAATGCCTGGAATCTAAAGAAAAATGATACCACTGGGGAAAAGAAATGGACTGTGTGTGTATATTGTTAGAGGCCAGGCAGCCTGGTACACCAGGTAGCTGAGGGAGCACCGTGTGATAGAGGATAGTTGTAATTCTCCATTATTGCCGCGTTTTTTTGGGTTCTTTTATCCCTTGGGCATTTCACAATCCCTGTCACCATCCTGGTTAGGTAGGTTGGGTAGTATATTCTTACTGCTATCTCACAAGCACTGTGCTGGTATGAAACTCAGACCATCACAGAAATACAGCTAAAACCCAGAGGGCCTGATTCTCTACTGTTACATTAATTTTATTAGCAAAAACAACGAGGAGTCCTTGTGGCACCTTAGAGACTAACAAATGCATTTGGGCATAAGCTTTTGTTGGCTATAACCCACACCATGCAAGGCACTTAATTTTATTAGTTTACATTAGCTCTGTTGAAGTCAATGGAGTTTCACTGCTATAAACTAGCCAAAAATGGCTGAGAACCAGGCCCAGCAAGCTAATGGCTTCAGTTATTGTTCGGAAACATAGTTTGAACACTAACAAATGTACCAACATAGTGTATGTTCTTCTCACCTCACATTTATATAGATTGGATTCATTAAAAGGCCATACTGTGTAAAGTTAGTGTCCTTCCTCATGGGTTCAAACTCAGGGCCAGATACTGCTCCCCTTACTCATGTGGACTACTCAGTAGTCCCACTGAAGTCGATGGGATTACTTGTGTGTAAAGGTTTTGTTAGATCAGTGCCTATTGGTCGAGTAAGGTGCTACTTGACATGAGTAAAGGTAGCAGAATTTGGCCCAAAATGGTTTCTGTGAAGGGGGGGGAACCCCTTTCTTTCTCAATAGCTTCTCTCTACTGTTCCTTGATTCATGTCTGCTTACTTACATTGCGAAACAAATACCCCTACTAATAAGCACCTCAGAAGTTGCCTACAATACCATCAGACCACACACCACTGCTGGCAGTTCTGTCAGATCCAGAAAGTTACCAGGATGACAAATCCTTTGCCCTATTCAGTTCTCTGATTGAATATCAGTCTATTTTACAGCAAGATCTGGCTCTTGCTTTTCAGAATTTGCATCTTTTAAAGTGAGCTATTTGCAGTGAACAATTTTTTAGATCAATTTAATCCTTTTACCTCTGAAATTATCCATGAACATATTTGACACGAATTTATTTTAATGTGATTTTGAAAATATATTTTAGCTCATGGATTGCCTTACATTGTCCACCATTACTACTGCTTTGAGAATTTGCTATTAATAATTTACTATTTCTTAGTCTCAGCTCCCTGACTGGATGATTTCTAGTCCCAGAAGAGCTTTCAAGAGCTTGATACAAACACTTCTGGTGTGAATGTTCATGCAAATACATATTTTCGTGAGTATGCCTGAAAATTTCTCTTTCTATAATGTTCTTGTTAACCAAAAACTTGCACATAGAAATGTTTAGGGAAGCAAATAAAAGAGGTCACAAATAGTAACAAATGTGTGAATTTATTCTAATGAATGTTCACAGATACTTTTTTGCAGCATTTACTCAACTGTTGTCATCTCTGACTTACTTATGATTTGGGGAATGGGGGGGAAGTGCAGCTATGACTTTTCTGATATCTTTATATGACTTTCTTATCTTGTATGAATCTGCCAATTTTATAACCCTACGCAGGAAACATAATAAGGATGCTATTCAGGTATGCAACATCCAAATTCTGCAGGCTCAGAACCAACTCATTACTGATTTGGTGAATCAGTCTAATCACAAAAAGAAAAGGAGGACTTGTGGCACCTTAGAGACTAACCAATTTATTTGAGCATGAGCTTTCGTGAGCTACAGCTCACTTCATCGGATGCATGCTGTGGAAATCGCACAAGACATTTTATACACAGACACCATGAAACAATGCCTCCTCCCACCCCACTCTCCTGCTGGTAATAGCTTATCTAAAGTGATCATCAAGTTGGGCCATTTCCAGCACAAATCCAGGTTTTCTCACCCTCCGCCCTCCCACAAACAAACTCACTCTCTTGCTGGTAATAGCCCATCCAAAGTGACCACCAGCAGGAGAGTGGGGTGGGAGGAGGCATTGTTTCATGGTGTCTGTGTATAAAATGTCTTGTGCGATTTCCACAGCATGCATCCGATGAAGTGAGCTGTAGCTCACGAAAGCTCATGCTCAAATAAGTTGGTTAGTCTCTAAGGTGCCACAAGTCCTCCTTTTCTTTTTGCGAATACAGACTAACACGGCTGTTACTCTGAAATCTAATCACAAAAG
Source organism: Chelonia mydas (assembly GCF_015237465.2). Taxonomy (NCBI): domain Eukaryota; kingdom Metazoa; phylum Chordata; order Testudines; family Cheloniidae; genus Chelonia; species Chelonia mydas. The sequence goes on along the minus strand of NC_057851.1, from coordinate 107,073,352 downwards.
GAGATAAGTGATTTGCTTTGAACTATTCTTCAAAAAAAAAAAAATCCTACTGTGGGACAACCTATGATAAGCTGAAGGATCCTAAAAATGTCACTATCAAGTCTGTCAAATAAAAGTGTAAATGCACTTTAGTTAAGGTGACCAGATAGCAAGTGTGAAAAATCAGGATTTTTTTTCCAGTGGAGGGAAGTGGCATATATAAGACAAAGCCCCTAATACCCTGACAGTCCCAACAATATCTGAACATCAGATCGTTCTAACTTTAGTGCACCCATCCCCATAGTAGTTGGGCACTATTTAACACTTAAGGGATCCATCAATTCCCTCTGAGGGTGCCCCAATTTCCCTTCCCTCCTGCAGCTGGAGTGGGACACGGAGGGGGAGTTTGCGGTGTGCCTTGCCCCCTCTCCTCTCTGAGAATGGGGGATGATTGCACTGCACATGCCAGTCAAGGGGGCACTGTGTGTCAGCGCTGAGGTGCGCGCTGTCAGAAATTGTTCCCGGCTGGCAAGGAAGCGCTGTGTGTGTGGAATGCAACCAGATTTCTCCCTGCTTTTTCCCAGTAGACAAACTTGGTGGGGGGAGTGGTGCTCGCCCCCACCCGCCCATGGTCCTCTGGGCCCCACTAGGGGGCTGTGACGGGGGAGCAAGAAGCACCACCAAGTGCTCCATATATCCAGGTCACTGTCCTGCTGTGTTGTGAGGTGAGCATCAGGAGCTGCTGCTTTCCTGCCCTGGCTTTACACAGCCCAGGTGGGGAAAGTGTCCCGGATGCTAGGAGCCCTGGCGCTGGTCCTTGCTCTCGCCTCACAACCCCTAGGAAGGAAAAGCAGCGGGGTGCGGAGAGCAGTGATGCCAGTTGCGCCATGCATCTAGGTCAGTTTCCCCACTTGAGCGCAGGAGGGGGTGCAGGGGCTAGAGGTACAGGGGTCGGAGCAAAGGGGCACAGTGTAGGAGTTAGGAGGGAAAGGGGAGGTGGGGAGCCTGGGGAACTTAGGGACACGGAGGGGCATCCAAGAGGTCCAGGGGCACCAAAATATAAGTTCACCCAAGGAGGGCACCGTTTCCCCCAAGGGCAGCCCTGCGTGTCACACGTTTCCCCGGCACTACCCCTGTGAGGACGGGGGAATTTGCTGCGGGCATTTCAAGGCTGTTGCTGCTTCTCATCCCAGGGGCACCCCTGGGCCCGGCTGCGTCTCTTCCCTGCCCCCGGCCATTCTCCCCCCTCCCCTCTGCGGCTGCGAGGAACCCACAGGAGCCGTCGAGGCCCCGCCCACCCCTCTCCCCAGCTGTTGGGCATGGCCGTTGCGCATGCGCCAGCTCTGGGCCCGCACGCTCCTTTCCGCCGGCGCAGCCTCTGCCGGCTGGGAGGCTCCTTCCCACACCGAACGGGCGCGCCCTGGTGCTGTCGGGAGCGCGCGCGGCTGGAAGGCCGTTGTCGGCTGTGGCCTCTCGTCAGCCCCCCAAGCAGCGCTGCGGGGTCTCGCACGCGCGCAACTGCCCGGGAGCTGTCCCCGAAGGGCTGGAAGGAGCCGGCGCAGGAGCGGACTTATCCCCTAGGTAGGTTCAGGGCGGGAGCGGGGGCCTGCCAGGCCTCCCGACCCCGCAGGGCGCCCCCTGTGTCACGGTGCAGCAGCCCCTCCCTGAGGCTCCCCTCTGCTGGGGGAGCTGGGGTACCCCGCGTGTGCTGCCCGCTGCCTGCGCCTGGCTCCCCTTTCCCCCGCCAGCGTGCCCGGTTGTGCTGTGAAAGGGCAAAGTCTCTTCGCCTCCTCCTGCGGCCCCTTCCCACGGGGACGTTCCGGTGGCTAGGCGAGGCCAGGCCCGAAGTGGGGCTGAGCCGGGCGCCCAGATGAACCAGTGTCCCTGGGAAGAGGCGAGCGCTCCTGATACAGCCAAGCGGCGATAATTCCCCCCTTTGCGTACGTTGCCATCTCGCTTGGGTGTGCTGCGTTTGTCCGGGTTAGCCTGGCAGCTCTTCGGGATGAGGGCCCCTTGTCTCTGGGGCAATGCAAGAGTACGCGGTGCTTTAGACAAGGGTAAGCATAGCATTGCAGTAAGTGTCCCTGCCCCAAAGGGCTTGCAGTCTGAGGGGTGAATGGGTACATTGCAATACAGTAGCACCCCATTTACCCATTGTCTGGCTCTCCGGATTAACCAAACCACCCCGGCGCCACACGGGAACAGAGTAAGGGAAATTGTCGCTGTCCGTCGCGGATGGCGGGGCTCAGGCCGACAGCCCCGAAATCCTCCACCCATTCTTCTGTTTATCTGAATTTTTGTTTATCTGATGTGGCCAATCCCAATTAGATCGGATAAATCGGGTTCCACTGTGTAATATTATACAGGAGAGTGAGGGCTGTGAGCTTCGCAGCTGGAATGCTTCAGAGAACAGCTGGGTTTTCAGAAGTTCTTTCAGGGCAAGGAGTGTGCTTTGTTTAGGTTTGCAAATGGATGTGTACATGTACATTTCTTTATATTAACTTTGCTCTGTATTCACGCAGTAAGTGTGTAATAAGGAAAAATAAAGATGGAAGGCTGGTGAGTGCAGTTATAATGTCAGTAATCTTGGTGCTGCCCAAATTTCATCAGCTTCTGAAATGCAGTGTTTTGGAGGTATCAAAATATCATACATTTCCTTCCACATTAATAGCTTTATTTGGAGTAGTCCACTGAGGAGAAAGTTTATTATTCAAAAGGTACTCTTAACTTCTGCTTTCATATTCTTTTGATGTTTCAAGTAGCTCCCCAGCAGTTACAGGAAAAATCGGAAAAAAGAGCTGTTAGAATGTATAACATTGGAGCATGCAATAATAATGTAAAAACATTGTGTAAGACAGTGGTTCTCAACCATTTTTCATTTGAAGACCCCTACACATTTTCAAATGGAGGTGCAGCTGACCCCTTTAGAATTCTTAGACATAGTCTGCGGACCCCAGGTGTCCATGGGCCATAGGTTCAGAACCACTGGTCTAGGAAATCTGAGCTCTCATAAGGAATGACATAAGGCCAAAAAACAAAACAAAAACCCCACATGCCCAATACAGTAAGAAATAATGTGAGATATCACAGTTTTAAAGATCATTGCAAATTCAGAAGGTATTTTAGAAATCGTTTAGCTTGGCAAAGATTACATAAAAAAACCTAAATTCCCAGTCTGTCAAACACTTAGCCACATGCTTTTCTTTGCAGGATTGGGGCCTCATATTGTGGACATGATTGCATCATAGTTAAAGGGACACTTAAAATCATGTATGAAACAAACAGATTTCTTTAACTATGTTTGTAATTATGACCTGTTTTCAGCTGGTTCATGCAGGGAGAACTCCATGGATTTGATTGAAGGATACTGGCCTTTGTTGTTCACATTAAGTGCAAGAATTCTAAAACTCCAGTTAGCTTGTCTTTGTTTTTTCTATTCTTAAAGCTCGCACTTTTCTCAGTATCAATACTGAGAAATCAGACAGTTTCACTTTCATATTCTTAGGGGTATAATGTTTGGAATTCAAACAATATAGGTTTTAGTCTAAAAACATTTCATTAGACTCATCTTAATGATGAAAAATCATTTCTGTTGGTTGAAGTGTATAGGCTTTATACAATCTTGTTTGTATGAAATGTAAATTGTGGGTTAAATTTAAGTTGGCCATGTCCATTTACATTGAAGAAGCATATTTAATGTCAAGTTAACAGAACACTAGATTCCAAATATATACATAATATTACATATACTATATTAGCCTGAAAAATGTTTGTCATACTCTTGTTGATTTTACTTTATTTTAATGTATGGGCGAGAGTCTATAGTCAGACAGAAGATGAGGTTGCTGAACAGGAGCCTTGGAAATACACCCTTCAACCAACCCCAATAATCAAGGTTCAGATTTTCTAATCCTGCATTCACAATAGTGTGTGTACATTTGCATGTTGTCTTATTTAATTAGCCATGTGCACATACCTCTTTTTTTATATATACATTGGTCATTTGCTTGCCTAAAGTACATGTGCAAAAGTGTGCATGCAATTGTGTGTCTAATTTGAAATCCAGTCATTGTTTCCTCAACTGTTGGAGCTCAGGTGTTCTTGGATTTATGTTAAAGAGGATGACAACTTCTATTTTTCTGAGTACCTAATGCTAACTATTTTGTGGCGTATCAAAGCATTACTTGGAAGAGGCTGCTATCATCCACCCTTCAGCTGGGGATGAATGCAACAAGGGCAGCTGCCTATTAGCAAGCATGGGGAAATTGTTGGCTTTATAATGAAAGATATGTGAGGTCTTAGAATGATGATTAAATTTGATCCTGAGACCATGTACAATGAGAGAGTCCAATTCATGTGCCAGTGATTTTTAAAAGGATACTACTGATATCTGTTTATATTAGGGCTATCAATTAATCACAGTTAACTCACACGATTTAACTCAAAGAAATTAATTGCAATTAAAAAAATTAATTGCGATCAATCGTGGTTTTAATCACACTGTTAAACAATAGAATACCAATTGAAATGTATTAAATATTTTGGATGTTTTTCTACATTTTCAAATATATTGATTTCTATTGCAGCACAGAATACCAAGTGTACAGTGCTCACTTTATAGTATTAATTTTTTATTACAAATATATGCACTTTAAAAATGATAAACAAAAGAAATAGTATTTTTGTTCACCTCATACAAGTACTCTTTAGTGCAATCTCTTTATCATGAAAGTGCAACTTACAAATGTAGATTATTTTTGTTATATAACTGCACTCAAAAACAAAACAATTTAAAACTTCAGAACCTACAAGTCCACTCAGTTCTACTTCTTATTCATCCAATCGCTAAGGGAAACAAGTTTGTTTACATTTACGGGAGATAATGCTGCCGGCTTTTTATTTACAATTTCACCTGAAAGTGAGAACAGGCACTTTTAGAGCCAGCATTGCAAGGTATTTATGTGCCATGTATGCTAAACATTCATATGCCCCTTCATGCTTTGGCCGCCATTCCAGTGGAGATGCTTCTATGCTGATGACACTCGTTAAAAAAATAATGCGTTAATTAACTTTTGACTGAATGCCTTGAGGGAGAATAGTATGTCTCTTGCTCTGTTTTACCCACATTCTGCCATTATTTCATGTTATAACAGTCTTGGATGATGGCCCAGCACATGTTGTTTGTTTTAAGAACACTTTCACTACAGATCTGACAAAACGCAAAGACGATACCAATGTGAGATTTCTAAGGATAGCTACAACACTCAACCCAAGGTTTAAGAAACTGAAGTGCCTTCCAAAATCTGAGAGGGACGAGGTGTGGAGCATGCTTTCAGAAGTCTTAAAAGAGCAACACTCCATTGCGGAAACTACAGCACCTGAACCATCAAAAAGGAAAATCAACCTTCTGCTGGTGGCATCTGACTCAGATGATGAACGTGAACATGTGTTGGTCTGTACTGCTTTGGATCGTTATTGAGCAGAACCCATCGTCAGAATGGATGCATGTCCTCTAGCATGGTGGTTGAAGATGAAGGGACATATGAATCTTTAGCGCATCTGGCACCTAAATATCTTGCAACGCCGGCTACAACCGTGCCATGCGAACGTCAGTTCTCACTTTCAGGTGACATTGTAAACAAGAAGCAGGCAGCATTATCTACTGCAAATGTACACAAACTTGTTTGTCTGAGCAATTGGCCGAACAAGAAGTAGGACTGAGTGCACTTATAGGCTCTAAAGTCTTACTTTGTTTTATTTTTGAAGGCAGTTATTTTTTGTACATAATTCTATATTTGTAAGTTCAACTTTCTTGATAAAGAGATTGCAGCACAGTACTTGTATTAGGTGACTTGAAAAATACCGTTTCTTTGGTTTTTTTACAGCACAAATATTTGTAATCAAAAATAAATATAAAGTGAGCACTATACACTTTGTATTCTATGTTGTAATAGAAATGAATATATTTGAAAATGTAGAAAACATAAAAACCTATTTAAATAAATGGTATTCTATTATTGTTTAACAGTGCGATTAATTTTTTTAATTGCTTGACAGCCCTAGTTTATATTTTTAGAAAATATTTGTGGATCACAGGTCCCAAAGAATTGTTTTGAAGATATGGGACAGTGTTGAAAGGAATGTGGAGCATTTGTCAGAACTGCTGGTTTTACAGGAAAAACAAATACAAAACAGAAAACAGTAAAACATTTAAGTGTATGAAACTTATTTTCAATGTTTGTTTATAATCTTGAAAAGTGAGGATAAGACTAAATCTACTTTGTGTGCATCCTGTGGAACATTACATTAAGTAAAGTGGAATATAAATAATGAGATATTCACTAATATATCTGCATATCAGTCAGTTTAATGAAAAGGCAGTCACATCTTGCTATTGTTCCATGCCTCGAACTGCTACGTAAGTCAAGAGTTTTTTAGGATCATGCACTATTGCCAAGTCCCCCACAAAGAGCCTACCCAAGCTCCCAGTGAAGTTAAGACTCCCATTGATTTTAATAGAAGTTGGATTAGAGAACATACTGTAAATCAAAAATTCTTTCTGAAAATCTTCAGGTGGTCTTTTCCAGCATTACCAATTCATTTAGACAGGCATACTACCCTTCATAGAAATGTAAGACTGGAAGGGACCTAGTTAAGTTATCAAATCAAGTCTCCTGCACTGTTGCAGGATTACATATTCTCTAGACCATTCTTGACAGGTGTTTTTCTAACCTGTTCTTAAAAACCTCCAGTGATGGAGATTTCACAGCCTCCCTTAGTAATTTGTTCCAGAGCTTAACTACCCTTACAGTTAGGAAGTTTTTCCTTCTGTCTAACCTAAATCTCTCTTGCTGCAATTTTAAGTCCATTTCTTCTTGGCCTGTTCGTGGTGGTTAAGGAGAACAATTTATCACCCGTCTCTTTATAACAACCTTTTACGTACTTGAAGACTGTTATCATGTCCCCGCTCAGTCTTCTCTTCTCCAGATTAAACAAACCCAATTTTTTCAGTCTTTCCTCATAGGTCATGTTTTAATTATTTCATCTAGTTTCCAAAATTCGTCATGATTTCTTTGCAAGTATGCTTGCATATCCTTCCCTGGGGACTACACCTTGATGTGGTGAATGCCTGTGACCTAAGTTCCCTGTAAGCTGCGCAGCAGCCTATTTAGCGCTGCACAGGCGCTCAGGGAAACCACCTGGGGACCTGTCGGGGGAGGGGCACCCCAACCTAGCCAGGCCTCCAACCTGCCACGGCCGGGACGGCCCCTTGGCCCCAACTATGCCATGGCCTGGACCTGCTGTGGCCGGGGTGCCTCAACCCTAAATCTGGGCGACCCCGGCCTGGACCTGCTAGGGCCGGGGGAGGGACGCCTATCCTGCGGCCCCAGCCCCGGAGCTGCCACAGTGGGGAGGGGCGCCTCTGTTCCCCAGCTGAGGTGCTGCTGCTGGGGGAGAGAGCTGCGGGGAGTCCCTCAGCTGGAACCTTCACACTCCTGCATCCCAACCCTCTGCTCCCGTCCTGAGTCCTCTCCCATACACCAAACCTTTTGGCCCCACCCCCACCACATGAATTTTGTTATGTGCACCGATACGACATCATCTCCCTATTGGTGCGCATAACAAAATTCATTCCTCACATGGGTGGGGAAAAATTAAGAGGGAACACTGCCTGTGATCTTGAGAGCTGTGCCATCAGGATTAACTCTTCTGGCAGGGCTACCGAAGTTGGACAGGTCAGAGGATCGGGACCAGACAAAAAGCAGTCCATTGGTCCTCCAGTTTGGGGGTTGAGTGATAGACCAATAATGTATTCTCGTAAAAAAGAAAAAAAAAAATTTAGGAACAGAACAAGGTAGCCATTGTGGTCAGGGACAGCAGAGCCATGCTTGTGCCTTAGGCAACATCTGATGGTATGAGAAGGGTTAAGATGTAGTTGCACATAATATTCTCATAGAATCCTAGAACTGGAAGGGACCTCGAGAGGTCATCTAGTCCAGTCCCCTGCACTCAAGGCAGGACTAAGTATTATCTAGACCATCCCTGACAGGTGTTTGTCCAACATGATCTTAAAAATCCCCGGTGATGGAGATTCTACAACCTCCATAGGCAATTAATTCCAGTGCTTAACCACTTTGACAGGAAGTTTTTCCTAATGTCCAACCTAAACCGCCCTTGCTGCAATTTAAGCCCATTGCTTCTTGTCCTATCCTCAGAAGTTAAGAAGAAAAAAATTTTCTCCCTCCTTCTTGTAACAACCTTTTATGTACTTGAAAACTGTTACCAGTTTTCTCTCTTCCTCCATTGTGAGATGTCCAGTTGAAGAGCAATACCATGTAATTATAACTTGAAAAGAGGTACTGCTTTGTGAAAGATAAATTGTCTCCTTACCCTCGAGTGCTTGTTTTTTCACTTGCTCCTTTCATACAATTCAATTATGAAAAAGTTGGATGTCCAGACTCTAAATGGCAGTATGTTTTTGCAGTTCCTTGTGCTGCTGTTGTGGATGTTGAATGATCAGGAGCTGCAATGAGAATCTGTTTAACAGAGGAACATAAAATGTGGGCCATGTGATCACAGGGAGCAGGTCTACAAATAGCTTACTGCTAGCTTCCGTTAGGGAAAATAGTTTCTGTAGAGTTTGATTATTTAATTAAGACAAAAATTTGGGAAATTGTACATCAGGCCTGTGAGTCTCTGTGTCAAATTCAAGAAGAGAAAGGTCTTCAAGAATTTCTAGAAATTTCCTGTCTTATTCCAGAGCTAACCCCTCCTTAGCCTTGGGACTTGTGACTATATAATGAGTAGTTTAGCATATCTGCTTCTTTGCTATTGTATTTCAGTAACAATTTTGATACAGGAGGTATAGGTCTGTTTTGGCCCATCATTCCTGGCAAATGAAATTGAAATTATACAAGGTCATTATTTTGAACCTTTTTCTGAGCTAATCTGAGTCTCTGTAATTCTTTTTTTTGAAAATCCAATATTTTGACAACTACCTTTTTGAATATACAGTTATTAACTTCTGAGAACTGATTGCATTTATTGTGACCATTGATCCTTAATGTTCCCCATGTTCCATGTGCTGTATTTACCATATGTGTGTTATTGACCAATAGGATTATGTGTAAAATAACCTCTGTGCTTCAAAGTCTAGATTCAGCAAAGCACATGTATATCTTTTAAGCACCTGGGTAGTTCCAATGACTTCAGTGGAACTACAGGTGTTCTTAAAGCTATGCATATGCCTAAATTCTTTGCTGAATCTGGACCTAGTTGCAACAACAAACTGCTAAGGACTGCTGTGCGAGCTCCTTCAAGAGAAGAATATTCCCAGGCCTTGAAAAAAATGTATCAATCACTTATTAACTGGGGAGGGAGATTGGGGTGTGGCGCTAAAACTGCTAGCCAGTAGTAGGTATTAAGACTCAGATGGACATCGCCAGAGATGTACCTGGACAACAGCCTACTGAGAAGCTCAGGCTCCAATCCATCTTTTATATCCTGTCATCCTCCAGCTAATATGTGCTGGATACCTTTGAAACTCCATTCCACTCTGGGTGCTTGAAGATATAAGAAATGTTTTGTCTCTTCTCCTTCTCTGGAACCCACAGGCTGCTGTAAGTGGATTGGCGTCTGCTTTCCAGGGATAATTCCAGCACTTTCCTGTGCTGCTGCTCATAGTTTTCTTCAGCAGCAGCAGTGTGAAATTAATATGATCCCTGACATTTTCACAGCTTTCCATAGGATTCTGAATATTGGCAGTGAAACTGGTCAGTCGTCTTAATTTCAATCTGTTGCTGCTTGGCAAAACTAGAAGCAACAGCAGCAGACTCATTGAACTGCTAGTCTTCAGATTCCAGGTGACAGCACTGCATAGGTTTACAATCAGTTTGCATTTGGAAAATTGTCTTTGCAATCACAAAGACTATAAAAAAAATTTCGAGTTCTTCAATTGTACTGAAATTGTTGATTATGTAGACTCTAGGGAAAGTTTCCTGCTTACCACAGGAGAATGGATTTTTCAAGCCTTTTGTGTACTCTTCTTCTTTCACTTTGCAGTTTTCATGGTCTTACTTAATGATTAATTATAACTTCCAAGAAACATTTTGTTCAAGAGGAAAAAGTACTCCTGGTGTTAACTTCATTTGAAAAATAAATGGTGTTGACTAGAAAGTTTTGGATGATGATTGAACTAGGCAGAAGAAACAAGTGAGTTCCTTTCTCTGATTAAAATAAGCAATTGATCTCTTAAAACCACCACAAGAGATCTTTTTACATGGCTTTGTTTGTGTGACTTCTTGGGGCAGGAACAAAGGGATGTTTTATAAAACTGAATAGACACTCTGAGCCATCTGCAGAACCCCTAGTGAGCAGAGTTGCAACTAATGTGACTTCTGCAAACTCTTCAGCTATAGCACAGTAAAAGATCTATCTGGATATCTAATTAGTGTTATCTACTATTGACTAATATTAATCCATTTTACAGAGATTTGGACACTGCCAGCAAAACAGCAAGATGAGTAGTCGTCGAAAGTGTGCGCCTCCACTGAGGATGGATGAGGAGAAAAAGAAGCAACTCTGTTGGAATATGCATGAAGACCGAAGGAATGAGGTGATAATATTGGATGATAACATTGATGAAGACAACCCTGTTCCAGGTCCAAGCACCTCTTCTGTATCCTTTGTTATAGATGATGATAGCATTGATGAAGGACTATCTTACAAAGAAAACGGAGGGTCAAAGTCAGTGGGTTTCTCAACAGATGAAGGAGAAGACTCTTGCTCCATCTTGACCTCTATATCTGTACAGCTAAATATTGTAGTCTCGCCTTACCATTCAGACAATTCCTGGAAAGCTTTACTTGGAGAATTTGTTCTTCAGCTTCTTCTTGAGAAAATTCTTATTGAGAAGATCCATAAAAGGAGTTTTACTTTGATGAGAGCAGATTCTGGTGATCAGCTGCAAATTTGTGTTCATGCAAGAAATGGAGAAGAGGGAGGTGATGAGGAAGAAGAAAGCCTAGGTGATTATGAAGAGGGCATATTGGTGGAATCATCCCTCAGTAGTGAAACGTTAGAAGACTTGAGGTGGTTGCAAAAGAAGAAGGTAATTGGACTTTATCAAAGACCTAGAGAAGATCAAGCTTTAAAGGTATTTGCTCATGCAGTTTATTTTAAGAGGGATTTTAAAATAAAAATAGCTCATTTTGTGTTTGGTACCATAAAATAGAAAGTTAGGTGAACATTTGACAAGCCCAGGTCCCACCACACACTTTTATAATACAGTGCAAAGTGTACTCTTCAACCGTTATCTGCATACATGTTTTCAATGTTTTGGGAATAATTGCCTTTAATCATTACATATTAAGGTCACTTAAAATGAATTTAGAAACCATCTGAGTTCCTAAGTGTTCCATACTAAAATCTTGTATGGGGTTAAGAGATTAACTCTATCCATAGCCACCAGTCTTCAAAATTTGCCAAATGTGGCTTCCTAACTTGTAAGCATTGTTCTAGTTTGGTTTTTGTCCTCTAAATCTATGTTAATTCCTTAATCATTTTAATTTCTTGCAAATATGTTTCACAGGTTGGGATTTACCTTCTGGAAGCTGGTTTAAGCAAATCAGAGTTTCTCAGTGATGGAGGTGGGAGAATAAAAAAGGCCAACCAGCTGATTCAGAAACTAATGGAAAAGTACTACAACTTTATAATTCCAGGTAACATATTCTGTCCATCATGCAGTTGAACGTTACTGCAGAACTGTTTTACTATTAAAGTTTTTCTTAAGTTCAATGATATTTTTAAGGAAAAGGCAAGAAGTATACAGCATTTTTGTCTGTCCTGACAACTGTCTTTGTCAGGAAATATATAGTCTTCACCACCATAAATATCTTACCCCCCTCATGGACAGTAATTTATCTTCATAACACCCTTCTGAAATAGGAAAGGTGGTATAGCATTTTCATTTTACCAGTGGGAAACTGAGGCAAAGAGGTTTTGGTCCCAATCCAATGCATTGCAGTCAATGAAAAGACTCAATAAAATTATGTGGGTGCTAGGTTTGTCTGTGATCACACACAAAGTCTCTAGCAGAACCAGGAACTGATCCAGATATCCTTTCAGAGTAGCAGCTGTGTTAGTCTGTATCCGCAAAAAGAAAAGGAGTACTTGTGGCACCTTAGAGACTGACATTTATTTGAGCATAAGCTTTCGTCCTTTGTTCCTAGTCTAGTGCCTTGACCACACCTCTCTTCTCTCCTAACCACCAATGGATTTTGGTTACCAGAGACAAAATAATCTAGAGAAATGTGTGAATAGGGGACTTGTGTAGGGGAAAGACAAAGATGTTCTGCGTGTGGGATAAAACACTAGTTCTAAATCTGGTATGGAAGGTTACTGGTAGATTTCTATCAGAAAGGTTGCTGCTCTGGACAAAGTAATCACCCTCTTACTTTTAGGACTAATGTTCACAACATTTAACTAAAATCCTACAACTCAATAAAAACTGGAATGTGATGACTTGGAAATCAGGTAATTTTCACAGTGTCTTTTTGAATGTGCATTTTTGTGGGTTTGGGCTTATTGTGTATCACGCTACAGCTCTTGAAGTTTGAAGTTTAAAGTTTAAGTATTAAAGATTAAACTTCCCATTTTTTCCTTAAAGATCCTGCACAGGTACATCTTTATCTACAATTCAGTTTATTTTTTTAATCACATTTCCATTACCCCCTTGGTATCTAGGTGCTGAATTAAAGCACAAGTTCAGAGCACCAAAAGTTTTCTGTGTCCATTTGCCTGGAATACCAGAATATATTAAATTATATTTTAAGGAACTTGATTTTTTTTATAGATGGTGTTCCAGGGGAGTTTTATTTAAAAAGTTTTTTTTTTTCCTTTGGCTCTGCTGCAAATGCTATGTTCGTTGTTGCCTTTCTGCTGCATTCCCTGCTGTATCTATGGTTGGAACACCTTTCCAGTTCAAGTGTCCAGCCAGGCCTACGCTCTCTCCTATAGGATTGCTTCTGTGGGGAGGCCCACAGAAACTAAAGTGAGACATATGCCTTCTCCCACCCTGCATTTTATGAGAGGAAGACTTAACTTTGATTTTTTTTTTTTTTTAACAACTTCCCCTGGAGGGTTTCAGTGCATTTTGTCTCATTCATGTATTTTAATTGATTTTGAGATCTTGAGGGGTAGGGATTGTTTGTGTCTTTCATAATGGCAAGACAGAATCTGTGCGTAATAAAATAAACAAAACCCCCAGCTCCAGTTATTTAGCAAAACTCACTGAAATCTACCAACTTAAATACTAAGGCGAAATATGTCATTTATAAACCTTTGTGGTGGTCCTAAACAGAGATTGTAGAATTAACTGGGTCCTTCCTGATAACTTACTTGTAGAGATCTTTATTTTGTCTACTTTAACAGCTATCCTTTATAATAGGCTATTCCTGTGTCTGCTATAATGCAAATACTTCAAACTACTACTTTTTGCTTTGGTAGACTCACAGCTCTAGGCTATCCATAAATTGAGCTAGCCTTCTCCAAGGGATGAAAAATAGTTGGTCTGTGCTATAAAATCCAATGAGAATAAAGAATGTAAATGTAAATGCAATGTGCTGTTCATATATTTATTCTGTTTAAGGGTCAGCACTCTGGGGTTTGTTCTTTCATCAATACATGGGCACATATGTGACATAACTTTTCAGAAATTAAATGACAGCTGGATACATTATGACCCCAGGCTTCTCAGGAAGAATAAGCCCTTTAGTTTTTGCAGGGTATGGTCTGCTTTCGTAACCAAATACGAACATAAATACATTTCCCATTAATCTAGACAAAAGGGGGAGATAGTCTTTATTATTTTTGAGAAGTGATACCAAATTGTAAATGTACACATTTTAATATTCACCTTAAGAAAAGTTCCTCTGAAAACTGTCCAGTAAGTGACACTGTTTTAGAACCTGAGAGAAACTCCACTGTGGTGGGTAAAATGGCTAAAATACTGAAAGCCACAACCTCCGATGTCTGACAGAAGATTAATTTGAAACATAGGGTCTATAGAGAAATAGAACACTGAGCATCCCAGTCTGTCTGAGAATTAAAGGTATTGAGATGTAATGTGTTACACATGTTTATTGAATCACATTTTAAAATGGTATAATGGGTAATATTGGACATTCATTGTGCTTTTAATGAATAGTGTGGAGGAAAGCTTTAACAAAGCTTTTAAAATGGTCTATACAGTAAATACAGCTATTTTTCCCTCACTAAAATGTTTGAAAATATGAGTAGCTGTGTGATTACATTATTGAAGAGCACAAATAAGAAATGTGTGGACAGTATATATCCAATTGTACTAAATAAGTTTTTATGTAAAACAATAATCTGTTTTTCATCACGTACTAGTCTCAGATGGTTTCAACAATTTACATGTAAGTCAAAAGTGCCCTGAGCTGAGTATCTGACAATAAGGGTATGTCCACATTGCCGTAAAAGACCTGCAGCTGCCCTTGGTCAGCTAACTCAGGCTTGTGAGGCTTGGGCTGTGGTGCTATAAAATGGTAGTATAGACACTGGGACTCGGACCAATGTCTATGCTGCAATTTTATGGCCCCGCTAGCCCAAGTTAGCTAACATGGGCCAGCCGCGACTGTGCTGTGAGTCTTCTGTTGCAGTATAGAATGTACCATAAGAGCTCCATAAATCCTTGTCTCTTTTATTTGTTGAACTTTAGCAACTAATGGGCTAATTTATCATTAGCACTGGCAACTTGTAGTTTTGCTAATCCACATGCTAACTTTGCCACGTCTACTACATGTCAAAATTTCACTTTCAGAAAGAAACCTAGTCTTTCTTCTCTCCAGGTCCCCTTATTTCTTTCCATTCACATGATGCTGAAGCCATCTCTGCTGCCTTAGATATATATATTTTTAAATATCACTTTCTTACTCACAGAATCAATATAGAATTTGTGCTTACTAGATGAGAGCATCAGTACATCACAGCTGATAACCTCTCTCCAGTGGTGGCTGATCATGGTATAGAAGAAGGCAAAACTACTCTGCCCCTAATGTAAATTATGTGGCCCCACTGTTTGCACCTGTGCTTTATAAAATACATAGTTGGGCAGCCCCAGGAAGTTTATAATATAAGGCCCTGATCCTGTAATAATTTCTGTATGAGAAGACCCTTACACCCATGAGGAGGCCAGTTGACTTTAGTATTGGGGCCTAAATTGTTTGTCTAGAATACAAAGTATCAGAAAAACAAACAAAAAAAAAGGGGTGAAGGCAGGAACAAAAATAATACCCCAAACAATTTGTGTACTGTGGTGTTGTAAAAGAGTACGCATAAGAAATCTTTTGACTCCAGTATTGATCACTGTGGGCCAGATCCACAAAGGGACTTTGGTGCTGAAGCATTCAGTGTTGCAGGACCTAACTTTTAGGTGCCTATAAAATCACTCGAATGACACTAATCCACAAGATTGAGTTAGGCAGCTGGGCTCCTATACAGTGAAGAGGGAGACAGATGCTTTAGAATGTGATCCACAAAAGCTAGAATGCTAGGCAGAGGACTGCTTAAGCTAGCCAGTGGGAGATCTTGGGAGAGGTGTGACCTAAGCTCCTCCTCACTTTGAGATAGCAATCCTAGACTTAGGTGCCTATCTGTGCTAGCAATCCACTAATGAGATCTTGTGTCTTGGAGTCAGGCAGTGTAAGCACCTATGTAGTTTCTTGGCAGAATGAATTAGGAACCTGCCTCATGTCACACAAAATGGCCAGAGGAGGAGGTGCCTACCTTACAACTTTTAGCCCAGAGATTAGAGCACTCGCCAAGAATATGGGAGACCCAGGTTCATTTCCCCTTGCTTCTCTGCCAGAGGATTTGAACACGGGTTTCCCACCTCTCAGGGGAGTGCTTTAATCACACAGCTAAGGGATATTCTGATGTGGGGGAGGGCATCTCTATCATGGTCTCTTGTTGAAGTTGTTTCACTATGGATAAATAATAGAAGAGTGATTGGAGTCTTTCAGCTCACATGTTCTGAACCACTGGACTATAGAGTTATTTTCTGTCTGGCCCAAAGACTGTTCCACTGTGGGGTGGATAAATACTTAAATTGTCATTGGGCGAAAATGACACTCTGATCCAGCGGTTCTCAGCCTGCGGGCTGTATGTGGTCCAATTAGCACACAGTTGCGGCCCAGCTCAGGTGTGTGCTAAAGGTTGCGGGCTCCCAGCTGCCCTGCCACACGGCAGACTCCGGGCTCTTGTCTGCCTTGCCTTGCAGCCACCCGCCCCCCCGGCCACGTCTGGGTCTGGAGAGCCGGCTGCCGCCTGGCCCCCAACCAGGCCAGGCTCAGGAGCCGGCTGCCGCCCCACCCTGCACAGTGGGGGTCGGGGTCCCTGCCTCCCGCCCCACACCCAGCTCTCTGCTTCTAGCCCCACTCTGTGGAGCGATCTCTGGGCGGAGGGCTCTGAGCATGGGGGGGGGTTTCAGTGTGGGGCACTGTGATTCTAAACCTGTGGCCCAGATAACACTTTGTGGGCTGCATATGCGGCCCCGAATGATAAATAGGTTGAGAACTACGCTCTAATCCAATGCTTAGGGTTGCAGAACATTCTGGGTCTGGTCCTCCTGCTCAAATCATTTTTTCTTTATTTATCCACAGTAGAACAGCTTCAACAGGAGAGATTGTGGGAGGCATCCTGCTGCAATAAAAATATCCCATAGCTCATAGGTAAGAGCATTCTCCTGAGAGGTGTGAGACCCTTTATGAGAAGGCAGACCCTGCCTGGAGCACCCTCCTGTGATATGCTGCAGCACAGCAGGTGCACCTATCTCAGTTTCCCCTCTCAGGCAACCCAGATGACTTCACTTCAGACTCTCTGTTTAAACAATACCCCTCGTGAAGAGCAGTTCATTACCAAATACAGTGCAAATAGTCTTTAACAAAAGTTCTAAAGCCTAGTTCATGTCATCCCCAGTGTATATAGTCCTTAAAACTGTACCCTTTGTCGTGGGAACCCCCACAGCCTCTCTGCTGGGAGATCACTGTCTCCCTGGTATGGTGTCTTCTGCCATGCTTAGGCTCCCTATCCATCCTCTTCCAACTCTCTGCCAGGACAGCCACCCTTATCCTTCTAGCTAGAGTGCAATCCCACTTTTCCCAGTGAGAACCCCCACAGCCTTTCTGTTAGGAGTGTCCTTGTCAGGGGAGCATCCCTCAGTCTCCCTGGCCCTCTCACTGTTCCTCTGGGGTCCAGCTCTCCACCCTTGGAGATGTCAGCGGGTAAGTTCCCCTGCTGCCGCCCCTGCCTTCAGCCACCTCCGGCCCTTGCTCAAGCTCTCAGCCAGCAGGCATCTGCCTCTACTGCTCTTTCTGCTTTCATCCCTCTCTAGCCCCGAGACTCTGGCTTGGGGACACCAGCTAGCAAACCCCTCTTTCTGCTCTCCTGCCTACAGCGCTCTCCCAAAAATACTATCTCCTAGCCAATTCCTTCCTCTTCACAGGGAGGGCCTGCAGAGTACTTTCTGCTCTCTGCATCTTTCCTCAAAAACCTCCTCCATTTTCCTGACTGATTCTCACTCATTTGGTCTCTCCCTGGCCTTTTATAGCCCCCAGGTGGTGCCCTGCCGTCTTAGATGCTCCCAGTTTGGCCAATTATTCCGACACAGGGATGCTGGAACTGCCTCATTTACAGGGGCTAACCACCCTGTGACATCCCTATTCAAATCTTTTCACCTTATCTGGCAGAAAGAGGGGAATTGAACCAAGGTCTCCCATATCCCAGGCGAGTGCTCTGACCACTGGGTTAGAACTTATAATATAGGTGGCACCACCACCATCTCCTCTGGTGGCCAGATTTTGAATGGAAGCCAATCCAATAGGTGGCCTCTGAGCAGGCCTACCTGATCAGTCCCCACATGCAACTTGGGCAGTTGATTGCCTATCTTCCCTAGGTTCATGAATCACTTTGGGGCTTAGGCAGGAGATAGGCATCTGCACACCTAGAGTGAGGTGGCAGAGTGCATGTCCAGAGGCAGAAACTTAGGTGCTGAGCGAACTTGTACTCTGAAAACTTAGGTGCTGAGTGAGTTTAGGCACTTGTCGGGTTTGGTGGGAGTTTTGTGAAGTCTAAAACTGGACTTAGGTGCCTAAGTCTGGGGTTTAGGTGCCTACGTACCTTTGTAGAGCAGGGCCTTTATCCTCTAAAATGTGAGATTTGATCACCCTTATTTTAGCATGGAAATGTTGATGGTCATAAAATTATCTTCCAGACCTTTCTTAATTCCTAGCATAGTATTTTATTCTATGATTATATGTTGCATGAAGAAAGCAAATTTTCCCCATTATCTGTCGTTGCTCATCTCTTTCGAAAGTTTATATTTTATTTTGTTAAGAGTTTAAATATGTTTTAATTCCACATTTGGAACAACCACCAATATTATGGAAGCACTCTTTGCTTTCTGTTGGAAACATTTTTGGTTGTCAACTTGCACTCATTCCAAAAATAGGTTAAAGGGTAATTACTTAATTATTCCTCTCCTTGAAGTTCAGGGAGGATGCTGTGAAGAGAGGCATCATGTTAATGAGAAGATAATGCTTAAATGAAATGCAGAAAAAGAGCTTCTCTTCCCTTTCCTATACCAAGTGAAAATTGTGATTTTAAAAAAACACAGACATTTAACTCACCAGAAAGAAAGGACAAATGGCAACTCAGATCTTATATTGAGACCTGATTCTGTTGTGTTTAGTGTTTCATGTGTCTTGCTTTCGGTGAACTGGTGAAAAATTTAATCACGATACATGCTATGCAAAGGGAGATAAACTTAATTTAGTTGTGCGTGTTTCATAGAATATAGAATCATGGAACCATAAGGTTAGAAGGGAATGCAAGGGTCATGTAGTCTAACTCCCTGTCAAAGTGCAGGATTTGTTATGTCTAAACCATCCAAGACAGATGACTATCCAGTCTGTTTTTGAAAACTTCCAGTGAAGGAGCTTCCACGACTTCCCTAGGCAGTTTGTTCCAATGTCTTACTGTTCTTACAGTTAAGAAGTTTTTCCTGAGATTTAATCTAAATCTGCTATACTGTAGTTTGAACTCATTGCCTCTTGTCCTGCCCTGTCCTCTGTGGCAAGAGAAAACAATTTTTCTCAGTCTTTTTTTATGGCAGCCTTTCAAGTATTTGAAGACCACGATCATCTTCCCCCCGTTAATCTCCTCTTTTTTCCAAACTGAACATACCCAGTTCCTTCAGCCGTTGCTCATATGGCTTGCATTCCATCCCTTTGATCATCTTTGTCGTTCACCTCTGGATCCTTTCGAGTTTCTCTGCATCCTTCCTATGCAGCGGTGACCAAAATTGGACATAATACTCCAGCTGAGGCCTAACTAGCACAGAGTAGAGCGGTATTATAACTTCCTGTGACTTGCATGCTATGCCTCTGTTAATGCAACCCAAAATTGCATTTGGTGTTTCTGCAACAGCATCACATTGTTGGCTCACGCTGAGGTTGTGATCCACCAGAACTCCCAGATCCCTCTCAGCAGGGCTGCTGCCAAGCCAGTTATCCCCATTCTGTATTTGTGCATTTGGTTTTTCTTCCCTAAGCATAGCATGTTACATTTGTCTTTGTTGAATTTCATTTTGTTGTCTATAGCCCATTTTTCCAGTTTCTCAAGATCCCTTTGAATTTTAGCTCTGTCCTCCAAAGCGTTTGCAGCCCTACCTAGTTTTGTGTTCTTTGCAAATTTGATAGGTGTGCTTTCTATTCCTACACACAGGTCATTAATAAAGACGTTAAATAACTCTGACCCAGAACAGATAGCTGTGGGACCCTGCTTGAGACCTCTTTCCAATCTGACATCATTCCATTAATAGTTACTCTTTGTTTGTGGTTGGTTAACCAATTATGTATCCACTTAATGGTAGTTCCACCAAGCCTGCATTTCTCCAGCTTACTTGTGATAATGTCACGTGGGACTGTGTCAAATGCCTTGCTAAAGTCCAGCATATTATGTCCACCGCATTTCCCCCTATCCACCAATCCAAACTTTGTTGCCCTTTATTGTAAAGCTATTCAGTGTGCTAATCCCTTGCTCGTCTTTTTTCTCTTCCTTCCAATAATTTCTTCATATCATTCCTAATGGAGCCTTAACACCTCATGCTTTTAGGATGCCAGCTTTAGTCAGTGTCAAATTGTACCTTGGAAAAAATGTGTTGCGAGGTGTGTGTCTCCAGTATTAGCTGCAATTGATAACTTCCTTTGAGATGTACTGTTACTCAAATTAGCAAAGGTTATAACAACTCTTAATCAGTATCTTTTTTTTGTTTGTTTGTATCTTTCAATATGGGTGATCATGAGACCACTGAGAATTTCTGGATTCATTCTGAATCTCCAGTTGTTACATTGTTGAATATCTGGTCTATATTTAGTTAATTTGTTCTATAATAGGAATTAGAGATGGGGAAAATTTACTAGGCTGGGCTGCATATATATCAGAGTCCAGAGCCCACCAGTGCAGAATCGTTTTCTACAGTATAATTTCTAATGTTGTGTCTAGTCTGATTTTGTTTTTTAAATGACTCAGGAAATTGACCTTTATCCTCTTCCCTTTGGAGGCTGTTTTGTGATGTAAACTTGCTATGAATTTCTTCATTAAGTGAAGGTAAAGAGGACTGTCATTAGAATTATTGTGAAAGCTCACTGAAGGGAAGCCAAGTAGTTTCCCAATAATTTTCTTAAACACAAACCTTCCTTCCTACAAGGGCCATAAAGTATGAATCCTTCACAGTCCAGAGTTTGATTTTTTTTCCTCTTTCTCTGAGTGTCTGTTAACAAACTTAAGATGAGCATTATGTGTAACATAATGTGATTTGGAAATATTCCTGATGAGTTTAAAATAAATTCAGTATGGTTTTCCATTATTTTTATTAAAAAGGAAATTATAGCCATGAACTAGAAAAATTAACTATATGACTTGGAAGGGGAACATTATTCTGATATTTCAGAAGTTTCCTGAAGGGAATTCTTCATGGGGAATATGTTCTTTCTCTTGATGTCAAACTTGGCATTTGGTCTAATCATTCTTTAATTGGAACACATGGCTATGTAACTCAGAAAGAAATGAAAAGAAAAATCCATTACAACAGTGCCTGTGACTTTTCTAGATTTTTAATAAAGGGAAGAATGATAGGTCACTTGACAGTTATGTTAGCTAACTATAAGTGGAGGGGAATCACTGGATTTTGCCCTTCCAGAGGGTTAAATCTTCCTCTGTGTGTGTTCTGTGTGAGTAGAGAGATTTTGTGAATTAGGGGACAATGTAAAACTACGTTGTGTGTGGTTAGTAAACCATTAATTTAACTGTATGTGTGAAAGCTGTGCTTTTTAGTCTGACTTGATTAACTTAATCATATTAAGGATTAAATTACTTTGAGACATAAATGGTAAGAAGAAAATATTCTACAAATACATCAGAAACAAGAGGAAGACCAAAGACAGGGTAGTCCCGTACTCAGTGGGGGAGGGGAGACAGTAACAGAAAATGTGGAAATGCTAAATGACAACAAAAAGATTAGTGAACCTACACTATGCAAAATGTAGTGAATGCCAGTGAAAATGAGCGAGGGCCGGATATCTGAGCCATTAGTAATTATCTTTGAAAAGTCATGGAAGATGAGAGCGAATCCAGAGGACTGGAAAATGGCACTATATTTGCCCATCTATACAAAGGGAAATAAGGACAACCTTTGAATTTCAGACCAGTCAGCTTAACTTCGGTACCTGGAAAGATAATGGAGCAAATAATCAAGCAATCAGTTTGCAAACACCTAGGAGATGATAAGGTGGTAAGTCATAGCATGGATTTGTCAAGAACAAATTCTGTCAGACCAATCTAATAGCTTTCTTTGTCAGGGTAACAAGCCTTGTGGAGAAGGGGAAACGATAGATACGGTATATCTTGACTTTAGTAAGACTTCTGATACTGTCTCACAAGACCTTCTCATAAACAAACTAGGGAAATACAACCTAGATGGAGTTACTATAAGGTGGGTGCATAACTGGTTGGAAAACCATTCCCAGAGAGTAGTTATCAGAGGTTCACAGTCAACCAGGAAGGGCATATCAAGTGGCGTCCCACAAGGATCAGTTCTGGGTCCGGTTCTGTTCAATGACTTCATCAGTTATTTAGATAATAGAGAGTACACTTCTAAAGTTTGCAGACGATACCACACTGGGAGGGGTTGCATGTGCTTTGGAGGATAGGATTAAAATTCAAAATGATCTGGACAAGCTGGAGAAATGGTCTGAAGTAAATAGGATGAAATTCAATAGGGACAAATGCAAAGTACTCCACTTAAGACGGAATAATCAGTTGCACACATACAAAACGGGAAATAATTGGTTAGGAAGGAGTACTACAGAAAGGGATCAGCGGGTCATAGTGGATCACAAGCTAAATATGAGTCAACCATGAAACACCGTTGCAAAAAAAGCAATCATCATTCTTGGGGTGTATTATCGGGAGTATTGTAAGCAAGACAAAAGAAGTAATTCTTCTGCTCTACTCTGTGCTGATTAGGCCTCAGCTGGAGTATTATGTCCAGTTCTGGGCACCACATTTCAAGAAAGATGTGGACAAATTGGAGCAAGTCAAGAGAAGAGCAGCAAATATGATTAACGGTCTAGAAGACATGACCCACGAGGGAACATTGAAAAAAATTGGGTTTGTTTTAGTCTGGAGAAGAGAAGGCTGAGAGGGGACATAACAGTTTTCAAGTACATAAATGGTTGGGAGGAGGGAGAAAAATTGTTCTTGTTTTACCTTTTGAGGATAGGACAAGAAGCAATGGGCTTAAGTTGCAGCAAGAGTGGTTTAGGTTGGACATTAGGAAGAACCTTCCCATCAAGGTAGTTGAGCGCTGAAATTGTTTAGGGAGGTTGTGGAATCTCCATCATAAGAGCTTTTTAAGAGGTGGTTAGACAAACACCTGACAGGTATGGTCTAGATAATACTTAGTCCTGCCATTAGTGCAGGGGACAGGACTAGATGACCTCTTGAGGTCCCTTCCAGTCCTATGATTCTGTTTTTCAATGAATGTCCTCTCTGAAGAACAACTAAAGTTTTAAACAATATATTATGCTCAGGCTGAGAACAGAAGGGGATGTGAGAGTGGTACTTTAGTTTTGTTTTAAATGTTTCAGTATTTAGTTCTCTTTTCAGAAAGTTGAAGCTTGTGTTTGGTAATTTTTTTGTGAAGGGGAGGCAGGATAGGTTTGTAAAGCAAAGGACTGGGAATTGGGAGACCTATTCATAGTTTCAGCACGGAGTTCTTGTATGTTTTGGGGTAAGTCACTTAGACCCATGCACTTTTCTAATACTTAGCTACTTCATGAGATGGTTGTGAAGTTAAACTAATATCTGTAAAATGCATTGAGAGTCTGGAATGGAGGGAGCTCTGTAAATGCAAAGTATTTTATTTATAAGTATTATCTTCTTAATGTGATGCTTCTCTTCATGGCATCATATTCTTCTTGGGTACTGAATTAAGTATGATGGAGAGGGTGGACTGTGTAAAGTTTACAATGCGGTGAGGGAAGGTGAAGATGGAAGGCTATTTATTTCTTTGGGCGATTGTTTACGCTAAGGGGAAAATGCTGAGAGATGTTGAACACCTATAACTTATCTCCCATTGATTTCAATGGCAGGTGTACGCACTTGGAAGATACCTGGCACCTTTTAGTATTTGGCTGTGAGATTAAATGAAATTGACCTTATTCTTATTGTTTTCATTGCTTCCCATAGCAATTTCTATTGCAACTGTGTGTTAATTTCACTCCACAGATGCTTGGCAAAGCTATAGGCATCAGCAGAGGCATTGGAATTTTCTGCCTGCAGACTTGGGAGAAAAGTATTTCATCAGTTATTTATATTTCTATTAAAAAAATTCTGTCAAAACTGATTAGATTAGACCCCTCTACTCAACCCAGAAAGTTTCCTGCTAGACCAAGATAAATGGGCAGTGTGGACTTTTTAAACCATGGAGATAGAAGGATGACTGTGAAAAGATTTTTGATATACGGAGAACGATTTTTGGATGTTCTCTAAGATGACCATTATTCTAGGGGAGGTATGGGCTATATCTTCACTGGACCAAAGCATACATATGTAAGATAAAAATTACTTGTCTGCTCTTTTTTTTCTTTTTGGATTAGTGATGGGAAGAAGAGTAACTCTGAATCTACCAACCCCCACTCCCAACCCCATCCCCCCACCCTCCAAAATCCAGCATATATTATATGGGTAATTGCATGGATGGGAAAGGTGGAAGAGGAGGTAATTGCAATATTAAACATTTTGTAGTAAATAGGATAAGACGACTTACTGTGCATGTTTTGGGAGACTATGACATAGCTGGCATTAGAGGCACAATAAAGACAACACAGAGCAGAACAGAGTTGTAGATTTGAGGGCCAGAAGGGATCGCTGTGATCCTCTAGTCTAACCTTCTTTGTAACACAGACCATAGAACTTCCCTAAAATAATTCCTAGACCATATTGTTTAGAAAAACATCCAATCCTGATTTAAAAATTGTCAGCAACAGAGAATCTACTATGGCCCTTGGTAAATAATTCCAATGGTTACCAATTTATGCCTTATTTCCAGTCTGAATTTGTCTAGTTTCAACTTCCAGCCATTGGAACATGTTATGTCTTTCTCTGATAGACTGAAGAGCCCATTATTAAATATTTGTTCACCATATAGGAACTTACTGACTATAAACAAGTCACCCCCTAACCTTCTCTTTGTTAAGATAAATAGTTTGAGATCCTTGCGTCTATCACTATAAGGCATGTTTATAATCCTTTAATCATTCTTGTGGCTCTTCTCTGAACCCTCTCCAATTTATCAACATCTTTCTTGAATTGTGGTCACCAAAACTGGACACACTGTTCCAGCAGCAGTTGCATCAGTGCCAAATAGAGGGGTAAAATAACCCCTCTACTTCTGCTCAAGATTCCTGCTTATGCATCTCAGGATCACATTAGCTCTTTTGGCCACAGGGTCACATTGGGAGCTCATGTTCAGCTGATTATCACCATAATCCCCAAATCTTCCTCAGAGTCACCGCTTCCCAGTAGAGAGTCCCCCATCATGTTAGTATGGCTTACCTTCTTTGTTTCTATATGTATACATTTACATTTAGCCTTATTAAAATGCATATTGTTTACTTATGCACAGCTATGACCAAGCAATCCAAATTTCTCTGTATCAGTGACCTGTCTTCTTCAATATTATCACTCCCCCCAATTTTCTCCTAATCTGCTAATTTATCAGTGATTTTTCTTCCAAGTCATTAATTAAAATTTTAAATAGCATAGTGCCGAGAACTGATCCCTGCACGACATCACTAGAAACGCAGCCATTTGATGATGATTCCTCATTTACAATTTCATTCTGAGACCTATCAGTTAGCCAACTTTTAATCCATTTAATGTGTGCCATGTTAATTTTATATTGTTCCTAGTTCCTTAATTGAAATGTCTGGCAGCACCAACTCAAATGCCTTACAGAAGTCTAAGTATATTACATCAACTCTTTTGCCTTTATCAACCAAACTTGCAATCTCTTTTAAAAAAAAAGGTAGTTTGATAGGATCCATTTTCCATAAACCCATGTTGATTGGAATTAAATTATGTTACTCTCTTTTCATTCTTTATTAATTGAATCTGTACCAGCCGCTCCATTATCTTGCCCTGGATCAATGTCAAGCTGACAGGCCTATACTTACCTGGCTCATTCTATTTATACTTTTAAAATACTGGCACAAAATTAGCTTTCTTCCAGTCTTCTGGAACTTCCCCAGTGTTTCAAGATTTATCAACATTAATGGTCTTCAGCCAACTTTTTAAAAACTCTTGGGATCAGGTTATCTAGACCTGCTGATTTAAAAATGTCTAACTTCAGTAGCTGTTTTTTAATATCTTCCTGAGATACCAGGAATGGAAAGAATGTTACCATATGATATGACTATATCATCTGTTTTTCCCAAAATACAGAACAGAAATAGTTATTCAACATTTCTGCCATTTTACAGTATTGATAATTCTACCATTTCTGACTATCAATGGACCAATACCATTGTTAGGATTCTTTTTACTCCGAATATACTTTAAAAACTCCTTATTGTCTTTAAATCTGCTGGGCATAGATTTCTCCTTGTGTCCCTTTGCTTCCCTTAACAATTTTCTACATTTCGTAGCTTCTGATTTATATTCATTACTATAAACTTCATCTTTCTCCATTTATTATATAATCTTTTTTATAGCTGCCATCACTTCCCCTCCAAACCAGATCTGTTTTTTAACCAATACAACTTTCTTCCTCAATTGTGATATTGTGATTTTTTGGGGGGGCATCTAGTAAACTGTTCTTTAAAAAAATCGCAATTATTTTACACATTTTTCTGATTAAATTCTTCCTCTCACCTATTATGGTTCATAATTGTTTTCAGCTTTGTGAAACTGGATCTCTTAAAGCACCAAGTGTGTATATATCAATGGTCTGGACTTTATTCTATTTGCACATTATAAATGTTATCAAGTCATGATCACTTACCATTAACTTTTAGTTCTGTGAGCAGTTCCTCTTTATCTGTCAAGACAAGGTCTACTATATATCATTCCCCCATGTTGGAGCAACATTTTTTTTTTGAGTTAAGAAATTGTCATTTGTATTATTTAGAAATTTCAAGAATGTTTTAGTACTGGCAGCATGAGGCTTCCCAGCACCTGTCACTCAGATTGAAGTCCCTATTATCGCAGAGCTTTTTTCCTACCCAGCATAGATTGTTATGTATTCAGCCAGTCATCCTTTTCCCTAGTGTGATTTGGGGGCTTGTAGCAGACACCAACTAATATCCCATTTTGTGCTTTATCTGTTAGTACTGAAGATAATTTTCTTCCAAGTTATCAGTGACTCAGAAACAAGCAATATCATTTATGACACAGTGTCACTCCTCCTCGCCTTTGCTCACTCAATCCTTCCTAATTAGGTTATAACCCTTGATTTTAACATTCCAGTCATGAGAATCTTCCCATCAGGTTTCGGTAATACCAACTAGATCCAATTTTTGCTCTTAAATGAGCAATTCTAATTCCTCTTGTTTGTTATGTGGGCTCCTAGCATTGGTATATAGGCAACTAAAGAATTTCCTCTCGTCATGACACCTTTGGTTCCTTGGTTAATAATATGCAGAAAGAACTAGTAATGGTACTCTTGCTGATTTTACAGAAGCTCTTTAGAGAACCAGATGATGGCAAAATGATGCTTTATTTATTATATGCCTTCTGGACAAATAGGACAGGTATATCAGGAAGCATTTTTTTCCCCAGAAAGGTGAGCCTGTAAATCCTGGAACATTTATCATGGTGAATTTTAATTATTTAGCTTGTTTATATGGCTCAGAAACAGCTGAAATACTGACACCATTAATTAGGCCTAGTTCTTAGTAATAAACTGATAATAAGTTAATTAGAGGGTTAGGGAGTATCTCCAGTCTAGTGATGCAAATTATCTTTACATTTGAATATTTCCCAAGGGCATGCTTGAATATTTCCCAAGGGCACCCACAGAAGTGTTGGGTTCAGAGTGTCGTCATGGGAATATGTTTCATAACTTTAAAAAATGGAGATTTGAATCTGAAATTTTGTATGCTCACTAAAATTCATATTGCATGGATATGTGAGATTCATGAACTTGTATACTCTTGATTGCTAGCATTTTTGTTTTAAGAAAAGTGCGTTTCACTTAGCAAGGCAAAAAATGTAGAAATTAGTACAAGCAAATTTAAAAGACAATCTAGAAAAACATGGTTATTAGAAGGTTTATATCTCTTAAACAAGTTTATTTTTATTCTGCACCATCCTGGCCCTAATTCTGAAGCAAGAATCTCTGAATTTTGTGGTGCATTTGTATCAATTTTTTTTGACAAGCTGACATTTCAAAGGCAGCATGAAACATCTAGAAAAATATTTATTAAAAACAATTGAAACCAAAGAACCCCCCTCAGCCCACAATTATGAGTTAGAAACTAAGGACTAATCCTTCACTGATGATATTAATCAGTCTAGTTCAGTTGAAATAATAAAGCCATGCTGATTCCCATCAGTTGAACACGTGGTCCTAAATGTTGCATACATTTCTTTGGGGTTCACTTCAGAGTAATTTCGGATACTTCTCCAGTTTTGTGCTTCAGAAAACAGGGCGTTTTGCTATTAAGATTTTCCATTTATTTGGGGGGTTTTTAGGTTTGCCATTAGAACGATGTATGTAATCACATGAAGGAAAGTGTAGTAACCCTTATGTGTGTGAGGGAAGCGTTCCTCTCACTTTCTCTCTATCATATTTGAGCCAGACAGAGCATTTCTCTTCTCTCTTCCCTTCCCTTGCTCATGAAGTTGAGGCAGAGGATCCATCTAATTTTTTTCCCTCCCTCATGGGGCACCAGGGAAAGAACATTTCCAAATCTTCTCCCTCACCCTTTTCTCTCCTTCAGCCTCCATGACACATTCTTTCCTGCCTCAGGCTGGGAGAAGGCAGTACAAATTCTTTTTACATGCCCCTCCCTTGAGGGGGGCCAAGAAGTGGTCAGTTTTTCATGTTTTGCTTCTCCTTTCTTAGTTGGAAATGGAGCAGAAAGGTAGTATTTTCTTCCCCGTGTTGTCTTTTACACTTTGATCTGGGGCTGTGACTTCCATTTTACTGAAGCTCTAAAGAGCATAGCGTGCTTAAAAAAACCTTGTTTTGCTGTATGCCCTATTGGGGCTTCAATAGAGAAGAAACCCTGGAGTATCCATACTTCAGATGGATAATATTTGGGCCCAGCACCTGCTAAGGAACCACCTCTTCCTGCTTCTAAGCATTTGGTAAGTTTGCAGTCCGAAAAAATGCCAGTGTTAAGATTCAGGAATTTAATTCCCATCTTTGTCTACTACTGTCACCCCCACCAGGAACAATCAACTAAAATAAAATATACTCAGTTCATACTCTTATATGAAAACAGTTAAGCACTGCTTCCATAATTAACTAAACATGTAGCAATAAAGCTGAGCTTATTTAATTGAGGTGATGTTAGTTGCTGATAAAGATGGGGTAAGATGATATGCTTCTTCATATATGCAGATGTGTTGGAGGAGGATGAGGAAGAATCTGACAGAGAGCTGGAACGACAGAATATTGAAGAGCTGTATGACTTTGTGAGGCACACACATCAGCAGGAAGTCCAGTTTTTGTGGGAGGACGTACAGCATTCTGCATTGATTCCTGTACTGAGGCCCTATCAAAGTGAGGCTGTGAACTGGATGTTGCAACGGGAGAATTTCAGAAACAACCCTACCAATGGCAAGTACATGGCTGTGGACAACAAATGCACATCTTGATTATAACGCTACTCAAAACAAATTAACAATACAGTATCAAAAAGGATTGAATATGAACTAGCACAATTTTATGAGAATAGTCTCCTTGATAATTTAGTAATTGGAAGCTTTGCTTTTATTATTAATAAAAATTGTATTTGAGGCAACTAGTTAAGTTATTTTTGTGTGTGTTTTTTTTTTTTAATTGTGAGCTGTTTTCATGCTGGTCTAGAACTTAATATAGACATTGTCAACCTGGATACGTTGCATTTTACTATTGTTTCAAAATATAACATTTCACAAAATAAAGTAGTCTTATAATTGAAGTATTTAAGTTTGAAAAATAGCTACTGTCAATGATCAGTAGTCACGCTTCAGAATATTTTGGGCTATACACTGAATTTCCCTACCATTGTTCATTACTTACTATGTCTTTTGGAGCAGCCTTGGCATTGATTCTGCATTGCTGTGGATGTGTTATGATCAACAAGAAGCCAGAGTTTTAGACTAAGGATTATATATTATTACAGTATATTGTTCTGGTGACCCAGGGAACAATTGACCAAGCTGGTTGACCCTACCGCTCTGAAGATACTTTTTCAAGTGCTGGTCACTATGCATATTGCCTATATGAGTGTACATGTGCGCCATATGGCCGAGTCCAGAAATTCTAACAAACCGTGCTCATTGGCTCTCACGTGTGGAGTAGTTCTATTTGTGCTCCAGACTGAAGACATAAGAAGCAATGCAGGCTAACGCCTTTGCGGTTCCTTCTTACTGCTGCATGGCCTGAGTTGGAACCCCGTGTCTGCAGATTTCTCCAACTTTTCTCTTCGATAGCTTGTAAATAAGTATTGTAAATAGTTTTATAGTTTTTATATTAGTATAGGTAGTATAGCTTGTTCTTTCCCCCCATACTGGGGACTCCCTCCTTGCAGTCTGGGACTATGCCCAGAGTCCTGGGGATTCAAGAGCTGCGTGTCCTGCCCTCACTACTTCTCCATGAGTGATGATCACCAATGCTGTCTCTGCAGCATTATGCTTCGCACCCAAGGAGTAAAGTGCAGCATCTCACTTGTTTCCACCATGAACACGTGAAGCTCATGAACTTTGATTAAGGAAACACCTTATGAAGAAGGCTATGAGACATCACTATGATCTGGGTCAAGGAGATGCCTGTGTATATCAGTCCCATCAAATGAGTAGTGCCCCTCCAAGCACAAGCTTAGGAATGGAATCTATGGTTGCTAAGCCAAGGAATCTTCTTTCCAGACTTCCCAGGAGAGTAGGGGGCACTCTCATGGTCGCAAGGATATGTTCATAAATGAAGAGATCCCTCCCTAACCCTACCCAAGACGGGAGAGCCTCACACGTGGATGCTGTGGTGCCAGGACCACTAAAAACCCTCAGACTGAAAGGTAGCACACACAAGAAAAAGAATCTGTTGGTTCCATCCGTGGCTCCTGCTCTGAAACACAAGGACCAACAACTGCCAGCTCCATCCAAACGTGCTGGACCTGACTTTTCATTGGTCCCAAGGGTGAAACTGGAGGATGAAACTGCTTTTATGACACAAGAACCATCCCCTCTCCAGCCGTCAGACAGGAATCATAGAATATCAGGGTTGGAAGGGACCTCAGGAGGTCATCTAGTCCAACCCCCTGCTCAAAGCAGGACCAATCCCCAACTAAATCATCCCAGACAGGGCTTTGTCGAGCCTGACCTTAAAAACTTCTAAGGAAGGAGATTCTACCACCTCCCTAGGTAACGCATTCCAGTGTTTCACCATTCTCCTAGTGAAAAAGTTTTTCCTAATATCCAACCTAAACCTCCCCCACTGCAACTTGAGACAATTACTCCTCGTTCTGTCATCTGCTACCACTGAGAACAGTCTAGATCCATCCTCTTTGGAACCCCCTTTCAGGTAGTTGAAAGCAGCTATCAAATCCCCCCTCATTCTTCTGTTCTGCAGACTAAACAATCCCAGTTCCCTCAGCCTCTCCTCACAAGTCATGTGTTCCAGTCCCCTAATCATTTTTGTTGCCCTCCGCTGGACATTTTCCAATTTTTCCACATCCTTCTTGTAGTGTGGGGCCCAAAACTGGACACAGTCCTACAGATGAGGCCTCACCAATGTTGAATAGAGGGTAACGATCACGTCCCTCGATCTGCTGGCAGTGCCCCTACTTATACATCCCAAAATGCCATTGGCCTTCTTGGCAACAAGGGCACGCTGTTGACTCATATCCAGCTTCTCATCCACTGTAACCCCTTGGTCCTTTTCTGCAGAACTGCTGCCGAGCCATTCGGTCCCTAGTCTGTAGCGGTGCATGGGATTCTTCCATCCTAAGTGCAGGACTCTGCACTTGTCCTTGTTGAACCTCATCAGATTTCTTTTGGCCCAATCCTCTAATTTGTCTAGGTCCCTCTGTATCCTATCCCTACCCTCCAGCATATCTACCTCTCCTCCCAGTTTAGTGTCATCTGCAAACTTTCTGAGGGTGCAATCCACACCATCTTCCAGATCATTTATGAAGATATTGAACAAAACCGGCCCTAGGACTGACCCTTGGGGCACTCTGCTTGATACCGGCTGCTAACTAGACATGGAGCTATTGATCACTACCCGTTGAGTCCGACAATCTAGCCAGCTTTCTATCCACCTTACAGTCCATTCATTCAGCCCATACTTCTTTAACTTGCTGGCAAGAATACTGTGGGAGACTGTGTCAAAAGCTTTGCTAAAGTCAAGGAACAACACGTCCACCGCTTTCCCCTCATCCACAGAGCCAGTTATCTCGTCATAAAAGGCAATTAGATTATTCAGGCATGACTTGCCCTTGGTGAATCCATGCTGACTGTTCCTGATCACTTTCCTCTCCTCTAAGTGCTTCAGAATTGATTCCTTGAGGACCTGCTCCATGATTTTTCCAGGGACTGAGGTGAGGCTGACTGGCCTGTAGTTCCCAGGATTCTCCTCCTTCCCTTTTTTAAAGATGGGCATTACATTAGCCTTTTTCCAGTCATCCGGGACTTCCCCTGATCGCCATGAGTTTTCAAAGATAATGGCCCATGGCTCTGCAATCAGATCCGCCAACTCCTTTAGCACTCTCGGATGCAGCGCATCCGGCCCCATGGACTTGTGCTCGTCCAGCATTTCTAAATAGTCCCGAACCACTTCTTTCTCCACAGAGGGCTAGTCACCTTCTCCCCATGCTGTGCTGCCCAGTGCAGTAGCCTGGGAGCTGACCTTGTTCTTGAAGACAGAGGCAAAAAAAGCATTGAGTACATTAGCTTTTTCCACATCCGCTGTCATTAGGTTGCCTCCCTCATTCAGTAAGGGGCCCACACTTCCCTTGACTTCCTTCTTGTTGCTAACGTACCTGAAGAAACCCTTCTTGTTGCTCTTAACATCCCTTGCTAGTTGCAACTCCAGGTGTGATTTGGCCTTCCTGATTTCACTCCTGCATGCCCGAGCAATATTTTTATACTCTTCCCTGGTCATGCATGCATGCATCCTCTAATATTGTTGGCCCCATGAATGGAGAGAGAACAGTTCTCAGATGCAGATGAATCAGACACCCTGGATGGTCTCTTTTCTCCTCAGAGAGAGCTGAGCTTTGATAGGCAGTCAAGGAGTTCTGGATGCCATCCTCCCAGATATGACTTCCCCAAGCACTGCTGGCACCTGATTTAGTGGGGCCCCCACATCCAGTCGATTCCTCCGTTTGTCCTTATTGTGGCCTGTGGGACTCCCAAGGAAAACACCCCAGATCCGTTCATGTGTCATACCACACTTCTCCTACTTGGCATCTACCAGATCATCAGAGTATGAGGAGAACGACATTGATCCAGATCTGCAGGTGCTGATGGGAATCTCATCTTCATTTCTGGAAGAAACTGTCACTCCATCCTCACTCTCTCTGCCAAGTGACGATAGGCAGTACCAGGAGCTACTTCAGAGGATAGCCAATGACCTCCAAATATCAGTGGAGGAGGTCCAGGACTTCCAGTACCGGCTATTCTGTAGCCTACAGGTCCAAGCAAGGTGGTGCTCCTGATTAATGAGGCCATCATGGAGTCAGCAAGGGTGGCTTGATGCACCCCAGTCTAATGGGCCCCCATGCCTAAGAGGGCTCAGAGATGCTATTTCATCTCTGCCAAAGTGGTTGAATTTCTTTTCTCCCATCCATCACCCAACTTCCCAGTGGTACAGTCAGCCATGGAGAGAGTAAGATCACAGCATTCCAAGACCACCGTGGCTGACAAGGGCTAAAGGAGGTTAGATTTCTTGGAAAGAAAGGTCTTTTCCTCTATGAGCGTGCCATTCCATATCAGTACCTACCAGGCTTTGTTAGCAAAATATTATTTTAAAAATTACGCCAGGCTGGCTGACTTTAAGGACAAGTTTCCCCCTGAAGACAGAGCCCAATTTCAGTCCTTCGTAGAGGAGGGCAAATGAGCGGCAAAGACATCCAGTCAAGCTGCAATGGCTTAGTCACTGGCATAGTTATAAGGTGTGTGTCTTGGTTTCACCCTTTGGGGCTTCCAGGGCAGTCCAGAATACCATACAGGATTTGCCTTTCAACAAGTTGAACCGTTCAGTAAGAAAAAGGATGAGTTCCTTCACTCATTGAAAGACTAGAGGTTGACTGTACACTTCCTGGGAATTGACCCCCTGGGCCCAAGGAGAAAACACCAGAGGCAGGTGTATAGGTCAAGGCCATATCCTCCACAGACGTTCTGCTGTCAGTAGGTGGACTCCTTCCTACAGCAAGGGGCGACAGAACAAGTCTCACTACAGTATCAAGGGAGAGGATTCTATTCCCCTTATTCCTCAGTCCGCCCCCCCCCCCCCAAAAGAAAAAAAAAGGAAGACGGAGACCCATTCTGGATCTTTGATTTGGGCACTCTGTATCAGGACTTGAAGGAACTAGAGTAATATTAAATGGTCAGACATCGTACCAACCATTGGAGTCCTGGACTGGTGCTGCGTGACTAGTGTTGAATCCCTAATCAAACAGGCACAATTTCCTTGGGTTGATCACCTTGTATGTATGGATGCTATGTGAGTCTACAAAGCCATATTTTATGGACAGTGGAAAACAAAAACGTGTATGCTGAGAGGCCAATGAAAATGATGTAAGGACATTCTCAGAACTCACCTACAAGCTGTCAAAGTTGATCCGAACACACATGGGAAGCTGCTGCTGCTGGTTAATCAGGATGGCAGCGGACCTGCTGGTCTGCAGTTAAAGCCATCGAGAATATCACCACAGAAAAAGCCAAAGAGAAGCATCAGTGAAGAAAGCAGGCTGTGGCAAAAACATGTGGTCAGACATGTGCAGATGCATCTGCGCATCACTCATCAGTTTACATTCGCACAAGGTGCACTGAAACAAACTAAATTTCCCATGTTGCCTATGATGGGAAACGCCTGCATCCAGCTGAGTCCCCCCTCATAAATGTCAGAGGATTTAGAGGTCTTGGTTTTCAGACCCCTCTGCTACCACGACCTTTATCCATTCCCACTCATCCACTAAAGGCTACTTCTGACGCTTCAGCCGAGATCAACCCACTGCTATTGATGCCACCCACCTTTTACCTCCCCTTATCTTTTGGGGCCATCTCTCACTTTTCACCCACAATTGGGACTCCTAATATGACACACAGTTGGGTCTTAGAAATTATCCACCAAGGATAGTTCATAGAGTTTCTCTTCCCCAGAAACTCCCTTCCCAGTCCCCCTTCAAGGACCACTTTCATGAGGTTATTTTTCAACAAAAGGTGGACTCCCTCCTCCTCCGAAGGGCAATAGACCGAGTGTCACCTTCGTAACGAGAGAGAGAGAGAGTTCTAGTCCCCTTATTTTTTAGTCCTCAAAAAAAGATGGAGCAGGGAGACCCATTCTGGACCTTTATAACTGAACATCTTCAAAAATCAAAATTTAGGATGGTTACACTAGCATGAATAATCCCCTCCCAGGGGATGTGGTTCGTGGCTTTCCACATGGACACTTATTTTCGTGCAGATATTAATCTGTCCCACAAAAAGTTCCTTCAGTTTTTAGTGGGTCGGGAACATTTCCAGTTCAGAACCCTTCCCCTTAGATATTCTATAGCACCCGGAGTATTCACTAAGGTCTTCTCTGTGGTGGCAGCCCAAATGAGATGTTGGCGTTAAACAGTTTTCCCATATCTCAATGACTGACTCCTAATAGGTTGCTCCAGCTATGAGGTTAGATTGTTCCTTCTCAAAGTTGCCAATCTTCTAGCAGTACTAGGTGTCTGTGTGAACAAAGAAAAGTCCATTTTAACACACCCACACAGATGATAAACTTTATGGGAGCAAGAGCGTTTCTCCCTGTGGAAAGATTTTGGTTAATGAGCAATCTGATAGGCACATCTTGACCAGAGTCCTCAGTCTGTAAGTAATCTGTGCTTTCTCTTCTAGGCCACATGACCTTGTGAACTTGTGATATCATTTGCCAGGCTTCCTGTACACTGTCTACAGGCCTGACTCCGGTAAATCTACTAACTGGGCATGGATCACATCAACACCAGAGTGACTGTTCCCACTATCGCTTCTTTTACCTGCTGGTTGAACCTGGATCGAATAAGAGTAGATGTCCCCTTCATCACTCTTGCCCCCTCTGTCACCATCATAACAGATGGCTCCCTTATGGGTTGGGATGCTCACCTGAACAATCATGCCATACAAGTTATCTGGATCCACAGGAGGCCAGACTGCACATCAGTCTACTGGAATTGAGGGCAGTCTGCCTAGCATGCAGGTCTGGTCTTCCACTCATTCATTCTTTCCATGCCCAAGTAACGTCAGACAATGTCACCACACAGCCTTTTACATAACAGGGCAGAGCAAGATATCTTTCCCTTGGGAACATTCTCCATTTCCCACCTGTCCATGAAGGTTGCTATTACCTGAGCCGAATAAGATGGAAGCCGTCATGGCAGACCCACCATGTACTGTTTGCACAAGGGAAAGGTCTTCCTTCGCTTCCATCCAAATTCCTCCCCAAAGTTATTTCTGAGTTCCATGACAACCAAACTACCTACTTACTTGTTTTCTTCCTGAAACCCCATGCCGCTGCTGAAGAGAGAAGACTTTATTCCCTCCATGTCAGATGTGCCTTGGTTTTCTAGCTGCAGAGGACCAAATCGATGAGAAAATCATTAAGGTTATTTTATTGCCATAGCAGAAAGGTTGTGAGAACAAGTTATATCCTCTGAGTATCTAAATGGACTTCTGGGCACATCACTGTGAGCTATCAGTTAGTACATATACCTCCCACCATGAGAGCACAAGGTGCCTCTTCAGCAGTGGTGCCCAAACTTTTCCTGTTACCCCTCCTCTCCAGTTATGGAATCTGTCCGTGGTGTGCTCTCTCTTACTGCACAGTTGGCTCAGCAGAGGAGCTTGGGTTGAAAGCAGAGATGGGAAAAGAATTAGGTATGGAGGAAGAGCTGGGACTAGAGGCGGAGCAGGAATGAGGGCAGAGCTGGGCTGCGGTTGGAGCAGGTGGCAGAGTGGATCTGTGGTTGGGGCCTGAACAGAGCAGGGGGCAGAGTGGAGCTATGGCTGGGGATGGAGCAGGGGATGGAGCGAAGCTATGGCTGGAGCTGCACCTGGGGGCAGAGTGGAGCTGCGGCTGGAGCTGGTTGGGGGTGGAGCAGGGCTGGGTGGCACTCCCTCCATACCCCACATGGGGGCTGGCCTGGGCCCCTCCGTACCCCCATAAGGAAGTATACCCCACAGTTTGGGGCCACTGCTCCCCAGCATCCCTGCCGGAAGTACCATTACTGGACATATGCAGAGTGGCTACCTAGAGTTCCAGGCACACATTCACAAAACATTACACGCTAGTGTAGTCCTGTGCTGCAGATGCAGTGCTGTGGGAACTTCAGTACTTCAAGCATCTTTGCTGCTCTGTCTCCCTCACCCCACTCCAGTCCCAATACAGGTTCTCAGTCACTTGTGTGGAACGCACATAGGGACGAGTACTTGAAGAAGAAATGGAGGTTACTTGTCTGTAATTGGAAGTTCTTTGAGATGTGTGGTCCCTATCTGAATTCCATTACCCACTGTCTGTCCCCTCTTGTTTGGATCCTACTGGATTTGCGGTAAGAAGAGGAACTAGAGAGGTATCAGCCTGCATTTCCTCTTACACCCTCAGTCTGGAGCATGAGGAGAACTACTGTGCATTTGCGGGTCAACAAACATTGCTTGTTAGAATTTCTGGACATGGGTTTATGGTGTGTGCACACGCTCACGTGTGCAGTACAGATAGGGACCACACATGTCAAAGAACTTCCAGTTATAGGCAACTAATTCCAGTTTTTGGTTCCTGTTTGCCTTTAAATGTCATAATAATGCTGTGCAGTTCTAAGCACTATGAAAAATCTTGTAATATTCATATGGTTTCCTTCTCTATAGAAAACACACTACACTTTCTATGGCGAGAGGTCATCACTCCAGATGGAGTAAAACTCTACTATAATCCATTTACTGGCTGGTGAGTTCTGATTTTGTAGAGGGAACACTGTTGTTCCTGGCAGCACCTAAACATGCCACTTTGTGAAAATTTTGTTAGAAACCTTCACATGAAGAGCATTGGATAAGTAATAACCGTGCCTTTTCAGTTAGTAAATGTAGAATAAGAGGTATAGGATGTTTAATATGAAAGAAGAAAATGTGAGGTGTGGCGGGGAGAAGACAGTTTGTAAATTGTAGGTTAATGTCATCAGTATATTTGCTGTAGGAACTTTTTTTCTTAATTCAAGTGTAATGGATTCATTCTTTTTTAATTAATTACTTGAAGGCTACAACCCTTCTATTTTGTGTTCCAAGTTTTTAAAGTTTACAGCAAAGAGACAATATAAACTTTCATTTTTCTATTGATCTTGGACAAGAAAATAGATTAATACAGTAACTAGTATTGCTTTAACAAATTATGAATTTTGTGGGAAGTAAATCTGTTTGTGTACTGTAGTGTATAGTTGCTTTATGCAGATTTTGTTCATCTTAACCTTTTGAAAATTATGTAAGTTATTGTTTTGTAATCTGTTTAAACATAGCCACCAAAGCAATTTTCTTTAACACAGGTGCATATTTCTCTCTATATATGTAGCTTGCAGAAATTATTCATTATCTCTGCTACTTTGAACACATACTACTCTTCTGGTCACACTAGTTTGTAACTTGTTAAGTTTTGTTTGGGTGTGTCTTTAATCTTTAGCATTATCCGTGAACACCCAGTTGCAGGGCCTCCGTGGCCTGGAGGAATCCTGGCAGATGAGATGGGTCTTGGAAAGACAGTAGAGGTACTGGCTCTTATTCTGACACACACCCGACGAGATGTTAAACAAGATGTGCTGACACTACCCGAGGTGAGAGAACTATGGTAGATTTTGGGAACAAACAAGGTACTTCTAATATGTGAGGCATGTTCCTGGTGTTTAGCTATCATTTTTTGTGTGGCAAAGTCTGTAATGAAAAGCTGTGCAAGTGAAAGAAATAGTCTTTGTCTGTTAGCACGTGGTCCTTGGTGATGTGAATAGGAGAACAGTACAAAATATTATGAGGAGCAATTTGTATTGTTTGTCATTGATGTGAATGAAGAACAAAGTCTCAGTTGTAGGCAAGTTACTTTATTAGCTTGCTTTTTAGAAAAAGGGATGGTAAAAGTGCAGAGATTCCAGGTAAAGTATATTTTAACTGCGGTAAAGAGTCCTGTGGCACCTTATAGGCTAACAGATGTATTGGAGCATAAGCTTTCGTGGGTGAATACCCACTTTGTCAGATGCATGTAGTGGATATTTCCGGAGGCAGGTATAAATATGTAAGCAAGAATCAGGCTAGGGATAATGAGGTTAGTTCAATCAGGGAGGATGAGGCTCTCTTCTAGCAGTTGAGGTGTGAACGCCAAGGGAGGAGAAACTGCTTTTGTAGTTGGCTAGTCAGTCACAGTCTTTGTTTAATCGTGAGCTGATGGTGTCAAATTTGCAAGTGAACTGAAGCTCAGCAGTTTCTCTTTGAAGTCTGGTCCTGAAGTTTTTTTTTGCTGCAAGATGGCTACCTTTAAATCTGCTATTGTGCATCCAGGGAGATTTAAGTGTTGGAGAACTGTAGGAGAACACTTAAATCTCCCTGGATGCACAATAGCAGATTTAAAGGTAGCCATCTTGCAGCAAAAAAAACTTCAGGACCAGACTTCAAAGAGAAACTGCTGAGCTTCAGTTCACTTGCAAATTTGACACCATCAGCTCAGGATTAAACAAAGACTGTGACTGACTAGCCAACTACAAAAGCAGTTTCTCCTCCCTGGGCGTTCACACCTCAACTGCTAGAAGAGAGCCTCATCCTCCCTGATTGAACTAACCTCGTTATCCCTAGCCTGATTCTTGCTTACATATTTATGCTTGCCTCTGGAAATTTCCACGACATGCATCTGACGAAGTGGGTATTCACCCACGAAAGCTTATGCTCCAATACGTCTGTTAGTCTATAGAGTGCCACAGGACTCTGCCACTTTTACAAATCCAGACTAACACGGCTACCCCTCTGATATATTTTAACTGAGACTTATAACATAGAAAACGGATCAAATGTTGGCCAAATTTTGGTCAAATTAATGGGCCTGTAGTTTCCTGGGTCACTTTTTTCCCCCTTTCTTAAAAATAGGTATTATATTAGCAATTCTCTGGTCACAGGGTACAACCTCTTCATTAAAAATCCTTCCTATTAGGCTTGTCGTTTAGTGTGCCAATTCCTTTAATATTCTTGTATGGAGATTATCTGGGCCCTCCAATTTGATCCCATTAAGCTCTTTGGGTGTGACTTCCACCTCAGACATGGTAATTGCTACTTCCATATCCTCATTTCCATTAGCTACCTTACCGCTGATCCAAGCTCCTCATTATCCTTATTATATAAATAAGATAAAATAATATTAATATTATTAATATGAAATATTAATTTCATAAAAGTTCAAAATTATGTCACAGATATAAGTCATCCTACCGTTAATGAATGTTGTCTTTATTAGGGTAAATTGGTGAACTTCTTCGTTCCACCCCAGCCTACTGAAGGAAACAAAAAGAAAAAAGCAAAGAAAGTGGAGCTTAAGTCAAAGGAGAAAGTACAGTATCCCAGTAAGTATTCATGGAGAGACAAAACCTATATAAAACAGTTTGCTTATTGAGGTTGTATTGGCAATTTACTAGGAGCACAAGCGCTGCACCTGGTTTGTATGAAGGGAGCAGTTTACTGATGGCTTCATCTCTGATGCAGAGGTATAGTTTTCCTCAAGAATATAGCACTGCACTCTGGGAACTGTAATTGTCCTTACTAATAGATCCATTTTAAAGGTAAAACCAGTTGTGAGCTGCACTGTAGAACTCCATGCAGCACAGCTTTACCAGACCAGACCAAAATATTGTACTTGCATATCCCTGTTAATAAAAACAAGACTTCTTTGTTTCCACCCTTATATGTACTCCTTAGACAGTATTCAATATCTTGACTAAAAAGTAATGGTCTGCAAAACTAGCTTGAGTAGGACTGCTTACTCTGTTGTCGATCTTAGTTTTTTTTTTAACCTTTTAATTCACTTGCAAGCAATGCATTTACAGAGCTACATAAATACACTTTCTCCCATGTAACTTTTCATTTTATCTGAACCGTAGTTTCGTTCTGCATGTAGGCTTACGGGTGATGATATTGGCAGCTGTCAAGGAAATGAATGTGAAGAAGGGAGCTTCCATCGTTGCAATATTTAAGTATGTCAGTGCCATATATAGATATGACATACAGAGAAACCGACGTCTTCTCAAAAGAACTTTGGAAAAACTAATTGCAGAACAAGTAGTGGAACAGGTTAAAGGTCATGGTCTGGCTGGATCGTTCAAGTTGGGGAAGAATTACAAAGAACAAAAGAGGCATGAGAGAACCAAAAAACAGGTAAAACGAGCTG
This sequence comes from Chelonia mydas, assembly GCF_015237465.2. Lineage (NCBI taxonomy): Eukaryota > Metazoa > Chordata > Testudines > Cheloniidae > Chelonia > Chelonia mydas. The sequence continues at coordinate 107,031,936 of NC_057851.1, read as the reverse complement.
AAAGTATCAGTTGAGGCAGTCAAGTATCAGAGGGGTAGCTGTGTTAGTCTGGATCTGTAAGGCAGTGGTTGTTAACCTGGGGTTAAGAACCATCATCCCCTGGGGGTTCGAGATGCCCTTTCTGGGGGTGCAAGACATGCCAGATTTTTTTTAGAGGTAAATCATCGAAAACACAAATTAAGACCAGGCACGGAAGTACAACTACTTTGTTTCATCAAACCTATGTATTTATTAACATTATACATTTTTTAACCATTACTGTAATATACAAACAAAAAATATATCTAGGTTTAAAGAACTGACCTACTTCAATAATTTTGGTAGGGGGTGCGAGAACATAGTTTGAGAACCAAAGGGGTGTAGGCTGCAGTAAAGGTTAAGAACCACTGAATTAAGGCAAATGTTGCATGAAGCTGTTCTATTTTTGCCAGTTATATGCTGCCAGAGTGATGCTATTTAAAGGGCTCCCCATTAATGCTTGCTTGATGGTACTGACTTTTAAACAAAAACCAAAAACCTGAAGCGTTTGTTTTGAAAACAGAAATAAAGAATTATAATATGTAGACTGTACCAAAAAGAAAAACAAAAATAAAACCCAAAGTAGGTCAAATTTTGAGGTTAAAATCTTTCACTATGTCCTTTATAAAGTTTTGAAGCTCTTGCTGTAAGGGTTGGCAGATGTTACAGTTTTATGACCAGGAGGTTTATGAAACACTTTGAAAAATCCTAAATTAATATTAAGTACTTGGTCCCCAAAACCCAGCCCAAACCAGAAGATATATGTTATGTTAACAGTTTACTCCCGAGATGGCTATACTTTCCTCATCAAAGAGGGAAAAAATAAAATTTTAACTGACAATTTAACTTTATTTTTTAGACAACAAGGAGTCCTGGAAGGATTCAGAAGACATCTTTGCCTAATGCTAAAACTCAAACCAAAGAATCAGCAAGTAGGGTCACATCTTCAGAAAAAGTCAAACCACCCCGGCTGGTGGACATTCCCGCAGAAGAGCATGACTACTGTACAACTAGTAAAAATAACAAAAAGTCTGAGACAGGCCAAAGGACCTGCATAAAAGAAGCAAATCTTCAGCCAAGAGTTATGGACTTGGAGTCTGCTGATTTGCAAGGCGATCTCATGTTCAGTGATTCCACCAGTCCTGTCCTCAGTGCATGTAAAAATACAGATGATGTAGAAGTCCTAAAGGACCAGTCCTCAGACTCCCAAGAATGTGCTGGCAGTGTCATACAGCATGCCAGTTCCATTTTTCCATTCAACACCTCTGACTATCGTTTTGAATGCATTTGTGGTGAGCTTGGCTTGGTTGACTGTAAGGCCCGTGTGCAGTGCCTGAAGTGCCACCTATGGCAGCATGCTGAATGTGTAAACTACAAAGAGGAAAACTTGAAGATTAAGCCCTTTTATTGTCCCCATTGCCTAGTAGCAATGAAACCAGTTTCTACAGGCGCCACTCTGATAATCTCTCCAAGTTCCATCTGCCATCAGTGGGTGGATGAGATCAACAGGCATGTGAGATCATCTTCCCTTCAAGTCCTGGTAAGATGATTTCATCTTATCTTCTCATACCTAGATTCACAGATTGGAAGAGGAAAACAAGCTTTCCTGTTTCATCAATTCCCAGTGGGTTTATAGAGTCATAGAGTTTAAGTTCAGAAGGGACCACCAGATCATTTAGTCTGACCTCGTGTACCTCCGGTACAGGCCACCAACACCACCTAGCATCTCTCCACTAAACTCAGTAACTGAAATTAGATCAACGTGTTACACAGCCCACAGAAGACTAGGCCATTATGTGTTACAGGGAGAGAATAGGAGTGACTGAGGTGCACCAATGCCCAAAGCCCCTGCAGTGGCAGCGAAATGATTACGTGAGATACACCCAGATAAATCCTGGCAGGTGACCCGCACCCACACACTGTAGAGGAAGGCAAAAAACCCCCAGTGTCACTGCCAATCTGACCTGGGGGAAAATTCCTTTCCAGCGTCCCATATAGTGATCAGTTATATCTTGTGCGTGTGAGGTAAGAACCAACCAGTTAAGCACCTGAATGAGAGAATGCTCAGTGCCACCTCATCCCATCCCGTGTCTCATGTCCAGCCATGGCCATCTCTGATGCTTCAAAAGAGGGAGACCAAAAATCACCGCAGAATACATTGGGAGGAGAGGGGAAATCCCTTCCTGACCCCTGCAGATGACTGGCTGAAACCCTAAAGTGTGAGCTTTTAGGAATATAAGACACAAACCAAATTTGGCAGAAGAGTGACCTTTGTGTCAGAGTTTTGTATTTCACCATCCATCTGAGAGTTCTCCCATATTTGGCCAAGTTATAAACTTCTGAAAAATCTCAATTTGCACATGCTTCGTGGAGGTTAGAGTTTGGCAGCTAAATTCTCCTAAGATTTTGTCTGCACTTAGCAATCTATCCCCTCACAGCTGCCACATACCAACCAGATCATATTTGCCCTGTCACCATAGAGTGACTAAACATGTTCTATCCTGGGGCCACAGAGGCTACGCAGGATTTTACCTGCAAATGCTCCTTCTGGTTGGCAGAGACTGTTGTGGCACAAGACACAGGAAATAAGATCAGGGAAACTGGAAACTATACATTGTTACAGTATCTGGTTAAATTCTAGGAGTATGGCATGTACGATCTGAAGTCTAACAATGTTAATATTTTAAAGTACTCAAAGTATACATAAGTTTTAAGTTTACAATATTTATTGCATTTTCCTGCAGATGTAACATTTTAACACTGTGAAATACATCCGTTACAAGCCTCAATTTATCTTATGAATTTAGGTTTTTTCCCCTTTCATCTACTGTATGCTTCACAGAAAGGATCACATTGAAAATGTTGAGGTAAAAGAGAGACAGATACACATTCTGTTGTAATAAATAATAAAGATACTTTTATTATAAGACTTCTGGTGGAAGGTCACTAAAGGAGATTTATGGACTTCGTTGGTGCTTTTGCCACCATCTTTCATGTTCATTCCATGTGTTTCATTGATTCTTTTTGGAGATTCCTTGGAAGATAGAAATAATAGTCTACTCAAGTTCACACTTTGTTCCTGTTCCTAAAGGTGTTTGACTGCATGTTTCTATCTTTGACTATTCTACCATGATATTCTGCTGTAGGAAAAAAGTGCATGTTTTAACAGTTGCTTCCATAATGTTGCTGCATGTTAAATCCATGTTAAAGTAGCTAAGCTCAAATACAGCTGTCATATGAAGTACAAAAATCCTTTTCTTCTCTGGGGGTGAGGGGGCAATCTATTGGGACACCCTATTTCCTTTCCATTGTATAATTTAATAATAATCTTGAGTGCAAATGTTCTTTGAGTGCTTGCTCATGTCTATTCCATGTTTAGGTGTGCATGCACAGTCTCCAGAGAATTTTTTTCCCTTAGTGGTATCTGTCGGGTTGGCTGTAGCACCCTCTTTTGCTGTGCGCTGGTAGAAGGGGCCCCGTTAGCTTCACACCCTCTAGTTCCTTCTTCCTGCCTATGATTGTCACTGGAACAGCTCCTCTTCTTTCGGCAAACTCTTGCTCAGTGGTCTTCGTTTAGTCCTTTTCTCTTGTTTCCCTATCCCAGCTCTTCAAGTTCACAGTTTGGACTGTTGTAGATTAGTTGTCTAGACCCTCCTCTGCCCCTGTTCCGAGAGGGGCAGCGTCAACTCTGCCTTGTAGGCAGGTTCCGTTGAGTCAAGTCCCAGACTATCCCATTGCTTTGGAGGGGCAATATGGTACCAGCAGGATTGCAGTACCATGTACCCCGGAAGCATTGGTTGTGGCCAGAGACCTGGCTTTTGGTGCCACTGTCACAGTCAGTACAGGACTCAGCGACATCAATACCAGGGAGCAGAAGGGAGCATGTGGCCCCAAGTGCCAGTTCAGTAGCAGCCTCCTCGGGTACCTTCTAGAGGGAAACCATCCCTGCTTGCCTCAATGCAGGTCTTTTCTCCCTGGCATCAACGTATACCACCCCTCCATGGTCCCCGGAGGAAGGTTTGTCATTGGGCTCGGAAGTTGAGTCATATTTCCGCTCGAGGAACCACAGCCAGTTCTCCACCCAGGCAGCCCTACCAGTCAGTGGACCCAGGTACAGGGGTACTGTCAAGCACTTGGGACAGTGGGCACTGGCCTATGTAGATGCAATGGCCTTTTTGGAACCTGTGGGGGTTTCTCCCTATGCAAGAGCCCTCTTTCAGATGCTCGAAATCCGTAGTCTCGGAATGAAGTGCCCCCATCCATATGACCGGCAGCCGACATGGACTCTGGTACCAAGCATCAGGACCTAGATTTATGGAACCCAATTGTTGCAGAAGGTGAGGAGGAGGACCTCTCTACTGGTGCAGAACTATTCTTCCTCCTCACCCGGATGAGGCAGTGTTTGAGGCATGTTTGTCCTCCTGCACAGTGACTTAGTAGTAGCTCACCAGGAGCTGTTGAAAAGAGTGGCCTCGAACCTTGGGCTGGAAGTGGAGGTAGAGTCCTTCCATAGCCTGGTTGATATCTTGTCTGCTGCAAGCCCATCGAAGGTGACCCTCCCTCTCAATGAGGCCATTATTGGACTGGTTAAAGCCTTGTGGCAAACTCTGTCCTCCTTGTCTCCCACCACAAAAGAAGTACTTTGTTCCAACCCCAGGCTGCGGGTACTTGTACTCTGATCCCCTCTGGGGTCCCGAGTGGTTTCAGCGGCCAATGAGAGAGATAGCAAGAAACGACCTCGAAAGCAAAAGATTCAGAGACTAGACCTTTGTGGTAGAAAGAGGGTCTACAGCTCCGCTTCTCCAACCAGCAGGCGTTGCTGGGGAGATAACGGTTTTAATGTTGGAGTCAATGATGAAGTTCAAGGATTCTCTTCTCCAGGAGTCCAGACAGGAGTTCTCCACTCTGGTGGAGGAAGGGAAGTCTGTGGGCAGAGCCTCCTGCAGGCTGCCCTGGATGCGGCAGATTCGGTGGCTAGATCCATGGTTTCTGCAGTGGTCATGAGCAGATGCTCATGGCTTCAGTCCTCGGATCTACCAATGGAGGTCCAACAATCCATTCAGGACCTGAAGGTACTTTGCTCTTCCCTGAGCAAATGGATGCGAAGCTTCACAGCCTGAAGGATTCCAGAGCCACCCTCAAGTCTCTAGGTCTATATGCACCAGCGCCTTCCAGGAAACTTCAAGCCTCAACAACTGGTCCACTTCCCAACTCCACCGCTGTGCCAGGACCTGTTTTAGAAGTGAAACAGGTTATAAAAACAGACATCCCACCCACTTTGGCCTTGCTAACAGGCCCTCACAGACACTCCGGAGGATCCAAGCAGAACTTTTGATGGGGAGTTCGAGTGCATTATGCCGGTTCCTGTACTGGATCCTGCCCCACTTTGGTTTTTGAACCATTGCTCTTGCTTCAGCCAGGCATGTTCCCATATCACCTTGGACTGCTGGGTAAGGAGTATGGTGGAGGAAGGTTACACTGTCCAGTTTATTTCCATTCCTCCCTCCCACACCCCTTTCACATCCCTCTTCAGGAACCCTTCTCACGAGCAACTTTTGGCCTAGGAGGTGCAAGCCCTCCTCTGGGTTTGGTCTGTGGAGGAGGTACCTCAGAGTTTGAAGGGAAAAGATTTTTGCACCTGTTTCCTAATGCTGAAGGCCAAAGGGGGTCTCGGATGCACCCTAAACCTGAGTTTCCTCAAGAGTTATCTGAAGAAACTGAATTTTTGCATGGTGTCCCTGGCCTCCATTATCCCCTCCTTGGATCCAAAGGACTGGTATGCTGCCTTCAACTTAAGACGCCTGTTTTCACACCTCCATTTTACGGGGCCACCAAAGATTTCTCAGGTTCATCATGAACTAGACCCACTACCAGTTCATAATCCTCCCCTTCGGCCTGTCAGCAGTCCATCAGGTATTCATTAAATGCACGGTGGTAGTGGCGGCTTTCCTCAGAAGGCGAGGTGTGCAAATCTACCCTTACCTCAATGACTTGCTGATCCAAGGCCGGTCTGAGGCCCAGGTGAGAGCCAGCATCCACCTGGTCCAAGCTACCTTCCAAGCACTGGGCCTGCTGATAAACAAGCAGAAGTCAACACTCATCCCTGTTCAGGGGATGGAGTTTATTGGTGGCGGTACTTGATTACACCCAGGCTAGAGCCTTCCTCCCAGAGTCTTGCTTCCAGGCAACGTCATCCCTGATATCGCAGGTCAGTGCACGCCCTGTCATGACAGCCAGTTTTTGCCTCAGACTATTGGATCTTATGGCTGCATGCAGGTACATAGTACCGCTTGTGAGACTGTGCCTCAGACCCCTTCAAGTATGGCTGGACTCGGCGTACTCGCCAAGCCGTCGTCATTTGGACACGGTGCTTACAGTTTCTGCCCAGGTCCTCGCCTCTCTAGATTGGTGGAGGGACTCCTGGTCGGTAGGCTTGGGCAGTCCCTGACCATCGGTATCCCTAACCTTGGATGCGTCTGAGCTATGTTGGGGTGCTCACCTTAAGCAACTCAGAACTCAAGGTCTGTGGTCCCAGGAGGAACTTTCCTTACATATAAATGTCAGAGAACTCAGAGTGGTTCGCCTAGCATGCCAAGTGTTTATACTCTAGATTGTAGGCAAGGTTGAGTGAGTCCTTACGGACAATACAGCAGCAATGTTTTACATCAACAAGCAGGAAGGGGCATGCTCTTCTCCCCCTCCCCCCGTGTCAAGAGGCCATTCACTTGTGGGAATTCTGTGTGAAGCACTCGATCCACCTCAAAGCTTCTCACTTTCCGGGAGCCTGGAGCAATCTGGCAGATCACCTCAGCAGATCTTTCTCCTCTCACCACGAGTGGTCCCTTTACCCCAGTATAATCAGGACCATCTTCTAGCAGTGGGGGACTCCCCTCAAAGACCTGTTTGAAACCAAGCAAAACAGCAAGTGTCAGCAGTTTTGCTCTCTACGTGGGTGCAGCCTGGGCTCGCTTACAGATGCCTTCCTACTTCATTGGATAAAGCATCTGTTCTGTGTGTGTTTGTCCCCCTTCCCCCGCCCTCCATTCCTCTCATGCACAAAGTCTTACTCAAGGTCAAGCAGGATAGAGCAAAGGTTATTCTTATAGGCCCAGCATGGCCACACCAGCGCTGGTTAGGCATCTTATTAGACCTGTCAGTAGCAATCCCAGTGCCGTTCCCTCCCCTCCAGACCTGATCTCACAAGATCACAGCCGACTGCTCCACCTGAATCTCAAGGTCCTCCACTTGACTGTGTGGAAGCTCCATGGAAGCGGAGCTGGCCTGTTTGGAGTAAGTCCGCCAGGTATTGCTAGATAGTAGGAAATCATCTACTAGAGTGACTTACCTCGCCAAGTGAAAGCGTTTCTCCTTGTGGTCATCCCAACAAGGCATCTCACCTGGTAGGTCACCTCTCCACGCAGTTTTGGAGTATATGCTTCATCTGAAACAGCAGGGCTAGTTGGAGCGCACCTAGCAGCCATCTTTGTTTTTTTTTCACATAAAATGTCCATTCACTTTAAGGGCTTATAGAGATTATAACCACAAATTAATGAACCCATTCCACCGTGGGACCTAAACCTGATCCTGTTAAGACTCTCAGGCCCTTCCTTGGAGCAGCTGGTATTGTGCCCCTTGTCGTACCTCTCCTGGAAGGTCGCCTTCCTATTAGCGATTACCTCAGCCAGGATGGTCTCGGAGATCAGGGGCCTTATTTCAGACGCCCCGTATATGGTGTTCTTTAAGTACAATTTCTCCCCCACCCCCGTGTTCCTCCCAAAGGTGGATAATAACCACTCTAATTTCTGCTAGTATTCTTCCTGGAATCGCACAAGAATAGGGAGGAGTAGCGCCTTCACACATTGGATGTTAGGCAGGCCCTCGCCTTCTATACACAAAGGACCAAATTGTTTTGTAAGCCCACGCAGCTCTTCCTGGCAATAGCAGACAGGGTGAAAGGCCTACCAATTTCGGCCCAAAGAATTTCATCCTGGATCACTTCCTGCATTCGCATGTACTGTGACCAGGCAGGTGCTCCACTTCTTGCCATCTTGACAGCTTACTCGATGAGAGCTCAAGCTTCCTCAGTCATGTTTCTCGCCCAGGTCCCAACCCAGGATATTTGTAGAGTGGCGACTTGGTCATTGGTGCATACCTTTTCATCCCGCTTTGCCATCACACAGCAGGCTAGAGGTGATGCTGCGTTTTGTAGAGCAGTCTGCATGTATGTGAACTCCAAGGCCACTTCCTAAGGTTCCACTTGGGAGTCACCTAACATGAAATGGACTTGAGGAAGCACTCAAAGAAAAAATGGGTACTAACCTTTCCGTAGCTTCTGTTCCTCTAAATGTTTTGCTCATGTCCATTCTACGACCCATTCTCCTGCCCTTCTGTCAGAGTTAGCCAGTAAGAAGGAACTGAGAGGGTGCGGAGCCAGCCAGGCCCCTTATATCGGTGCATAAGTGTGCAGCACCAAAGGGTGCTAGAGTTGGCCCAACAGATACCATTGAGGGAAAAAATTCCCTGACAATTGTGCGTGTGGTGCATCCATACCTCATGAGGAATGGACATGTGCAACACATCTTGAAGAACAACAGTTACGAAAAGTTTAGTAGCCATTTTTTATGAACTGACACTGCATTATGCAAAGAACATTAAGTGTGTGTTCTGTAAAACTATAAAGAGCTCTTATACTTTATGAAGTATTTCTTATCTTCAGTCTTTGCTCTCATGTTTGTATATATAAATGTGTGTAGGTGTATCAGGGTGTGAAGAAACATGGCTTCTTGCAGCCTCACATGTTAGCAGAGCAGGAGGTAGTCATCACCACTTATGATGTCCTTCGCACTGAGCTGAACTACGTGGACATCCCACATAGTAACAGTGAAGATGGGCGCCGTTTCAGGAACCAGAAGCGGTATATGGCTATCCCAAGTCCTTTAGTAGCAGTGGAGTGGTGGAGGATCTGCCTAGATGAAGCACAGATGGTTGAATGCACCACTGCAAAGGTGAGGAAGTCTCCTGGGCATGCCTATATTGAAAAGATTTGATAAGGTTATTGTAACTTAAAGAAAAAAAAATAAGATAAAGCTGCTTCTTGACTCTTAATGTGTATTAAACATAAACTTGTCCTTGTAATCTGTTCTTCAGAAGTGACTAATGGTTTGCTTCCTCTTGGAGATATTTACTGTTAAATGATTCCCCATTGAAGTTTTGGCAGGCTATGATGTGTATCTAGCTCAAAAAGTATTTAACATAATTTATACAAACAGTTTAAAGAACTAGGTCATCATGTTGTATACAGTGTTTGATAGTTTCAAAGAACGCATTAGCCTCTTCAGTGACCTGGTTTAGAGGTATTAATATGTCCTTTAGGTCTAGAAACTATAAAACAGTCAGCAATGACTTGAGAAGCTCTTTAGGCTCATTCTAGCAGTTTGTAGAGAGAGATTATTTTAGTTAGTGTGTGTCCACCCCGTTGCCCAAGGTAGGGAGATAAAAATGCCAACAGAAAATCCTACTCACATAACAATTTATGCCCAGTTAACTTACCTCCTTGTTGTAAACACTTCATCCAGTTTGAATTAGATCTGTGATAGATCTCATCAGCTGTCAAGTGATCCATTTGTTTTTAAAATAAAAGCATAATGAATCTATATATACATACCAGAGCCCTTCCGTGTGTGTGCGTGCATGTGTGAGGGGGGGAAAAAACACAAGTGTATCAGTTCTGCTTGCATATCTATCAGTTTTCTGTCGTACAGGGGTTCTCACTCTTCCATAGTGTGAATGTCTTAATAAGTGTGTATCACTTCCACTTTCCCAAATGATTATTTAACATCCATATGGCAAATACATCAATTGCTTACATGTAAAAGTAATGTCAGGGAAGTATTTAATGTAATTTTAGTTGTCTTTTAACGGTAGTTACAGCTAGAAACAAAGAGGAGAGCCAGGACCATATTTACAGCAAACTCTGTCTGGAACATGCAAGGATTATAGAGGTAGCAATCTGAGATCTGTTGCTCTGGATCAGTTCCTTTCTTTTACGTGTAAGCAGATACTGTAGTTACCACACATGTAGGGAAATCTGTGTGTGGAACCAAAGTTCTTACTTCTCTTACTGTACTAATGACCCTGATGTTTCCCTCCTCAGCCGAGGCACAATATCTTCTTTCCCATCCTTTATTATTATTTAATGAAAAAACTATCTGTCTCTTACCTGTCAATCAAAAATATTGCTCTCCACAGGCAACTTAGGTGAGTAGCACAGTTGCCAACTTTCAGATGGTAAATAAGCATCCTGACTTTCACAGTAAGCCAAAAATCAAGCTAATCCCATTTCAAAACAAGGCTAAAACAAGTCAATCCCTAAGAACCCCAACATTCTATGTGACTAGATCCCCCCGGTGTGCAGTCTGGGACTGTGGTGGGCCCACTGTGCACCCTGATTCTCTTCCCCCCCATTTGCCCCCCCTTGCTCCTGCTTGCTGGGAGCCAATCAAAAAAAAAAAAAAAGCAACAAGCTACAAGCCAAAAACTAGCCAACAAGCAACTCACAAGCCAATTAAGCAAAAACAAGCCCAATTTCAGCCTTTTCTTCACGGGTTTGGCATGTCTGGTGAATCGTGTTTTGCAAGGCTGACAAATACAATCATGGTTCTTCAGAGTGAGTGAGCTTTTTCTTGGCTCTTGCGGTCTTTTCGTGTTTTTCTACTTATTGCTATTCCTGTCTTCTCTCATTAGGCTGCAGAAATGGCACTCCGTTTGAGTGGAATCAATCGCTGGTGTGTCAGTGGCACTCCTGTGCAGCGAGGATTAGAAGGTAAGCTTTGTGTAGTAGTGTAGTCTGCGTGGGTTTTTTTCCCCAATGAATTGGGGCTCCAGGAAAGACAACTAAACTTGCCAATTTTGATATTCCTATTCTAGATTCCTGCAGTAGATATTTTGTATTCCTAGAGAAGAATGCTTATAGTTTGTAAGTCTTAATTGATTTCCTTTGTCATAATATTAAGACGCTATTGAAGGAGTGAAACTCTACTGAATTACAGCCACTGCTGGGGTGGTAGGCAATAAGCAATTGGTGCATTGCAGGTTGCAAAATAATGATGGAGAGCAGTATTTTTTTTTTTTTTTGTAACAAGATCCTAGGGAAAACTAACTCTTATGGAAAGTGTCATACAATCTTTAAAGTTATACAGAACAGACAGGATCTTGATATTTAAGGCTATTATTATTTAAGATACTGAAAGACCACAGCACATAGTAAATTGCATGGAGCTTCATCTGTTTTCTGTAGAAGAGTGATGAACTGAGTCTGCTTCTGCGGTTTAAGCACTTAGGTATTTCAAACCTGGTGACATTATTTTACTGTGTGCTATTTTAGAATGCCACACCAAAAAAAATTTCTACAGTAATCTTCTTCTTTTGTCAGATCTATATGGCCTAGTGCTTTTTCTTGGAGTTGATCCTTACTGGGTCAAACATTGGTGGGATCAGCTTCTGTATCGACCTTACTGTAGGAAAAATCCTCAGCCTCTCTACAGCCTAATTGCCAACATAATGTGGAGATCAGCAAAGAAGGACGTGATTGATCAAGTAAATATGGACTTTAAAAAAATTGCATGTAAATAGCACTTTCAACAAAAACATTTTTATGTATTTATTTTATTTTACTTTGCAGATTCAGATTCCCCCTCAGACAGAAGATGTGCACTGGCTTCACTTTTCTCCTGTGGAGAGACACTTTTATCATCGTCAACATGAAGTGTGCTGCCAAGATGCACTAGCAAAACTCAGGAAGATTTCTGATTGGACTCTTAAACTTAGCAGCTTGGACAGGAGGACGGTCACTTCTATTCTGTACCCTTTGCTGCGGCTGAGGCAGGCCTGCTGTCATCCACAAGCTGTTCGTGGGGAATTCTTGCCATTGCAGAAAAGGTGAATTTTACCACTGCTTAAATTGAGTGCTGAGGGCTTGATCCTACACTCATTGAAATCAATGGCAAAGCTCCCATTGAACTTAATGGTACGGGATCAGGGGCCAATGTTGTTATAGTAAGCCAAAAATTATACCTGCCAGTTGAGCCACTTTGCAGCTATGCTGCATCAGGCATGATCTTACCTGATGTCAGAAGCTGAGAAGGATGCAATAAGGTTATTATTCCTACTAATTCCTAGGTGCCTGAGAAAGCGGTTTTGATTGTTCTGTATTTGGCACTCTTCCAGAGACTGACCTTTTACTATGATGACGAGAGGCACTATACTGATGGAGTTACCATATTTATGATGGGATACAAAACTGAGATCCTAAATTCAGTGGAATTTATTTTGTCTTCAGTGTTTGCTGACAAACATTGCGCTAGAGCATGAGCACTTGAAAAATGAAACTGACTAGGAAAAAACAAGAGAGCCTATTTAGCCTGCAGGCTTCACTGTCTAAAAGAAGTTATTCACAAGGTGAATAAGCAGCACAATATAGGTTTTTTTAAAACATTGTTTTAAATAAACTGTTAATAAAGAACTTTTGTGTTTTTAAAATAAATTTAGGGCTAGACTTTCAAAATCTGTTTACAAGTGTTCACACAAAAGTATGCAGAGATCTTTCTCTCCCCTCACATGCAACCCATAAGGCAGAGGTGGGCAAACTATGGCCCGCAGGCCACATCCGTCCTGCCCAGCCCTTGAGCTCCCTTGCCGGGGAGGCTAGTCCGGCCCCTCCCTTGCTGTCTCCCCTCCCCCGCCGTTATAGTGCCGAGCGAGCAGCGCTCTGGGCTGCGGGGCTGCATGCTCCTGGAGAGCAGTGCGGCAGCGTGTCTGGCTCCAGCCGGGTGGTGCAGCTGCCAGACATTCTACTCTGAGCGGAATGGTAAGGGGGCCAGGGCTGGGGGCCAGTCAGGGGATAGGGAGCAGGGGGCGGTTGGATAGGTGTGGGAGTCCTGGGGGGCGTGTCAGGGGGTGGTTGGATGGGGCGGAGGTTCTGGGGGGGCGTTCAGGGGATGGGAAACGGGGGGGTTGGAAAGGTGTGGGAGTCCCGGGGGGCCTGTCAGACAGCGGGGGTGTGGATAGGGGTCAGGGCAGTCAGAGGACAGGGAGCAGGGGGGTTGGATAGAGTGTGGGATCCCGGGGGGGGCAGTTAGGGGCCGGGGGTCCTGGGAGGGAGCGGTCGGGGACAAGAAGCAGGGGGGATTGGATGGGTTGGGGATTCTGAGGGGGGCAGCCAGGGGGCGGGAAGTGGAGGTGTCGGATAGTGGGCAGGGCCAGGCTGTTTTGGGGGCCCAACCTTCCCTACCCAGCCCTCCATACAGTTTTGCAACCCCAAATGTGGCCCTCGGGCCAAAAAGTTTGCCCACCCCTGCAATAAGGCCATCACTGCACCAGCCCTGTCTTTAGCCAAAAAAGGTTTAATACTGCTCCTTTTGGAGCAAGTGAGTGCTGCTCTTTTGGCTAGCAACAGTGAGTTGCTAGAGAGAAAGGTATGGGTGCATAATCCTATGCCAGGGACTGAGAGCACTGGCTTTTCTGCATTTTTTTTTTTTTTAAGCTCTTGCTGCCACAGGCAGGAAAGAATCAAGCTTGGCCCTTAATGTGAATGTATTTCTGCTGTTTTCAACCACCTTTTCTTTTGTTCCTCTCTGCTCTCTTCACGCCTTTCCTGTATGTCTATCCCTCTGTGTCCTTAGTCCCTCCTCTCTCTCCTGGCAGGGCACCTTCAGTGTAGAATTATGTCTGTGCTGTTGTGCAATAGCTATAGCAGCAGACAATCTGTTGTAGGGTTTTCCTGCCTGATAGTTTTAAAGCTGTGGAAGCATGGGTGGAACATGAGAAATACCAGTACTCCCCCAATCCATAGCAAGTTACTGTTTGAGTACTGCCGAACATTCCAATGATGTACAAGTGCAGCATGCAAGCCATGCTGCTGAATGCACCAGGAATATCCTAGCACTGCATTGATTTCAGTGAAATGTTGATGAGTGACAGCAGCATAGCAATTGCAGTGGAAGACAAGCAATAAAAGATGAACCCCCAGTAAACACACTGTAAGAAAAGACAGTTTGGAGATACTGTTTATATATTTTCTTGTGAACAAGTGCTGTCTGTAGCAATGGACCATTCCCAGAACATGCAGAAGATTTGGCTTATGGCTTCCTTTATTTGCATGTGAATAAACAAGAATTCGGTGCCAGGTATTGTGGTGAATAGGAGAATTGGACTGAAACAAGGAAACTGACTCCTCGAGTGTGTTCTATGAGTGTGTTAATTTTCTCATCTAGTAAAGGCAGTGAGTAAGGCTGTCCAGCCATTCCTAAACAGGATACTTTTTAGGTTTTCCTAGAATTTAAACTGAATCAGGAACTTCTCTTGAAATTGATTTTTAGCCTCAGATTGTTCAAAGTAAATGAATTAAGGGCTTGTCTACACTTAAAATGCTACAGCGGCACAGCTGTAGCACTTCAGTATAGATGCTACCCGTCGGTGTAGGTAATCCACCTCCCCGAGAGGTAGTAGCTAGGTTGATGGCAGAATTCTTCTGTTGATCTTGTGCTGTCTACATGGGGACTTAGGTTGGCTTAACTACGCAGCTCAGGGCTGTAGATTTTTCAAACCCTGACCAACATAGTTAAACCAACCTAATTTTCTAGTGTAGGCCAGGCCTTACAAATTATGAAACTATGTGCTATTTTTGTTTTGCTTTTAGAAATTTCTTTCACTCTCCATGCTTATGAAAATGAAAGATTAATAGCGCTGGCTAGAGCTAAGCAGAATGAGAGCAGCAGGTGCTGTGCATACTTTCCAATACAACTGAGAAATGTAGATCAGTATAAACTGCAGTTGTAAATCAATAGCACCTCCATCTCCCATGCTGGAATGGCAGCAGGAGCATTGAAACTTTAGATAGCAGGAGCAAAGGTAAGGGGAAACCTTACTGCAGGCGTAATCAATTACTTTTTGTCAAGGTCCTAATTTCTTGGTCAAGGTATAGTCAAGGTCCAGACTCCAGAGAAGAAAATAATTTAAAAAACCCCCAATAATTATGATAATAAGTAAATAAAAAGATTTCAGGTCTGTTCAAAAGCACCTGGCGGTCTGAATTTGGCCTGTGGTCCCCCTATTGACTACCTCTGCCGTAGTAGGTACTGCAGTGTTGCTGGGAGGGGAAGATGGGGCCCAGCCAATGCAGCTTCTCCCTACCTTCACGTCCTGGATCCAAACTGTGAAGGGGTGACTCCTGCGTCCCTCTAGGACACGAGGAACAATTCCAGGGAGGAGCCAGCCCCGGGAACCAGAATCAGGCACAGAAGCAGCCTTAGCAGGGACTGTTGGACACTAATGTGATGGTGCTGATTTCTACCATTTTTACTCTGGTCAGTCTCTTCTCATGCTGATTGCTTGTCTGCTTCAATCCACTCCTGCCCAAACTCTTCATCTCAGCCTGACCCCAGTGGCCCTTCATGGTCCCTTCATTCTTCCTTCCCTCTTTCTTCTCCTGCCCTCTCCCTTTCACCTCTCTCCTTCCCTTTTTCTTTCTATTTAAGTAATCTCCTGCCAAACCCCACTCAGAGAATTTAAAAAAATTAAAGGAAGGAAAGCATAGTGTAACTAATGTGACATTTGTCAACCATCGCTCTGTTTACTCGCTTGTATTGTTATATCTCCTTTCCCCTGTACTTTGTCTTGTCTATTTAGATTTGCTCATGAACTATTGTTTATTCTTCATTTGTACAACCCTAACACAATGGGATCCCTTTTTCATTTGGCTCTTATGTATATCAGCAATACAAATAATAATACTTAAAGGAGAGAGACCGGTTACAAAGTGGAAAGATCTCTTTACAACAATACATACTCTCAGGCCCAGCGAGTCTGGTGGAGCTGTCATGATGCTGAAGTAATGCATTGGTCCCGGAGGGAAGGTGCTTTTAAAAATAGATTGTATAGCTCTTTCTCTACAAGAATGGCCTGTACTTCCTTGTCTCTGGAGGAATGATGCTGTGTTGTTGCAGTGTAGAGACTTGGACATAGTGGCTCTGAATGAAGGAATGGGAGAAATTCCTGGCACTGGAGTTCTGACAGGTCTATTTTTCCCAAGTCTCCACAGATTGGGGGAGTTCATTCCTATACTCTTGACATGCACTCTCGGTTAGATGAGTGATTGGGGCACAGCCCGTAACTAGATGTGTGCAGATGCTGCAGCTGAAAGAGTGACTGCTAAAACTAAGTCATGTCACTATATTGTCCTTGAGAATATTTATCATGTGGCAAACATATGTTTGCATAATATGACCTTTCATGCAAGTGTAGCGTCTGTTTTCTTTCAAATTTGATCCATTAGATCTTTATTTCAGCACAATGACCATGGAGGAGCTACTAACTTCACTGCAGAAGAAATGTCGCACTGAATGTGAGGAAGCCCATCGACAACTGGTGTGTGCTCTCAATGGTTTAGCTGGTATCCATATCATTAAAGGTAAAAGCATACCACTCACTATGTTAATTTACTCTGTCTGATGGGCGAGTCATGAGGTTAGCTATCATCATGGCAAAACGGCAGGTCCATTGATTTCAGGGAAAAGTGCATTATGCAGTCACAGAAAACGAACAGCATATAGGCAGCAGCTGAAATGCTAACAAATTTCTCTGAGCTGACAGGGAAGAAAGAGGTGCAGTATATTGGGAACTACATCACAGCACTTTCCATTTTTTAAATTTTGTAACGTTCTTTCTATGTTCACTTTCTAAAGTCTAATCAAGAGAGGATAAAAGCAACAAATCTAGCTTGATTCTGCTATCACAGTGGTGTAATTCAAGTGTAAATCCATTGACGTCCATTGAGTTGCACTAGTGTAAAACTGGAGCAGATGAGGTGAATTAGCGCCATTATTTTCTCCCTTTTGTTAGGGCTATGACAGTGGCTACTGTGACAGATACAATGGACACTTGGAATATCCAAAGATTCTTGTATCAACTTTGTAAAAGTTATGTGCATCTTTCTGGGGTAGGGATTTTATTATGGATTCATGGGGGAACTAAAGGGTTTCCTGGAGGAATTAAAATCACTAGATGGTGACCAATGCAAATCCCATGGCAGATAACCAGTCTGGAGAAGCCTCACCCCTGTGGAAAATTGCATAAACTGGTTTGATCTGGTTCAAAAATATATGGTTTTGGGTTCCTTGTTTGCCAGTACATTGACAACCTTGAAGCAGGGAGAGAGGTCACACTCTCCTGATCCAAGAATGGACATGAGACTGTGAGCCAGAGGGACAGGCCCTGTGATAGTACATGCCAGGGTCTCCATGTGGAAGATGGGTGACAAGCTAAGACTTCATATAAGTTGTTTGTTGTTTGAGATGTTTTTCTCTCTAATGCTTTTGTTGTAAATAAATAATACTTTGCTTTATGAAGGCTGGCTGGTCACAGGTTAACCCTGTCATTGCCCCAGAAAGAACAGGACTGTAAGTGCTGAACTAAAGTCAGACTTGCTGAGGTGATCGGAATGAATTGCAGGGACGATCGTTGCCTAAATACCCAGCCTAGAGAGGGTGTCACAGGACTCTCTCCTGAGAAGGGTGATGGCTAGAGGCCGGAGATCTAAGAGGGGTGAGAAGAGGTCAGAGATGCAGTTACCTCTGGAACTGTGACAGCTACATCAAAGGTTTTGTGCAGGTAATAGAACTGCAAACACATAGCTAGCAAAGAGTGGCACAATGCTGGAAGTATGTGTGGTGCTTAATTTATCAGAAACATTTTTTGTCCTTTGCACATTCATTCCAGTCACTAAACTTTGCTCATTTTATCTAATGGTCAGTGAAATCTTTGGCCTCTTCCCTAGAATATTATGACATTATACAGTATTTTAAACATTTTAGTAAAATGTGGTATTGAGGCTTTTTGTCTCTCATAAAGTGAAATTGCATTTCAGTTTCAATATCAGATAACACATGGATGGTTTTGCAATATTGTTTTTAAGTTGTAATAGATTTTAATGGCATCAATAGCAAGGATTGATACTGCCATTTGAAGTTGAAGGTACAAAAGATAACCAATTTGGTAGCAATGATGACAACACTTTCCGCCCCCATGTCTGGAGCAATTGCTGTGTACACGGAGAATGTAGAAAATACAAGAAGTCATTATGTTGTTGCCATTGCAAACACTGTTTAGTTGAAGGAATATTAGCATATAAATGGCAGTGTAGATTCCAGTTGAATCAGTGTGGGGGTTCTGTGAGTTCTAATCAGAAATCTGAAAAATGAAGCAAGGAGAAATAATTATGTGAATCTCTTACCAAGCTGCATAATTTACTTGGATGCTTAGTTCTAAATGTTCACAGCAAAAGTACAGCCTGTTTTTTGTTTGTTTTTGTTTTTTGCCAAGTGATCCTTGTTAAAACTAATGAGTTGCGTGGAATTACACCCCCCCCCTTTGTTTTAAAAATGAGTACTAATACTATAACTATCTTATGAATAAATCTTATGAATAAGGATAAGAATAAATTTTGTTCCTTTCCTTCCCAATTGCACCTATTAATCGGATGTGGTCCTGGTGATTACCAGTGAACCCCTAAGTGTATAGTGAGTGTATACCCCTGGTTGGGAACCACTGTCCTAGACAATTTCCCCACCCTGTAACTTGCCACCACTTTTTTTCAAGATATTTGGAACTAGAAAAAGGCTTTCACCATTATCTTACTGTCCACCCTTAAATTTTTATGTCCCATGGACCACCACACTCGTTCAAAAGTTTCCCCAGACTATTAATTTGGTTACCTATCTTCTGTTTGTTGTTGGAGGAGAAGAAAGTATACGTAATTGTGGTTTTATTGATTTACAAATGTAGCTTCAAGTTAATATTGGTTAATTTCTTCCTCCAGGTGCATATGGCCACTTAAACTATAGTTCCACTCTTAAAAGTGATTGTGAAAATGGCACAAGAGGGGGTGAATAATGGATTTTTTGGTTTAGTGATAATTCTGAAAACCGAAAATGAAATTTTTTGGCAAATCAAAATAATTTAGTGCGTCGAAATAAAACATTGTGACTGTGGGAATTTTGACAAAAGCAGAGGACTAGATTCACAAAAAGGTCAGTGGGGAGAATGGGGGGAGCTTGTAGTAGGAGGTGGCTTCCTTTAAAATCTTTAGCCCAGTGGTTAGGGAACTCATCTGGGATGCAGGAAACATGAGTTCATCTCCTCCCTCTGCTTTATGTGAAGAAGGGATTTGAACATGGGTCTCCTGTATTGTAGGAGAATTCTCTAGCCATTGGGCTATGGGACATTGTGGTATGTGTCTTTCTCAATCTCTCCTGTTGAAGCTGTTCCACTTTTTATAAATAATTATTAGCCATTGGAGCAGAGCCATTGAAACTGAGTCTCCCACTTCCTTGGTGAGTGTCCTAATCGCCAGGCTATAGAATCATTCTCATTCTTTCCCTGCCCCAGTGACTATTCATTGTTATTGATACTGGTGATTCATAGTCATGAATTGGCAAATTCTGCATTTAGTTGCACCAGTGCAGTGAGTGTTGTAACAGATGGGTTTGTATTAGGGCTGAATTTGAAGTTTGAAAATATGACCTGTAGAATTCTGCTTGACTCTGAAATCATCATGAGTTTTCAGGTTTGACAATTGCGAAAACCATGTTTAACTTGGAAACTGAGACTGTTTGCTCTGGAAGTCACTGAGAAACAACAAACATGGTACCCCACAATGCCATTCTTAGACTTACTTTTCAGAGTAGAACTCCACTATGTTGAGTAAAACATTCTTCTTCAATTGGTGTTTTAAAATAGGCAATTTACAAAACCAAAAAAATCAGCAAGTAAATAGTAGATGGTTCCTCTGAAGGCATCTTACATATGTTATAGATCAGGGGTGGGCAAAGTTTTTGGCCCAAGGGCCACATCTGGGTATGGAAATTGTATGGCGGACCATGAATGCTCATGAAATTGGTTGTTGGGGTGAGGGCTCCGTCTGGGGGTGTGGACTCTGGAGTGGGGCCAAAATGAGGAGTTCAGGGTGCAGGAGGGGGCTCTGGACTGAGGCAGGGGGTTGGGATGTGGGGTGGGGAAGAGGGGAGGGCTCTGGGGTCGGGCTGAGGATGAGGGGTTTGGAGTGTAAGAGGGTGGGCTGGGACTGAGGGTTTCGGCTGGTGGGAGGGGGATCAGGGCTGGGGCACGGGGGTGGGGCATGGGCAGGGTCAGGGGTGCAGGCTTCTGGCAGCACTTCAAGTAGCTCCCAGAAACAGCAGCATGTCCCCCCTCCAGCTCCTGTGGAGATGCTCCAGCTCCTGCCAGATGGCTCTGTGCACCGCCCTGTCCGCAGGCACCACCCCACAGCTCCCATTGGCCGTGGTTCCTGGCCAATGGGAGCTGTGGGGGCAGCGCTTGGGGCGGGGGTACTGTGCGGAGCCCCTTGGCTGCCCCTACACGTAGGAGCTGGAGGGGTGCATGCTGCTGCTTCTGGGAGCAGTGCGGAGTGGGGCAAGCCCCTGACCCCGCTCCCCGGGTGGAGCGCCAGAGTGAGGCAAGCCCGGGACCTTGCTCCCCAGTGGGAGCTCGAGGACTGGATTAAAACATCTGGAGGGCCAGATGCGGCCCCCAGGCCATAGTTTGACCACCTCTGTTATAGATGATGGCCATTTGTGGCCATTTGGAGATAGAAATCACGTTGTGTTGGTTCTAAGTGGATTTGAATTCTTCAGATGAATATGCGTTGGCAGCAGACCTGTACAGAGAGGTGTTGCGTTCCTCTGAAGAGCACAAAGAAAAGCTCAAAACAGATTCGCTGCAAGTGAGTATGAATTTAAGTTCACAGGCATTTTTAAAATAGACGTGTCAACGTGTACTTGACTGTTCTTGTATCACAGTTAAATTTCTTATGCAGCTATTTCTCATAGGGGCTTGCCAAAGGGACACTGTTAACTTGTTCTGTCTTCAAATATAACATACTGTAAACCAGTAGTTTTCAAACTGCGGGTCGGGACCCAGTACCGGGTCACGGAATGTAAGGCACTGGGTCACGGCGGCTCTGGTCAGCACAGCTGACCAGGCTGGCTAAGGCAGGCTAGTTCCTACCTGTTCTGACACCACACTGCACTCTGGAAGCAGCCAGCAGCAGGTCTGGCTCCTAGGTGGCGGGGCCACAGGACTCCGTGCACTGCCCCCACACTGAGCACTGGCTCCGCTGCGGGGGGGCAGTGCCGGTGGGCGAGAGCTGCTTGGAGCCACTTGCGCACCTCTGCTTAGGAGCTGGACCTGCTGCTGGCTGCTTCCGAGGTGCAGCGCGGTCCACGGTGCCAGGACAGGCAGGAAGCCTGCCTTAGCACCCCTGCTGCACCGCTGACCAGGAGTCACCCAAAGTAACCTTGCGCCCCAACCCCGTACGCCAACTCCCTGCCCCACCCTGAGCCCCTCCCACACCCTAAATCCCTCATCCCCAGCTCCATTGAGTCATGAGCATCAACAATTTTCTTCAACTGGATCGTCCCCCGTCCCCCCCCCCCTCCCAAAAAAAAAAAAAGTTTGAAAACCTCTGCTCTAAACATTGTGTTCTATGACAAGTCCATGGAACTACAGATTTCTTGTTTAAAGCCACCATAGTGCAACAAAAAAATTGTATAAGGCCTTGCCTCTAATTTTTAGTGATGCACCAAAAAACAATGTGAGTTCTGCCTGCTGGTCTACAATAGAATTTAACAAGCTGTAATCTTGGAGTCTTGCATATCACTGCTAACATCAGTGGTACTAGAATACAGACAGAGAAATAGACAAAAGGCAGCTGTGATGGTTCCTGGAGAACTATAAATGGAACCAAGTCAAATTGTTATATCACAAGAAATTATACCTCTAAGAGCATTATAAGACAAGAAAGAATAAAAAAGTATTGACAGTATCCCTTTAGGAAACTATATTTATATAATGACAGGTTTCAGAGTAACAGCCGTGTTAGTCTGTATTCGCAAAAAGAAAAGGAGTACTTGTGGCACCTTAGAGACTAACCAATTTATTTGAGCATAAGCTTTCGTGAGCTACAGCTCACTTCATCGGATGCATCCACAGTATGCATCCGATGAAGGGTGAGCTCTAGCTCACGAAAGCTTATGCTCAAATAAATTGGTTAGTCTCTAAGGTGCCACAAGTACTCCTTTTCTTTTTATATTTATATTATGTGAATAACCAGCAACTGCAGATGATATTTTATATTTAAAGAACATGTTCAACAAGGTAAATTTGGACCAACTTTCTTTTGTCTTACAGCAGAAGCATGTTTATGTATTATGTCATGATAATGACAACTCAGAAGTGAGCTACTTGCCTGTTAGTTCTCTTACCACTTACGGCCACCAAGGGAAATGAAATATTATTTCAAGTCATTGTCCTCCATTGGGGTTCTCTAACACAGTACTTTTCACCAATGTGGAGTTGCTTTGGTCATGTTTATTGCACCCAGTGTTATATTTTTGTTTTGTCAATTCATGCGCGATCTACCTCTCATTAATCATATCTGTACCAGTATATCAAACTGCCTCTGTTGATGTCTGAGTATCTCTCACTAAATCAATTCCCTGCCATTGCAGAAACCTCGGGCAGTGGTGCACCTTTGTCCATCTTGTGCCACACAATAGTTTAGTCACCTGAAGATTGTAATACTTTGGTCTAATTCTGGTTGCTGGGCTTATGTGGGGTAATTGGGTGGTATTTAGTGGCCTGTGTTACAAAGGAGGTCAGAGTAAATGATGGTCTCTTGTGGCCTTAAACTCTGACTTTAATATAACAATAATGATGTTAATGAAACTATACCACTGTAACTTAAGAAAAATGGCAGAAGCGGCTTAGAGTTTATAATTTTTTTCCCGCTTTTCTGAAGTTTGTCTATTTTGGGGACATATAAACAACTTCTTTCCATATTTTGTGTTTAAAAATAATTTATAAAAGACGAAATTTTAAGATAAAAGCCTTGCATCTCACGAGGGATTTAAGGGGAACAGCTGTGATCCAGTATATAGAGTACAAAGCAGAGAATCAAAGATCTGGGTTCTTTTTTAGACTTTCTCACTGATTTGCTGTGAGATCTTGGGGGAGTCAGGTAACCTAGTTCTCCTATTTTTGCTCTCTGTAAGTGGGGATAATAATACTTACCCACCTTCATAAGGTACTTTACGATTCACAGAGGAAAGCCCTACCTTTAAATGAAATATTTATTATTATTCTCATAAGTAGCCTTGTTCTGGGATTCCACTAATGATTTCATTGTTGCTGTACCAGATAATACAGTATATTGTGTTTAATGGTAATTGTTGCTTTTCTCTATGTGAAGAGACTTCATTCTACACACAACCTGATGGAACTACTGACAGCAAAGCATCCAGGGATACCACCAACCTTGCGTGATGGCAGACTTGAGGAAGAGGTGATTGTTCGTTTTGGTGTAAATGTATTTTAAAGAACAATATGATTTGCAGATTGTACTTTTTTAAAGACTGTAACCATCTTTTTTCTATTATTTTATGTCAAAAGAAGGGGAAAAAAATCATCAAGCCAAGTACTCCAGGATAAGCCTCCAGCCATGTTACTCATTCAATCAGATGCAGTTGTACTGAGAGAAGGGAAAATGTCCAATTGCTGCTATTCTGCTGATCTTTGCTATGTTATGATTATATGTTTTGAGGAAACTTTAAACATTGATCACTAGAATTATGATCTTATAAGTGTTTACGTATGAATAGTCCCATAGTCAATAAGGCTAGTCGTGTAAAATTAAGTACCTCTCATAAGTGTTTTCAGGACTGGGTCAAATAGTGCAGTATATAAAGAGGGTGTCAGAGGAGAAGGAATAAGTATTAGCCACCTCATGGACCAAACTATGGAAAGTACCTGTATTTGAAGTTTACAAAGCGGTCTGTTGAATGTTGTGTGACAAATGATAGTCAACTTCTCAATTCACAGATATCTAGTGATCTCTGAACATGTTTTCACCAAGGGTTTTACTGGATTCTCCATTACTGATCACTTTTAAATTGTATGTTTTTCTAAAAGATATGCTCTAGGAATTATTTTGGGGAAGTTCTATGGCCTTTGCTATACAGTAGGTCAAACTTGATCACAATCATAGAAATGTATGACTTGGAGGGATCTCGATAGGTCACCCATTCCCCTGCACTGAGGCAGGACCAAGTATTATCTAGGCCATCCTTGTCAGGTGTTTGTTCAACCTGTAGTTAAAAACCTCCACAGATGGAGATTCCACAACCTCCCTAGGCAATTTGTTCCAGAGCTTAACTACCCTTACAGTTACGAAGTTTTTCCTAATCTCTAACCTAGATCTCCCTTGCTGCAATGTAAGCCTATTACTTCTTCTCCTGTCCTCAGAGAATAAGGAACACAATTTATCACTCTTCTCTTTATAACAGTCTTTTACATACTTGAAGACTGTTATCATGTCCCCCCACTCATATTTTCTAGACCTTTAATCGTTTTGTTGCTCTCCTCCGGACTTTCTACATTTTGTCCACATCTTTCCTGAAGTGTGGTGACCAGAACTGGACACAGTACTGCAACTGAAGTCTCTTTGGTGCTGAGTAGAGTGGAAGAATTACTTCTTGTGTCTTTCTGCAACACTCCTACTAATACATCCCAGAATGATGTTTGCTTTAGTTGCAACAGTATTACATTGTTGACTCATATTTAGTTTGTGATTCATTGTGACCCCCAGATTCCTTTATGCAGTATTCCTTCCTAGGCAGTCATTTCCCAATTTCTATTTGTGCAACTGATTATTCCTTGCTAAGTGTAGTTCTTTACATTTGTCCTTATTGAATTTCATCCTATTTACTTCAGACCATGTTTCCAGTTTGTCAAGATCATTCTGAATTCTAATTCTGTCTCCAAAGCACTTGCAACCCCTCCCAGATTGGTATCATCCACAGACTTTATAAGTGTACTCTCTATACTGTTATCCAAATAATTTATGATAATATTGAATAGAACCAGCTCCAGGACAGATCCCTGCGGGACCTCTCTTGATAGGCTTTTGCAGCGTGACTGTGAACTATTGATAACTACTCAGAGTATGGTTTTCCAATCAGTTGTGCATCCACCTTATTGTAGATTCATCTGGGCTATATTTCTCTAGTTTGCTTATGAGAAGGTCATGTGACACAGTATCAAAAGCTTTACTAAACTGAAATATATCACATCTACTGCTTCTGCCCTATCCAATGGTCCCTTATGGCCTTAGAGTATGTGAATGTCCCTCTGCTAAATTTCATGTACAATAAACACACTTTGCTGCCTTAAACCTTTTCTTCTCTGTCTAGTAGCGTAAGCTGGTGGGTGATTTCATCAGCGAGGGAAAGGAAATAAATTTCCAAGCATCAGGGGTTGTCTATACTGTGCATTAGTCCTCACCAAAGGTGTGTAAGTTCTAGTGCACTCAAATATGTTGTGCACTAATTGGCTTATGTGAAATAGGACTCCAGAGAACTTTTAGTGCATGCCAGCAGGGTCCACACTTCAATTAGTGTGCAACATGCTAGTGTGTATTAGAATCTCCATTCCTCTGGTGTGGACTACTACACTGTATAGACAAGCCCTTAGTCTCTTTAATATCCTTTCTGAAGCCCAGTGTCTTCCATGGTTCTGAATGTCTGGGCTACTCTTCTCTCTCTGCAGCTTTATGGAGGTGGATCAGTGTTTGGCTCCACACACTCTGGCCACGCCCCCTCCACTCTCACTTGCCAACAGATTTCCTGCTGCCTCCATGGCAGCAGACTGGAGCAGTTTCTGTTGCTTCCATCCTTACTTTGCAATTTGAGCTTTTTCTGTCCAGCTTTTGGGCACTGAGGAGAAGTGTTACTCTTCCTCCCTAGGTCAGGTAATCCCTCGGGGGTTTAATCCACCCTGAGCCTCTGCTCTCTGCTTGCTCCTCTTTCCCTTCCAGACATGGCATAGCAGCCAAGAAAGCACAGGGCTAAATCCAAGCAGTGCTCTATCCGTGAAGCACCTTCCCAGGCTCCGTAAATGTTGAGTAGTACCCAGGCAACTGACCCTAACTCTGTTAGGTTCTGGGTCTATGAGTCAGATAGGCAGTTGTGGTCCTCAACTCCAGTCTGGGAAAAATGGACCAAGAACCCCAGTGCAGAGCAGGGAGAGGCTCTAATCATGAGGAGGATCCTGACCACCTGACTCCTGGGATAAATCCCAGGGGACCTAGTGGAGAACAATGAGGGGAGTCTTGTGGGTCCTGAGTGCCCTGGGGAAAGAAGCAGGGTCCTCCCTCCCAAGCCAACCAGGAGGACTCAGACAGTGAGTTCCCCACTCCCACCAATAAGGGGACCCAGCGAGAGAGGATTCGGAGTCAAACCTCTGAAGAGGACTCCAGGAAGGTAAGCAACAAAAGGCCTTACAAAGCTGCAACAGTTTCTGTGTTCCCAAAGCCTGCATAAAAAGGTTAAAAATCCAAAAAGGAAAAAAAGAAAGAGGAAAAAATACACACAATCCAGGACATGAGTTTTCTGACTCGTCTTCCTCCCCCTCCTCCCCTTAGGAAGGTGAGCTGTTCGGATCTGAATCCCAACGGAATGCAGGGAGGGGGAATGTAGCAAAAGGGTGTTTTTTGGTTTTGTCGTGCCCCCCCCCGAAATGTCAAGCAACAACATTGTTTCTGTGATTCAAATCCAACCTGAGCAGGCTCCTGAGAGTAAGCCTCAGAACAAATTTCTCTCCACAAAATCATCCCCCGAGGTTGCAATACCCCATTATTCCTTCTTCAAGGAAGTGAGTAGAGATGATGGAACAATCCCGATGCAGGCAAGCACATTAATAGGAGCGATCGTAGGTTCTGTAACATTCAAAAACCAAGGGGGTCTATTACTGACATACCGAGAGTGGATACCGCTATAGCGTCCCTCCAGTGATATGGTTATTCCCTCAGAGGGGGAGTTGTACCAGAAGAACCACTAATAAACATGGATAGAAAGACGGAGGCCACTCTCAAAAAGGATTTTGAAGCTTCAGACACCCTTTGAGCACCCCGGGCAGCTACCTGCTTTGCAAAAGCATTTCTTTCCTGGCTGGAAATCTCAATGCCCTTAAGGACAGAGATCACCCAACTTTGGTTCCATTTTAAAGCAGGTGTCCCTGGCAACAGCATTTGTTGCTGGTGCCTCAGTGGAGGCACTGAGATTCTCAGACTGAGCCATGACTTCCAGCTCAATAGCCTGGCACCACCTATGGCTGTGTCCATGGAAGGTGGACACTCACTTTAAACAGGTCCTATGCTTGGCTGAGTTTAGAGGCTCCATCCTTTTTGGAGAAAAGCTGGAGAAGGTGGTGGTTGATGCAGCAAAATCCAGACAGTCTCTCCCTGCCCCACTAAGTGCTCCCAGGAGAGAGTACAGACCAGCTTTCAGATAGAGGCACTCCTTTCGCTCACCATTCTCATGGAGGTACTAGCAAAAGTACAACAGATTCTCCAAGGGAAAACTGTGAAATCGAGGTCCCGGATGGGAAGTCTAGAGGGACTTTAACCCTCCCTCTCTTCCCCAGATTTACTTCATGAAAAAGATCATATCTGCCTTTGCCCAGAACTGCCGCTCGGGGGCAGAATTTCCCATTTCCTAGAGGAATGGCTTCCACTAATGAGACAAATGGGTCAGGGAGACAGCCACAGATACTCCCTCGAGCTAGGGGCTCTGTCCTATCTTTTCTTCATTCAGTCATGCAGCTCCAATGACCCTATAAACCACAATCTGATCCAGAACCAAGGATCTCATGTTCTGGTTATAGGAATGATAGTGTGTGTAATTTCAGAAGAAAGGATGTCTAGGCTCTACTCCATGTTTTTCATTGTCTGGAAATGCATGAGGGTTATCAGAGCCATTCTAAACGTAAAGCGGTTCAACAAGTGGATGAAGAAAACTAAGTTTCAGATGGAGATCCTGACCTCTACGGAGTCATCCCTATCCCAGGGGGACTTCTTGACTTCAGTAGATCCAGTGGATGCATATCCCCATTAGATGGTGCCACTGCAGACTTCTGAGGTTCGCTGACAGCAGGAAACATTATCAGTACTTGAACACTACCATTTGGCCTGTCCTTGGCCTCCAGAATTTTTACAATGATATTGGTAATGATAAACAGCCACACACAGGTTGCAGGGAACTCAGCTGTATCCTTTCCTGGATGACATTCTGATTAGAGCTCCATCTTGATCACCAGTGCACAGGGCCATGTCTCAGACATTGTGTCTGCCCCAGGCGCACAGCTTCATTATCAATGCCAAGAAAGATTTCCTGGTTCCATCCATCTGGGGGCAAAAATACACATCTCAGTAGCAAGGATCTACCCATCATTAGAAAGGTTTCAGAAAATCCAGGAATTTATCATCTTGTTCCAGAGTCACAGGAGACCTGCCATAGCATTATGCTTCCAACTGCTAGGACTCCTGGTTTTGTGCATAAGGATCATTCCATGCATAAGAAGTCTTCAAGCTTTGATTCTCAGGGTGTAGGACCACTCCCCAGAATATGTGAAAGATCAAGTACAGATTCTGACAGAGGTGTTCAGTCCACAAACAGTGTCCACAAAGGCACGTCTCCTTCCATATCCTTTAGTCTTCACAACTGATGACAATCTGGAGGGCTGGGGAGTTCACTTGAAGACCTAAACAACCCAGGGTATCTGGAGCCAGTAGGAAAAAGCTGAGAGCAGTCAAATTAGCTTTGCAAAGGTTCCAGCTCACCGTAAGGGGGAACCATGTCCTGGGTCAATCAGATAATACAACTACAATTGCATATTTAAACAACAAAGGGGAAACAAGAAGACTGATGCTACACATGGAAGCACTGGAAATAATGAGGTCAGCAGAACAGTTCCTCCTTTCCCTCAGAGTGTTCTACGTCGGGGATCTGATCCAAAAGGCAGGCTGTTCAGCAGGCGTAGGGTCAACAACTCTGAGTGGTGCCTGAATCAAAAAGTTTTTGATCTCCTCATTCAAACATTCAGCCTCCTTTTGACCGACTTAGGGATTATAGTGGACGAGAAGCTGGATATGAGTCAACAGTGTGCCCTTGTTGCCAAGAAGGCCAATGGCATTTTGGGATGTATAAGTAGGGGCATTGCCGGCAGATCGAGGGACGTGATCGTTCCCTTCTGTTCAACATTGGTGAGGCCTCATCCGGAGTACTGTCTCCAGTTTTGGGCTTCACTCTACAAGAATGTGGAAAAACTGAAAAGCGTCCAGCGGAGGGCAACAAAAATGATTAGGGGACTGGAACACATGACTTATGAGGAGAGGCTGAGGGAACTGGGATTATTTGGTCCGCAGAAGAGAAGCGTGAGGAGGGATTTGATAGCTGCTTTCAACTACCTGAAAGGGGATTCCAAAGAGGATGGATCTAGACTGTTCTCAGTGGTAGCAGATGACAGAACGAGGAGTAATGGTCTCAAGTTGCAGTGGGGGAGGTTTAGGTTGGATATTAGGAAAAACTTTTTCACTAGGAGGGTGGTGAAACACTGGAATGCGTTACCTAGGGAGGTGGTGAAATCTCTTTCCTTTGAGGTTTTTAAGGTCAGGCTTGATAAAGCCCTGGCTGGGATGATTTATTTGGGGATTGGTCTTGCTTTGAGCAGGGGGTTGGACTAGATTACCTCCTGAGGTCCCTTCCAATGCTGATATTCTATGATTCTATGACTTGTTTGCAAATCACATGAACACAAAGATGCCAAAATATTTCACAAGGGAGGCAAACCCCAGAACCGGGGACAGATGCCTTGTTGTACAGTTGGCTATTGGGGAAGATGGTCTCAAAAATAAGATGAGAACAGAAGGTGGTAATTCCTCATTGGCCAACACCTTGGTTCTCAGACCTGATAGACCTAAAACCAGAACCCCTACTCTAGTTCCCATTGAGACCAGACGTCCTCTTTTTTTCAACTAACGGTTTCAATTCACAGCCTGGCTGTTGAGACGGAAGTGTGGTCTCAGTCTGTCCTTCAGAGTCATCAAGACATTGTTTTCGTTTAGGAGGAAATCGATAATAAAAGCATACTTCTCTAATTAGTCCAGATTCTACAACTGGTGCCAAGAGCACAATGCAAATCCCAGAGATCTTGGCATTCCAGACTTTTTGGGTTTTCTCCAAGAAGGCATAGACAGTACCATTGCTCTTCAGGTGTCTGCTCTTAGTAACATGCTATTCGTGGGGTCTTTGGGTTCCATGGCAGACAATCCACAGATTCCTTTGAGCTGTCCAGCTAGTCAAACCAGTGGTCAGGCCACTCTTTCTAAAATGGGACCTACCACTAGCATGGAGGGCTGTGACAAGCTATGACTTCAGTGTCAGCTGCTTTTATCCATTAAGGCTTGTTTCTTAGTAGCTGTCTTGCCCACAAGGTAAGTTTCAGAGCCTTATTTATACAAGAGCCTGACTTCATGTTGTATGAGGACAAGGTGATGCTCAGAACGCTAGAATCCTTTCTTCCTAAGATGAATTCCTCTTTCAACACTTCCCAAAAGGTTGTGCTTCCTTCCTGTTGTCCCAAATCATAACACCAAACTGAAAAGGTGTTTTACATCTTAAGATGTCTGAAGAGTATTGAAAATCTACAGAATGCATGAGAAGATTGGGCTCCCTATTCATGTCCTTCCATGGACATAGAGCTTCCAAATGCTCTATCATTTTGTGGATTAGACTGTGTATTGTGGAAGCTTACAAATCATCAGAGGTTCCTGTCTCAGAAGGGATCAAGGTGTGCTACATGAGATCCTTAGCAATTTCATGGGTGGAACGAGCAAGTGTGTCCACTTGAGAAACTTGCAAAGTGGCCACTTGGTCTACATTTAATACCTTCATTAGTCGCTGTAAGATGGATCTATCTTCTGCAAAGACCTCCTTTGGCAGGAAGGGGCTGCAGGAGGTAGTCCAGAAATAATATTGACCTTTGACTGAGCTCATGAAAAGAGGGGGGCTTCTTATCTGTTGAATTCTGTTTTCACAACACTTTCTCTGTCTGATCACTTCTTGCTACTTCCTGGACATCCAGAATTGTGGGAGATTCTGGGTTGCAGAATGGAAATTTCTTACCAATAATTTCCTCTCTGTAAGTAGCATCTACCACAATTCTATCCACCCTAGATGGCTCATGAGCCAAGGATCAAATATCAAGTGGAATTGTTATGATAGGACAGTTTTTTCCCTTGGTCTAATGTACATAGTTGTTACATTGTCTCTGGAATATTTTGTTAGTGAAATTATGTAAGTTTTACAGTTTGGGAATAACTCATCTGGTGGTAAGCAGGAGAAAAGGGAGTATGGCAAGAGTATGCAGAGCCAAAATGCTGATCTGCCTCTGTGAAGCTATGGTGAGAGGAGAGCAGCCCAGATATCCAGAATTATGGGAGTTGTTACTGGCAGAAAGAAAATTCTGAAAGAAATTTTCCATTCATTTGTGGAGAATACAACAAGCCACAAACTGTCATAAAACAAAAACAAATCAACTGAAAAGCACTGGGCAGTAATTCCAGTAGGCTTTCCCTGCTTTAGCCAGCTGAGAAGGGAGTGGACATATCTTTCCCCTTAGATATCCTTTGGTGCAAATTCCCCTTACTCCTGTACTTTGCCCTGACCAAACATGAGAGGCAGGGACCTGTGAACCTTTTACAGACTGCATCCCCTTTACCTTGTCACAATTGCCATGGTTTGTTGGAATGTTCAATAAGTGCATGCATGTGTAATTTTGTATGCATATCTCTTGTGTGTGTTTCTCTAGTGTTGCATTGAATGGGATGCTTTTTTCCGCAGCGAATTAAAGTAGTGATGGAGATTAAAGTAGTTTCGGCATTATTTTAAACTGGAGGACATGTACCATAAGCTTTCAAAGTGGAATTGTTTTTCTCTTTCTCAAAAGTAACTATGCATAAACAGATTTATGTGCTTCTTAGCAAAATTCATATTTGAAAAAGGGCATACTCTCATAAACTGTGATTATACTGTTTCGCTAATAAAAAAAAGTCTTTGATGGCTAGCCCATATCTTTGTTCACCTGCCACCAATTTAGACTCTGCTTTGTTACTTTCTCAGTAGTGCATATTTAGCTTTCTTTTCCTTGCTTCCCTTCTAGAACTAGAGAAAATGCTTTACCATTCTCTTTTCGTCTTTTTCTCTTGTATCACAGCGCAATCATAGTGCTTTATTACCCTTTTTATAAGATATGCATGCCAATAATTTGAGCAAATCTACTCAATTTTCTTTTTGAGGGGATTAAAATATACATATTTTGGGCATAAATTGGTCTTAAACTGTTCTTATGGATGCTGCTAAATTCCATGATGTGCTGTCAAAATTTTAACAGGGTGCCCTCAAAATTTCTGCCTCAGTCAGAGATGATATATGGGAGGTCGTTTCTACTCCACTTCACCCAAATTCCATCAGTTCCATATTCTGCTCCTCACCCCACACTGACTAATTTCTATCCATCCATGTACTTTTGTATAAGCTCCTACGTGCCTTCCTTACCTGTCCAGCTGTTCCTCGAAGCAACAAAAATAGTGGTAGGTGGGTTGTCTTGTCATCTCTGATTGTGGAGTGATCAGGCCAGAGGCTCTCTGGTGATGGGCTCAGTAGGTGATTGGGACAGAATCCCTTTTTAATATTTTATGTAAAGTCTCCCTTACTGCTAGTAGTCTCCTAGCTTAGTGGTTTTCAAACTGTGACCCAGTACTGGGTCATGGAATGTAAGGCACTGGGTCGCGGTGGCTCTGGTCAGCACCGCCGACCGAGCTGTTAAAAGTCCTGTTGACGGTGCTGCCTGGCTAAGGCAAATCTAGTCCCTACTTGTTCTGATACCGCGCTGCGCCCCAGAAGTGGCCAGCAGTAGGTCCGGTTCCTAGGCGGGGGCGCCATGGGGCTCTGCATGCTGCCGCCACCATGAGCACCGGCTCCACACTCCCATTGGTTGGTTCCAGCAAATTGGGGCGCGGGCTTATCTCAGGTGGTTCCCAGCCAATGGGAGCTGAGGGGGCAGTGTCTATAGGCGAGAGCTGCTTGGAGTTGCCGGACCTGCTGCTGGTTGCTTCCGGAGTGCAGCACAGTCTGCGGTGCCAGGACAGGCAGGAAGCCTGCCTTAGCACCCCCCGCTGTGCCACTGACTGGGAACTGCCTGAGGTAAGCCCACACCCCAGCCCCGTGCCCCAATCTCCTGCCCCAGCCCCGAGCCGCCCACCAAACCAGGAGCCCCTTCCTAAACCCCTCATTCTCAGCCCCACCCCAGAGCCTGCACACCCAGCCCAGAGCACTGGCCCCCTCCTGCACTCCACAGCCCTCACCCCTGCACTCCAACCCTCTGCTTCAGCCCTGAGCCCCTCTCAGACCCCAAACCCCTCATCCCCAGCTCCATTGGGTCGCAGGCATCAACAATTTTCTTCAACTGGGTCGCCAGAAAAAAGTTTGAAAACCACAGTCCTAGCTGGTGTGGGAGGATCAGGATGGCATCAATCTCCCCTAGCTTGTATGAGGAGTGCGGGGAGCCAGAAGAACAGGTTTTCTGTGGCTGGTAAGGGGACTTAGCGGAAAGGGGATAGGTATTGGAGATTTGGGGAATAGGACTTCAGAGGCCTGATCCTCCTTCCATTTATACCAGTGCCCCCCCTTCATTGACTTCACACTTGATTACCATAGTGTGAGAGAGCAGAATCAGGTTCCCTCACATTAAGAACTCTTCATACTAAGGTTGGGGCCAGGCAAGCACTGTCAGGGAGGAAGTTGGACTGTAGCAGCCCAGTTGCTTGTTTCTTTCAACCCCTAGCAATTGGTTTACATCATTTTATCTTTTTTGTTATTGTCACAAGGAAAAGGGCTGGAAATTTAGCTCTCATTTTTAAAGAAAAAAATTGAGATTCTTCTTCTTTGTCCTCTTTCAATAAAGTGCTCTTGCCCACCCATATGAGCCTCTCTCTAGTTTCACAAAAAGAAAAGGAGTACTAGTGGCACCTTAGAGACTAACCAATTTATTTGAGCATAAGCTTTCGTGAGCTACAGCTCACTTCATCGGATGCTTTCGATTAAGTGAGCTGTAGCTCACGAAAGCTTATGCTCAAATAAATTGGTTAGTCTCTAAGGTGCCACTAGTACTCCTTTTCTTTTTGCGAACACAGACTAACATGGCTGCTACTCTGAAACATCTCTAGTTTCAGTGAGTAAGCTCCATCCATACCAATGATGATGATAATTCCATAATAATAGAAAAGTGAAGTGAAACTTAACCAACACCAAAATGCAGAAAATAAAGACAAAACTCTGACGCACCAAAATTGTGCTGTGAGGTACTACAGATTTTGACTATTTGTGAAAACACATGCCAGTAATCTACTTGGTAACCTGACAGTAACATATTGCCAAACTGGTGCCAATACCACAATGAATTTTTGTTCATAGAAGTGCTTCGTATCAAAAATAAGAAGAAGTTCATCTGATTTGCCTAAAAATAGCAGAGACAAAAGGTGGGAGAGGTAATATCTTTACTGGACCAACTTCTGTTTCGAGCTTTCGACCCACACAGAGCTCTTCAAATCTGGGAAAGGTACTCCGAGCATCACTGCTAAATGCAAGGTGGAACAGATTTTGTTTGATCTGAAACTAAACATTTAGATTGCATTTGGAGTTTTTTATATGTCTTTAATAAAGTTGATGGAAATTTCAAAATGAAAATGAGTTTTGAATCAAAACATTTTGAAAATGTCAATGAAATGTTTTGATTTTTTTCCAGTTTTTTTAAGTTTTTTTTTTTCTGACCAAGACAATTTCCTGAAATGTTGTGGTCAACCCAAATAGGCATTTTTCTTAACTTTTTTTTGGCCTAAAAATGTCTTTACTCACTATGTTGCAGTTAGGTGTGATGTTCAGGTAAAATATAAAATAAATTGCTGTTCTCTGACTCAGCAACAGCTACTGCTGTGTAGGCACAACAGAATGGCTGAAAGGACACAGAGAGAAAGGTTTAATTCAGAATTCTTTGGCTTTTTTGAATTTAGCTAAAGTCATTTTTCATCACAGTAATATAGTTTTAATGTATTTTAATTTATTTATCTTCTATTTGGAGAAGGAAAAATGGTAGTCAACCTCCTTCCTGCCTACAATTTGTCACAACTGTACTGTTCTCATATTTATAATCTCATGCATTTCAAGCTCTTTTAAACAATTGAATTTGCAGGGAAGCAAATACAGACCTTGAGTAACCAATCACACTCTTGGACTAATGCAATACAGTAGCTGAGAGCTTTTCTATGTTTAATTATTCCTTGTAAATATAAATGACTGATGCATATTTTAAACTCTTATGTGCATATAGGCTGAACAACTTCGACAACATTATATGAGTAAATCCAATGCAGAAGTTTCAGAAGCTCATCAGGCCTTGCAACCAGCGCTACAAACCATTCGTGAGCTCCAGAGAAAGGCAGGTGCCTCTCTTTGGCTTATGATTTTTGATTTACTAATTACTTTTTAACCTGGGTGTCCTAGATTCAAAATATTATTTAATATTTGTAATGTGGTAGCACCTCGAAGCCCTGATCAGAATGGAACCGCATTTTGCTGATCACAGCACAAACACATAACAAAAAGATGGTTCCTGCCTCCAAAGAGCTCACATTTTTAGTATTTGATGAGCTACAACAAATGGACACAACAAGCAGTTAGGAGGAACACAAGATAATAGTGAGAAAATGATGATAAAGCAATTGCTTTATGCTTTTTCCATTGTATCATGTTACACACATACACACTCGCCTCTTCAAATTTAGGCTAAGAATCAAGCTATAAGAATAATACCATACTGGCCTAGAAGATACTATGTTTCTATATTTAAAAAACTCTGCATCAGGTGAGGCCTCTGTTCCTTCCTAAGGAACTGTTCTTCCAGGCAAGTATATCTCAACAGCATTAATTCACTCTGACAACATACCTGATGAGGAAAGGTGTAAAAGAAAGATATACTGATGAAGGCTTGAGCTGAAATGCAGATTCGGCTATAGTATATTACAATAAATAAAGACATAGAAGATTAAATAATAAAAGAAGATTTTGTTCTCTTGCATAGATAGCCTACATCTACCTTATGTAAGCAATTTAACGATATTGAAGTAATTGAAATTTATAAGGAAGTACCAGCTAGTTATGCTGGATATATTTGAGGGCAGAGGTGGGCTTTTCCAACTGTATCTTCATCTCTTGGCTACTTCCAGTAGATTTTACCAGTCCAGGCAGAATATGATTCAGAGAGAAAAAAAGGCTCCTACCACAGCATGCAAAGCATTTACTTGTTGTGAGTGTTCATGAATAAATCTCTCTTGCATACAGATACATTCTGGGTCGCTTTGGTGGTTGGACGTGATCCAGACAGCAATACAATATGCCATTGATGAGGAGCTTGTTCAGCGTGTGCAAAATGAGATAACCAGTAACTACAAACAGCAAACTAATAAACTCTCCATGGCAGACAAGTAAGAGAATAACTACAAAATACACTTAATTCTGCTCAAGTCTTCTAATCAATTTGTGCTAGCAGATGCACTTAAGTGCCAGGCACTTGTGTTCAGAACATCTGCACTGCAATTAAGTTTAAAAACTCACTTCAAAAAGGAGAAACTAAATATATAAAACTTCAAAAGAGAGAGGCCTTCGGTTTTCCCCCAGACAAGTATTCATTAAAATGTTCTCCTTTGTATAATCTACTATGTTTTTTTTTTTAATTTTCTGTGTTCATGCAAAATAATTCAATGTTAATTGCATTGGGATTTAATGTTCTCTAAAACAAACGGACTTGCAATTAATTTTGTTCCTCTAGGGATTCAGTTGCATCAGTTCGGACCCTTATTGGGGTCTATCCATTTCCCGCTTTGCAGCTTCCCATTCTTGAGATACCATTTTCTGGTTAACAAGTTCTGGATGGGTTTCCCACTGGAGACCATCAGTACTACTTCTTCTGTTGGAATGTCACTAGTTACTTTCTCCCCACCAGCATCATCCTTTTCACAAATACCATAAGTCCCAAGTTCAAGAGTACTCCCAGCTCATGGAGCAATAAATTACAAATTCATATGTTTGTCCTGTAAAGTGGTCTATAGATGAGTGACTAGCATTTACTGTACGTGTAAACAGTCTGGCTTCAGATACAGGAACATGAAGTGTAAGCAGTTGCCTTTTAAAAAAAAAAAATTGAAATGTGAATCCCTTATAGGAAAATTTCTGTTTATTTACTCTACATTGCTATAAACAAAGATAGTTCTTCACACACAAGGGAAAAACGGTACCCTTACTTTGAAGAGTTTAGTCATAAGACTTGATCCTGCAAGATGCTGAGTACTGATACAGCAAAGCACCTAATCACATGCTTGACATTTAATTCCACTGAAGTATTGTTTAAAAAAAAAAAAAAAAGAATTTTTATTTTTTATAGCTTTTCTTTTTCCGTACTCAGAGTTGTGTAGAGAAGGAAGACAAAGAAATTCCACACATCACTCATGGAAGACCCATCTTATTGTGAGCGATCATTTGAGACCAAGGGTTTCTCTAAATGCCGCTGTTCAACATAGCTCGGTGAAGACTATTACAGATGTGTGTGTGTGGTTGCCATTAGAGCTTGCCAAAAAGGATGATTCCCTTTCCACCAAAAAGTGGGTGTTTGAGAAAAAGTTTCATTCTGAAGCAGGACAAAACATCAAAAATGTGAACGTTTTCACAGAAAGGAGTTTACCAAAACAGAATTTTTCTTGAACCTAAAGATTTTTTTCAGCTTCCTGGCTTTGCCTCTGGGAAGGCTTTGAACAATTTCACAGGTGAATTTGACAAGAGCCTTCCAGCCCAACTATCGAGAGACAGAGAGGCCAAGCACTGCTGGCCTCCCCATCCCACGGAGCTGTGGGGGAGCCAGTCAGAGTGCCATAGTGCACTGCTGTGTTTCAACGAAAGTTTTTGTTGAATCTGTGGTAGACTCATTGAAATATTTCACTTTCCCAGACTAAACTAAATTTCATTGGAAAATTTATGGCAAGCTATACTTGCCACTATGTATATTGAAAGAGGAAATAGTTCTTCCCTTAAACTGGGCTAGTCAGAAAAACCTTGACTGTCTTCCTAGTTCTATCACTGGCAAGCTGTGACCTTGGGCAAGTAACTTTTCTTTCGGTGCCTCAATTTCCGCATTTGAAAATGGGGGATGATACTTGGTACTCCTTTGTAAAGTACTTTAAGATTTGCAATAAAAATATTCCAGAAGAGCTCAAATATTTTTATTATTATTTTTAAAAATGCAATGATGGAAGCAGCAAGTGCTATCTAATAGCTGAGTAGTGGAGTTGACTGACCCAAGATACAAAGTGGGATTTCTCTCTTTTGGGACACTAGGCAGCTCAGGTTGTTATATTAAACTTAAATGCTACCCATGTGTTTCCAAAATACCCTGTTGGTAATTGGTTAGCTCTCCCATATGGGTTTTATTTAGTTGCAGAATTCCGAATTAGCCCTAAGTATTGCGTAACTTGATTATTTAAACAGCTACCCATTTTCTAACTTTGCTCAGCTTTACACAGATGAACTTATCCTTCTCTAACTTGGCTCATTGTAGTTTTGGAATGCTTTGGATCAGATTTTCCCTAAGAGAGAGAAGTAATCTGTTTAGAAAAAAAATATATACACACACAGTAGAACCGCAGAGTTATGAACACCAGAGTTACAAACTGACTGGTCAACTAAACACTTCATTTGGAACTGGAAGTATGCACTCAGGCAGCAGAGACACACACAAAAAGGAAAATACTGTGCAGCACAGTATTGTGTTAAATGTAAACTACTAAAAAAAGATTTGACAAGGTAAGGAAACTGTTTCTGTGCTTGTTTCATTTAAATTAAGATGGTTAAAAGCAGCATTTTTCTTCTGCATAGTAAAGTTTCAAAGCTGTATTAAGTCAATGTTCAATTGTAAACTTTTGAAAGAGCAACCATAACATTTGAGTTATGAACATTTCAGAGTTTTGAACAACCCCCATTCCCAAGATGTTTGTAATTCTGAGTTTCTACTGTAAGTGCTTTTAAGAATGCCAAGTTGAGCAGTGTTCTGGCATCCAAAGCAGCGTACCCAAAGAAGAATTACAGCCTGGGTAGCAACAGTTCACTTCCCTTGTATTGCACTGGCAGCAGGCTGTGCACCTGATCAAGAGAGATACCTAGGTGTTTGAATAGATGGTTCATCTTCACACCTGTTCGGTATTTTGCCTCTGAGAACTAGAGTAACAAATGCTTGGTGTGCGGTTTTATGTATGTGTCTCCACTGTGAACTGGACTGAGACCACCAAACTCATTACTCCCTGGCCACCAAACACAAATCAGATGGTAAATATTTTCAGGCACTACTGACCTTGACCACATTTGAGACAGTGACCAAGATGGTATGTGCTGTTTCCCCATTTCTAAAATCTGAGCCATTTTCTGTCACTGACTTCAATGGGGACTATTCATGATAGTGAGCATTACACTTCGGGACTGGGTCTTAAGAAGTTTCACTGCATACTGCCATTTATTTGTTTCTCTTCTTTGTGAAAATATTGAATTGGGTTTTGACTTGGTGTGCTATTATGTGTTTTTGATGTTGGTCAGGTTCCGTGACTGTAGAGGCCTTCAGTACCTGCTCACAACTCAAATGGAGGAGGTGAAGAAGTTCCAGAAGCTTGTAAGAGAAGCTGTGAAAAATCTAGAAGGTCCTCCCTCTAAGAAGGTTATTGAAGCAGCCACTCTCTGCCATCTGCGGCCCGTTAGACTTCCTTTGAACAAGTATGTCAAAAATATTGTTTTTGTAGGAGGCGTACTGAGAAGTCCATCTTCTTTTGGAATAAGAGGAAGAAAAATTAAATTTAAATATTAAATCTCCCATTTTAAATGAGATCCGTGCAAACAAACCCTTATGTCTGCATGGATCTAGTTTGCAGGATCCGGCCCTACATTAATTAAAAAAAAAAATGGAGATCTCCTATTTTTTTCACTGAAAATTTAATGAGCTTATTTTTTTTTAAATAATACTTTCATTCATCAGAACAGAGAGAATTCTGGGCATTTCTTAGGAATTAGCTTGGTTGACAATTAAAGTTTTAAATGCTCTCTTTTCAATCTCTTGTATTCCAGTTGTGTCTTCTGTAAGGCTGATGAGCTGTTCACAGAATATGAGTCAAAGCTGTTCTCCCATACGTAAGTACTTAGTTTTCATTCTTATTTTTGTGATTCAAGGAAAATTTTGTTTTGGAAGTTAAAGTTTAAAATATAAACATCTTAAGTTGCCTAAAACACTTGTTTTAGGAGGAAACTATTTCAGCATATTCTTACAAAGAGAGTCAGTGTCAATGTTTATAGGCAGTGTCACTTTTTTATGCATGTTTCATTTAAAAAGACACACTTTTGTAAAATGAACAAATAAGTGTAGTTTTCTCATTAGGGGTTTATGATTTGAAAGATCACAGAGCTAAATTTTCAAAATGTTCCCAGCTTCTTAATGTGCAGATTTTGTAACTGTATGTTCAGCTACACAGTCTGTATGGGCAAATGCTCTTGTGTATGCATGCAAGTCAGAAGTCCTCAGAGAACATGGCTGTTGGTGGCTTTTCATTTCCTCTAAGTAAGAGTACAATCTGATAAATTAGCTGATGATAATCATTATGGTAATGGTTATGAAGTGCCCAGAGAGAGAGAGTGTGTGTCAGTGGCAGAGCTGGAATTAGAACTCTGAAGATCCTGGCTGTCATGCCCAAGCTCAGTACACTAGGTCATGTTGCCTCCACATTCACAAATGTTGTAAATCTCAAATGCCCAGTGGGAGAGGGGGAATACAGAGAGTTTGGGGTTGGTGGAAGGGATTTTCAAAAGCACTAAAATGAGTTAGACATACAAGTCCCATTGGAAGTCAATGGAATTTGTGCTCCTAACTGATGAAACCCCCATCCCATGATTCAAGACGGCTTTAAAGAAAGGGTGTGGTGTGTTTTTTGTTTTGCCAGAGAAGAGTGAGAGATAGAAAGAGACAGGCCTCTGGGCCCCTTGCCACTTGCTAGGGTCAGGGAATAGTTTTGTTTTTTGAGTTTGTGTGTGAGTTAATAAACTGTGCCCTGACTGAAGGGCCTGAAATAGACTTTGGCATGGCACTGAGTTTTTCTTGGGCTGGTGAGGGAGCATATTAATGTACACTCATCCATGGTCAGTTTGGTAGGGAAGGGAGTTGGGAGCTGTTGGGTTTCAAAGATTCTCTTTTGGGGTAGTAGACTTTGAGCCAAGGTTCCTCCTCTGCATCTCTTTGCTGTCAGTCCAGGGACAAGTTAAATATACAGAAGTGCTATTTAAAAAAATATTTATTTTTTTTACACTTGATACCTCCAGTGTCCTTAATAACCACTCTAAAAGTATGATGTCTAAGGCTTTGCAAGAGCTAGTATTGAGTGCATAGCTGACAAGGTGCCCTGCATAGTATTCATGCTACCAGTATCTAACATGCTGCTTTCAAGGGACCGTGGGATAACCATAGTTTAAAAGCAGACACACAAACCAAAGCTGTTTTTTTCCCTATTTTAAATTATGAATATGTTCTAAACCAGAAGCATAAGACTTGATGTTAACCAGAATGTGACTAGAACCACAGGCTGCTTAAATTTGTTTGGCCTGGATGATTATTCTTATTTTGCCTTGTTAATATCTCCTGATTGTCA
This sequence comes from Chelonia mydas, assembly GCF_015237465.2. Classification (NCBI taxonomy): domain Eukaryota; kingdom Metazoa; phylum Chordata; order Testudines; family Cheloniidae; genus Chelonia; species Chelonia mydas. Next base: position 106,990,178 of record NC_057851.1, on the reverse strand, counting down.
ATGTGGCCATGTTTTGGGGTTCACAAATAGCCAACAAATGGTAGTTAAATATAGCAGTGTATATATATGTATATATGTAAGGTATGTATATAGCTTAAATATAGCAAATGTGTGTGTATATATAAATGTAAGTATAGCAATATATGTATATGTAAGATATGTATATATCTTGAGAAGCTAGTGACAAGTGTTATGCTTTGGTGTATTTAAAGTGTGAAAGGCCAGATGGCTATCTTTGAAGAAATGATAGAAGATGAAGACGGGCTGGTTGATGACCGTTTGCCCACCACAAGTCGAGGACTATGGGCCGCGAGTGAGACAGAGCGCTCCCTAAAAGCCATACTGTCTTTTGCCAAAGCTCATCGAATGGATGTTAGACTAATTGAAGAAGGGAATATATTTCTGGAACTCTTTGAAGCATGGAAGAAGGAGTACAAGGTACAACACATAAGATTCTGAAGAAACATTGCAGTAGTGTATTATATGTAACATGAATATAAGCCAAAATTTTCAACCTAGATGCCTAAAGTTAGGACTTGTCTACTTGTAGCCTTTGCACAGATTTAACATTTACCAAAGCAAGCTAAACTGGTATACACACTTCTATACCAGTATAATTGCATCCACTGCAGACTAAACCAGTTAATCTCGTTGTTCTGTATTTAGTAGGACTCACCAAATCAGATGTCTGGCCCATCCATTGCCACCACCCTTTTTCACTAGGAGGGTGGTGAAACACTGGAATGCGTTACCTAGGGAGGTGGTAGAATCTCCTTCCTTAGAGGTTTTTAAGGTCAGGCTTGACAAAGCCCTGGCTGGGATGATTTAACTGGGAATTGGTCCTGCTTCGAGCAGGGGGTTGGACTAGATGACCTTCTGGGGTCCCTTCCAATCCTGATATTCTATGATTCAATTTACCTTTTGTCTCATATCAGTCAAACCACCACACCTGGTGTTTTCACGGTACTGTTCCCCTTTTGGGGATAATTTATTATTGTAAAATAACAAAACCATACAGCCCTCACCCCTGGGCTCATTTAGTTCTTTTGGTTTATAACAGGCGTCAGCATGCATTTAGCCCTCCCTCTAGACTCAAAAATCCTTTACCATAGCTTCACCTTCTGTGACTCTGGGAGCCCCTTCATGCCCACTGGCAAAGGTTAACTATACTGTAATACATATCAGGCCTGACCTATCATTACCCCCAACACAATTACCATATCATTACCCCCAACACAATGTTGTCATAATATGTATCTAAAAGGTGTCAGGTAAGGTATCGTATCTAAACTGGTGACATGCTGGTCCTGAAAATCATTGCATGATTTGTGTACGGGTTGTGTACAAAGACTTTTATTTGTGTGTACTGGAAATATGTTCCTAAAATGTGTTTGGGAGGCAGTGTGTACATCGGATGTGGATGTGGATTCCCCGTCTGACTGGCTTGATTACAGACTGAGGACAATGAAGGTATATATACATATAAGGTAAACAAAGTAACAAGCAATCGAGGAAGGAGCTTAGTGAGCTCACCGAGGGGTCAGAATCTGCACCGCAGGAAGCCTTCTTGGCTCTTAAGGCTGAGACAATGGAGTTTGGGTAATATAAGGGGAGCAAAAAAGACATTTTAGTGATCCATCACTTAGGTAACATAGGGTACAACACCCTCTGTGCCTGTGAAAGTTTGATCCCCTATGTTGGAGAGCTAGAGATGCTGGTAATAGGATGTAAGTGTAAAAAAAAAAAAAAAAAAAAAACGTTTAGGGTAGGCAACAATTGTAATTTTCTAAAATTAAGTTTTAGTCACTAGAAAGCATGTTTTGTTAACCATACCTGTCTCTCTTTCTCTGGCTTAGCATGACTTAAATCTCTGTTCTTCATTAATAAACTTATTCTTGTTTTATTACAAACCCATCTCAGTGCTCTGTGTTAAAATGTAAGTCTTCAGCTAATATGCACGCTATCTTGAGTGTCACAAGGAGATGGACTGGACACTGCAGAGAGACGCTCTGGGGAATTCGGGAACTGGGATTCACTTATTGTTACCTGCAAGGCAAGTTTTAGACTGGCAAAGTCTCAAGGAATTTGCTGGCAAGACTGACAGGCTGGAGTGTCAGGGAACTGACACACAACTTAACAACAGCAAAGCTCTCACTTGCTGAGGCAGAGGGGTAACACAGTGACTTAAAGTTCTGGGTGTCCTGAGCAGAACATCACACCTTCCTTATAATCTTCCCACGAGGTTCACTGCTTTGCAGGGGGGCATGGATCATCATTCATGTCGCACTTTCTGTCAGTACCTGACCCAGGCCAGGGAAGCTAAGGATACAGCCAAATTTGGTAATGAATCCTGGTCATGTGCCACCTGAGGCACATTGCGTATACTCTAAGATGATGACTTATTTGCAGCCCCCTTAGCTGGAGCTTCTCTTTCAGCAGACTCCTGCTTCTTGTTGGTCTCTCTCCCAGGCCTTCTGCCTTATAGTTCTGGAGAGTTTTCACGCACTTCTTCCCAGCATGATCCCCAAACTCTCACTGACTGAAGCCAGGCTGCCCTTATATTCCCCAGCAGGACAAGTTCCTAGTCACATGTTCCCATCATACGACCCATTGACTCAGAGGTAAACTAATCACAGGTGAGACTGAACTCACGACTACTTCAGAGAGCCATCTTACTCTGTGACACTGCAGAAACTGTACACAAGCTCTCAGGCATCTAAAACAATATTTAAGCACCTGATTTTCAGAGATAGTGAGCACCCTGTAAATCCCACTTGTTCTCTGAAGATCAGGCCACTTTTATTAATTTGAAAATTTTGGCCATAGTTCTGTGTCATGCTTCGCTATTATAAGTGCAGAACTTAGTGCAATTGGCACAGAGAGAACTAGATTCCTGACATGAGCTGCTCATTTGTTGCATTAGTGTGTTTCTTCTGCTGTGAGAACAAATAGTATCATAGAATCATAGAATATCAGGGTTGGAGGGGACCTCCGGAGGTCATCTAGTCCAACCCCCTGCTCAAAGCAGGACCACTCCCCAACTAAATCATCCCAGCCAAGGCTTTGTCAAGCCTGACCTTAAAAACTTCTAAGGAAGGAGATTTCACCACCTCCCTAGCACATTCCAGTGCTTCACCACCCTCCTAGTGAAAAAGTTTTTTCTAATATCCAACCTAAACCTCCCCCACTGCAACTTGAGACCATTACTCCTCGTTCTGTCATCTGTCACCACTGAGAACAGTCTAGATCCATCCTCTTTGGAACCCCCTTCCAGGTAGTTGACAGCAGCTATCAAATCCCCCCTCATTCTTCTCTTCTGCAGACTAAACAATCCCAGTTCCCTCAGCCTCTCCTCATAAGTCATGTGTTCCAGTCCCCTAATCATTTTTGTTGCCCTCCGCTGAACGTTTTCCAATTTTTCCACATCCTTCTTGTAGTGTGGGGCCCAAAACTGGACACAGTACTCCAGATGAGGCCTCACCAATGTCGAATAGAGGGGAACGATCACGTCCCTCGATCTGCCATCAACGCCCCTACTTATACAGCCCAAAATGCCATTGGCCTTCTTGGCAACAATGGCACACTGATATCTTCATGTTCTATTGCTTTGCTTTTTCTATACTGTATTCAACACGGTATCTTCATGTTCTATTGCTTTGGGAGACAGAAGGAGGGCTAGTATTGCCAATGACGATGTAAATAGTACTTTTGTGACTCCATCTGTCCTGGTCTGGCAACATTGATTCAATTGACTGTGCTACTCAAATCCACTTTGAGCTGGGAGAGCACTGCTACATGTATTGTAGCCCTTGTGACAAAGTTCCTCCTCCGCCTTGGTGGGTCCTGTGCTTATTAGTGGATTTGCTCGCCTCAGAGATTCATGACAGCCCTCAGTTTGGCCACTTTTGCTAGTGGCTCAAACCTGCCATTCACTCAGCTAACCACATCACTGGCCAGTATGGGGAAATGGAAGGAGAACAATCCCCGTAGTCTCTGGTGATCCACCTAGTGAGTCGGGGGACAGGCCAGGGACCTTCCCCTCTGGTAGGACCCACAGTCCAGGACAACTCCTCCTGTATCCAAAAGGGGGTGCGGAGAAGGGGGAACCCGGGCCCACCCTCTACCCTGGGTTCCAGCCCAGGGCCATGTGGATCACAGCTGTCTACAATGTTTCTTTTGACAGCTACAAGTCGCTGGCCTACTTCCCCATGGCCTACTTCCCCATGGCCTTTATCCTCACTACAGGACCTTCTTCCTGATGTCAGCATAGTCCTCCAGCAGCATGCCCTCTCATTCTCAGCTCCTTGCGCGCCCCTCACTGACTGAAGTGACGTCCCGTTTAAACGAGGTGCCCTGATTAGCCTGCCTGTCTTAATTGATTCTAGCAGCTTCTTAATTGGCTCCAGGTGTCCTAATTAGCCTGCCTGTCTTAATTGGTTCCAGCAAGTTCCTGATTGTTCTGTTACCTTACCCAGGGAAAAGGGACCTGCTTAATCTGGGGCTAATATATTTGCCTTCTATCACTCTCCTGTAGCCATCTGGCCCGACCCTGTCACACCCTCATGTATCTAGAACTAACTTTTTAGACTAATGATCTCAAATAGACCTTCTTTGACCCTACTCGAAATATAGCTGTTGCATTTAAGCAAAGGACAAATAATGTCAGTTTGCTCTAGGATTCATTGTTTATGCAATATAAATGTAAATGTTTTGTCAGTGCCAGTTCTTTGCAGACAAGGATGAAATGGGAAATGTACGTGTTTCTTTTCTAATCGCACAGATTGGCTTGACAGCTTTATTTAAAATTGTGAAGGCTTGCCCAGTGTAGACAAAACACTCAACTTGCTTAAACACTCACTTAGAGAAGAAAGCCAAAGTAACTGCATGCTTTTCTATTAGTGAATAGTAATTGCAGAGCTTTTATTGCAACTATTCTACTAAAACTGTATGCCGAGATGAACATTCCATACATATACTTGATGACAGCCAGGGGATTCATGAGAGAAGACTTTGCTGGTGGCATTCTCTGTGACTGGAAAGAAAGTGTATTTGTAACGTGATCCAAGGAAGCATCTAAATTGTCACTGAATGAGCTTATAAACTGTGCTGGTGTTTTACCTATTTTTAAAACCTGTTTTGATTTTATTTTCCTTCAGGGTTGGTGCTGGGGAGGGCTTAAGGGGGTTATAGCCACCCCAAGATTTTCCTGAGGGCTTCCCCCCTGTAGCCACCGTGTGGCAGCTGCCACTCTCTGGCCACTCAGCTCTGAAGGCAGAGCAGAGAGAGGGGCAACTGCTGGCTGGGTGCCCATCTTCAGCAGCAGCACTGAAATAAGCCTGGGTGGGGAGACAGAGCTGGAATTAGAACTCTGATGATCCTGGCTGTCACCCCAAGCTCAGTACACTTTCAGGATGCCTGAAAGCAGCCTCCGGCTCGTGTCCCCACTCTCTGGGGCATGCTGCCCTTGGCAGGTGGAAGGTCCGGGGTTCCCGCAATGGCCCATGCTCCCTGGGCAGCTCTTACTGCCCGGTGCCAGCTTCCAGCCTGGCCAGGTGGCGGGACCTCAGGGGTAGAGGAGGAGAAGAGACAGGATCAAGGAGAGAGGCAGGGCTTTATGGCAAGATGGGGCTACGGCCAACCTCAGCCCCTGACTGGGAAGAGGCTGGTGCCACCCTTGTTTTCCTTGTTTGTTGAAGTAGTCTCAAAATTTGACTTATTTGTCTAACTTTATGCTAGTTTTACATGCAGAGTAATTCTGCATTTGTAGGTGTTAAGGTGTGGGCTCCAAAATTAATGCTTCGGTGCTTTTTTTTTTATTTCAAAACAAAAAACAAAACAGTGCCAGCAGGCCAGCATTCAGGAACATCCTTACAGTAGCAAACCAGTGTTCATATATGACATTTGGCCTTGAGAGAAGGTAGGAATCTTAGCAGAAAAAAATGGGGGGGGGGTAGTTCTTAGGATCTCAACAGTGTCCTAGAGGGACTCTTGAATAAAATCATTAAAAGTTGAGGAAAGATTCATAGAACAAAAAGATTTAGGAGTAAAAAAATCTAAATTTGTCACAATATAATCAATGAGGGATTTGAGAGAACACCAGGAAGTGTGACAATTTGCAATATGTTGGTTTTCTATAAATATTTAAAATAGGTAACTAATATTTGAAATACTTGCTCTTCCTCAGGTGAATACAACCCAGTGTCTGTCTTTTTCTCTTACCCTTTTCTGTTCCTCTGTTATCTAGAATGGTCAAACGTTGCATATCAGCATTTTTTAAAAGTTGGTATTGTCACTCAAGTGAACAAAATATTTCATGCTTCATCTAAGAAGCTGTGCCTTACTACTTTATGCTTTGCAAATATTGCTACTAGTTTTCTCATTTTCCCTCATTTTATTCAGAGAGTATGCTTAATCGAGCAGAGGCAGCTGACCTCTACATTTTTGGTTACATAGATTTTTGTAGTTGTATCTCATTGGAGAAATTGTGTGGGGGAGAAAGAGGTGAGAAGTCAATTAAGTTCATTCATAGCCACACATAAAGAATTGGTGGAAGAGAGCAGTTTATGCCTATGTTCCTGTACAGTTTTCTGTTCAGAAAAAGGTGTGAAATCCTCTCTCAAAAGATTCAGGTCCGTGTTGAGAGTGTACCACTTACAGTAAGAAGCAGCAGTTTACAGGGGACTCAGCCCACAGTTCTGTTACTAATTCATTTTGGTTTTTCCTGTAGTTACTTCATGAATATTGGATGGTACTGAGGGATCATGTATCTGCTATCGATGAACTTGCTATGGCTACAGAACGGCTCCGAGTGCGTCATCCTGATGAGCCAAAGCCTAGCCCCCCTGTTCTTCACATCATAGAACCACATGAGGTAAAATATTTGAGTCAAAGAAGGGGAAGTTGTGTTTTTCAAGAGAAAAATAGTCAAAAAAAGGACTGGTATTTTAAGGTTGTCCTATAAAAGTATGAAAATATACTAGCCCTCAGGCATCTTTCTCTGTTCTTCCCTCATCTCCGAAAGCTTCGTTGTTACTATGTGGGTGAGGGTATTCTGCTTGTTTTTCATGTACCTCAATCTCCTGGCTGCTGTGATAAGTGCATGTGTCTCCCCACTACTCTGCTCCTTCTCTCAGTTTTCTGGCTGCTGTGGGTTGTATGTTTCTGATGCTCTGCTTTTCCTTCAGTGGATTTTTCAGCCCTGTTTTAAAGGGATGTTATCAGGTAGTTGAAATCCAAAATTTAGGTTTTATTTAAAATATATACTTAAAATTGAAAGAAAACTACTACTTAATTGGTCTTCAGCCTTACTACTCCAGTAGTGCAAGCTTGAGCTAATATATAACAAGTAGAAAATGAAATTGACTAGAAAGCAAAGTGAGTGTGATATCTCTTGTTATTGAACAGACTAAATGAAGGGCAAAGAGATAAAGTAAAACAATATAGATAGTGAACATTTAAATTAAATTTTAAAAATTCTTGTTCAGGTTCAAAAGGCATTTGTAATGCCAGCAATAGACCAGAGGATCATTTATGTTTTAAATAAAATAAATAGTACGACTATTTCACTTTACAGAGGTTTGGTGATAAAGGTTAATAGTTTGGTGTGTTAAATTTCTGTTTGCAGTGAAAGTGAAGCAAATGACAACTAAATTAATTTGTATTTATCTCCTATCTCACCCATACTAGATATAGAGGAGGAATGTGCATTCAGTTGCTACCCTGGAGACATTTTTAAATGAAGAAATTAACTGTCTTGTGTCTCAAAAGTTTAAATGCATAGTTTAATTTCCTAAATAATAAATTATCTACTTTACAACTATTTTAATGATCCCTTTAAGCTTTATTTTGAAACTTGTCAGACAACACCCTGTGATATGTACAACACACTTAATGAATGCTGTTTTTGCAGGTAGAACAAAATCGAGTGAAACTTTTGAATGACAAGGCAGTTGCCAAATCACAGCTTCAGAAGAAACTAGGCCAACTCCTATATCTTACTAATTTGGAGAAGGTAAGGTTATACAGTTCCTTGTTCGATGTTACAATATAGTAGCACCCTCTAGTGTCCTAATGGACAGGAAGTCTGTCAATGTTTTTTCATTATAAAAAAATATTTTTTACAATATTTTTTTTACAGAAATGTTTGGATACAATTTTTAAAAAGCATTTGCTGAGCATGTGCACTAATTGCTTTTCATGCAGATCTTGAACTAATTATATATATTATATTATTGAACCATATAATTCAAATAAGTGCAAATGTTCACATAAGCATAATTAGGAAGCTTTAACGTAGAAATTGAAGCTGTAATATAGGATGAAGACTCTCTAATGTTTTCATGATCTCCGAAAGAGACACTACAGTGTCCTGAGACTATGTAATAACAAATATACAGAACTTGCTTTCATCTTAAGTGGTTTCTGTTGTGATACTGGATTCAAATCCGTGTTAGATAAGGACATAAGAAAGGCCATACTGGGTCAGACCTATGGTTGATCTAGCCCAGTATCCTGTCTTCTGATGGTGGCCCATGCCAGGGAATAAAGAGAGCAGAGAAATTTCGAGTGATCCATTCCATCATCCAATCTGGCTTCTGAGAGATGGAAGTTTTGGGCTACCCAGAGCATGGGGTTGCATCCCTGATCATCTTGGCTAATAGCTTGTCTATCCTCTGTGAACTTACCTAATTCTTTTTTGAACCCAGTTATGTTTCTGGCCTTCACAACATCCATTGGCAATGAGTTCCACAGGTTGACTGTGCATTGTATGACGAAGTACTTCCTTTGGTTTGTTTTAAACTTGCTGCCTGTTCATTTCATCAGGTGACCTCTAGTTCTTGTGTTACGTGCAGGGATAAATAATATTTTCCTGTTCATTTTCTCCATAGCATTGGTGATTTTACAGACTTCTTTCATATCCCCTCTTAGTCCACAGATGCTGGAATTAGGGTTGCTGGGGGTGCTGCTGCATCCCGTGGCTTGCAGTGGTTTCCATTATATACAGGAACCCAGTTTGGTTCAATGAGTCTCAGCACCCCCACTATGCAAATTGTTCTGGCACCCATACCTTAGTCATCTGTTTCTAAATTGAATAGTCCCAGTCTTTTTAATCTCTGCTCATGTGGAAGCTTTTCCATACCCTAATAGTTTTTGTTGCCCTTCTCTGTACCTTTTACCATTCTAATATATCTTTTTTGAGATGGGGCAACCAGAACTGCACATGGCATTGAAGGAGTGGGCATACCATGGATTTATATAGTCTTTATGATATTTTCTATTTTATTATCTATCCCTTTCTTAATGGTTCCTAAAACTCTGTTAGCTTTTATAACTATCACTGCACATTGAGTGGATGTTTTCAGAGAACTATCCACAATGACTCCAAGATCTTTCTTGAGTGGTAACAGCTAATTTAGACTCCATCATTTTGTACGTATAGTTGGGATTATTTTTTCCAATGTTCATTACTTTACATGGATCAAAACTGAATTTCATCTGTCATCTTGTTGTCCAGTCTTCAGTTTAGTGAGATCGCTTTGTAATTCTTTACAGTTAGCTTTGGACCTAACTATCTTGAGTAATTTTTTATCGTCTGCAAATTTTACCACCTTTCTGTTCATCTCCTTTTCCAGACTGTTCATGAATATGTTGAGGAGCACAGGTCCCGGTACAGATCCTTGGGTGACCTCGCTATTCACCTCTTTCCAAAGTAAAAAATGACCATTTATTCCTACCCTTTGTTTCCTGTCCTTTAACAAGTTGCTGATCCATGAGCAGACCTTCCCTCTTATCCCCTGACTGCTTACTTTGCTTAAGAGACTTTTGTGAGGAACCTTGTCAAATGTTTTCTGAAAGCACAGATACCCTGTATCTACTGGATCACCCTTGTACCCATGCTTGTTGACCCCCTCAAAGAATTCTAATAGATTGGTAAGGCATTTTTTTCCCTTTACAAAAGCTGTGTTGACTCTTCCCCAACATATTGTGTTTATCTGTGTGTCTGATAATTTTGTTCTTTACTCTAGTTTCAACCAATTTTTTTGGTACTGAAGTTAGGCTTATTGGCCTGTAACTGTGAGTATCACCTCTGGAGCCTTTTTAAAAAATCAGCGATACATGAGCTATCCTCCAGTCATCTGGTACAGAGGTTGATTTAACCAATAGGTCCTTGTCTTGTTGATGGAACCTATTCTACTAATACAGCAGGTACATAAGTCAGTCTACTGGTACTGATTTCCTAGCTACCTCTGCCCATTCTTGCTAGCTATCCCTGTGGTGAATCTCTCTCTTTCCAGATACCTTCTTTCTCTTTCACTTCCCTGGAACCCCTACACACCACAAGGTATTATGGAACATTCAGAAGCCCACAGTGCCCTAGGCTTTACTCTGTCTGATGACTTGACACTCTTTCTTAAATATTGGGGTAGTCCACAAGCTTTAATTTTGGAAAACAGTCATCTATCATCTCTAGGCACGTACAAACCTTACCATTCGCTTCTACTTTCTTTTTATGCTTTTACAACTTGATAGCTACAGATGGGCCTAAACTGGAACTTTGATCCTAAACACCCTCGTACTTTTGGAGGAGGTTGGAATCTGGAGCTTAATCACAATCCAAATTATTCCACTTGGCTCATTCTGTTGCATACAGACACTTAAATTTTGTTCCAAACTGATTTTAAAAAAATTGTCTCATGTCTGAGACTTGCTGTGTGAGATTTAAAAGAAAAAGTGGCAGTTTAGTGTCTGAATGGGTGTGCAGCTACACTGTGGACACTTCAGAATTTGAAGTAAGTGGCACTTAATAAAAAATGAAATTTTCACTTCTAAATAAACAGGTGATCTACAGCTATGGTAGTGTATTTAAGCTTTCAGTTCCATCTTCTACATTATTAGTCTAACTGCACAGCCAAAATTAGTGCATCTACCTGAGTAGTTATGAATTATTTAAAAGCTTTTTGTGATGCCTAGCTCTCCTTTTTCTACATACCAAATTATTCAGGTATAGATTTGATTATGAATTAACTTTGAAAACGTATGTAGAAAAAATAGAGGGATTTTGTACACTTGACGCACAAACTTTATAGTTTTACTGTTTCAGAGGTTACCAGCCGACTCTCCTTCAGTACTCATGAAGAGGTTAAAAGTGTGTGTGAGGGTGTTATTCATAATTTAATGTAACTAATTTTTTCAGTATCACTATAATTTGGCTTTTAACTACTGCTGATTTTATTTTTGGCTACAGAGTCCATTGTTTGAATGTTGGAGTGAATGAGCGGAGAAAACAATTTTGGGCTTTCTAAATAGTGCAAATGAAGGTGTAAATAGAGGGGGAGATGTAAATATATAAGGGGAAGAACAGGACAATATACAGCAACTCAGAGTAAAAGATTCTCTTTTTTAAAATTTGATTATTTTGCATAGGTAATTTAGTCTGCTTTAAAGGTACATGGCTTGGTTTTCAGCGATGATGAGCACCAGCAGTTGTCACTGACATCATTGGGAGCTGCAGATGCATAGCAGTTCCGAAAAATCAGACCTTGTGTCATTGTATGTTTAGTAGGCATAACATTTTCCCGTTTAGATGGGTGAGTGAAACCTCTTTAGTTTTTTCTCACTATCATCAATCATAATGATAATGAACAGATGAGGAGATTTCATATCTGGACTGGTAAATTTGCATGACAGTTTTACAAAGCTATCTAATTTGTTCATTGGGCTGTATAACTTAGACGGGAATACCCAAGGAATACCAAAATGTGTATCATATATATAGTGAAACCTATTTTAAACCACCAAAACAAATCAGTTACTTAATGGAGGAGGTGTTCTCATAAAGATGGGTCAGAATTGTACCCAATATGCTCAGGGATACTTGTACAATGTCTTTAAGACAGAAGATTGCCTAATGGAGGTTAGCTTTTGTATAAACATAGCTTTTTATCAACTCTACCCTGCCTATTTCTGCCAACTGACCTGAGCAATTTGGACAATGCAAACTAGCACAAACAAAGATAAAAATTCTAGATATCCAAGCAGACTGAAAACATGTTACAATATCAGAAAGGTTCGTATTTTAAACTTTCAGAAACCAAACAGCTTTCTGCTGTCACTTCCTTCCTAGTGTGTCAACAGATCATTGCATTAAATATTATATTATACAAGAAAACATTATTTTAAAGGAGTTTGAATGTTTAGCCTATTGAGGATATCTTTTGGCTGGTCTAACAGTGCTTTTATAATAGAAATTAAAGCTGGTTTAAAAAATGGAGATTGTGGGGCAAAATTCCCACAATATTCTGTCTTCAGTGGAACATCGTTTTACTAAATTTTTTTCTAAATTACTCTAGTAGAAATGCAGGTGCAACTTAAAGTACAGTGACATAAACAGCAGTGTTATTTAATGACCCTAAACCAGACTATCTTCCTGTAATTCATGGGCAAAAGAACTTGCTTTATTTCTCTAAGAATTATTAGACATTTGGCAACTTTAAAAGCAATTTTAAAATCAGTTCAGAATGAACTGTGATCAGTTGCCAAATTAATTATCTGAAATGCTGAGTAACTCAATTTTGTTTTTCAATTAACTTGTGTTATGCTTTTTTATGCTTTATAGTCACAGGATAAGACCACCGGAGGAGTTAATCCAGAACCTTGTCCAATTTGTGCCCGCCAACTGGGAAAACAGGTAAAACATCCAGGCATTGATTCACCCTTTTACAGATCTAGGCTAAGAATTCTCAGCATTTTTAGAGTAGATTTCAGCTATCTGAGTTTAACTGAACAGTATGTTTAAACTGGGAAATTAATACTTTTCCAACATATCTTCTTGATCAGATGGGCTAATATTTATATGTACTGTACGTTTTTGGTTCCTGTATTAGGTGAGAAGTAGACTAAGCATGTGGGAGAGTCTCTTTTCAAATAGAATCAACTTGTTTTGGAAGTCAAAATTGTGGTGTTAGAGAAGAATAAGAGAGCCGAATTTTGATTCCAATACAATTTTGTGATATGTAAAATTTTTTTTTATTTTGCCTTTCATCTCAATTTTACTTGGCTGAATATCGTATCTCTCAACATTTCTAATATAGCAAAACATTATATATTTAAGAGATACACCAGGACAAATCATACAGCTGAATGGATATTTTTTAAAAAAAATTGTGTGTACAAATCCAGAATTACTAAATTTTGTCCGTATCTGAACTGTAGTAACTTAAATTTAGTTACACTGGTTAATTCACTGGAATTTCAGCACTGAAGCATGCCTTTCACAGAATAATAAAAACCAATAGATGTTGGCATGTGTCCCCTCACTACTGAGGTGCATTGGTAGAAATGTATGGGGAGCTTGTCCATTGCTGACTATATTATACATAATTCTCTAGCTGTTTCTTTCAGTTTCTCTTTTTTATCAAATAAAATAAATGTAATAAACACTGCTTTCTGGCAGGTCAGGGATTCTTCTTGGAAGCTCACATGCTAATCATGAAGTAGATTGGCTTCCTTAATATACTGTGTACTTAGTCACATACTGTTCTGTATCTGCTGTTGTTGAGTATATATTTTATTTTTTTCTTCTGAGGATCGAAAACTTTAAATAAATGGATACTAGATAAATGGTTTTTTCCTTTGCTCTTTCCTCCCCGTTAGTCTTTAGATTAGTGAAGGTTTCCTTTTTTCTACGCCCTTCCCAACTGGGAAGTTCTACCTTCTCTGGGTTATGCCCGGATCCCCCGGGTTTAAGAAGTATCACTCATGTCGTGAGGCCATCCCTGTGAGTGACAGTCACTCACAGTGTACACACTGCTTGGGTAGGGGGTATGTATCACAAAAGGGCACCTGCTGTCTCAAATTGAAAGCTTGGTGCAGAACGGACCATGATCTCAGACTAAAACTTTTATTAATGGACAGCTCACTGTAACCCGTCTCAGACCCTGCTCCTGATACCTCTTCTCTGAGGTGGTCACCATTGGCATGGTCATCAGCCAACCCCCACTCACCGCATGCCACTAAGAGAAAATCTATGCTCTCCTGTCCAGGTGAAAAGAAGTGGGCCCAGAGGTCCTCCACCAGGGAGCCACTTTAAACAAAGGCATCCCCTGCAAGGTCGGTAGCCTTGGCGAGACTTAGCTCCTGTGACCACCTGGTCACCTCTTTTACCAACTCTACCGCAAAATCCAAGGACCCTAAATGGGCAGGACCGCACACAGGAACGCTGTCGCTCGGAACCGAGGAGGACAGTTCAACGATTTGAAAATCGGCAGCGATTGCCTCAACTAAAATGACTTTGAGTGCATTGGCACCAGCCAAGTCCTTGGCACCTAGCAAGCCCTCGGCACTGACTCAATCCTTGGCACCATCTACTGGCCTCTGCAGAGAATTCACTCCACCCTTGGCACTGGCAATGCCCTCAATCTCCACACAACCACCAGTACCGATGATGCTCCTACCAGTACCACAGAAGTTTAAATACCCAAGAGACTTGATTATCTCTGACACCTCAGAATCGCCGCTCCTACATACCACACTCCCCATGGCTCAGACCTCTTCCCCGGAGACACAACACTGCTCTCGTTCACCACCAAGGATTGCACCACCCTTCTCTAGTGAGGAGGAATAGGAGGAGTACTCCATTGCACTTCACCCCTCTTCATCGTATCAAGGGCAGCCACACAGAGAATTATCTTTTTGTCCTTGATACCCAGAGACCAGAAGTGAATCAGTTTTCTGGTACAGACTCCCATACGTGCAACCACATATGCCACTTCCCCCACATTAGCTCTGTTTGAACCCTTGGGCTGCGAATAGGGCACATGTTCCCAAACTGCCCGTGGACCAGGGAGAGGGGCACATACACTCTGTCCTCATCAGTCTCTAGATTGCCTGACTCTCAACCAGAATTACTAGAGGAGCAGGAGGAAGAAATGGAGGAATTGGTTACACCACCAGCCCACTTCTCATCCTCCCCTGATCAGGCCATCATGACACCACCTCCAACATCGGCAGATGACTGTAAACAGTTCCAAGAACTGTTCTGTAGGATTGTGGATTCCCTCCAGATTCCCCTGGAAGAAGTCAGAGAGCAAAAGCACAAGTTGCTTGACATCTTACACACCTCCATATTGACAAAGATTGCACTCCTGATCAATGAGGGCTTATTGGACCCTGCCAAGGTGAACTGGCAGACTCCAGCATCAATACCATCCACATGCAAGCGAGTGGACATGGAATTTCTTTTCCCACCTTATTCCAAATTCTCTCGTAAATGCAGTGCAAGAGAAGGGGTGACAACACCATTCTAGGAAGACCCCTTACAACAGGGACCGGAAGAGGCTAGACCTCTTCGGTCGCAAAGCATACGCCTCAGCAATGCTCCAGTTCTGTGTTGCTAATTATGAGGTCCTTTTAACCAAATAGAATCACATCAACTATTCCGAATTTTAGGAATTCAGCCAACACCTCCCAGAGGACAAAGAAGAGCAGTTCCAGGCACTTGTGAAGAAAGGACAACTTCTGGTCCGCACGACATTGCAAGCCTTTCTGGATGCTGTGGATGCGGCAGCCCATACTGTTGCAACATCGGTGGTGATGTGATGACCCTCACGGCTTCACCACTCAGGGTTCCCCAGAGAGTTGCAGGCCGCTGCGGAAAATCTGCCTTTGAAGGGTCTAAACTCTTCACTGAGCACACAGATGAGTCCCTACATTCTTTAAAAGATTCTAGAGCAACAATGCATTCACTTGGCATATATACACCAGTGCCGAAGAGAAGACGGGGTAGATATCAACCTAGGTCTTGACCTCAACATTTCACCCCTCAGTGGCAGTATGACACACGACCATCTTATATAACCTATGAGTTTGGTGACCGCTTGATCCCCTTCTACCCATCATGGTGACAAATCACCTTGGACAGTTGGGTTCTAGAAATAGTCAACAAAGGGTACTCCATCCCTTCCTCTCTTTCCCACCCACTCCCCATCCCACTTCAGGGAACCTTCTCAAACACCATCTACTAGTAGAGACCTCCTGTGACTGAGAGCCATAGAGCTGATCCCATTCTAACACAGAGGGAAAGGTTTTTATTCCCAATGTTTTCTGATCCAAAAAAGAATTCGGCAGGTGGAGACCTGTCCTAGACTTGAAGAACCTCAACAAGTTCATCAGACTACAACACTTCAAGATGGTCGCGCTATCAGCACTGGAACAAGGGGACTGGTTCTTGGTCCACAACCTCCAAGACATGTACTTCCATATCACCATACAACCTTCCCACAGGCAATTCCTCCTGGGGTCCGACTGTTATCAATACAAGGTACTTCCCTTTGGCCTTTCTACAGCACCTAGGGTATTTTCCAAGGGCCTTTTGGTAGTGGCAGCACATTTATGCAAACAAGGAATTGTAATAATCCTATACCTAGATAATTACTGTCTCAAAGCTCCATCCAGAGTCAACACATTTGAAGCCAGAAGAAAAACACTGGACCTTTTCTTGAACCTTGGCCTCCAGGCAGAGGTGAAAGTAAGCCAGTACAGTATGGCATACTGGTAAGAGCGAGTACAGAGCCGACCATACTGGCAGGGCCGCTGATGGGGAGAGCCAAAAGGGGCAGCTCCCCCGGGGCCTGACAATTTAAAAGGGCCCGGAGCTCCCGGCAGTGGCCGGAGCCCCTGGCCCTTTAAATTGCCGCCAGAGCCCTGGGGCTCCCAGCCACTAGCGCCGCTACTGTTACCATGGGTCTCTGGCAGTGATTTAAAGGGCCCAGGGCTCCCAACCACTGCTACTGCTACCGTGCCAGCAGCTGGAGCCCTGGGCCCTTTAAATTGCTGCTGGAGCCATGGTGCTCCTGGTTGCTACTGCTACCCCGGGGCTCTGGCAGTGATTTAAAGAGCCCGGGGCTTCGGCCCTTTAAATCACAGCCGGAGCCCTAGGGTAGTGCTAGCGGCAGCCGGGAGCCCTGGGCCCTTTACATTGCTGCTAGGGCCCCGGGTGGCGCAGGCCAGGCAGTGCTGAATGGCTGGCTGGGGGAGTTTGGCCCCATCCCCGCCCCTTCTGAGGGCCTAGAGCTGCTCCCCCACCTTGCTCAGGACCCTAGCTATCCTTTGTACCATTAAGTCCCTTAAGTTACTTTCACCCCTTCCTCCAGGTAAACATACAAAAATCAGTACTGATGCCACTACAGCATCTGGAATTTATTGGGGCCCAGCTGGATGCTATGCAGGCAAGAGCCTTCCTCACAGTTCAGAGATTTTCCACAATAATCAGTCTCAGCTCCACCATGAGAACCAGGCAACAGGTCTCTGCCAGGACTTGTCTACAGCTGCTTGGTCATATGGCAGCGGCCATGTTCATGGTGAAACACACAAGATTATGCATCCACTGTCTTCAAGGGGATGATGACAAACAGTGTATGTACCCCACAGACAAAGTCTAAACAAACTCCTATCAATACCAGTCAAGATCAAGGACTCATTAGACTGGTGGACAGAACCCCGAAATGTCTGCATGGGGGTCCCCTTTCTCCAGCCAACACTGTCCTTGATACTGATAACCGACACCTCCGTACTCAGTTGCGTAGCACATCTACAGACCCACATGGTGCAGGGCTGGTGGTCCCCCTCAGAATCCTCATTGCACATTAACCTCCTAGAATTACATGCAGTCCACAACACATGCCGACACTTTCTACCATCAAGCAGACAAAGGACCATAAGAGTAATGAGGAACAACATAACCTGCATGTTTTATATCAACAGACGGGGGAGCAAGGTCACCATCCCTGTGCTCGGAAGCACTAAAATTGTATTCAACGTGGCATCGACATCTCTGCTGCATACCTACCGGGACACCAGAACATTCGCTGAGCAGAAGATTCTCACAAGACCACAAGTGGGAATAAGATACAAGAACCCTGCAGCATGTATTCAACCGCTGGGGATTCCCGAACATAGATCTCTTCACCACACCCAAAGACGCCAAATGTCCACAATTCTGCTCAAGAGTGGGTCTGGGTCACCGACTACTGGAAGACACCTTTCTGATTACATGGGATGCACCCCTCCCTACTCTGCCTTTCCTCTACTGTTCAAAGTACACCACAAGATACAGGTGGAACGAGCCAGAGTCATTCTCCTAGCTCTAGCATGGCTACAACAGATATGGTATCCTTACCTCATGCGCATGATGGTCTCTCTACCAATCACCCTGCTGTTGACTCCACACTTCTTCTTGCAGGATGCAGTCCAAATCCTCCATCCGAATCTAGAATTTCTCCATTTGAAGGCATAGCTCCTTCATGGTTTCAGGATCCAGAGATAACTTGTTAGGAAGAGGTAAAGGACATTCTTTTAAATAGCTACATGCTACAACTCACTACATTTATCTGCATAAATGGAAAAGATTGTGGACTTGCTGCAACACCATACATGTCCCAGCAATGAACACTCCTTTCCCACTCATTCTAGACTACATTCTAGAACTTAAAAGATCAGGATTGTCCACAAGCTCTGGTAGCATACATCTGGCCATCGTTACAGCATTCTACCCCAAGATAGAAGGTCATTCCATATTTACCCACCCGCTAACAAAAAGACTCCTTAAGGGCCTTCAAAATCTTTACCCTCAAATACAAGACCCACCCCGCCGTTGGGATCCCAGTCTCGGTTTGCACTCTGACCAGCCGTCCGTTTGAGCCCATGGCAACTTGCTCCTCCATACACCTATCCAAAAAAACAGCATTTCTTGTCGCTATCACATCCGCCCGACGGGTTGGAAAAATAGGTGCTCTCATGGTGTACTTTCTGTACACAGACTTTTACAAAGAGACAGTTACGCTATGACCGCACCCAAAATTCTTTACCTAATGTACCGTTCTCTTTCCATCTAAACCAACCTATCCACCATCGCTCCTTCCCGAAACCATATGCCATCCAGCATGAAGCCACACTACGCACCTCGGATGTCAGATGAGCATTAGGCTTTTATCTTGACAGGACTAAATCATTCAGGCAATCGCCAGGCTTATTCTTCTCTATTGCTGAAAGATCAAAGGGATCAGCCGTATCCAAACAACATCTATCAAAAAGGAGTGCATACACCTTTTGCTATCAATGACACAAGCTTTGACCAAACCGGGAACTCGGACGCATTCCACTCACTCACTGTCCACCTTGATAGCCTTTCTAAACATGTCGATTATTGACACTTGTAAGGTGGCCACCTGGGCATACACAGACACCTTTAGTCAACACTAAAGGGCTCCAGCAGCGGGGCTTGGGGTGTGCTTTAAAGGCCCCGAAAGCCCCAGCCGCTGCGGGGAGCCGGTCCGGTCCAGCACGGCGTACTGGCTCTTGCCGGTACGCTGGACCAGACCAGCTTACTTTCACGTTTGCTTCACAGGGTGATTAACCTTCTCTTCAGAAACAAGTAATTATTTGTACAATAAATATTAATAATCTAGATTCTTTTTCAGAACTAGAAAAGCCAGAATTTGGGAGTGAATTTACTGAAAAATGTTTTATTTTGGCAGATAGCTTGTGGGATTTGTCATCCTATGACTTTAAGTGCAGGTACAGCATGGGTAATGGTAGCTTTCCCTACACTGGCCTGCCAATATGCGTCAGCCCTGATTTGGAGGGACCACCTCTATAAGAGATAGTAGTTCAGTCCACCTTTGCTGAGACAGCCACCCAAGAAGACAATCTGTGGTATGGACATCTGTCTGCTACGAACTGGACTGAGACCATTGACTCATTTCACTTAAACCATGAAAGAGCCTGTGCATAATAGTCTGTCATACTATCAGTCTACTACTAATGGATTTTAACCAGTGACCTAAGACTGAAAGCTTCATGCCCCCTTTTCAATCCTCTGAATTATCCAATCCCTCAAATGTTTCTTCTATATAATGTTTTAAAGCTGCATTTCTATGAGTGTTGTCTTTGGACCACTAGTGGTCCACACAGAGCTGGCTGGTCACATGGTGTTGACTCCTCCTTGTTTCCATCTGCTAAAAAAACCCTATTTATTACAAAATATTACTCTTCTGCAAGGAACTTTGTAGTTGCCATAGGGATGTCATATGATACCAATTGATAGGGGAGGTGATCAGCACAATAATAAATGGAAGGGAAGGTGTCCACAACAGAATTCTCCATTATCTTAAAGTCCACACTCTAAAAAAGATTGAGAACCCCAGTTCACAATTTTCTTCCTTTATAAATAAAGGAGTGCCGTTACATGGAACTTAGTAATGATATACATAAAATTAAAACATTGTTTCATGAATTTTGGAGTAAGGATGCATCCGATGAAGTGAGCTGTAGCTCACGGAAGCTTATGCTCTAATAAATTTGTTAGTCTCTAAGGTGCCACAAGAACTCCTTTTCTTTTTGGAGTAAGGATTGTGACTTTTGCTCTTAACAGGATTTATAAAAACAAAGCTTTTACAAAATTGAAGGCCAATACAAATAATCTACAGATTTACAAACAGTTATTATTTAACAAATATTGTTTCTGTGATGTTTGCAACTGGTTCTAGTGCATTAAATCCAAAAATAAAAAATTGGCTAGGCAGTTATTTTTAAAAAAAAGTAAAACTGACTTGTCAAATTTTACTTTTTCTACTGAGAGATATGCAAATAGTAAACGCATAAATAGTACAGTTGGTTGGAAATTTTCACAAAATTATCCCTTTCTCTTAGAAAACTTCAGAATTCAAAATTTTTCAACCAACTCTAATAAATACAGATATTTTTCTAGAATTCCTTCTGTTTTAATAATCTAAAGTGTTTTTTTCATAAAGGTAAGGAAATGTTTTAAAAATATAATTTAACCAAATTATATATCTGAGTTTTTTCTGTGTGTATATATAAAGAGAAGAAAGTGGTTTTATATTGTATTGTTGTTCCTCTTATATTTCCCTATCTAGTGGGCAGTGCTGACATGTGGACATTGCTTCTGCAATGAGTGCATAGCTATTATTATAGAGCAGTACAGTGTTGGCACCCGCAGAAGTTCGATTAAATGTGCCATCTGCAGGCAGACAACTTCTCATAAAGAAATATCCTACGTCTTCACTGCAGAGACTGCAAACCAGGAGGACGATATTCCTGTGAAGGTAATTTGCCATATGTAGCATATCTTGGCCAATCTTTTCAGAGATGCACGCTTAGTAGGCAACAGAGCATGTGCATGCTTGATTTTGGCATGCAAACCTAAACTATATGTTCATGAGTTGGGTTTGTCCATAAGCATGTACGGTTTTTTTCCCATTCCAGCTGGGTGTGACTTACATGCACCTTTTTGATAATATGGTCCTCCCTTCTATTCCCTTCTCAAAAATTTAGACAACTAGAAGCTAACTATCAAGTAAACATTTTTAATTTTTCCTAAACACAAAATCCATGTTAGTTACCTTTTTTAGCTTTAAGTACAGACATGCCGCATGTGATGGCATCAAAGATCAGATGTTTTGGAAGGATGTTTTTAAATGTCTGACTGAAGTCTGTTAGAGATGAATTACAAAACTATAATTTTTTTAAATTGGATAAATATTTGTCTTTCATGTGAAAATAAAATCTGAAGGCCAGAACCTAAATGGAAACAGCCTCTATTGCGCTTTAATGAGGATTTTCATCACATCTCATCTCCTGTAAAAACAGACTCATGAACATATAAAGGGCTGTGGACAACCTGCTTGGAAGATGATTGAATGATTGGCTTTTTGTAGTTACCTTCTGTATCTCTTGTAATTTTTTATTTGTGGGGGAAGGAAGGGCAGGGAATTCTGCAGCCTTTACTCAGATGAGTTCCACTTTCTTAGGAAAAATTTGTTGCTTCATTATTTTTAACCAATTTGTAACCGAACAGCTAAATCTTGATTTACCAGAGATCTGAATTTTGTTCCTGAATCTGGTTTCCGCACCTCTCATTGGTACAGATTTAGGTTTATGGACTTTATGGATAGCCATGAAAGATTAGCTGCTATTCAGACTATAGTGGTTTTAAAGGATAAGAAGGTATGTTTTTTCCTTTATCTTTTTTTAAAACATTGCTGAATGAAGATTAACATATACAACATTAACTGTAGAACACTGAAGGCAGTCAATGCTGTTGAGGAAACTGCTCCCAGTAGTAGGCATTATGCCTGCTAGTAAGCATTTGCAGGGTCAGTCTTATTATGTGGCTCAGCTGTTTTTCATTCTAGAGTGGATTCATGTAAAACTCTCCTTTCAATTCCTTCCTAACATTCTTTTGGGGAGATCCAGCATGTGGTTGCTTTCTTTCTCAGTGGTGAAAAGATGAAGGAGTCTGCAGCTCCATCCGTCCGCCATCTACTTTGCTTGCTGATTAGTCAGTGGGTTTGATTCAAGGTTACTGAGGGTACAAAGCTCACAGCCTCAGATTTTTAAAGCTATTAGGTGTTGCTGTGCTCAAAATTACATCACCTAAGACTTACTTTCAAAAGGGGTTTAGGCACTTAGGAGCCAAAACCCTATTAATTATTTGTATTGCAGTAGTGCCTAAAAGCCGTAATCATAGATCCGCATCCCGTTGTGATAGGCACAAACACACAACAAAAAGACAGTCGCTGCCCTGAAGAGCTTACCATCAAAGTAATTGCTGAGCCATGTGACCTGTTAAGGCAGTTGAAACTGGCTGGTTCTTTATCCCAAAAGTCCAGGGTTCCTTTCTGTACCACTTCTTCCTTGAGATTGTCCATCTGAGTCCTTGTGCAGCTGCGTTGAAGGCTTTTCGAGAAATCTCCCTAATAAGGTGTGTTCCTGCTTTGCCATTTTTGTCTCTTCCTGATGAGTTTGTTTGGAGAGGGCTTATTTTTTTGGATTTTAAGTAATGTTTTGGGATCCCTAGGCTGCTGGGCCAGAAGTATATTCATTTTTGTTTTACAATGGTAGTTTTTATAAAATTCTGGTTGAAAAAGAAAACAAAACTGATGACTTATGGTGGTTGAAAAAACATGGATGAGGAGCCTGGATTTAAAGTGGTAGAGACTCTGGTCGTTTGGTAATGTTTTCACTGAGGAGATTAAGGGTATTTCTACCCTGGAGCTAGCGGTGTAATTTCCAGCTCAAGTACTCATACATGCAATGGCTTTGATTGAGTTAGCACACTAAAAATATCATGGTAACTGTAGTGGTACAGGCAGCAGGATGAGCTAGCTACCCCCAGTACAATCCTGTCAGAGACCCTGGATACGGATTCGGGCAGCTGCCCCATCACACCACCATGACTACACTGCTATTTCACACTACCTTGATAAAAGCTAGCACGTGAATGTCTACCTGAGCTGGAAATTAACCTTCAGTGTGGCATACCCTAAGCCAAAGAGTGAATATAGGGATGGAAGTAATTGGCATGACTTGGCACCAGGGGGAGTAGGTAGATTGTTCTTTGGGAGTGTTCGTTGTTTCGGTTTTCTGTTTGTAGAGTTTTTTTCACAATATTTTTCCATATTTACAGTATTTACCCAGGAGTTTTGGAAGGAGAGGGTAAATGTCATTCTGTCTTGAACAGTGTAAGGGAATATCCTGGGAGGTCTCATTCGTAGATTCATATATTTTAGGCCAAGAAGGGACCATTAAGGTCATCCAGTCTGATGTCCCACATAATGCAGGCCATAGAATTTCACTGGAGGATTCCTTCATCTAGACCATAACCTTTGGTTCAGCTAAAATATGAAACACTTCATGTATTTGAGTGTCATCCTTGCATTGAGCCATGCTAATATCTTCTTTGTATCATTCCAATTTCAGTACATGTGTTGCAAAAGCAAGCAAGATTTTTTTTTAAAATGCAGTTGTTTGCCCTCTATTCCTTTATTAAAAGAATGGTCATTTTTTTTTTGTATTGCATAATGGTCCTGTAGAGTGCCATGATAAATGTTGGTAGCGCACCAATGTGTATGTGAAAATTTGGGACCAGTCCTGTATTTACACTTGTGTCTGTGATTGTCCTATTTCTCATTACTTTCTCTAGTCAGTGTCTTCTATTTTGTCAACACAGCATTATCCACACAGTGGTAATGCTGCACTCAATTACATGTGGCACTCTCTATACAGCGAAGGTCATTAGGGGGATCCTAGCAAGTTTTTCACTCTGTGGAAAGTTCTAGCTATTCTTAGTCTGCCACCTGATCAAGGGATATGCTCACACTAGGGATTTTTTAACACGGGTTAATTGATAGTCAGTTAACCTGTTTATATATGCTAGTCTGGACATTCCACAACAGAATACAGATGATTGTGGATTACTCTGGTCAGACTAGCATGTACAAACATGTAAGCTAACACAAGTTAAATGGCTATCATTTAACTCCAGTTAAACTCTAACGTAAACAAATGCAAGATGTGTTGCTGGGCAATAGGATAACAAATGGCCAGCTTGGAAGCCAAGAATACATAGTATCTATGGTACATCTCCTGTAAACATTATGGTGGGAAATGCTGACTTATTTTTGGCACTAAGAATCAACTTCATTTGGTATTTATTTTTACTTAAAATGTGAACCCAGGTTTCTTTCATGGGGTGGTGGGGGGACCGGAGGGGTTGTGGTTTACACATGTATTTTTTTTCAAGTTGATGGTGTACCTTTAACTTGATTGTTTAGAGCAGAATGATTTAAAAAAAAAACTGGGGCAGCAAAGGAACTGGGATATTTTGTACTGTACCCATAGTTTCAACTCTCTTGCTGCTCCGTTCACTCCTTTTAGGTGTCACAGATGTGCCATACACTCAAATCAGCAGGAGAATGAGTTTGCAAAAACTAACAAAAAACGTAGAGTAAATAGGAGCTGTGGAAAGAGTGGAACCACAGAGATGAGTGAAGCAATGAAGCAGCAAAATATGCTTTTTTTAGGTGTAAAAATTACCAAATTTCAAGGTGTTTGGTGGTGGTAATTTACAAAATCTCTGTGATACTGTTCATTGAAGGTTTTTATCTTCCTTTGTACTGCTGCTGATCAGTCAAGAATCTGGAAAATATGGTCCCTGTCCTGAAGACTATATAAGGCCTTGAAACTGCAGGCATTTACACAAGTGAGTTACTCACTGCCTGATTGGTAAAAGGACTCTAATTTTGTACATCATGACAAATTATGTTAACAAAGAGAGGTCTGAGGATGGAATGCAGGAGGACCGATGCAGTAATAAAATCACGTGGTTACTCAAGCTGGGTATATAAACACTTTGACCTTTCAATTGAATTAATATATTTTCTTTGGGCAGTTTTCCTGTTGCAAAGATTGAATTTGGTAGATTTGCTTTTAATTCATTTGTCAGTGTTTGATGTTGTGTGTGAAGAGAGAGCTTCCTAATTATAAGGCTCTCTGTAGTGTAAATGTGTGATTTCTGCAAGTGAAATGGTATGAAGCAGTTCTGTAGCACATCTGCATAAACACTGTACAAAAGGGGAAAATGGTCAACTTACCCACTGTTGTTTGTATTAGTTATTTTCACAGTGCAACTAACTGTGGTGCTGTTGACTAAGCAAAATTGGTCTACACTCATGAGAAATTCTATGTTTTTAAGTATTTCTTGTACAAGTAGTAGTTCTGAATGGCAGAGTGATGATGATCTTTTTCTGCTTGTGAATGGATGGTGGCAAGAATTATCATCTTTTGGCCTTGGGGCTGTAGCTTTATTAACCCTTTAACTAAAAATATCTCTTAAAAGCAGCCTGACCCTGGAAGCAGTGAAAAGAGGAGAAAACTGTCATAGACCACCTCCCTTTTTTGATTCTCTAGTCCAGAGTGTAACATTTCCTTGACCAGCCAAGTTTGCATCATACCAAAGCCCGATTAAGGCCAAAGTATTGTGCTGATGAGGCAACTGCTAACTGTTGAGGCAACACCTTGCATAATTACCTGGACCTCCAGGCAAATCCAGCCCTTTCTAGGAAGATTCACTGATACACAGTTCTCAGAAAAGGGGCATCACTCCAACTCCCAACCTCTGTAGGGTCATACCAGTTGTGCTCTCCTATTTATTTTATCCCCTCGCCACCAGCTTCCCAGGGGAATGTAACCCATGCATCCAAGACAAGGTACCACCCAAAGCTGCAGTCCTATGATTCATAGGCAAACTAATTGTACCATGAAACCATAAGTGTCCATACAGTCACTTCCAAGTCCAGAGATGCCTGCAGCATCCTACCCTAATCCCTAGGACAGCCAATAACTTAAGCAACAAGTTACAGATTCTGCAAGCAGCTAATAAAATCCAGAAGACAAAGGAGAGAGAGAAATTGCGGCTTGCAGCAGTGTGGAGACCAGAGCAGAAAGAAGCCTAATTCTACTTGGGGAACCACCCCATCCTCCTGCAACTCCGTCCCAACACTTATAAGAAATTCTGAGAATTAACCAATCTCAGATCCCCTAACCAAGGATGGGTACCATTGGCTGGCTGTTGCCAGAGAGCTGCCCATCATCCAGACCCCCAGCCTCCAACCCCTTTTTAGATATACATTTTTTGAACAGTCTAGTCACACTTCTGGAAACAGGATTCTAGATGTCTGCCAGGTACGTATCAACAGCAAAGGTGTTGGCACTAAAAGTTGTTCACTCCTGTACCCAGGACATAGCACTGAAATCATTATAGAAAATAGTAGCAAAGAAGCTGGCACTGAATACGGAAACCCTTGACAGGTTGAGCATTCACTTTGCTACTTGTGACATATGAATGCTTGAGCTGCCCAGTGCTTGCTCCAGGCACCCACTTAGACTGGACTCACTTCCCCACCAATACTACAAGCACCAAAACTGCACTAAATTTGACCTGTCAGTATAGCACAGCCAACCATGTGCAAATCAGCATTCAGAAGACAGGTACAGACAAAAATAAAACAATATTTGCCCAGCTGAAACAACTACAGCGTGCACTTGTATAGACGCATAACCACTTTTAAGCAATAAAATACCTTTAAAAAACACTGGGTAAAATTACTGCAACACAATATTCATAATTAAGGAAATACATGTTCTGATTGCCAGGCAAACAGAGCCTGTATGCAAACGAGTAAATGGCATAGAGAACAAAGTGAAGAATGAGCAAGAAGTAGAACATAGTTGTGTACTCTTCTGTATTGAGAACATTGTAATCTGTATACATAAGATCATGCATTAAAGTACAGTGAAATGGTCTTGAATGAATGGAAGGTAGACAGACTAGGTAGACAGGATTTGCATTACAGTACGCACTTAGTATGAGTCTCCCCTCGTGCCCTAAGGATAAATTAAAGTTAATTTATGTACTTTTTCCTAGATTGTTCTTAGTTTGCATAGCTGAAGGTAAAAATAGTTTGTTAGTATTCAACTTTACAGTTACAAGTCTCACTGTGACAAATTTAAAATGTCCATTAGGTCAATAAAGGTGTAACTTATATATTTGTAATACACATGGTAAAATAATATACTTTGCTTTTGATCTAAGAATCTCAGTGTTTTACAAATATTACTATTTAATACATTTCATCCCTGTGATTTACACATGTGATGAAATCAGGTAGGGCTGAAATAGTTAAAGGAGCAAATTTTAATAACCTACAATAGAGGGTAAAAATGTTACATCTGTATTAGGGCTGTTGATTAATTGCAGTTAACTCATGCAATTAACTCAGAAAAATTAATCTAGATTAATCACATTTTTAATTGCATTGTTAAACAATAGAATACCAATTGACATTTATTACATATTTTGGACGTTTTTCTACATTTTCAAATATATTAATTTCAATTACAACACAATACAAAGTGTACACTGCTAACTTTATATTATTTTTATTACAAATATTTGCACTGTAAAAAACCAAAGAAACAGTATTTTTCAGTTCACCTCATGTAAGTACTGTAGTTCAATCTCTTTATCATGAAAGTGCAACTTACAAATGTAGATTTTTTTTTTTTGGTTACGTAACCACTCAAAAACAAAACAATGTAAAACTTTAGAGCCTACAAGTCCATTCGGTCCTACTTCTTGTTCAGCCAATTGCTAAGACAGTCGGAGAACACGTCAATCTCTCTGATCACTCGATTACAGACCTAAAAGTCGCAATATTACAACAAAAAACCTTCAAAAACAGACCCCGAGAGACTGCTGAATTCAAATTAATTTGCAAACTAGACACCATTAAATTAGGCTTGAATAAAGACTGGGAGTGGATGTGTCATTACTATTTTCCCCATATTTGTTTTTCCCCCCTACTGTTCCTCACATGTTCTTGTCAACTGCTGGAAATGACCCACCTTGATTATCACTACAAAAGTTTTTTTTTTTCTTTTTCCTCCTCCTGGTAATAGCTCACCTTACCTGATCGCTCTCGTTACAGTGTGTATGGTAACACCCATTGTTTCATGTTCTCTGTGTATATAAAATCTCCCTATGTATTTTCCACTGCATGCATCTGATGAAGTGAGCTACAGCTCACAAAAGCTTATGCTCAAATAAATTTGTTAGTCTCTAAGGTGCCACAAGTACTCCTTTTCTTCTTAAGACAGACAAGTTTGTTTACATTTACAGGAGACAATGCTGCCCACTTTTTATTTACAATGTCACCTGAAAGTCAGAACAGGTATTCGCATGTGACTTTTGTCACCGGCATTGCCAGGTATTCACGTGCCAGATATGCTAAACATTCATATGCTCCTTCATGCTTCAGTCACCATTCCAGAGGATATGCTTCCGTACTGATGACGCTCATTAAAAAAAATACATTAATTAAATGTGTGACTGAACTCCTTCGGGAAGAATTATAGGTCTCTGCTTCTGTTTTACCTGCATTCTGCCATATATTTCATGTTACAGTAGTCTCAGATGGTGACTCAGCACATGTTTATTTTAAGAACACTTTCACTGCAGATTTGACAAAACGCAAAGAAGGTACCAATGTGAGATTTCTAAAGATAGCCATAGCATTCAACTCAAGGTTTAAGAATCTGAAGTGCCTTCCAAAATGAAGGATGAGGTGTGGAGCATGCTTTCAGAAGTCTTAAATGAGCAACACTCTGATGCAGAAACTACAGAATCCAAACCACCAAAAAAGAAAATCAACCTTCTGCTGGTGGCATCTGACTCAGATGATGAAAACAAACATGCATCGGTCCACACTGCGTCGAATTGTTGTTATTGAGCAGAACCCATCATCAGCATGGGGACACGTCCTCTGGAATGGTGATTGAAGCACAAAGGGACATATGAATCTTTAGCACATCTAGCATGTAAATATCTTGCGATGCTGACTACAACAGTGCCATGAGAACACCTGTTCTCACTTTCAGATGACATTGTGAGATAATGGCAGCATTATCTCCTGCAAGTGTAAACAAACTTACCTGAGCGATTGGCTGAACAAGAAATAGGACCGAATGGACTTGTAGGCTCTGAAGTTTTACATTGTTTTATTTTTGAGTGCAGTTATATTTTTGTACATAATTCTACATTTGTAAGTTCAACTTTCATGATAAAGAGATTGCACTACAGTACTTGTATGAGGTGAATTGAAAAATACTATTTCTTTTGTTTTTACAGTGAAAATATTTGTAATAAAAAATAAATATAAAGTGAGCACTGTACAGTTTGTATTCTGTGTTGTAATTGAAATTAATATATTTGAAAATGTAGAAAACATCCAAAAATATTGTTAATAAATGGTATTCTATTAACAATGTGATTAATCACGATTAATGTTTTTAATCGCGTGATTAATCGCAATTACTTTTTTTAATTGCTTGACAGCTCTAATATGTAAATATTTTAAGTGCCCTCCTTCATTTTCTTCTGTGCACATAACCATATTTCGACTTTTGGCAGTGATAAGTGGAGCTGTGGTCATGTAATTGTAGTTCTGTAATTTCAATAAAAATGCCATGAGAAAATACTCGTTTCATTGCAGTCATGGGACTTGGTATTTTGCCATGATCCTGGCTTGAGGTGTTGCTAACTGATTTCTATTTGCTAATTCTTTTTAAAGTGCCTGGGTATTATGATAATAGTTTTGAGACACTACAAATTATTATTTTTTATGGAGCAAAAAGCATTAAATATTAGTGCCGCAACTGAGTGGGGGATGCAACAGAAGCAGGATTCGTGAATATAAAATCTTACTGGTGACCTAAATTTGCCAAGAGGTAGTATAAGAGAGAGGATGTTAAATCTGGATTTTGAAGATCCTTCATAGGTGGTGTTGCTGAAAACTCTTATGGTATGCGGGAGGAGTCATCACTTTTTGGGAGGGAGGGTGATCACAGCCTGAAATATTTTCATATGGGGTCCCCCCCCCAAAAAAAGATTGAGAAACCCTGCCGTAGACAGTTGTGGATCACTGATTTGTGCAATAGACTCCCATCTGTTTTAGTGAAACTTAACTTTGTGATGACTGAAATTAGTTTATATGCCTCCTGTACAGTATACAAGAAGTTGTTGTCTGACATTTCCAATATAAAGAGAAAATGTTGCATTATCTCCAGACTGAAGTCTATGGAAAATATTCTGTTTTGCTGACCTTTTTGTTTATTAATAAATAATTCTGCTTCTTGTCAGAAGTTTCCTTATCTTTCTACAGAAAATGTCAAAGACTGTTAATTCCTTTGTTCTGAAGAAGGGGAAAGATGCACTTAGTTGCAAGTCTTGGCACCTACTTTCTCTCATTAATTATGATGGTCACATTTTAGATATTGTTAAAAATTGTAATTTCTGAATTTAAAAAAAAAAGAGAAAAAGAAATAAATCAGAGATTGTAATTTT
Source organism: Chelonia mydas (assembly GCF_015237465.2). NCBI lineage: Eukaryota > Metazoa > Chordata > Testudines > Cheloniidae > Chelonia > Chelonia mydas. Next base: position 106,959,418 of record NC_057851.1, on the reverse strand, counting down.
GCTGATATCCAGGCTTCATTTTGTCATTTGATACTGAGAATGCTCTCAGCTACATTGAACTCTCTCTGAGATGTCAAATTGTATTTTACCTATAGAGAGTGATTTATTAATCAGACTTTTATAGTGTTTACTGGGGCCAAAATCTGTTCCGTCTTCCATACCTTCTCATGAGAGGGGACCTGAGCAAGAATGTCCCCTGTATACTTTCCTCTTGGCTCTGGTGATGGAATCTTTTGGAGTGGCCTACAGAGCAAAATTGTATTTAGGATGTTGGAATCAAAGGGGGGTGGAATACCACCATAATTCTTCCTCCACCTGACTTCAGTAGACTGCTATTCTCGTGCTCAGATGCTTTGGTGGATGTGGTCTTAATAAAGTATACACATGTAAGTTCTTATGAAGTTCACTCAGAGACCTTATACCAGTGGAGGATCAAACACAGAAGAAATTCACTGTGTTCTGCCCCTAGTTCTTGGTTTTCAGATGGAGTTTCATGTGTTGGGTTTGATGCTTGTAACATGCCTACCTGACAGAAATCTCTCCCTATGCCATACTTCTGCAATTATAATCGTCAGAGCACCCAAACTGGAGATCTCTTCTTTAAATGAAGGGAGAACTTGCTGGCAGGGTGCTCTCCATAATAGCCCTGAACTTCAGATTTTTGTCCCCTCCACTTCATCCAAAATAGCCTGAGTCTTTTGACATTACAGCATTTGGGAAAGCCTATCTGTTAGCATTAAATGAGAGCTGGGATTTGTGAGTACTGTTTATCTCAAATTTTTAATTGCTCAGTTAAGTTTTCAGCTGGTCTTCTGTTGTGATTGTTCTTTAAATGTCTGTTAAAAGCACCAAGGAGCTTTGGATAAGATGCTACATAAATCTTGTTACATAAATCAAAATAAATAAAACAACTAATAGCTAGAACCTTATGTTAAATAACCTTTTTAAAGAATTATTTATTTCAGGGGTGACAGCATACTCATTGCTGTACAAGACACAAACAAAAACAGAGAGTGAGAGTCTCACTCCCACTCTAGCCAGCCCTTGGATGCTAGGTAAAAGGGCCAAGTGTCATATAACCCCTAAAAGCCCTGAATTCGGCCAGGGGAGAATTCACCCCGTGTAGGAACTAAGCAAGACTGATATAGGCTATCCTTCAAGGACCCCCTTGCAAGCCCTCCGAGGCATAGTGGATATGCTGGGGGAGGGCGAGTTGTGTCAGGTACTGGATTTCAGCACAAAGTATTGTGGAGGTTATGGGCAGCACTGCCATCCAGAGGGCTGTCTAAATTACAGTGGGGATCGCTGTAACTCCCAGAACAGTGCGTTACTGGGAGGGCACAAAGGCAGCTTAAAGCCATTTTAGCCTACTTTCCCCTCCCCCTCCCACGCTGCAAGTTCTGAATTTCACCTATAGTTTCTGCCCCGAGAAGAGTACGGTCTAAGAGCAAACTATGGTAAGTACTTCCAACGTTCCTGGTATAATTTTGTAAGACCCATCCAAAAAAATGGGTACCCGGGTAAGAGAGATTTGCTGATCCCTTTTGAGATCTATAAGACAGAGACTGCACTAAATTTAAGAGATGCTAATAGAAAGATCAGTATATAATGTGCATGTGTGGTTTTGTTTCCTTCAGTTTTGCTTCATCCTATTGTATGCTGGTGTTTTTCTTTCCCCTTTTCAAAGGGAAGTCACTCCACCAAAGTGGAAGCTGTGGTTCGGACTCTGAAGAAAATCCAGTTTAAAGATCCAGGGGCTAAATCTTTGGTTTTCTCAACGGTATTGATCAACCTTATTTTCTACCTTAAAAGTTACTTTTGTGTTCTACAAATTCTTAGATGCCAATAACTGTTTCCAAAGTTCAGTTTAGCTACTAAACTATGTAAGTAGTTTTCAATATCCACTTGATTCTTTGAGAATTGTGAAGGATTCTTTATGTCATTGAGACATTGTTGATAGTACTCTTGGTTAATAGATGGAAAGTATTGTATAATAATAACAGCTAGCTCTTATATAGCACTTCTCTTCAGTTGATCTCAAAGCACTTTACAAGGGAGATCAGTATCTTATCCCCCATTTTACAGATGTTCAAAGGGCAAACACTGAAAATTCATATGCAGACGTATTATCAGTTCTACATGTATTTTAACTAGATAGAAAAGACACTGTCAAAGTATTTTTCATAAATTTTAAAACTATATTTCATTGTTGCAAATCTCTTCTGCTCAAACTTAGCTTTATTTCTTTACACTAGTTTTCTCTCCTCTGGATTCTGTTTGCCCACTTTGAATGCTGGACTGTTTGCTACTTTGTATCTTTAATATTAAGACAATTTTTAAAATATATTGTTCTTGGAGAAAAAATAACACCCCCAAAAAATTGTTTAATGTTAATTTAAGGCGTATCATAAGAGGTTCCTTTTATAACTGGGTTATTTATTGGTAAGGTTAAGATATTACAGTCATGCCATATTTTCATGTTCTAGTGTTGTCAGTGCTATTTGTAATACTGACTTGCTTTTATATTGTGTTTTTCTAGTGGCAAGATGTTTTGGACATAATTTCAAAAGCTCTAGATGATAACAACATGGTGTTTGCTCAGATTAATGGAATTAGTAAATTTCAGGTACAGAAAGCTGATTTTGCTGCAAGTCATTTTTTGCGGGAGGGATTGGTGGGGGAATAATTAGCAGAAATTCATTTGACCCTTTCGCCTTGCATATCCTTTCAGAAAATGGAATGAGAATAATAGAACTGATCAAGGCAGAGCATTTGATATCTGAGCTAATGAACTCTAAAATAATAATTAAAAAACACTATCAAAACCACAAAAATAAGGCATATACTATTTGTTTTTAATAAAGTTTATGTGGATGAAGGGGATGAGACAGATTGGCCACGGTGTTGTGGGGGATGCTTGCACTGCTGCTGCTCATTTGTCCTTTGGATAAAAGAAGATTTCTGTGTTCAGGGCTGTCAGTTACTAAATTCTCTTTAAAAAGACAAACAAAAAACACCTGATTGTGACATTCTTCTCAGGGAGCCCAGAAGTGTAAGCCAGTGTGTTACCCCTCTGCCTCTGCAAAAGAGAGCTTTGCTGGAGCTTAAATAGTATTTCACCTCCTTGCCAAAACCAGTCTGTCCGCCTCTCCAGCAAACTCTTTGAGACTCTGCCAATCTAAACCTTGCCTTGCAGGTAACATTCAGTGAACCCAGAGATGTGTCTCTGTAGGGTCCAGTCCCTCTCACTAGATACTCACAGAAATTACTAAATCCACTGTCTCCAAAGAGACAGCGCGCGCACACACACACACACCAGCCTGATAGCCCAGCTGAAGGCATACTTTTTACCTTGGTACACAACACTGAGATGGTTTATAGTACAACTCAGAGTATGTTTATTAAGCACATAGATTTAAGTGGCACTCAGCCAGAGAAAAAGAGACAGGTATGGTTATAAAACAATATGCTTTCTGGTGACTAAAACTAACTTTAGCAAGTTACAATCTTTGCTTAAGCAGATTTCTCACATCAGGCTACCAGCATCTCCAGCCCTTTGGGCAGGAGGATCCACTGTTCACAGAATTAGCAGGTGCTGATCCCTTTGTCCCCTAACTGATGTATAACTAAGGGATTTTCTCCCCTTCTTATAGTCTAGTAAACCTTTGAAATGTGTTTCTTTTGAAGTGTACACCCCAGACAGAGGTAATTTCCCACTGATGTGCAGATGCCAAGCTGTCTTCATCCTCTTTCTGTTGGTTTACTTATTTTATTTACCTTAGATACAAATATATTTTCACTGTCTCTAGTTTACTAAGCTTGACCCCGGCAGACTGGCAAATCTACATTCCTTTCTCTGGGACAAACCTATTTATCTACTCTACTGAGATTACTTAGTCTACCTTCCCCTCCCCCCGACCATGTTTTAGGAACGTATTCCCAGTATACATACCTAACTCTTTACACACTAAATGTACATAGATCACTTAGTAATATTAATGACCAGAAAGTCACCAGCTTTCCTAACAGACTTACTCAATGCACTTTTGTAGTACAATAATATTGAATACAATTAGTTGATTCAATTTCTTATTCTTCACCTTGGGGTGTCTGGATCCTGATTGTCGTACCTACTCTACACTCCTTATTCAGGAACAACTCCCACTGAAATGCTAACATGGTGTTTATTTTCTAGGAGAACCTCTCGGCATTTAAATATGATCCCAAGATCAATATTTTGTTGCTACCCCTTCATACTGGTTCCAATGGATTAAACATAATCGAGGCAACTCATGTTCTGCTAGTGGAACCCATTTTGAATCCTGCACATGAACTTCAGGCCATTGGCAGAGTGCATCGTATTGGACAAACAAAGTAAGAATTAAAATAAACATTGCTTAAAATTGCTGTTCTGTTGCCTTGTCAGTCTAAAATAATACTATGCTCATATGTGGCAAACTCCTTCTGAGAATCTTTAAGCTGAAGTATAATAGATATCCCCACTTTACAGATGGATAAACTGAGAAACAAAATGGTTATGGATTAAATCTTCAAATAGAACCTAAATACTTAAGTGACTTAAGCTCTTGTGTTCCATTTTCAAAAGTGACTTAAGCACTAAGTCCCATTGAAAGTCATTGGGACTTAAGTGGCTAAGTGTCTTAGGAACCTACGGAAACTTTGCCCTGCGTGACTTACCTACGACCACATAGTCAGATCCAGGACTAGAATCTATTGTCTTGACTCCATATCTCAAGCTCTAGCCACTACCATTACAAACTCTCTTTGATTTTGTAGTGGCAGCTTAGGTTAATGATATTTTTCTATTTTATCTGAATGGCAGATAATTCAGAAGGGATCAATATCTTACTAGCTTTTTAACTGCTTTGGTCTCAAGAACCACATGCCTTACATGTGGAAAAAAAGAAGCATAGCAATATTTTTTTCCTTGTAGGCTTCTCTTCTATTCAGTTTTGCTGTTGTGTTTTAACGCAAACTTCTTAAAGATTCTCTTTTTTTCTAATTAGTGATCTTAATCATTTAACTGTATATTTACACTAATAAAAACAAGCCACTCTGTCAGGGTGTGGCCTTTCTGCATGTTTTCCTGGGAAATGGGTGGGTTGGGCTGGGAAACATAAAAGGCACAATTCTCCCCTTTATTTAGGTAGCCACAATTGAGCCTAACTCAGTAAAAAGTGGGTGAAGCTCATTTAAGGTTTGGGAGAGATTACCACTGACTCAGTTGTAAGCTTCATCTTCCCTGGGAGCTGTGAAAGCACGCTCTCAAACAGTGCAGGGCCTGGATTCTACAGGTCCAAAGGAAATGAACCAAGAGTCAGAGGTAGATGAATGGAAATGAGGCGCAGTCATTCCCAACAAAATGCTCCCGAGGGTGCTGTTGGATTTCTGAGTGGAAATCAGCTTTGGAAATGCTGCTGTGAGCTACCCTTCCACACCCTTTTGGGGAGGGAGATAAAGTACGTGTTTGGGGGTAGGTCTGGCTCCTGAGGAAGCTAGGTGGTCAGGCTAAGTGGTAGGTGTATTTCAGGAGTGGGTCATATCTGGGAATAGAAATTGTATGGCGGTCCATAAATACTCACAAAATTGGGGTTGCGGTGAGGGCTCCAGGGTGGGGCCAGAAATGAGGAGTTCAGGGTGCAGGAGGAGGCTCCGGCTGGGGGTGCAGGCTCTGGGATGGGGCTGGGGATGAGGAGTTTGAGGTGTAGAGGGGTGCTCTGGGCTGGGACCAAGGGGTTCAGAGGGTGGGAGTGGGATCAGGGCTGGGGCAGAGGGTTGGGGTGCAGGGGAGTGGCTCAGGGATGCAGGCTCTGGGCGGGGCCTACCTCAAGTGGCTTCCGGAAGCAGCAGCATGTCCCTTTTCCGGCTCTTACGCAGAGGTGCAGCCAGGCAGCTCTGCTGCATGCTGCCCAGTCTGCAGGCACCATTCCTGCAGTTCCTATTGGCTGCAGTTCCCAGCCAATGGGAGCTGCGGGGGCAGCACTTGAGGCAGGGGCAGCATGCAGAGCGGAGCACCCTGGCTGCCCATACACATAGGAGCCGGAGGGAGGCCATGCCACTGCTTCCGGGAGCCGCGTGGAGCGCCAGAGCAGGGCAAGCCCCAGACTCCACTCCCCAGCGGGAGCTCAAGGGCCGGATTAAAATGGCTGGTGGGCTGTAGTTTCCTCACCGCTGGTCTATTTGGAGCATAGAGGAAGAGTTGGCCCACCACCTGGGTCTCCTGAAATGAGCATCGTGAGGTTTTCACACGCTACTCATGGAATACACCATGCAGTTAAAAAACAAAACAAAACATCTTACGAACTACTGAAGTTTCCAGTAGACTCTGTCTCCTGTGGAAGGAGACAGTCTAGCCCAAATCTTTATTGGTCATGTGTTTTTTATTAGGTTAAAAGATACCTACTGATGTTAAGCTTTACATTGATTATCATTGCTTATATTCTGTAACCATTAAAACTGTAGGAGAGGAGGGTTTAGCACTTTCACTTGTGTAAGCAACCTATGACACCTGTACGACAATACAGTCATTCCTTAAAGGGACACTGTCAACTTAGATAAACATAAAATGCTACTTCCTGTTATTATGAGAAGTATCTCTCTCAGATTTTTCTGCAGTAGCCATTACTAATTGAAACCACTTAAGATTCCTCTAAACTTTTTTGTTTAACTATAACTGGAAAAATGGATGTCTGTTTAGTTTGTGAAACTGACAATACACAAAGCACTATGAAATGCAATTTCCACTGTATAGTCAGTTTCCATTGTTTGTGTGGGGGTCTCACACGTCGTCAGGAAAAGAGAAATAGTTTTAAAAATAGGAAAATTTAACTGTAAAACTACAGACTGGCAGAGGGACAAAAGGGCCAGGTTTAATATCTAATTTTTGAAATTGGCTAGGTTTTAAATGACACTTTTCTTTTATATTAGTACCTAAATATCTCAAGCATAGATGATCCATGAATCTGCACAACTTTTAGTATTGCTATTTTGGTGTTGCAAGCCACTGAACCACACCCCTTAAAAGTTTGTTATTTACGGATTACCTGTAAAAGCTCACCTACTTAGATTTCAAAAATTACTAGTAAAACCAAAAAAGCCATACACTAAATAGAAACATAGCTGGACCAAATGTGTTCTGGAATAAAGATAATGTATGTTTCTGTTTGGGGCAGAGGGAGTTGCAGGAGTCGTCATGTGTGAGAGTGAATGCATGAGTAAATGGATATTTGGGTGTGGTGCTAAATATTTTGACTCAACTGTGGGGATGAAGGTCAGATGAATAGCAACAGCCTGCACTGTAATTTCACATGGTGCTGGTACTGACGTATCAAGGCATGGCAGAAAATGAGGCAGCAGCAGCAACAACAATATGTTGTGTTGTACACTTTAATAAAACGATAATGAAAATAAAATTGTGAGGAGCCTTGAATCAAGAAGAGAACTATGTATAAGTTAAATGTGTAGTAAGGGCCAAATTATGTTGTTTCACCAGCATATATCTGGAGTTATTCCAGATTTAGACCCCTACCCTGCATAGGCATGTGCTTATGCTTCCCTTTCACCCACATGAGTAGTTCTATTGGCTTTATCTAGTACATTTTACTTTAGGGCTTGAAAGAATCCCATTACTTAAATGGACTTTGAATCAGGTTCTGAGTAGTGTTTAGTGCTTTTCATTTTCTAATATAAATTCCTAATCTGAAAAAAAATGGATTGTCAGAAGGATCTACAGCTATTTTCATAGATATTAACTTTTGATTTTTACTCTGCTCTGTTTCACCCACTCAGGACCTTGAAAATTCTTTTTCTTTCCCTTTAGCTTTGTTGTTCTCCATTTGGCAATCAGATTTTTTTTACCCTTTTTTATATGGCACATAAGAAACCGAACAAAATGTTTGCTTGTCTTCTGCATTAGCGATGTCAGCACAGCTCTGAAAATGAGGTTTAATTAGTCATTACTTGGAGCTCACTTTTCTGGACGGGCTCAAAAGCAACATTGTAGATCCTATACAAACAGTGGACTGAGTTCATTACTGGCCCTCATAAAGGGGGCTCTTCAAGACAACATGCGAGGAGCCTGTCACAATCCCTTTACTCAGGGAAGTTCAGGAGATGCTTCCTCCATGTCCCCATTCCATGCGTACATCACCCCAAAGTGGGCCGGGAGAAGGCAGGACTTTTCTCCCATCCACATACCATGCTAGTCTATGGAGCAGGCCCAACATACAAGGAGGAGCAGGCCACATTCCCTGAAGGGGTGTAGCTGCAGGAGTGCTCCCCCTGTGTGCTGAGGACTTACCTGGGCTGGATTAACGCATAGGTAAACTGGGCATGTCCCTGGGCCAGGGCCCCCAGTTTGTTTGTTTGTTTGTTTGTTTGTTTGTTTATTTACTTATTTATTTTATTATATGTATATTTGCTGATGCAGCTTTGCACGCAAACTGAAAGAACTTCACATGATGTTGCACCACTTTGTGCCAGATCACAACACCAATCACTTGGGTTGCCAGTTTTGGTTGGATGTATTTCTGGAGATTTCATCACATGACATAATCTTTAAAGATTAATTTTTAATTCCTGGAGACTCCAGGTCAAACCTGGAGGGTTGGCAATCCTACCAGTCACTCCTTTTCCTTTTGTGGATACAGACTAACTCGGCTGCTACTCTGAATCAAGTGAATGAAGTTCTTTCAGTTCATGTGCATCCCCACATCAGTGGATGAGTGGGCAGAGATATTCCTCCCACACAGCTGAGGCTCGTTTGCCATTTCCAAGGAGGGCACTGGGTAAAGAAACTACTTTCTTCTCCAACAGGGTAGGGGCCCAGAAGTATATGTTTGATTGGGACCAAGTGATGAGTTAATCTGGCCCTGGGAGTTATAGAAGGAGTCATGTCTCTGAGCTCCCTAAGCAGGGTGTGCACATAATGAACCCTTTTTATTGTTACTAGTAAAACTGAGAGCAGAATTTTATCCAATGTCTATTAGGGTTTTATTTAATTATTTTCATAATCATTGAGGGCCTGATCTTGCAAAGTAGCTATTTGAGTGGTGGGAGGTGCTGAACACCCTTTACTCTCAGTAGAGGTTGCTCAGCACCTTACAGGATTGGGCCTTTAAAATCCAGAGGACACTTTCAACAAGGTTAAAATAATTTGTAGGGAGGTGAAAATTTGTGCCTGAACTTCTTGCCAGTCCTATGACAATATACCAGTGCTCAATTTTATTTTTTTAACACATGCAGGCCCACCATTGTTCACAGGTTCCTGATAAAAGCAACAATAGAAGAGAGAATGCAGATGATGCTGAAAACTGTAGAGAGAAGGTACTTTTTTTTTTTTGTGGGGAGGGAAGCTAAAAAGCATTACTGCACTGAAATGAAAGTCATGTTCATACATACATCCTGCATTCACTCTGTTTAAGAGGTTATTATGCTGTATTCACTATAGTTGTGAGGTTTTGACTAAAGTCCCAAAATGTTTTCAGCAAAGCTTGAAAAAATTGACACTTTAACCTGGATTTGGTATTCAGTAATTTGAAACAGAAACACAATGTAAATAAGTGCAGTTACTGGCCAGACATTTTAATTAAGAGACCAGATGTCTGCAAGGACATGAACCAGTCAGGTATATGTGTGCTGAATAGCCATAAATGTGAGACCAGATTCATGTCTGCAGTACTCCAGTTTTACACTAGTGTAATTGCACAGAAATCAGTGAAATTACACTATCATAAAACTGGACTAATGCAATGGTGAACTAGACCTAAGGTGTATAGGGTTTTTGCTATTAATAATGTTGTTTAAGCATTGGACAATTATTTGAATTTTTACATGCAAAAAGATTAGAATGGTACAAATGTGTACCAGGTTATGCTTTAAAAGCTGGTATTTGGACAAATTTTGTATTGGCTAGATAACAAACCGATGTGATGTGGATGTTACATTTCTGGTTTACACTAGACTCTTCTTTTTTCTTTTGGGAAAAAAACCCCTTACTAGCCAGGCATTTTAATATCTCTAATGGTAAGAGACTGACGTAAGCCCTGAAGCATGAGATTTAATATTCCTTCCCAAATGTTTGCTATTAATAATGTTATTTAACCATTGGACAAATTATTTGAATTTTTATATGCGAAAACATTAGAATGGTACAGATGTGGAAAACTGATACTTACAAAGATAAGGATGATGCCCTACCCCTCATACCCTTACCCCTGCAAACAGATACAAGGTGAGAATTTCTAGTCGTACAGCATAGTGACAGTCAAAAGTTATGAAAAAATAAACCCTTTAACTGCACAGTTCCCTCCATTTAGTTCACAGAACCAAGCTTATGTGACTAGAAGAACTGCAGATCCAATATAGCTGCAGAGGAGCAAAACTACTGTATTATGCTTCTTGCCCAAACAACAAAATCACCAGATGAGTTCAGATTCCAGTCTTTTTATTACTTGTGGTAGTTTGGGAGGATGTACAAAGCCGGGTTTACATCAGTCTCTTACTATTAGAGATCAGGATCTCATGCTAGGGACAGATTATTCCACCTTCTTCTGAAGCATGTGGTTACTGGTCACTGTCAGACAGGGTCCTGGACTAGATGGAATTTGGGTCTGATCCAATATGGCAATTCTTGTGCTCTTAATCTGAGTTGTACTGAATAATATGAACAACAAAATACCTGATCAGACTACTTTAATTGCTTTGTCTTTAAAATTGCCTAGTGAGAAGACCTCATGCGATTCATAGAATCATAGAATATCAGGGTTGGAAGGGACCTCAGGAGGCCATCTAGTCCAACCCCCTGCTCAAAGCAGGACAAATCCCCAACTAAATCTCCTATAAGATGGTCTCCACATAATAAACAGGATGGTTCGTGCTGCTTTGGTTGAGCATGGTAATAACCATACCCTTCCTTAAAGAGACAAGATGGGTGAAGTAATATGTTTCATTGGACCAACTTCTGCTGGTGAGAGATGCAAGCTAGTGAGCCTCACAGAGCTCCTCTTCTGGTCCTTCTGGAAGGTATTCTGGGAAAAGTGTCACAGCTAAATGCAAGGTGACACAGATTGTTTAGCACAAATTCTAAGGAACCATTCAAAGTGGAGTGGCCCATTAAGAACTCTGCAGTCATAGGACAAAAAGAGGGGGTTAGTGGGTTACAGATTGTTGTAATAAGCCGTAAATCCAGTGTCTCTGTTCACTCCATGATTTTTCATATCTAGGAGTTATGAATTTAAACTCCCAGGCAGGGGCGGCGAGTTGTATGGGCCCCTGGTGCCCGGGCTCCAGCAATATTCAGGGCCCGGGGGCCCAGCTCCACCAATGTTCGGGGCCGGATCTCTCCCTCGGCCCCACCTGCCACCCCCTGCACCTCCCCCAAGTGTCCCCCGGCCTTCACGTGCTGCCCCTGCGCACCTCCCTGGCCCCCCAGAGTGTCCCTGCAACTCCACCCTGCCTCTGTTCTCCTGGCTCCCGGCATCAACTGCCACCGCAGGGTCCTAGTGCCCCCCCCCAACTAGTGCCAGGGCAGGCTGCCCTTACCCTCCCCTTCCGCCTCGGACCCTTCCCTTTTCCAGCGGGACCCTCCACCAGCACAGGGCCCCCCCCCCACTGTCACCACTCCTGCCCCCCGCTGGGCAAGGGGCAGCCCCATCCCTCACCCCCCAGTGAGGCTACAGTGAGGGGCAGCAGCAGGAGAGGAGGTGCACGTGTGATGGCGGCAGCCCCTCTTTCCCCCCTGCCCAGAGCACCCACCACAAGGGAGGTGAGGGGGCTTATTGGACCTGAGGGGCCCTAGGAGCACGTGCAGTGACAGTGGTGTGAGATGAGTATGCTGCCGGGGGGGGAGGGAGGGAGAGGGGGCCCCTCCCCCAGAGCTCACTGCTGCCAGTGGGAAGAGGGCTGGGGGGCAGTCCTCCTCTCTGGCCGCAGCTCTGGGGCACCTGCCTGCACCCCAAACTCATCCCCAGCCCTGCCCCACCCCAGAACATGCACCCCCAGCCGGAGCCCACTCACTCCCTGCACCCCAACCCTCTGCCCTAGACCTGAGCCTCTCCAACACCCCAAACCCCTCATCCACAGCCTCAGACAGAGCCCTCACCCCCCCACACACTCCTTCCCTCTGCCCTAGCCTTGAGCCCCTCCCACACCCCAAACCCCTCATCCCCCTGCACCCTAACCCTCTGCCCCAGCCCTGAGCCCCCTCCTGCATCATGAACCCCTCATCTCCAGCCCTCACCCCACACTCCAACCCTCTGCCCTAGCCCTGAGCCCCCACACCCTAAACCCCTCATCCCCAGCCACACCCCAAGCCCCGCACACCCACCCCCTACCCCAGCCTGCACCCAAACTCCCTCCCAGAGCCTTCACCCCCACCCCTTTCCCACACACCCTATCCTACCCCCCAAACTCCCTCCCAGAGCCTGCACCCCCACCCCTTGCCCCAGCCCAGAGCCTACACCCAAACTCCGTCCCAAAGCCTGCATCCCTCACCCCCGCCTGCATCCCTGACCCAGCCGGCGGCCTGCACCCAGCACCACCAACATTTCTACAAACCTGCCACCCCTGCTCCCAGGTTAATCTTTTGAAAGTGTTGTGCAGGCTTCCTTTGAGGAGGAGGATTGATGGGTCAGATATAGTGATCACTTTGTGAAAAGCATTCACCCAATGGTTCTCATGGGAGACCTTAATCACCCTGATACCTGCTGGGAGAGCAATACAGCGGTGCACGGACAATCCGGGAAGCTTTTGGAAAGGGTAGGGGACAATTTCCTGGTGCAAGTGCTGGAGGAACCAGCTAGGGGCAGAGCTCTTCTTGACCTGCTGCTCACAAACAGGGAAGAATTAGTAGGGGAAGCAAAAGTGGATGGGAACCTGGGAGGCAGTGACCATGAGATAGTCGAGTTCAGGATCCTGACACAAGGAAGAAAGGAGAGCAGCAGAATACGGACCCTGGACTTCAGAAAAGCAGACTTTGACTCCCTCAGGGAACTGATGGGCAGGATCCCCTGGGAGAATAACATGAGGGGGAAAGGAGTTCAGGAGAACTGGCTGTATTTTAAAGAATCCTTATTGAGGTTACAGGAACAAACCATCCCGATATGTAGAAAGAATAGTAAATATGGCAGGCGACCAGCTTGGCTTAACAGTGAAATCCTTGCTGATCTTAAACACAAAAAAGAAGATTACAAGAAGTGGAAGATTGGACAAATGACCAGGGAAGAGTATAAAAATATTGCTCGGGCATGCAGGAGTGAAATCGGGAAGGCCAAATCACACCTGGAGTTGCAGCTAGCAAGAGATGTTATGAGTAACGAGAAGGGTTTCTTCAGGTATGTTAGCAACAAGAAAAAAGTCAAAGAAAGTGTGGGCCCCTTACTGAATGAGGGAGGCAACCTAGTGACAGCGGATGTGGAAAAAGCTAATGTACTCAATGCTTTTTTTGCCTCTGTCTTCACGAACAAGGTCAACTCCCAGACTACTGCACTGGGCAGCACAGCATGGGGAGGAGGTGACCAGCCCTCTGTGGAGAAAGAAGTGGTTCGGGACTATTTAGAAAAGCTGGACGAGCACAAGTCCATGGGGCCGGATGCGCTGCATCCGAGAGTGCTAAAGGAGTTGGCGGATGTGATTGCAGAGCCATTGGCCATTATCTTTGAAAACTCATGGCAATCGGGGGAGGTCCCGGATGACTGGAAAAAGGCTACTGTCATGCCCATCTTTAAAAAAGGGAAGGAGGAGGATCCTGGGAACTACAGGCCAGTCAGCCTCACCTCAGTCCCTGGAAAAATCATGGAGCAGGTCCTCAAGGAATCTATTCTGAAGCACTTAGAGGAGAGGAAAGTGATCAGGAACAGTCAGCATGGATTCACCAAGGGCAAGTCATGCCTGACTAATCTAATTGCCTTCTATGATGAGATAACTGGCTCTGTGGATGAGGTATCAAGTGGAGTGCCCCAAGGGTCGGTCCTCGGGCCGGTTTTCTTCAATATCTTCATTAATGATCTGGAGGATGGTGTGGATTGCACCCTCAGCAAGTTTGCAGATGACACTAAACTGGGAGGAGAGGTAGATACGCTGGAGGGTAGGGATAGGATACAGAGGGCCCTAGACAAATTAGAGGATTGGGCCAAAAGAAATCTGATGAGGTTCAACAAGGACAAGTGCAGAGTCCTGCACTTAGGACAGAAGAATCCCATGCACTGCTACAGACTAGGGACCAAATGGCTAGGCAGCAGTTCTGCAGAAAAGGACCTAGGGGTTACAGTGGACGAGAAGCTGGATATGAGTCAACAGTGTGCCCTTGTTGCCAAGAAGGCCAATGGCATTTTGGGATGTATAAGTAGGGGCATTGCCAGCAGATTGAGGGATGTGATCGTTCCCCTCTATTCGACAGGCCTCATCTGGAGTACTGTGTCCAGTTTTGGGCCCCACACTACAAGAAGGCTATGGAAAAATTGGAAAACGTCTAGCGGAGGGCAACAAAAATGATTAGGGGACTGGAACACATGACTTATGAGGAGAGGCTGAGGGAACTGGGATTGTTTAGTCTGCGGAAGAGAAGAATGAGGGGGGATTTGATAGCTGCTTTCAACTACCTGAAAGGGGGTTTCAAAGAGGATGGATCTAGACTGTTCTCAGTGGTAGCAGAAGACAAAACGAGGAGTAATGGTCTCAAGTTGCCGTGGGGGAGGTTTAGGTTGGATGTTGTGAAAAACTTTTTCACTAGGAGGGTGGTGAAGCACTGGAATGCGTTACCTAGGGAGGTGGTGGAATCTGCTTCCTTAGAAGTTTTTAAGGTCAGGCTTGACAAAGCCCTGGCTGGGATGATTTAGTTGGGGATTGGTCCTGCGTTGAGCAGGGGGTTGGACTAGATGACCTCCGGAGGTTCCTTCCAACCCTGATATTCTATGATTCTATGATAGGGTGTTTTTGTCTTTTATCATTTTCCTGTGTGAGTTAATTTGAGAGTCTAGGGATTGTCTGGTTTCACCCACATGGTTGCTATTGGAGCGTTTAGTGAACTGGATGAGGTATACCCAGGGCCATCCCTACCCACACACAAACTACACAGCTGCGTAGGGCACCAGGAAATTTGGGGCACCAAATTGCCCCAAATTTCTTGGTGCTCTATGCAGCTGTATGCTGCGGCCAGCCCAATCCCCACAGGCAGCTGAGCCAGTCCCTCATGGGCTGTGCACAGCAGGGTCCAGGAAAGCTGCTGCTGCCCCCGCTCCATCCCTTCCCCCACCCATATCCCGTCCCCTGAGCTATGCATCCTGGGGGACTGCAGCAGGGGTCAGGGTCAGGCACTCAATGGGTGGCGGGAAGTGGAATGACCCGGCCCTAGCCCGCTATGCTGTGCCAGCTCCCAGCTGCTCCGCCGGTGAGTGCCTGGGGGGGTGGTTTCTCCCCTTCCCCCAAGCCTGGGAGCAGGGGAGCAGAGCGGAGCAGGCTGGGGCCAGATCGCTCCACTTCCTACCACCCCATGAGTGCGGAGGTGGGCCCGACCCCTGCTGCCTTCCTGCACTGGCTGCTCCTGCCTCCCAAAGCCCTTGGGTGCAGTCCCACCCCCTCCTGTGCAGAGGCCTGGGACCCCTCTCCCCCTCGGAGGCCCAGGGCTGGTCCCACCACAGGGGGGGTGCGTAGGGCACCATAAACTCTAGGGACAGCACTGGGTATACCGCATGTTGTGATAGGCACGTGTAAGATCCATGGATCTTGAAATGTGTTGATCATTACAGCAGTGGAGATATGTCTGCAGGTTTTGCATCTGTTGTTCTGGCAGTTGGTGTGTCCTGATCTGTGGGAAGCTTGCTTCTGATGATGAGCTTGGAGAGGTTGGGGGGTTGTATGAAGGCCAGAAGTGAGGGTTCAGGAAAGATTATTTTTTAGGATTGGGTCCCCATTGAGTATAGGTTGTAGTTGTTTGATGATACCCCATATGGGTTCCAGTGTAGGGTGGTCTGTGACACCTAGGGGCATGCAGCCGGAGGGAGGTTTATTTCTGTACTGAAGCAGGGTCTCAGGGTATTTGTGTGGCCCGTTCCACGATTGTCTGCTACTCTGGTGGAGTGTCCTTTTTTGGTGAAGGCAGTTTTGAGTATTAAGATATATATCCCAGACTTTCTCCTGGGAGCCTATTCTGTGGTATCTGAGTGCCTGGCTGTAGATAACAGATTTGTTGGTGTGTTTGGGGTGGATACTGGAACTTTGAAAGTAGGTGTGATCTCCTCTTTCTTGTATATGGTTGTCTCTAAGGATCCATTGTTGAAACTGATTGTGGAGTTTAATGGATTGGGATTGGTTGTTGAAATTGTGGTGGAAATCTATGAGGGGAGTTTAAGCCATCTGTCCAGAGGAAGAAACTATCATCAGTGTGTTTGAGGTATATCATTGGTTTTGTGGTGCATTTGTCTTCTTCAAGGTGGCCCATGAAGAGGTTGGCATATAGCTATTCCCATGGTTTGGACAAAGTGTTTGTTGTTGAATGTAAAATTGTTACGGGAGAGGATGAAATGGATAAGTTTGTCCGCGTGTTTGGGATGGATATCTGAGGGCTGTCCATTGTTTTGTAAATATTTGACACAGGCATCATTGTGGTCTGTAACCTACTAACTCCCTCTTTTTGTCCTATCACTGCAGAGCTGTTAATAGGCCACTCTACCTTAAATGGTCCCTTAAAATATGTACTGACTACTTATGCTGAACAATCTGTTCCACCTTGCGTTTAGCTGTGATGTTCAGAGTACTTTTCCCAGACCTGAAGGAGAGCTCTGTGTGGTTTGAAAGCTTCTCTCTCACCAATAGAAGGTGGTCCAATAAAAGATAATACCTCCCCCATCTTGTGTCTCAAATATCTTGGGACCAACACAGCTACAACTACACTGTATAATACCCTTCCTTGTCATCTTCCTTTGTGATGTTCACTGTAGTATAAATTTTAGACAATCTACAACTGCATGCTCTTTCTTTATTGTGCAGAGTCTGTTCTCTAACTCTCATGTGCAAATTTTCCCTACAGCCACACCAGCTCTTCCATGAAACAGTCAGAAGCCTCAGTGTTGACAGTGGCTGATCTGGCAGACCTTTTCACAGAAGAAACTGAAGAACTTGAGTGAAACAACTTTGATTTGATGCAGTGAAATCAGAAGGGACATGTCTTAGTAATAGCATCTGTATTAAATCGGTTGACCTGTCATAAATTCCTGTAGATATCAAACACCCTTCTTCTGTTAGGATTGCTAGAATTAGTAAGGGTTTTAATCGTTTTCATTTGATTCTGTGGCTATGTCCTTATCAGCATGTTTTCTGATAGCACTGAAGAGATATTGCACTTTGCACACGATACAAAACAATGGATTTTATTTCCAAAGAACATTTGAGCTGGACTTTTGAGGGTAAAATCTTGGCCCCAGTTAACAGGAGTTTTGCCACTGTCTTCAATGGCGCCAGGATTTCACTCCGAGTAAAGCTTCACTCTGGGGGAAGGGAAGGTGGAATCAGAGAAACTGAACAGAGTATTTTGCTTCTCAGTTTTTTACTCTACAAAGCATTATTGAGAATGAATACCCTCATAGAAAGGGCTCTAGGATTCTCAGCATTTAACTCTCAAGGATTGCACCTCTTATTGTTAACACTTAAACTCTTTACTAACCAGTTGGGTATTCATAATGCCCTTTTTAGGTATTCATGTAGATTATGTAACACCACCGAAGTTTCATTGCAAGTTAGATTTCGTGTTCACTTACTGCAGTGTTATCTTGATAAATTATGCCTTTTATATGTATATTGGTCTTGAAATAACAGTAAAAAGCTGAATCAGTTGTACACATTTTAAAAAATTCTTGAAGCCATGACTACTTTACTGCTTTGCTATAAGAATTTGGGTTCCTTTGTTATAGAATTTAAAAAGAAATTAAGCTACCCATCATTTTATACTCATTTGGTGTCTGTGTTTTTCTCTTTCCCCATTCTGAAACGGTGGGCTTCTCTGCACAGTGCGCCAGAAGGGTGTGATTTGTAAAGCACGCTAACATGTTGTGCTCTAACTGGCCTGTGTAGACCCTTCTGGCATGGTCTAAAAGGTACCTCGTCTTGTGGACTACATTAATGTGAACTAGGTACCTTTTAGAGCACACCTGCAGGATCTGCATGGGGCAGTTCACACATACTCCTTTCCAACGCTTTCCTTATGCCCTTCAGAACAACTCGCACCAAGTTAATGCTCCCTGTGTCTGCATTATTTCTTCCAGGATCATTGTTTTGTCTGCAAATGTACAAAAATTTTCCTTATTTGGGCTTTCACTCCATACAGCTGTTTTTTAGAGAAAGTACACTGTTATTTTCTCCAATACAAATGTTGTGATAAACTAGAGGAGAAACTTTTTGGGTGGACTGAACAATATGACAAAGTTTGAGCTCAGAATTTACATTCCCTTAAATTGTGGTAAGGACGTGAACAGAAGAGTCTGAAAAATATGATTAACTAGAATATTCTATTTCTGAATTTTAATCAGAACGCTTGTTGCTTGAAATACAAGAGCTTCTTTAGTTTTATACATGCTGACACACTGCTCTGCAAAGCATCTGTGTCGGTACACCGTGTTTTTCTTCCTTTTTTGGTTGTCTGGGACATGTAAGATGTTTACAAGAATAGCCCTCATTTATGGTACATGACCAAGGGAATCCCACACTGGGAAAAAGGAACCCAAAGAAATCACTCCTCACCCCCCGCCCCCAGCTTGCTTAATCTCTTACAAAGAATGAGTGTGTTTGGTCAATGGCATTAGGGCAGATGAGTCACAATCTATTAAATAGCTACTGTAAAACTAGTTTATTGGAACTAAAGAGTGTAGATGAGTGGAAACTTTTTTTAAAGAAAAGTTTAACCCATTGTTACCCCACTATACATTTTCTGTGACTATAACGTCTCCTCTTTGCCTGTCTCTCTGTTTACTGCAGAAGCAAATTTTGAATTTCAATCTAAGCACTTTATATTTCCAGCTTGTTACATAGCGTCAACAATATCATCTGAAGACTTGGAGAGGCAGCTAAGTAATTAAGTATTAATTGAGTATTAAGTAATCTTTTAGACTCACAGCTTTGTTCAAATCCCAGTCTCTGATTTATATTTTGATAAATATGACCTATTTTTGAAATGTATGTTTTAGGGTGGAATTTCCTTTGCATGAATTGCAGAATGGCCTATTTACTTCAGAATTGTCTATATTCATGCTTAGTGCATCTCCTCTAAGTTAGATCTGCTAAGTGAGGGCCCCAACTGGGTTCATCAAGTCTGTTACTGTTTTTCTTCCTTATAGGAGGCTCTGGGTCTAAGTGTGTGTGTGTGTGGGGGGGGGTCTGCTTATGGTATCATGTTCTTGGTTACCTCAACTTGCACATGGAGAGGACCCAGGACATCAGCTTTAGACCCACGTGGAAACAATGGCTTTCACAGAAACTATTTCTATACCTACTCACACAACAGGACCTTATTGTCCGCTCAGGAGTGGATATTGGAACTCTCACAAAGTGTCCTGATCTCGTCGTCCAATCACCATCTCAGCCCTGTGAAACTGTCCTCCCTTCATTCCGCTAGGACAGAGGTGGGCAAACTACATGTGGCCTGTGGGACCATCCTGCCTGGCCCCTGAGCTCCTGGCCCGGGAGGCTGTGTCCCCTCCCCTGCAACCACACTGCCGTGAGGCGCAATACTCTGGGCAGCAGGGCTGCAGAGCCCGGCCTGACCCAGTGCTCTGTGCTGCGCGGCTGCCTGTCCTGGTGCAGCCGCGCTGCCAGCCACCGGTGCTCCAGACAGTGCAGGGACAGGGAGCGGGGGGATTAGGGGCAGAGGAGGTTGGGGTGTGGATAGGGGTTGGGGTGGTCAGAGGGTGGGGAACAGGGTTGAATGGGGGCAGGGGTCCCGGGGGGGGCAGTCACGAAGGAGAGGAGGGGTTCGATGGAGCGGTCAGGGGACAGGGACTGGGGGGGTGGATGGGGCAGGGTTGAATGGGGTGGTCAGGGAGAACAGGTGGTTGGATGGGGCAGGGGTCCCTGGGGGGCCGTCAGGGAACGGGGCGGGTTGGATGGGGCAGGGGTCCCAGGGGAGCCATTGGGGTGAGAAGTGTGGGGGTCGGATGGGGCAGGAGTCCCAGGGGGGCCATTGGGGTGAGAAGTGGGGGGATCGGATGGGGGGCAGGGGCCGGGCCATGCCTGGATGTTTGGGGAGGCACAGCCTTCCCTAACCGGCCCTCCATGCAATTTGAGAAACCCGATGCGGCCCTCAGGCCAAAAAGTTTGCCCACCCCTGCACTAAGGGAATGAACCACCAAAGTCTGTCTGCCCACAAAATCTTTTAAAGCTTAAGTTTCCAGCATGCCTTAGGAAGACCATCACCCACCTACACAGCCAAAGGGCTGATGAGCTACTAGGACAGCACAACTGCTTGTCCCTTGGCTTTCTCTTTACACCAACAGATCACCATAGTTCAACAACTAACTTTGTTAGGTAAAGGCCTATAGGCAGATGATTACAATGCAGATTACAACACAAAGACCTTCTCTGGAACTATGCCGTCTAGTAAAAGAAGCAAAGAAAAGCTACTTTAATTAAGACCAGAGTGCTTTACCTGTTATTCCTGCTGGAATTTGATCCCATTACACTCAAAGCTTTCAGAGTAGCAGCTGTTAGTCTGTATCTGCAAAAAGAAAAGGAGAACTTGTGGCACCTTAGAGACTAACACATTTATTTGAGCATAAGCTTTCGTGAGCTACAGCTTTAAAAGCTTATGCTCAAATAAATGTGTTAGTCTCTAAGGTGCCACAAGTACTCAAAGCTTGAGGTCATGGCAAACAAACCCCAATATGAAACAGATCCTACACTAACTAAGAATTGTGCTCACTGCTACCAGAAATTATCAGCATTTCCTTCAGAGAAACAAACCTACCAACCTCCTCTGAGAAATGTAATAGTCTGTTCAATCCTCTTTAGCTCTTACCCTCTCTGACCATTTCTAGATAAAATCATTAAGGAAGGAATGGGGAAGGAACACAATCTAAATTGGGAAAGAACAGGTTAAAGAATATTTAGGTAAGTTAGATGTATTCAAATCAGCAGGGCCTGATGAAATTCATCATAGGATATTTAAAGAACCAGCTTATCATGATAATCCAACCTAATGTTCTTCTTTGAGAGGATTACTGGTGGGAAGCAGTAGATCTGATATATCTTGATTTTTAGTTAGGTTTTTGACACAGTCCCAGGTGACATTCTCATAAGCAAACCAGGGAATTGGGGTTTAGATGAAGGTACTGTAAAGTATGTACACAACTGGTTGAAAGACTGTACTCAAAAAGTAATCAGTGAATGGTTCGCTGTCAAACGGGGAAGGTGTATCTAGTGGGGCCAGCGGGGGTTGGTCCTGGGTCTGGTACTATTCAGTATTTTCATTAATGACTTGGATAATGGAGTGGAGAGTATGTCTGTAAAATTTGTGGATGACATTAACCTGGGATGATGTAAGCACTTTGGAGGACAGGATTCAAATTCAAAATGACCTTGACAATTTGGGAGAATTGGTCTGAAATCAACAAGATTAAATTCAATAAAGATAAGCACAAAGTACTTCTCTTGGGAAGGAAAAATCAGATGCATAACTACAAAATGGGGAATGACTGGCCAGGTCGTACTGCTGAAAAGGATCTGGGCATTATAGTAGATCATAAATTGAACATGAGTCCACAATGTGATGCGGTTGTGAAAAAGGGTAATATTCTGGGGTACAGTACCAGGAGTGTTGTATCTAAGATATGGAAGGTAATTTGTCCTGCTCTATTTGGCACTGGTGAGGTCTCAGATGTAGTACTGTGTCCAATTCTGGGTGCCACACTTCAGGAAAGATGTGGACAAATTCGAGTCCAGAGGAGAGCATCAACAATGATAAAACGTTTAAATTTTTCCTCACAGGTCAGGTTTTCTAAATACTGGGCAGGTTTAGTCTTGAGGAAAGATGACTGAAGGGGAAATTATATAACACTCTGTTCAAATATGTTAAGGGCTATTCGGAAGAGGACTGTGGTCAGTTGTTTTCTTTGTCCACTGAAGGTAGGACAAGAAATAATGGGCTTAATCTGTAGCAAGGGAGGTTTAGCTTACATATTAGGAAAAACTTTCTTAATAGAAGAGTAGTTAAACTCTAGAATAGGCTTCCAAGGGAGGTTGTAAAATCCCCCTTGTTGGGGATTTTTAATGGCAGTTGGACAAACATCTGTAGGGGTGGTCTAGGTTTATTTGGCCTTGCCTCAGCACAGGAGGCTGCACTTAAGGCCCTCTTGAGGTCTCTTCCAGCCCCACATTTCTATGTTTAAGTTGTGACCACTGCCACTATATCAGATGCTTCAAAAAAAGCAGAGGAATGGATTTGGCCCCATCAAGCCGCTTAAATGAAGTTCCCATTTCTAAAAAGAGATAAGAACAAATATTTCCATTAAAATTACATTTTCCTTATTTACTTGGGACGTTGTTATAGTTTATTTTATTTAGGTATCCAAGTGCTAGACACTTAACAATACCAAGATACATACATTCCCTCCCCCACCACTTTAACCCTGACCCATTCCTGTATAGGTCACCTTGCACAAGCACACACATGTTCAACACACACAACTCTGTATAACTCTCATTGACATGGCCCTTTCCTACATCTTGCATAATATTATCTTAATAATTACAATTATTGATACTGTGCCATTGCTGTATAAGGTCTTTGGGCACACATAAGACAAGTTTGTAACCAAAAGAAACAAGCTGCAGCTAAGGAAACAGGGAAAGGATGCAACATAAAAGCAACTAGACTGACACCTTTCTTGCTTCTTCTTTAGTTGTGGGGTTTTGTTTGTTTGTACCGCCTGTTAAATTGTGCTGGGAGCTAAATTCGTATTTTCAGCCCAGACATGAGTACAGTGGACAAATAGTGACATACAGATCTAACTAATCTGATGTGTGAGACAAAGGGGACTGTACTTAAATCCAGCAGTAGCTTGGATTTGATGGAGACAACACTGAACTGGAGCCATGGTTCCTGGGAACGGCTTTTTCTTTATCACCTTGGTAACCTAGCTAACGTGAATGCAAAGTCTTTGCTCAGAGAGAGCTTTCAGACTCATGTACATTAACAGGGGGGCAATTCCTGGTGACAAAAGGAGGAAGTTTGCCTAGAGGAAAGGCAAATGGGTTTAATTCTTTCTCTTCCCACTTAAATCAGGCCTACACTGTTACTTTACCAGCTGCTGTGCGTGTAGGGAGTGGATCATTATTCCAGCCATAGTATCTTCTAGCTAATTCCAGCACCAATGAAAGAAAGCTTAAGAATGATGGATGCGGGTGCACAGCAAGTAGCTTTCCTCTGCAATGGTTTCCTAACATCAGATCAAATCCTGCACTCTTTAGACAATGGGGATTTAATCTGAGTAAAGAGTGTAGGATTTGTCCTTGACATTTCGTGATACCAGCTTCCCAGCTCTGCACACTTAGGGGCTCTTTCGTATAGATGACCTGCTCCACGATCAAAAGGGGGATGATTAGCTGCCTTTGTGGCACTGTTCTCCATATTCTAGGGGGAGCATGTTGTAGATCTGGTTCACATCAGGAGAGAGAAAGGAAAATGGGTCAGCTGGGGGAATGCATGTTGTCCCTTCTCAGTCTCTTGGTGAGTCCCAGTAAAACTTAAACATAGCTTGGAACTAGATTGTCATTTCCACAGAGCCCTTCCAACTCCTTGGGTCTGGAAGCAGCTGTAACAAGGAGGCAACCCTGGCATTGCAGCTGGTAACAAGCCAGGAGAGCCCCATTCAGCCAGTGAAGAGGCATGGGGCCTCCCTTAGGTCCCTGGTCATCTGTCAGGTTCAGGGCTGGTCCTGTGACCTACCCTGCTGGAGGGCAGAACCCACTCTTGATAGAACAGTGGAGGAGGACCATTGAATCCTTGTAGCAATTTCCTCCTCCCCAGGTCCTCTCCCATGGTAAGAATGATCCAGCTCTCAGCTATGAACAATGAATAATGTGTTTTTCATAAGTAACACATTCATTGGCAACAGGGATCATAAAAAGCTGAATCTGAACGTTTATCAAGCCATATTTTACTTGCATTTATAATCAAGACTATAGTTATTTTCTTAGTGGAAACAAACAGAATTACTGGAAACGTAAAGGGCTTTGCAGCTGTTGAGGAAAATAACCCCTTTTGTATAGGTTTGCCGCAGTGACGGGTACTTTAACAATGCATGTGATAACTACTCTGGCACTTGTTGGCCAAACCCATACTGCAGATTTGTGAGTGTAATAGCAAAACACCATGCAGTACAAATGTATAGCACCCCACAATAAAATTATAGACTTTGTCCTTAAAACAGATGCATTAGCCTTACAAGTCATTCTCTGCAGTGACTGTATAGCCATCTTGATGGGATGAGGCTGCAAATTTCACAACTGTCCCCCACAAAATGAAATCTTGCACCTTGCAAACTTGCATGTCAGCACAAGGCTTAAAAAGCAAAGAACCACTGCAATTCCACTGTACGGGAGCATACAGGCTGCAGAGCGGGAGTCTGGCTCCCTTTGGTAGCTCACAACAGGACTGTATCATAAATATTTCAACTCCAGTAACTGGTGGCCATGTGACCATTGTTCTTTCATATACGTTCTTAGTAAGGAATCTTGAAACTGTGATTTTCCATGTAGCATTCAAAAAAAAAATTAAAACAAATTTCCTTCATCAAAAAATTGCCTCTCTTCAAAGGATCATTATATTTTCGGAGGAGGGGGAGATAGCACAAAATGCTTTGGGCTCCTTTGTTACGTGTTTCCAACAAGGATAGGTGCCTCTAAATCATTCACAGCTCCCATGAGCAGCCTGCAAAGCAAAATGCAAGGGTATAAAACGCCAAAGCAATCAGCGACGTGAGCGAGGTCTCCTGGAGGCTAGACTCCTCCCTAACAAAGAATGAACTCTGCTGCTGCTATAGTACAAGACAAAAATGTGGGGGGGTGGGGGTGGGTGTTCTGTCTTGGAGAAATTCAGTCCTAAACTAGGTAGAAATTGATTTGTGAGTAATCCTGGTCTCCACTGACTATCTCCGTGCACGTTAGGAATCCCATTGTTGGGCACAGGACCCCATTCAGCCGTTCGCTGGGAGGTGGTCATTTCTGTGAAGAGGTTTACAACAAAAAACAAAAGAAGAAACCTACTCACAATGTGAAAGTCTTGAGGAAAGTCACCCCCCATTGAGCTAGTTATTCCAGCCAAGTAAAGCGACTGAAAGGGCAAGAGATACTTAGGGGGTTCCTGACTTTGTGCTGTTTGAAGGATCTCTAGTTCTGAGTGTAGTGTTTAAGATGCTCTTTGCTGCTTTCCTGACCGTTTCTCTGCTGACTTCTTTAACTCCAGCAAAGGACGCTGGCATCAGGGAGGGTGAGTTTTTTAAAAAGAAAAATGTTACCATTAATTCACACACAACAAAAGCATTTCCATGGGGAATTCTGAACAAGCATGGGCCAAGTTCTGCACTTGCACTGGAGTAACTACATTGGCTTTAAACCAATGTGAGATCAGACTCACGCTCTGTGTGCACAGGACATGGCATGCCTTTCAAATCGTACACACTAGGCATCAGATTGGTATATGGTGGGTGTAGATGCGATTGAGTTTAACTGAGATAATATTTAGAAACCTTTGTTTTTCCTGGCTTGCACCTGAATTACTTTCATATACGACTTTATTGTTTTATTAAAAATGTTAGGGCATCGAAAGCCTTGGATAGGCATCTTTTTAGTATTTTAAATCTAAATAAATAAAAGTATGAGAATGAAATGGTTAGTTGTACCAGCATTAAATATGTCCCCATTATGTGATCGGTTGGTAAGTGTAAGCACTGCACATTTACAATTAAGCTTTAAATTAATCCTGACATGGAGCTTTGTTTGAATTGCAATTACTACTATTCTGTTGCTGTGTATGTTTTAACTAGTTTTGGGCATCAGTGTTGAGCTAGCATGTGCATTCTTCTATGTATAAATCAACTTGTATTTTATAAAATAACGTGAGTCAGATACTCACAAATTGTTGGAGTTCTTATATTGTAATTTAATGATAGCATCTCAGAATGGAGAGGGAGTAACTGAATTGCTTTGTTAAGAGAAAACTGGAACTAATCATTTTATACACTAGTAGGCTACAGTGAAGAGATTTGTAAAGAAATTAAATTAAAAGAAAGGAATATATGCAAAAAAAAAAAATCTGTTTCTTCCCTGTCATACTCCAAATCTGATGTAAGGCTTCGCCCCCTCCCAAGTGCTCCTCCCCGAACAGTAACACAATTTCTCCACTGGGATTCAATATTTTTACTTTGTGAAATATCAGAGCTTCTGGATTTTGTTTCTAATCCAGACTAGAACATTTCAGTCTCGTGGTTATGCCTCTAGCACTTGATCCAGTGACTTTAACAGGTGTTTGATTAGGCGCCATGTGGGTGGGTGTTCTGTCATGGAGGAATTCAGTCCTAAACTAGGTTAACGAAAAATTAAAAGCAAATTGCTGAGTGAAAAGGTGTAAAGAAAACACTGAATGCTGCCACATAGAAAATCTGAGGCTGGTATCTCTTCTAGTCAGATTACTCATTCTGGGTTTTTATATCACATGCTGCTGCATCACCTCTAATTTTATTGTGCAATATATTTTTCCTCTCTGATAACTTATCGGTACCTTAACACAGCAGGAAACATATTGTGCCTTTGGTCCCTGAAGAACTACACATCTCTGTCAGCAGCCTTTTATTTTGAAATCATGTTTTGGTGTTAAATATGTTGATTGTCCCTTAAAATTTCTCTTAATCTCTCTTTTTTTAAATACAAAATTTGTTCTGAATTACCTGGGAACTGAAATAACAGCATATATTACGATATTTCTGAAAACATTTTTCCTTTTTTTTTAAACTGTTGTGAAATGTTCATTACTTTTTGCTAAGCCATTGGGGAAATTACTGGGGAACGTTCCGGTAAGCTAGTTGTTAAGCAAGGCTGTGTTCCTAATCCTTTTCTTTACACAGCATGTTGCTGAGGTGTCTGACAGATGTAACCTGTGCTACACATTGTTAAGCAGTTTCAGTGAATGGGATTGCTCCGAGTAAACTGCATGTAGACATCTCCTGGTTTTCAGACTGAAATGTCTGTGTTAGAAAACATGTTAAAAGGGACCTATAAAAAGGGCAAGGGGATATAATGATCCTGTACCCTCTTGCTTCTTTCTAATGTATAAAGAAGGTCTGAAAGGATTTTTTTCCCCCTGCTTGTTTTTTTAACTTAGAAATTCCAGTCTTATTTACCCTGCAAGATTTCATGGGCTCCTGCAGAACTGGTAGGTTTATGACATCTCAGTCCAAGGGAGTGACACCTGATTACTTGAAAGAGTGTTTTGATTTTTATTCCAATTTGTTTACTGTTAATATATCACTACTCATTGTAGTCAGTTGGAATTGGGCCAGCTGAAATTGAAGCCAAGTCCAGCTCTATTTTGGAACTAAGTCAGATGGCCAGATTTGCTCTCTTCCCATCCTTCGTTTTGAGGCCTCCCGTTCTATGGAACTGAGATAGTGGGATTATTCTGCTGGCTTGCCTGCTAAACTGTAGTGTACTTCTGCTTTTGTGGCTATAAATCACCTCTCATCAGTCCCAGGTATAAAGAATCAGCATTTTCTAGATTACATTTGGAGAAGTCAACTCCTTGAGTCTCTTGCTGAGTAGCAGCTCAGGCATGACTGTTTCAGGAAACCATATAGCTATGAAAAACCAAAAATCGACAAAGTTACTCAATCAGTTACACTTAGCGTTAACTAGAGGCAGGGGTGCTAGTTTCACAGCAGAAAAAATAGTTGGTAAAATGTTTGAAAAAACAAACTTTCTGAAAGAG
Source organism: Chelonia mydas (assembly GCF_015237465.2). Taxonomy (NCBI): domain Eukaryota; kingdom Metazoa; phylum Chordata; order Testudines; family Cheloniidae; genus Chelonia; species Chelonia mydas. The sequence continues at coordinate 106,931,436 of NC_057851.1, read as the reverse complement.
AAAGTGGTAGTGAAGATATTGTAAATAAGGAATGTGTATAATGATTATTATTTCTTATTTGTATCACAGTCACACCTAGAAACCCGAAAAGAGATCAGCCCCTTCCCCCGCCCCCCCGCCCCCCCCACTGTGCTGGGAGCTCTACAAACAGAGTCCGATCCAAAGCCAACTGAAATTAATGGGAGACTTTTCATTGAATTCAGTGGGCTTTGGTCAGTCCCACACCGAGACAGAAGAGCTTACAGACAGGACAAAGAATGGAAAGGGACACAGAGAAGCGACTTGCCAAAGGTCACTCAAAGGCAGAGCCAAGAATAGTACCCAGGCTTTCTGATGTCCAGTCCAGCACCCCATCCATTGGAATGATGTCTCCTACATGCATTTGTTGTAGGCAGCAGCAAACCAACCTAGATCTGTAGAATCTGTCATGTGAGGATGTTAGCACAGTCAGTCTAGGGGCCCATTCATTACTTGCCGTTGCTCACAGTGCTTGCTGGCACCCCTTATTCCTGTCAGAAATCAGCTTTTTGCTGGCTGGTTTGCTGACCAACGGGCACCAGGCAGACTCTGGCTTTTTCCAAACGAACCCAGGGAACACTACCACAATGGGTTGATTCTGACCGTGCATACTCCGGTGCGCAGTAAAAAGTCACTCCAGTGAAGTCAATGGGCCAGATTCACCACACACTGGTTTTAAAATAATATTGACTTCAGTGGAATTACTCAACTGTATATCGATGAAAGTGGTATCAGCCCCAGTAGAGTTATGTCTATGTACAACTGAGGCAAGGAAAGCAGAATCGGACTAAAATTGTTGTTGTGTTCTTGCAATATTCACTTTTTCTTAGGACTTGGTGAAAATTTGGTGTAATATGGACAGGATATTTGGTAGATGCCGCTCTTTTTACTAGATCCTAGCGGGAAGTAACCAATAAGACAAGCCAATCTGGACTCTTTTTAATCTGAGGAGGAGTGTATTAGTTAAGGTATGGAACAATAGTCAGAGCTGGTGGGTCCAACTCCCCACAGCTCACTGTGACTGTCAGTAAATCTCACAAGCTGTCTGTTTCTCAGTTTACTCATTTTAAAATGGTTATAAGACTTCTTGAGCTAAAGAAGCTAGTAAATTACTAATGAAATTCCCTCTAAAAGTGGAGAAAACACTGGCTCAAGCAACAACTTGGAGGACAGTAGTTCTTTAGAAATGGGAGCAATGCTGTTAACACATTTGACTAGATCTTTCTGATGGGTTGATACTCTCCGATATACTCACTATACAAACACGGAAGAGAAGGAGAAGATTTTATATCAAAGGATAATGAACATAACCAAAAATGTTGAACTATACAAAGTATAATTGTTACTTGCATATTGACTTCTGAGAGAAACAGATGATAAACAGTTCAACCTGTTAATGAAGATGATTGAACCTGAGGAAAAAAGCTCCAACGACCTATGTAAACAATGGGTTCTACAGGTCTTCTTCCAAGAAGATCTGACAGGAAGTTGACAAAGATGACGCACCCAACAGAATGCTGCTGGCAGGAGGGATAAGCATGCTTTAAACAGGATTAAAAAGCTTAATCAATAAATTGTAACTACAGTGGCGGGCCTGTTTGCTGCACTTGTGCACAGGAATAGCCTAGTCATGGCTGTCATTCCATTTAATTTTCATTTGTTGAGTCTCACTTTGTCAAATAAACCTGCTTTTAATTTAAAATAACCTGAGCTTGGAACGCAGGGTGTTAATAGGGCAAGTGCTGCGAGATGTTCACAGGGGAAACAACCTGACATCTGACCCAATGGGAGACAGAAGCTGGACAGAAGCAACAGCTTGAGCACGAGGTCAAAAGCAAGGGCACAGAGGGGACTATTCCTAAAAAGATTTCTCTAAGGAAGCTGATGGCTTGGGAAAAGTTTAAAGGCTTTGGGACATCTTTTGCCATCAGTCACTCCAGTGTAAATCTGGTGTTTTGGAGTTTCTCTGTACTTACACCTCGTGTAACTGAGGGAAGACATGGCTGCTTACACCTGCTGAGATCAAATTCTGCTCACCTTCTCCATGTAAGTATCCTTATTGACTTCAGAAAGTTCTGCATGAGTGAGAACATCAGGATTTTGTTCCAATAATACTTAACGCTGAGGGCTTGCCTACACGGGGCTTTAAAACTGTATCAGATCCAGTTAATCTGGATTGAAAATGCTTGCTTTACACACAATGCAACCTATCACTGCATACTGACACCACACTGGTGGGAAATCTGGAGTCTTCTTGCAAAGTGAACTGTGTTTGCTTTGAATTGGTTTAGCTTTTTGTTTCTGTGCACACAGCTATGTACCACTTTTTGCACAATTTCCCGTCCGCCCTCCAAGGATGATGGGCTCAACCCATCAGAGGATAAGCAGGAGGATGCCGGAGAAGAGCTGTCTCTCCCCCCCTCCCCCCGCCCCCGCCCCAAGATCTTTTTGTGACTCAGGACCCTGATGACAGCTGCTGGAAAGCCAGCCCCTGGCCTGACCTGCTACCATGGACCAATCCTGCCCTGAATAGGCTGAGCTCAAGTCCCAGCCAGAAAGCCAGGCCGGGACTGAAGAGTCCAATCCTATGGAGGAAACTTCAGCATGTAAGTACCTATCTTTGAAATGTATTATTATTGTTGGCAGATGTGAGCTACCAGTCCCCGCCACCTCCCCAACCCTCCTTTGTGCTGCTTCAAAATGGCACCCGCCAGCATGGTGCGGTCTGTCCTGCTCCCTTTCCCCTCTTTCCCCCCACCCCCGGCAGATTTGAATGTCGAAAGCATTCATCTGTGCAGAATTCAGCAGTTTATTGAGACCGTGCTTACAGGAAGAGAAATGTGCTTAGTCTGCACAGTTCACATGAGGTATAAGGCTAAGTTTTTGTCATAGATATTTTCAGTAAAAGTCAGGGACAGGTCACGAGCAATAAACAAAAGTTCACGGCCTGTGACCTGTCCCTGACTTTCACTAAAAATATCCCTGACAAAAGGGGTAGGTGGCTCCAGCACCCACTGCTGCTGGGGCTCCTGGGTTCCCCGTTGCTGTGGTGCATGGGAGCTCCAGGGTCCCCCTGCCGCGGGGCTGAGCAGCTGCAGTGTCCCTCTGCCGCGGGGTAGGGGCTGGGAGCTGTGCGGGCGGGGCTGGCTGAGAGCTCCAGCCCCGGGGCAGAAAATGTCACGGAGATCAGTGGAAGTCATGGATTCCGTGACTTCCATGACATAACGGTAGCCTTAGGTATGAGTGCCCGTTGCATGCCTGCTCAAGGCGCAAACACTACTGCTGCCCACTGAAGTACAAATGCCCCGTAACACGCAGTCTGGCTGACAGCGATTGCATGACTCTGTTTTCCCCTGCAGTTTCTCCATGTCTGCAGGGGAGATCTAGCAGAATGTCAGTCTGAGAAATAGCTCTGTTTTGTTTTGCACATTATAGGGAATAGCCCCATATGCATGCTCCTCAGTATAGCTTGCAAGCCCCTTCCACTCCCACAGCGCTTTTGGGGGGTGAATAACTTCACAGCATATCTCGGTAGTCTCCCTTTTGCCTTTTTGAATAAGACCATTCTCTGCCTCCTAATCATCTGCCTCTGTGAAATGTCATCAAGAATCAGGATGGCCTAAAGGGGCTATAGAAGGTATTACTATTCAGCTTGCCCCCCTTCCCCTCCCCCTCCCCGCCCCACAAAGCCCCCTCTATACACCTCCAACACCATAGCGCAAACAAAACTGCCAAAACAAATCTGGAACGTAGCTCCAATCAAGCCACCCCTACCAGCATGAAAGCAGACACAGACTGAAATGCAATGCACCCAGCACCTCCCGTACATGCAGACCACTTACCATTGCGGAGGTGCCCCCAAGAATGGGAAGAGTCTCCAGGAGAGATCCAATGAATAAAAGCTAGCATGACTTCTCTGGGATATGAACAATAAGCAACTGGGTTTTTTTCCCTACAGCCCCAGCACCTGCAACAGACTGTCAAGGAAGGGCCTCTATCTAATGCTGACAGGCCTTCCAACCTGAGGGAGGGAAAAAAGAGGACTTGAGAGGAGATGTTTGCTGAACTCATGGCAGAGTCAAAGAGGAAAACCAGGCTGGCTGAGGGGTGGAGGCTGTACATGAGGATCCAGAGCGAGAAAAAAAAAATGCAGCTGCCCCATGCGAAGGAGAGCATGGGAAAAGACAGAGATGCTGAGGCAGCTCATGGATGCTATCCCGAGTCAGAATGCCCTCTGGCAAAACATGATTCAGCTAGGCCAGCGGGCCCTGCAGTCCCATAATTTAGGTTCCAGCCATCTCCTTCAGCCCTTGAACAATGGTGGCTACTGAGACCAGCAGCAACTCCTAACATCTGCATTCCAGCTACAGTGTTCTTAGACGGAGCATTCATTCATCTCCCATATTCAACCTCTGGCCACGAGAACATTTGCACCTGGGAGTCCAGCCCTTTTGAGCCCTGTGATCTGTCTGAGAATTTTGAACTGTGGTGCTCAAGCCCAGAACCCATGTGGATAAGAGAAATTAGAGGCAAGGGCTATACTTGCCTTTAACTCCCTTTCCCACTCTCCCTTCTCATCCCCCATTTGGTTATACTTGGAATATTGTGACTGTTGCACTTTGAATTGTGTTCGCACTGTGGGAGTAATTAAAAGGTTTGTATATAGTTGGTTACTTAAGAAGATTGGTTTGTTAAATGTATTTCCAAACACAAATAAATTATTTTTCCATTGCCTTTATTAAAATGTTATCATTGTTTTTTATTGTTGTTTCATAATAAAACTGTTCACAGTACATCCCTTGAGTTGTCATTGCATTTAACACAGACAATCCTTTAAATAAAGCTGAAATGTTTTACAAAAGCACATAGGGAAAGATAAACTTCAATCATCTACACGCAATACCCCAGTGCTTGCAATGTGTGCATCCCAACAAACACCTCTTCCAATCCATGGTCTAACATGTTTGGGCATCAGACTCAAAATACGAACGGTGGGCATTCCTGACTGCATTCACACAGATGTTCGTGTTCTCTGTGGGTCGCCTTGCTGGCTGCTTGAACCTCCAAGAAAGTCTCTGTACCTCAGCCTCCCACCCATCAGTAAAGCTTTCCCCCTCCTCTCACAAGTATTGTGAAAAGCACAACATACAATTATAATGGTTGCAAAGTTTTTGTTGCCGCTTCCAAACTATTCCAAAAACTGCACCATCTGCCTTTCAAACGGCTCAATACACACTCCGCTACCATTCTGGTGACCTGTTTCTCCCTGGTATGGGGTCCTACATGTTGTAGGTTGTTGCTGAAACTCCAAAGTCAGTTCTGCAAAAATCTCAATACAGGTACCCCCTCCATCCTGAAGTTCTCTCACCACTGCAGGTCATCCCAGTTCTGCAGAATAATCCTCTCCCACTAATCCACACTGGTTTCCCAGGCCCAGCAATGGTGCTGAATGCTGTGTAGGTGATCCAGGAATCTTGTTCCAACAGCTCCATATCATCCTGTCCTTCCTCCTCATCCTGCTGTTGCCACCACCACAGAGTGTCCTCCTGCTGCCGTAGGAGCTACTGCTCTAGAAGAACATTGTCCTGCTCCTTTATCATCTGGTCAGTGGTGTGAGGGGTAAGGTCCAATGCAGAATTCATCTGGCTCTGAGGGCTGTAATAGAGTCCAAACAGCCTGTGCATACTTGCACTTATCACCACTGTGGTGTGAAGAATTGCTGGGTCCATGCTGGAGGACAGCGCGACTGAAAATAGTACGAGGTTGCCTGGAAAGGAAGCATGTGGTGGAAACTTTTTTAATTGAACCTACCTGGCTTCTCACAATTCACAACAAAAACTATCCCAGGATGCATGCACTCAGCAGTGAAGCAAAGGCCCATGGAATATCCCCCGAAAATGCTATGCCCTTGGTTTGCAGCAAACCACGCCTCTGTTTTCATACAATAGGAAATGAAAACAAAAGGGCTGCAAAGAAGCAGGGAATGCTCAGAAATTACAGATTGCTAGCCATGAACAGGCTCTAGTGAAGAGTCCTGGAAGTTTGGACTGAAACTGCAGCCAGGTAGAGGCTGGGAGTAGTCTGCTGAAGCAGGAAAGGCCCTGGGCAGGAAGGCCTTGGAGGAGGAAGAGAAACCTTGGTTTGTTTTTGGATAGTCTGGAAATTTTTATTTTGAATGTTTGTTAATTTAATAAAGAAGGAACAGGAATGGATAAAAGTGTTGAACAGTCCAAGAGCAGAGATTTAGGCAGGCTGTTTGTAGCATGGCCGTAGGACATGAGGGGGCGAACTGAAGGTGCCGAGCCCAGTTACAGGCATTTTGAGACTTAGCTCAGAGTACTTTCAGGTCCTCAGAAGTTGCTACAAAAGTGTGCAGTATTAGAACATGCACAAGTTTCTTTTACAAGAGGATTGCTGGGGGCTCAGGACATCCCTTCTCCCAGTGATCCCCTGTGAAAACATATCACAGCCAGGGAGAGACACACACAGTCTTCTTTGATCCTTACATGAAGAGGGAGTCAAGTTTTGAGAAATTCTGTTTTCACATTTATTTTATTAATTCCCCTTAACTTTAGCTGAGATTTCAATGGGTGTTGGGCACCGAATGCCCATGGGCTCCTTTGAAAATCCCAGCCTTCCATTTTGCTAAACCATGGACATATATGGTGTGATACTTAGGCTCCCGCAAGCAGTCTGAGGCCTCAGTCCAAAATGAACACTAGCTGAGAAATGGAGATGGTTTATTGGAAAAGGGGGAGGAAAGGAGAACTGCTTCTCGGATCTCCTTATCCTCTCCCCACGCCTGCTTCAGCTTGTGGGAAATAGGAGCTATTCTAAATTAGATATGCTGTCTGGTAGCAACTATATACAGAAATTAGACCCCTCATAAATATCAGCTGCCTGTGGAAACTACCCACAGCTAATGAGCCGTTCCAGAATGTAAATTAAAAACCAATAACCACTGTGACATTTTGGAAGACAATTAGCACAAAAGGTTGCTCATGAGCAGCTTCAACTGAAGCAAGAACTGCTCATAAAATTCGAAAGACTTGCTGTCTGCAATATGGAAAAAATATCTGTAGCTTATTGTGCCAGCCTTAACTGGCAGACAGAATTAAATGTTTGTACTGAGGTGTAATAAACTAGCTGCAGCTGACATGAATGGGTAGTTTGTACAAGAGGAGTGACTCAACTCCAAGCATGCTAAATGAGAGCTGAAAGTATCTGTATAGCACCTCTACAAGCTTTGCAAATAATCCTCCCTGTATCCTTTCAAACACACAGGTAAGAAAGGCTGGGACAGACAATTGCAAGGGCCACATCCTAAATACAATGTTTCCCTCATCTTATCTAGTGCAAATGAGAATTGACATGACTGCTAACTGGGTATCCAGCAGCAGGCTTGAGTCTATTTGTACATCTGATTCACAAGTACCCAAAACTTCAGTGAAGGACAATGATAGTGAGGATTTTTTTTTTTTTAATTGCTTGCTCCAGCCCTAGCAAAGTTATCTCGGTCTTACCTGAAACCACTCGTGGCAGCTAGTCCTCATCCAAGCCACAATCTCCAGTAGCATTAGGTCAACTGTTCCACTTCACCAGCAGGACTGACCATAATGAGGCTATACAGTTGGGGATCATCTGCATGCTATAAACACCATAACCAGTATTTCCATACTAACCTACCTAGTGGCTTCATACATACACTGAAGGAGGAGTGAGAGAGTAGATTCCTTCTCTAGCAGAGGAGTTTTCACCCTGAGGGTCATGACTCGCCCTGTCCTTCCCATATTGCTAAATGGAAAGGGGATGGGGGAGTGTCCTGGCATGGCAAATGTTGGGAATTATGGCTATAATGCCCCACATGAGAGAGCTACTGAGATGGATGAATAATTGCCCATAATCATCCTCTGCATACTTCCACAGGAGGAGTTAAATCTCTTCAAGGCATCCACTCCCACTAAGGACTGCATCTTTGTAAACAACACCGTGTGATCAGCTGTATCAAAGGCAACTGGCAAATCTAACTAGGGCATTGTTGGTTCATACCTTCAGCTGGTGACACTGACTTACACCAACTGCAGTTAGGTTCATTGTCTCCATCCACAGCCAGGAGCAGCCAATCAATCATCAACAAGTGCAAATACAGCAGTTTTTGTCCCATACCCAAGTATAAATACAGATTGAGCAGGAGAAAGGGAATAGGAAGACATCAAATATTTCTATACTTGCTCTGCAACCACCACCTCAATAATCTTTCCTAAAGATGGAGAACTAATGCCAGTCTATAGTCAACAAGATTGTCAGTTGACAGTGTCCACCCAACTGAGTCACTATCTCCCCTGCTGGCCTTAGCCAGCCAGGTGGGACAAGCATCTAGTTCACAGATACTGGCCTGAAGTCCTCCACCCACCTCCACCCATCCCCAAAATCCTAGCAAGTAACACTGGTAGAAACTGAGTGAGTGTGTGTTCCCTACTCTTCTGACCCCATGGACACAGCAAGCTCCATTCGGATTTTTACTCACAAAGTAACTTAAATATTCTTCATTGCGAGAAAAAAGTAAATTCTGCAACCACACAGAGGCCTCCTGGATTAATCAAGCTCTCTATCACTTGCTGGTTATGACTTCAAATATGCACTGAAAGCGGCAAAGAAACCTTTCACTGATTCCCACCCACGCAGCCAGGGTGTAAGACTTCATAATCTTTTTATGTCACAATCAGGTAAACTCAGATCAGGACTTCTGCCACTAGCACTTTAGCAGTCTTCCTTCTTGCATCACCTGGACCACAGTGAGCTGTGAAAGGGAAGAGTGTTTAAGAACCACTGTATCAATAATCATGGATAAACTTATTCATAATAGCCATCCTGCCAGCAGTGCCAAGAAGCCATTAGGTAAGAATATACTTCCTCAGAGCCTTCTGAAACCGTTCTGGTTCTGGCTGTCTCCTTTGGGCAGTCCATCAAAATATGTCTCACTCTGATGGGCTAAGAATGCCCAACCTCAAACCTTATCAGTCCACGATAAGCTTGTCATTATTACCTCTCCAATCTGCATTCCAAACACTAGATCCAGAGTGTGGCCAACTATATGGGTGAAGACATCTATCACCTGTGAGAACTCTGGCCATGGTAGCCATGAACTCAACCCAGAAGAATCATTGTCAAAGGTGGACACTGATGTCACCAAGGAGTGTCAGTTTTAGTACTAGTGTCACCACAGTGATGAACCGGAGAAACTCAGAAAGGGCTTTCACGGTGCAACGGATTATTTACAACATAAATTCCATCCTGAGATTTGTTCATAAGCACTCAGCTCCAAATTTGGAGTCAGTAGAAAAACCCAAGGCTACTCTTCCTCCTCATTACTCTCTTGGGTCTGAACCAAGTACCTATTCAGAACCAGCTGGAACAACATTAGCTCTGCAGACTCATCTTAAACAGGTCTGTTATACATAAATCAAGGTTCTTATCCCTGGTCAAATCATAGATGATGGTAACTTTTATTGATCGTTGGTCTTGCATTAAACAGCATGAACAAACACCCAGGCTCAGTGTAAGCCAATGCCTAGTTCCTGGGCAAACTCCCATTTAAGTCAACAGGAATTTTTCATGAGTAAGAACTTCAGGATTTGGTCCATTATTATTATTTTAATGTATTATTTAATATATTAAGAAGTAAGTGTGTGTGTGTGAGAGTGAGAGGAAAAGGAGGACTTTTGTCCCTGAAAATTAGTCCAGGATGAAAATTTCTCAAGCCCACAGAAAGTTTAGTGTATAATTTTTTAAAAATTGGTTCTGTTACAGAAATAGCAAAAATAATAGAAATGTTGTCATGCCATAGGTCTTTTGCTATCATGTATAAAAGATTTGTTGTTTCCCTTTTAGTACCAGAAAGAAAGGAGTTGTGTTGTTTTATTATTTCAATTATCCTTAAGAACTCTGACATGACCTTTGAGGCTTATTGGTCCAGTGAGCTGTGAATGAGGGAATTGCTAAATTAGGTCTTAACATGATAGAGACATAATGATTTACAACAACCAGAAACCCTGGATTAAAGGTTCCAAAGTAAGCTTTGACTCACTGGGACATTACTATCTGTTGTATTAATAATTTGCTTTCTAAAAATTCTCCAGTATAATACAAAGACTGGCATGAATGCACAACAAAATGTGTACTATGTAAGTGTCTCTACAAATGAGAGATGATTTTTCCAAACGGAAATGTATATTACATTAACACTGAAAGCAAAATGTTCCTATCTAATTAAAACTATGGCTCTCTAAAGCATATTCTGTACTGATTCTGTACATAGAACAATGCAGAATATACAAAGGAAATCTGCTTGGATAAGAGAATCATAGTGTGGCTCAAAGAGGAGAATTTTGTATATAAGAATGGCCCTACTGGGTCAGACCAAAGGTCCGTCTAGCCCAGTATCCTGTCTTCCGACAGTGGCCAGTTTTAAAAATAAAACTAATAGAAGTTCAACTGGTCTATGCCTTGTACCATATGGCATGCAAAACCACACACATAATGCTGTGTTTCCCTGGGCATAATTGTGTAAACTGATAACTGAGTTGCAACCATAGTCTAGTCATAGTTCCTAGAGCTGGTCAGGAATTTCCTGTCAAAATCATTTTCAATGGAAAATTTACTTTCTGCAAAATCAAAATTTTCCAAGGGAAAATTTCAATTTTGCTGAAATCTCCATTGGGAATTTCTCCATTGGGAAAATGGAAATAAAATTTCATTTAGGGAAACTTCAGTTTGTTAAATTTAAATCAAAACATTTTGTTTCAAGTCAGTTTGACATTAAATTGTATTTGCCTAAGTTGACACCGCGCCTCATGGGAGTTGTAGTTCAGGTGCTTCATGCCCCCATTCTCTCCTGGTTATTTGGCCAGACTACATCTCCCGTTATGTACCCACACTCTCTTGTATGACTGAACTGTGTGGTGCATCATGGAAGTCACAGGTCTACAGTGCATCATGGGAGATCTAGTCCAGCCCATAGAAAAGAATGAAGGTATGAAGCACCACCATGGCACCTGAGGTAAAGGCGGTTTAATGTCATACTCACTCAGAACAAAATGTTCGGATGAAGGAATGTCAATATTTTGTTGACATTTCTGAACAGAAATTTTTCAGAACTTTCTGTTCTTCAAAAAATGTTAATATTTTAATTTTTGGGGGGGTCAGGATTTGAATGTCAAAATATCAGAATTTCCGATGGGATGGGATGGGGTTCTGATTTTTGCTCAGATCTGCTTGTTCCCTGATTTTTATTATAGCATTTTTTTTTCTTTGTATGTATTGTCATTGAAGACATTTCAACCATGGAATCTATTACTCAGCTTTAAGCAGTAGGCTTTTTGTTAAATACATACTGGATGCAGAGTCAACTTGGGTCAGGCTACATAGCTTTATTTCACTCATTTAAAATGACTTCAAGCTTCATATTCCGTCCACCATACTGCATTAGGCAATTCACTGTGGAGAGATAGATGGTACCTGTCCATGATATCTACATGTCTGAAGAACAGCACTTTGGGAAATAGTTACTCTCCAAGACTAGAAAGCAAACATAACAGCCACGTATCTAAATCATAAGATCTTTCATAAGGATTAAACCTGGCCAATAAAAGAGTTTTACACTGCATCATGGTCTGTACAGCAATTCATATGCAATTAGTGGTGTAAATGAACCCAAAATCTTAAAACAAAACTCAGATGAAATTGCCAGGTTTCGTTTGACTGTGCATTGAAACTATAAATTGGCCTAGGCTCAGTTGCTCAGGGTTAAAAGCCTTTCAGTGAACCTGCTCTGAGACCATAACTACCCAGGATATTAATACGGACGCCAACACCATAGTATCTGAGTGCCTCACAATCTTTAAATACTTAGCCTTAAAATGCCCCTGTGAGGTAGGGAAGTGCTATTGTCCCCATTTTACAGATGGGGAACTGAGCCGCAGACAGATTGACTTGCCAAGGATCACACAGAAAGTCTGTGGTGGGCCAGGGAAATCACTCAGGCCTCATGCCAGCACCCTAACAAATGGCTCCTCCTTTCTCTCTAGGATCCTTTTCTAGTTATTTAGCTATCACCAACACAAGCCACTACTAGTGTGCACAAGGAACATAGTCATTTACGCTGATGTAGCTGACCCCTGCTAGACACAGCGGTTATCTCAACAGGTACAAATTGTGGCTTTCTTTATCCATAATAAGGGTTTGCACAGTTGCAGCTGTACCAGTTGCTGGCCATTGATGGTTAAATTAAAGGTATTCCCAAAAGTAGAGAAGGCCTGAGTGTAGTAACAAAACCACAACCCAGATGAGGCTTCAGTGTCAACATACTCCACAGTTTTGGAAGGAAAAGCCCACTTCAACAAATGCCAACTGGACAAATAAACTGGAGTCTTGTTCACTTGCAGAGCTCAGCAAGGCAGCTAGGAGTGTTCAGTTACAGGAAAAGGAAGAAATAACATTCCTTACAGAGACAAAGACATTTCTTATTGTACTTTAAATGCAGGTGGGGACAGCAGTAAAATGGAGATGTAGCTATTAGAAAGTAACTGATATTGAAAAGAATTCCTTGAAGAATTAATTTTTGCCAATCAGAATACTAAATGCATACAACTTGGTACTCAGATCTGTGCAAAACGTACTTGTTTCATGCCCATTGCTGTGATATAGAAAAACCAAGGTAGATAATTTGTTTGATCGAATGTGATGGTGAAAGTCCTCACCCTTTAATATGCAGCAACTTTAATGTTTATACAGAAATCAATGAAACCATCATCTGTACCAAAGACCTGATTGAGGTGGAGATTCCAAGTAAATTCTTTCTAACAAAGAACCCTCCAATCCTAGTAAGTACTCTAATATGTTAAACAGCTCAGATGCTTTAAAAATAAATAAATAAATAAATAAAAATACTGTGTTCACATATGGTAACTTTTTTTCTGGTATGCAGTGTGGTTTGCCCTGATCTCAGTGACTATTATTCATACCTGTAGTTCATATCATCATGATATTGTGCAAGCTCCTGAATTTGGGTAGACAACAAATGATGGTCCAAATTCTATCATCCTGGCGACTGTTGAGATCAACACGATCCACCCATGCACCATATGTGACCCTATAAACTATATAATCTAGCAGTGACCAAGAGGAAACAATGCGTGTTTTTTCTCCTTTATTCCTCCTAGTACTTTTCCCCCTTGACTCAATCAGATATTAAGTTGTAAAGTCCCATGGTCCTGGCAGACACTATGGTCCAGGCAGACACCTGCATGGAAGGGACAGTGCAGATTAGACCAAAATTTGTGAAAATGCATTCAAGTATTAAGCCCCTTTAAATAAGTTTTATTTGACTTTGTTAAGGGGCCTGAGTAAAGCATAATGAGCCAGATCCTCAGCAGGTATAGACAGCACATCTCCAGTGAAGACAAAAGTGGAAGGTTTGTCTGTATGGCTCTTTCTAGAAAGAGCAATTATTTCTCTTTTCAAATTGCGATTCCTGAAATGTCAGGAGGGATAGGCAGGAGTTTCTGACTGTTCCCTCTATCAAGAGAGCATATTTCTCCCTCTTGGTTTCAACAGTTTGCAATCCAGGGATCTTATTGCTGATTCACTGTTGACTTTTGGTGGGGGCATGCCCTACAATCAAATGTCACAAACACTCAAAAACAAGAGAGCTTGAAATGAAAACTTGGCTCTACTGTGTGTCTACCAATATTTTTAACAGAGTGAAGTTCTGCTTTGCATGCAGCTTATGCACAGGGATATGTCATGTAGCTGTTCCCTTGAGCTTTTACATAAACTATCCAGTACTTAACATTATGTTCTGTATCGCAAGAGAGACATTTCCTTAAGAGTCAGGTTACCCTTTTAAAGAGTCTCTTCCATCATTATTCAGGCAGAATGCTTGCATGTTTCAGCAACACTGGAAGGGAAATTTGATGGCAGTTAAGATATTTTCAGTTTGCTGCATAATTTGCTGAGTCATTACGAGAACTATGTTCACGTTTGTTGCTTTTTATTGCTTGTTGATGGATTGGTCTACTTAGTGACTGGAGTGGGGCAGGCAGAGAGGTGTGAAAAGATGATATGTATAGTAATGTCTTGCCGTATTTTTGCCACCATTTTCCTGGAACTGCTATGAGAACTGAGAGACTTACTCGCCTGCCTTCAGCTGACAACACATAAATTGGCATGAAAAGTCAGGCATGCTGGCAGCACAAGCCATAACAAAAAAGGAGCAAAGTTTACATTGGAGTCATCTAAATCAAACTCACAGGGTTTTGTTATGCCTGCCCTGGGCAGGGGTGGAAGATTAGAGGGGAGAAAACACGAGAAACTGATCCTCCCCAGCTCTCTAGTACGACATTGTGAGAAACAGCTACAATGCCTCTGCCTGACTTCCTGCAGTGCTGTATGCCCCAGAGAGATTGTGGTCATGGCCCTGGGTCGTTAGAGCAATGCTGGATCAGGGCCCTGGGCCAGCAGAGCATTACTGAGGGAACACTTGCCCCATCTGTAGAACAGATATAACAACTGCTGCTGCTGCTCAGCTCTCTGTCCCCCAGCACCCTGAAAGCATTCCACAGTCACCCTGTAACATGCTGAAAGTCTTGTGCTCCACTGGTCCTCAGAGCCATAATTTGGCCCATAGTATTTTAGACCCTGATTTTGATCTCACCTACGTTGGTGTGAGAGCAGAATCAGGCTCTTTTTTCTAAAGAGTCTGGTCATCTGGTTGGCGGGGGTGTGTGTGTTTTTTTAACTCTGTGTAGTTAAGATTAATAGTCTCCTCTTTGTTTTACTATTTGATGGTGAAACATTATGTCTTAAGACTCAGAATGTTGTATAGATTAGGTAGTGATTAAATAAACTGGTGCTAAAAGTGTGATAAATTGTACAAAAAATGATCATTTCATTCCAGATCTCTGATTTACACCTCAATGACCCAGAATGCCATGGTACTGAGACAGGAAGCGTCTATGTATTCAGCATTAAAACCAATTTCGCAGACTGTGGGACTAGAATGGTAATATGCACAAGAGGCTGTTGTTGTGAAGTAGTCGTATTACCTCCTTTGAATACCACGTTTGTTTCTGTGTGCTACAGCTGTGGTAGATTACAACTGCAGAATAACTCACATGTTTAACTCTGAATCAAACAATTCGGTATTTTCTCTGCACGTTCCATTGCTGCTACTCAGTCTTAGTTTCTTGTTATTCTCTCAGACATTCAGCAAGACTGATGCTGCCACAAAGAGTTCCTAGAACATTGTAGCACTAACACCAATCATACATGTAGTCTGAATTATTAGTAGTAGTAGTGTGGGCTCACTAGTAAAAATATTACTAACGCTTAATGTGTTAATGGCTGACAGGGAAGTTATGCTTTAACTGTCACTGATCAAAAAGCTCATATTGCCAGAGGTGCATCTGAGCAGGTCTTATTAAAGGCAATTGCAAAGATTTGCTGTACGTATGCAGTTTAGGTTGGAAAGCCCCAGCAATAATAAAATGCCAAATTCTGCCATGAATAAAATCCCATGCAACCCCTTAGACATCAACAGAATTGTATTAGGAAAATGCAAGGAAGAATTTGATGGAGAAGTAGCAACTTTCTCCAATTACATTTATTGGACTAATAAGTAAAATTATTAATCTAACATGAATTACAATTAACAGACCATTGTAAAAGTAATAAGTATCAATTAAATTTCTGAGTTTCAAACGAAAGATGCTTCTTTACAAAAAGTTCCTCAAATACCTTTATCTCTAATTCCCAATGTATTGTGAGTCTGATAATTTCTAGCACCTAACCAAATCCAAAAAAAAAAAAAAAAAAAAAACCACACTGTGGTCAGATTAAAACTGCTTCACTGAAGGTGCATTGTTCTGTGTTTTTAAAATGTAGATCCCAATCATGCTCTCCTTTACTCCAGTTACACCATCTTAATCCAGTGACTGCAGCCAAGTTACCCCCAGTATATACTGGTGTGAGAGCAGAATCAAGCCCATAATATTTTTCTAATGTCCCCATCAGATGATCCATTACCATGATATTGTATGAATGTGTAAACCTAGACATTTCCCTTCCTGACCAGTCTCCTCTTGCACAGTATTACATCTCTGTGGAAATAACTGGGATGCCAGTTATTTCCACGGAGATGAGATTATTGAGTGATTCAGAAGGATGATACGGCTGATTACACGGGTTTATGTGTTTTTTCCTTTATAATCAGTAACCGTAAGAAAGAAAATACAGCTAAAACACAAGACAGAGTTTAGGGAAAATATTATGTGCCATATTTTATTCTCATATGTGGGGGATGCACTTCCCACTGACTTCCGTGGGAGTTGTAGATACTTGGCCCTAAATTTGTAAAAATTTTACAGTACTCTGTGACACCCAATTTTTAAAAAGTTCTGTATTTGGGGAGCGAGGACACTGGACTAGATGAATCACTGGATGTGATCCAGTTCTTTTACATTTATTAAGACTAGAAGGGGCAAATTCTGCCCTTGGTTACATGAATGCCACTCCCACTCAAGTCCAGAGAAGTTACACATAAGTAGCCATGGTGCAATATTAACTAAAACAACATTTGGAACATCCAAACGTGAAGGATGAGCAAAGCAATAAGGTAGCACAAGATTTTTGTATTTTGTATTATTGCTTTCCTTGAATTTGACATCACCTTTCAGATTCTCAGTATTTGATTATTAAATGAACACACAAACAAGAACAGTTCTACAGCTATTGTGGGGGAAAACAGATACAATCCCCTGTCAAGTATGGAATGGTTTAGTTAAAAGCAGGTTCCCTTAATAGCTGGTTTCAGAGTAACAGCCGTGTTAGTCTGTATTCGCAAAAAGAAAAGGAGTACTTGTGGCACCTTAGAGACTAACCAATTTATTTGAACATAAGCTTTCGTGAGCTACAGCTCACTTCATCGGATGCATACTGTGGAAACTGCAGAAGACATTATATACACAGAGACCATGAAACAATACCTCCTCCCACCCCACTCTCCTGCTGGTAATAGCTTATCTAAAGTGATCACTCTCCTTACAATGTGTATGATAATTAAGTTGGGCCATTTCCAGCACAAATCCAGGTTTTATCACCCTCCGCCCCCCCACACACAAACTCACTCTCCTGCTGGTAATAGCCCATCCAAAGTGACCACTCTCCTTACAATGTGTATGAAAATCAAGGTGGGCCATTTCCAGCACAAATCCAGGTTTTCTCACCCCCCCGCCCCCAAACACACACACACAAACTCACTCTCCTGCTGGTAATAAGCTATTACCAGGAAATGGCCCAACTTGATTTTCATACACATTGTAAAGAGAGTGGTCACTTTGGATGGGCTATTACCAGCAGGAGAGTGAGTTTGTGTGGGGGGGGCGGAGGGTGAGAAAACCTGGATTTGTGCTGGAAATGGCCCAACTTGATTATCATACACATTGTAAGGAGAGTGATCACTTTAGATAAGCTCCCCAGCAGGAGAGTGGGGTGGGAGGAGGTATTGTTTCATGGTCTCTCTGTATATAATGTCTTCTGCAGTTTCCACAGTATGCATCCGATGAAGTGAGCTATAGCTCACGAAAGCTTATGCTCAAATAAATTGGTTAATCTCTAAGGTGCCACAAGTACTCCTTTCCCTTAATAGCTGACATCTTTGGAGAGAATAGGACATATTGCCCTCTAATGCTGTGCAAAGCAAAAACCAACATCTGGCCAAAAACTTTTATAATGTTAGTGAGTTTGTTTTGTTACAAAAATCAAACATGTGTACCACAAAAGGCATACTCATTGCCACAGCTCTATTCACATGGTTGGCTCACCTCCACACTCATTAATTTGCCTCCGGGAGCACATGCACTCCTTTGCTTACAATCGTGGTTTGCCTCCAGGCATTACAAGGTCTTCACACACACCTAGCGCTCCACCTCCATGAACATTCTTTATCATATGTCTATACACAGTTTGCCATGACTCCATCTGCGCATGTCTTATTACTGGGTCTCCTTGTATGATGACAGTCATATCTCCAAGTCCTGCATATCCATTACCACACACCTACTACCATATCTGAATGCAGAGGCAGGACCATACCTTTAGATTGTAAGGTCTTCTGGGCAGGAGCTGTCAAGTGGTGTATGTTTGTACTGTGCCATAAACTTAATTAACTAATAAATAATAATTAGTTTTAATGGAGTTCCAGAATGTACAGTGATACATGCATCCGTAAGTGTCCAGCGTATTAAACAAATTAGGCTCTTTATACAGAAATAGCAACGACTCTCTATATTTTGTATTATCTTTCAGGATTCTGATGGTGCACACATTGTTTTCATCAACACTATACAAAGCAACTTCTCTGATATAATTACAAGGACCTTTATCAATATCACATTTGCTTGCCGATACCCTGTTAATTACATGGTGCAACAGCCTAACGGAGAGAATAAAATCAGTGTTGACATCAGGTAACTCCTTTTGTTTTTGTTTTCTAGCTTATACTATTAAAATTGCCCTGCATAAAGCACCATTGAGAACAAAGGCAAATTAAGCCAGAAGGTATACACACTTCTCATTTGTCTAGTATTACATAGCTCATTTCATCCAGAAGAACCAGGCTGCATAATATACAGTAATGTTGGCTGGGGCACATTTATTGAGAGGAAGGACGCTCTTTTGGCTAGGACATTGGACTGGGTTTTGGAGATTTCCTTCCAGTCCCTGGCTCTGTAATGGACTTTGATTTAAGGCAAATCACTTAATCTCTCTGTGCCGCAGCTGCTCATTTGTTAAACTAAAATATGGGGCTAATAATACTTCCTTTGTCTTGTCTGTTTTACACAGTAAGCTCTTCAGAGCAGGGGTTGTCTTTCTTTATGTCCATACAATGGAGCCTCTGGGTACTAAAGTAATACAAATCGTTACTAAATTACTAAATCACTGACTAATACAAATTACTAAATCACCAACTGAGGAGCTCTTGAATCACTGCCTCAGTATGCTACTGGCATTATGGTGCACAGCTGATTGCTGCTGGTCACCCATCTACTCCCAGCCCAGAACTCAGAGAAGAAGAAATGAATTCTGGGGCCACAAGGCACAATGTCAGCCAAGATAGGGGAGGTACCAGCAACAGATGGGAGGCATGACTGGGTCAGCTGGCATGCATGAACACACTCTCAGCTGTCAGAGTAACCCCAGAGTGTAAGTGGATCTGGGTCTAGATTAATCAATTCACCCCTAAATACCAGAAATGGAATCTGGCCAGGACACTGGGGTTAACAGCCCTATTCTTGTGAAAAATGACCGTGATAGGACCCCAATTCAGCAAAGCACTTAAACATATAGCAAATTTTTAACTTGTGCTCAAGGCCCATTGACTTCAGTCAGACTTGAGCTTGTAATGAGTGCTTTGCTCCATTAGAGTTGAGCCTCTAACTTTGGGCCTCAGTTTTGTGTGTCTTCTGAAAGACAGCAGCATCAGCAGCACAGAGCCCCAGCACCACCCTGGGTAAAAGAATGCTTTTTTAACTAATATTCTCTTTCAGCCTGTTTTTTGTTATTTTAAAATAATTGATTCTGTTTCCTGAAACAAGAGGACCTCTGAAGGCAAAAGGGAAAAATCCAGAAACACTAGCGTGAAAAAAATAGAGGAATCCCTGTAAGAGACACTAAGAATTATTTCTAGCTCAGACACACTTTCACAACTCATATTGGCTTGGCCTTCCTGGCTCATACTATGATAGCCATGATTTGAGTCTTAGCTAGAGTACTGTGGAGTCTGCACACATGGGCCCAGATCCCCAAATCTGACTAACCTGTTTTCAGGTCATAGAGTGACCAGATAGAAAGTGTGAAAAATCAGGACGGGGTGGGGGGTAATAGGTGTCTATATAAGAAAAAGCCCCAAATATCAGGATTGTCCCTATAAAATTGTGACATCTGGTCACCCTATCAGGGCAAGACCATTGAAGTGGGGATGCAAAGGTAGCTTTATGCTAACCTCTATGCTAACCTGGTCCTGGAGACAACCATGGGCTGGGCCAGATTCTGTCATAAACTGAAGAAGATCAGAGGCTGCTCGAACTTACGCCTGGCTATCAATGGCCCCAAAGAATCATTTTGGCAGTCAGAGATAATTGAGGCTTACACCCCCTTGCACTAAGCAGAAGGATAGTGGCATAGGAACAAGTAGAGCAGCTCAGCCCATCTGAGGATTCCCCTGGCTAGGGAAAGTCCTCAGTGAGTCAGATCCATTGGCTTTATAGCTGTTTTGCATCACTGGAGAGTAGAGCTGTATGGCAGAATGCAAATTCCATTTTGTGAAGGATTCTGTGCCTTCATTCTAAATTAGGAAGGAAATCCATAGACTCTTGAAAATTCTCAGTGAAAGAAAAGTCTGAAAAAAACCCATTTCATCTTGTTTGGATTTTGTCATTATTTTTATTTGCCATTATAATAGAATACAAAATGAAATGAAAAGTCATTTCCAAATAGAAATGTTTCATTCTGAAAATGTCAAAATGGGATGTTGCAACATTGTCAAATGCATTCTCTGACGGAAAATGGTTCTGTCAAAGATTTTCCAACCAGCACTACTGTCATGATGTTAAGCAGCCAAAGGGTGTGGGACAGGGTCTGCCCCATGGTGAGTCAAGCCATTGAGTGTAGTAATCTAACTGGTTATGCCTGATCACCAGGAACCTTGCTGCTTCTCTGTAGTGCAGACTTTAATAAACACTTCAACCATGGCAGTTAAAATGTTTTAGCTTTACTTTTGCATACACTCATGATAACGTGTGTGCCATTTTAATTGACTGATTGATCTGAACTGTTGTTTACAGAACCATTACACTGAACACAGAAGATGGGAATTTTTCTGTCTCAATGATGCTGTACAAGGACCCAAATTTTGAGGATATGTGGACTACTGTTCCCTTTCTAACCCTAGAGGATAACATCTTTGTCAAAGTCAATATGGTACCTAATACACTTGATTCCTTGATTAAACCCTTGCAGGTGAAGGCACAGTGCCTAGAAAGTGAAGGCAAGCATCTGTACAACCATTGGTCTTCACAGTGAGTATAAGAGAGACCTTCTGATAGTTAACCAAACAAGGGAGAGAAGGAACAGAAAAGGAAACATTTCAGTCATTAGGCATTTTTATGATAATTTATTTTGATCCTTTAAAACAGATAATAAAATAAAGGGGTAGCAAGGAAAAAATTTTCTGGCTGGGATAGATTTGGATGGTGTGGTTGGACAGAGGCCTATGGAATAAGGGAGCAAGGCTGTCCACTGGGGCCAGGGAACTGGTCTCTTCAGCAGCGCTAGGAACCAGTGGGCAGAGGGGATGGGGGTGAGAGTCAAAGAGCTCCTCCACTCAGCCTAGCTCTTCAGCTCTGTTCTCCAGCCCGTTCAACAACCTCTGAGCCCCTTGCCATATCCGCCCCCATTCATACCCTTCACAATCTATGCTCCCTGCCTACAGCTACATCCCTCCATTTATGTATAATGCCCCCATAATCTATCCCCACCCTTTTGTGGCTGTAAAGCCTACGGAAGCCCAGTCTGACCAAGGGTCTATCAGACCTTCATCAATAGTGAATTATGGGCAGTTCACCAGAGAAATAATCTGCCAGAAGAAAGGACTGGAGCTGGTAGCACTGTTCAGCTGCAAAGCTCCCCCTCATCTTGTCCCCTCCCACCATGTCCCAGCCCTTATTACAGGGAGGAGATCCTGGAGATGCAGATGCTTGCAGCTCAGGATGTCTCAAGAAGGAGCTACAAGTTTAACTCTGGAGATAGCTCCTTCTGGAGAACTTCATTTGGGAAAGGAGTTCTCATTCTGGTAGACCTGAGAAGGCCTGTTGAACTGGAGATCCTGTGGGGATGGATTAAGACAAACCAGTGTGTCCTTCTATGTCCCCCACTTTTCTTCTACTCCCCTTCCCCCCACTCCCCCCACACACAATTTCCTTGACTGCCCCCATAGTTCAGTGAAGTTTGAAAGTCGATGCGGAAATGCTTCAAGTGGATGCAAAGGGGTCTCAACAACACAACCTCTGTTGGAGAGTTTGAACCATGACATAGTGTAACCAATTTGATCTAACTAGGGTGACCAGATGTCCCGATAAAATTGGGACTGTCCCGATATTTAGTTGTTTGTCCTGCATCCCGACCCATGTACCGTCAGGACACCATTTGTCCCAATATTTTGCTTCGGTGGCACTCCAGCTTTTTGTGTGTGTGTGTGTGTGTGGCTTCAGCGGCACTCTGGCTTTCCAGCCCCGGGGGGGGGGGGGGGGGGAGGGGGAAGAGAGGGTGAGCCTGTGGCTGCCCCCCGATGTGTCCTGATATTTTGTTCTTGTCATCTGAAGAAGGTCTAACTATTGGTTTCATCCTTCATGTATTTTGAGCTTGTCACAAGCACCTAGTAGGTGGTGAGAATATTATATGTTGAAGATAATGAATCTGATAAGAATGCAGATTTCTTTTTCTGTCCTCTGGCAGGTTCCAGGTCATTTAATAATCCAGCTTGAAAACTGCTGGT
The DNA here is from genome assembly GCF_015237465.2 of Chelonia mydas. Lineage (NCBI taxonomy): Eukaryota > Metazoa > Chordata > Testudines > Cheloniidae > Chelonia > Chelonia mydas. The sequence continues at coordinate 106,908,809 of NC_057851.1, read as the reverse complement.
CTACACCAACAAAGAATCCTTCTCATGCTGTTCAATATTCCTTTATAGAAGATAGGTTTGTATCCCAGCATACATAGTAGATGCATCATTCTAAAAGTACATTAGCTGGGCCCTGTGTATAATGTGATTATGCAGCCATGTAAATTGTTACATCATTTTAAATTCCCATGCAATTATATTCCAGAATCTAAGATTTCATTTAAAAACAAAACACAATATTACCAGTCTGGGTGGTTCCCAAAATGTCACACTATACCATACAGTTGGGAAGGAAAAATTTTTCAAGTGTGAGCTAAATGTAAACCAATCATGTGAGATCTGCTTGAGTCTGCACACAGCTTGTAATGTAAGTAGCATAAATTTCTGTAATTCATCTCTGTGGGGTGGTGACAGTGAAGACTGAGAACAGTTTAAATACATTAGCTTTTTCCACGGATGATAATTTTAGCAGAAATACCAAGTTAATGTGCTTATTTTCCATTGTTGGATGGAATGGTAGTGTCACGAGGCGGCAACTCACCCCTGCAGCACCTCCTGCTGGTGTCTCAGGGAATTAGCTCATCCAGCCACCGGAGCGCCCTCTGCAGGCCGGTGTCCTGCTTTCCGCTGGCCCCCATTTCCCTCCTGGACCCCAGTGCCCTTTTACCTTTCTGGGTCTCCCCTCCCTGGGGAACCCCCACCCTCTAACCCCACCTTGCCTCAGCCTATGGGCTACTGCCAGTCACCATCTAGCCCCCTTTCACTGGGGCCGACTGCAGTCTGTACAAGCCAGTCATCATAGGCAAGGGAGGTTTTGACCTGCTGCCTTTCCTGCAACCCTGTAGGCCTTGGAGTAGGCCATGCAGCCTGGGGAGTTGCAGGCCTGGAGCGCTGCAGCTCTTCAAGCCTTTCCCCAACCCTGCTTCGCTCCAGGCACCCTTAGGTCCTTCTCCCTCCTCAGCTAGAGGAAGACTCTCTGCTCCTGGCCCACTGTCCTCTTATAAGGGCCATCTGAGCCCTGATTGGGGCATGGCCACAGCTGAGCCTGCTTCCCCAATCAGCCTGGGAACTGCTTGCTTCCAGCCACAGCCCTCTCCTGCGCTGTTTTAAGCCCTTTAAGGCCAGAGCGGATGACCACCCCGCTACAGGTAGATACTGGGATAAGGTGCAGTGGGATAACTATTTGATGTCATGGGTTGTTGGGATGGGGAATAACGAATTCAAACCTTCCTCTCCTCATGCATTAAAGTATTTTTGCCTCTTCTAAGATGCGGAAGGAACAGAGGAGATATATCCTTTCCCCATTACCAAAAGTTTCAACTGCCTCCTAGGTACAAAACCACGCCTTCCTGAAATGGTGAAAGCCCCAACTATCTCCTAACACAACCTGACAGCTTGTATAATGCACTTATTTATTTTCAATACAAAAATCTACAGCACACTGAAAATTAAATATGTGGAGGAAGTGTAAAATAAAATAACTCTCTCTCTCACTCTCTATCTGAAACGCTATCATGGAACACTGTGGTGGTTGGAGAGGCCTCGGAGGGGAACGAGGTTAGAGGGTAGTACAACACAACTCTGGGCTCCTTCACGCACAATTTAGGTCTGTCTGCTGCATAGGATATAGGATTTTCTATATTTCTACAAACAATTCTTGATCTGCAGATTGGCTTGCAAGCCATTCATGCAATTATTTGATATTTGAAATTAAAATTGTGTTGTTTAGTTTTGACTGGACATGTAGATTACATGCTATTATTTCTGTTCCTAGATTGGATGAGAGCAACTCTTAGTAACAAAGTTCTGGTGTGAATACTCAAATTTCTAAGTTCATAGTTTGCATTTGAGGAATCTCGGTGTTGCCAACTTTTGCAATTTTATTGTTAGACTTGCTCTATTTGGTATTTTTCTTAAAACTGCAGTTCCTGAAGTGAAGGGACAATGTGAAAATCTCAGCTATCATTTAAAAAAAGAGAAAGTTTCTAGCCCCCATGGTTGCGGAAAAAATCTTGAAAACATGACTCAAGTGTACCCTAATGTCTCAGAAACCAGAAGGCAAATAAAAAGAATCCCACATTAGTGCTAGTTGAATAATGCCCATCAAAACTCTTTTTCAATGGAAAACTGGGTTTTCAACTAAACAAAATATTTATTAAAAGTTTCTCCTATCCTTGGGTAATTTCAATGTTTCATTGAAAAACTTTAACACCTGAAAAACAAAAATATTTTGGCCAAAACTCAAAATATTTCAATTCAAAATGGCACTGCTGTGCATCATTAAGGTTGTAGTTTAGGTGCCTTATTCTCCTACCCTTTGGGGTTGATACATTCACATTGTGAAGGTGTTTATATTGAAGCCAACTACCTGCAACAATTTTTATTAGGCTTGAGGAATTTTTTCAATTAAAAATTTTTAAATGCAATTAAATGTTTCAATTCATTTTGAATTAAAAAAAATCATTTAGATTTTTTCTTTTTCTTCTTACTTTTAGTGTTTCCCTATTTTTGCACTTGAAAAGGGGGATGACAGTAAGACTTAGAAGAATGGGTGTTTTACTCACATTTCCTTGCTTTTTTCCCCACTGGAAAAAGGGTCGGGGGTGAGAATAAGGAAAAATAGTTTTAGAGATGAGAGAAGGGGAGGGTTGAAAACAAACAGATCTGAAGCTTTTTCTAAATGAATTTTTTTGTTTTGAAATTTTTGTAACAATAAAAATTCAAAAAAGTGTATCAAAACAAATTTTTCTGCAATTTTTTTTTTATTTTGGTTGCAAAGACATTTTTCTGACCAGCTCTAACCTTGAGTAATGTGAGGGATGCACAAACAAGATCAGTCATCAGACTGAGACTCTGCTGTTTGGCTAAATCTCCTCTAGTGTCTGATATAACACAGATGAATGCCAAAGATTTATGACCCTTGGATCTAATTATTTTATACCTTTTATCCCACATAGCTGCTCCCAAGTTGTCAAAGATGAAACACTGTCAGTAATAATGAATGGTGAAGGTGCAGAAGCAATGTTTAGGATCCAGATGTTCAAGTTTGTTGGCATCTCTTACAATGACATTTTCCTACACTGCACAGTTCAGATTTGTCACAGTACAGCAGCTGTTTGCAAGCCAGTAAGTTTTGTATATATCCATGTGTGCATGAGGATTGGGGTGGGGTTATTAATTAATTATTATTATTATTGTTGGGCCAAACTGGAGAAACTATGTGGTCTAGTAGACTGAGTACAGGTCTGGAAATCAGGAGCTCCTAAATTCTAATCTCTATCATTTACTTGAAGTGTGGCCTTGAGCAAGACACATAGCCCTCTGCCTCCACTTCCCCTGCAAAATTAGAAGAGTAATCCTTAGCGCAAGTTGGTCGAATGACTAAACAGAAACAAAACCCAGGAGCAGTCAACGTGGTTTTTATTTAGGGATAATGTTTATAACCAGAAATCAAATCAAGTTAACCAAATAAAAAAGAGTAACAGAAAACTCCCTCCACCAGAGTTTCAGCCAAGTTCTCCAACTCTGGTTGTGGACTCGATTCCCACTGGCATCCCCCCCTCCACCCCCCATCTCCCAAGTAGCCCATTTTTAAGTCCTTCCCCCCTGTGCCAAGGGAGGGGGAGCTGAGTTTATCTCCTTGCTCCCTAAGGACAACATTGTGTCCCTGCACGCCATCACACTTGCCTAACTCTCAGCATTGTCATGAGAAATTAATATTTGTATAGCAATTTTCAAATGTGAAGTGCTATATTAATTACTGTTGTCCTGTGGTCCTTATTCAGACCTTCCAGAGGCAAAATTCCCATTAACATCAAAGAGTGTTTTGCCTGAGCAAGGTCACATAGTTTGGACTGATTTATAATATTATTTTTAGAGCACCATCAATGTAACCAATGTTGTACAAACACATATCGAAGATGAGGGCCCTGCTGCTGGAAGCTTACAGCTTAATTCAGACATGTCAGTATGGTAGCAAAACATATAGCAGAGTTTGCATCTGTTTCATCTGATAATATAATGTGCGAAGAAAAAGCATGAAATATTAGTTGATCCTAGAGGAGCTATAACTAAGTGACATTTACCAGCATTCAGCTGACAATTTATGGGCTGGTGACATAGAAGACAAGTTTTCTAAGGGGAGCAATATAAAATTCCACCTCAGAACCACACTGTTCTTAAAACTGTCCATGCAGTTGAATTTTATATTATTAGCAAGGAGATTGATTATATCTTTGTTCACAATACAGAACAGGAGAGAAACCTTTTTGACATCATAAAGGAAGATACAGTACAGCTTGCTCAGTACTTGTCTGACATTATGGCACAGAATGCAATATCAGTGTGAATGATTTTTGATGGTAGATGTTTAGGCATTAACAGCAGCTTCATAAGGATAACAAGGCTTTGTACGTTGGTTTATATCCTCAGGAATTACATCTGAAAAGCTACCAGGATGACATATTAAGCAAAGAAAGAAATCAAGGAAGAAGTCAGTATGACATTTTGGAAATTGACTCAAATAAAACCAGATGCTTTGTCTGAAAGTCACACAAGACAGTAGTTCAGCATAAGTAAAATCTGCCATAGACAATTTAGGGTATGCGTCTGTTTCCTGATACATATGTCATTTGTTGCTACGCACCTTGTTATGTAGGCTGGTTTTTATAAGATGCCCAGAAAACAATGTATACTTCCCCTTAAAAAAAAAAAACCCAACCTCTTTTGACCTGTAATCTCTTTTCACATATACTGGTGTAAATCGGAGTAAATCTATTGCAGTCAATAGACGTACCCACATGTAAAGCTGATGTAAGTGAGAAGAGAATCAGGCCTTAAATATCTGGGACCAAATTCAGACCCAGTATAACAAAGTGCAATTCCATAGGGAAATAGCATAGTTCAACCTCCATTGCAGTTGAATCCCTTTACGCCACGCCTGAATTTGGCCTCTGGTGTTGGGTAGATTTTTGCAGTCCTTTACTGCTAACCAGTTTTTTCAGCAAAAAGAAAAGGAGGACTTGTGGCACCTTAGAGACTAACAAATTTATTTGATCCGATGAAGTGAGCTGTAGCTCACGAAAGCTTATGCTCAAATAAATGTGTTAGTCTCTAAGGTGCCACAAGTCCTCCTTTTCTTTTTGCAGATACAGACTAACACAGCTGCTACTCTGAAACCAGTTTTTCCAGGTTTTGGAACTGGATGAAATTGTGCATGCTTGTAGTCTAATATATGGATTGGGATCTTTTAAAGCCTGACCCAGAAGAAAATGCCTATGTGGGCTGGGACCCCAAAAGTTGGGAGGATGTGGATCCCAGTTCCTCAGCAGAAAAGTCAGCCTGCAACAGAAGCCTTTAAGTAAAGGCTTTGTGGCTGCACATTGTAGATCTACCCAGGAGGAAGCGGACTTCTGTCAATGAGCCAGCCCTCTTTCTATAGGTCTGCACAACTCCCATGACTCAGGACATTCACAAATCTCTCGCAGCACAATGAGGGGATAATTACAGCCCTAGTAACTTCCCTGCACAGCTGTGAGTGGAGGGATTGATGGGCTCAGAGCCCAACCAATGAACAGAGTTTTATTTTTGTCTCTGCAGCTGACCTGGATGTCCAGTCCCCAGTGTGTTGCAAGGGAGTGAAAGGGTAGAATTTCTGCCTCCTAATCTTTGTTTTGTTATGGATGCAGAAGGTTTCTTGAATCCTGATCCTTGTTTTTAAAATTCTTGTCTCCCACACTGTACAGCTATTCAGATATATAAACCTTTTAAGCCTCCTCCCCGTCCAGATTACTGAGTGCTGGAAAGAACCCAGTCTACCACAAGAATATGAGATTCCCTGTCATCCCCAAGAACTAGAATGCCAATACAGTACTTGGGCTGGGAGAAGCCTCTAATTTTGTCCTCGGAAAGGCGAAAGTACAGGATAACTGATTTGACCTGTGACTGCAGGAAAGGGGACTTTTCTTCCTCAGACTAGAGATTATCTTCCATGATTGCAGAGACTAAAGGTCCTGTACAGTTTCCGTGGGACAGCAGCCATGTAGGATCATTTTGGATGGATCAAGCTCATTGTTTATTTTGGGGTATAAAATGAGAAAGGCCAAATTTATTAATATCTGAAAATTGTCCCCTCTGGATGTGCAGGACCTTCCAAAATAATATTTTTAAATATGTGCATCATTGTGCTATTGCTACCCCGGCCACGTCTCCTTCCCAGCAGTATTACTCACTTCTGGAGCTTGTCAGTGTTTTGTACTGAGAGCCCAGTGTCTTTTATTAAGCTGGCAGACGTGCCCCTGATTTTTCCACTTGTGATTTATCCACTTGAGCTTTCTGCAGTGCCAACCCATTCTTACTGTAACAGCAACTATCCTTTGCATCTGCAATGCACCAAAAGTTAAACCACAGCTGTGCTTTCTTGCTGTGTATATTAAATTGCCCTCTATGGGATTAGGCTCTGCTAAAGAATAGCATTTCTTTGCACTGAGCTAATATGGAGCTTTTTCTTTAGCCATACCTGTTAATATTTGAGAAAAAGAAATAAGAACACAAGTCTGCAAAGTGAGTAGGTGCTTAAGTGGGTTCAGGGGCTTGTCACAACCCCCCAAACTTTTAACTATTACCCCAATGCTTAGTGTTCTGCAGTCTAGAAACTACCTTTCAATTTACTTCTGTATCCAGTACTTTATTAGAGGACCTGGTACCAGACCTGAAATGTAAGTACAGCTAGAAATTATGCATTAAGGTATCAGACAAGAACCCTGTAGTTTGTGATCAAATGTCCAGGTTTGAATCCTATTACTTCCTCTCTCTGTTGTTGTTACTGAATATATCTATTTGCAATGATTTGTTCATAGAAACACACACATATATACACATATGAATAGATCATTGCAAATTTATTCTTAGATGATAGCTTGTCTTGAACACATAGATTTGAGAGAGTCTTGTTTTTCTAAATGATTTTGGTGCTTGTAAAAGATTGGCAGCCGAGGAAAATGCACTCCAATTTATCCACACAATAAGTACAGAATGATCAGCAGCTAGCAAACTTTCCCATGCTTCCCTAACACTAAATTAGGGGTGAGGGGGTGAGAGGGCAGTTCTATCTCCAAGTCTATTCAGTCCTTTGTCTTTTTGCTGAGAAAGGCATAAAAGGTCCCAGTAATAACCACTGTGCAGGTGAGGGTTTCTTTTCTTGTAATATGGACTCTTGTCCACTAAAATTGAACCTACCAAATTCATTTCTAACAGGTCACTGAACAGCCACCAGATGGTAACAATTTAGCTTTGCTCACAGGTAACCCCACTGAGTTTAATGACACTATGGTTCAGCAAAGAGCAGCACATGTACGTGTCTGCAAGATCAGGTCACTACTGACCTGACCCGAATTTGAGCCAGTGACCTACATGATAAGGGTTTGTGTTCCACTATGACTCTCCTGAATAGCAGCTACTCCTGCTTTGGACTTCAGGACAAGCTCTGTCTTAAGTACTGAGTATATGATGTGTGTGTGTATGGTTATCACTGCCCTCTCTTGGAGCAAGATGACTCTGCTCATCTCAAACATTATTCTATTCACAGCATTGCTCTATTCTGTTGCTCCTTCATCTAATCAGAGGCCTGTGTTTATCAGGCAAACAGTTTCAAGTGTGAATTACTTGACCTCCCTTTGTGGAGCATGTATGCATATAGGCATGGACACTTACTGTTTGCAATCTCTTTTTTATCAGAATTGTACTAATTATGGTAGAATAACCAGGAATAAAAGAGAAACTACACCATTTCCTACTCACACAGTCTCTTATGGTCCCATCAAGCGAAAGCTGGCAGATGATGGAGAAGCTAACACAAGTAAGTGATTTATAAAGCCATGTTTCAATGTTTAAATTGAATGTATAAAGCCATGTTTCAAATGTTTTATGTAGCCTGGTGTGATCCATTTTGGTATATTTTAAATGTTAAAAATGTCAAATATTCCATTAACAGGAAAAAAAATTTTAAACACACAAAATCCAAGAAATTCAAACTCATGCATACCACAGACAACTTAGCTTCCTTGCTCAATGCATATTAATTTTTATTATGTGCCAGTTCCTGGATGGTTCTGAAAACCTTAAACTCCCAGAGAAGTCAATGGCCCTATGAGCTGTGATGGAAACCATAAATATGAGTTTTCTTATTTATGTGATTAAGTCAATCTATGTTGCTTTAACTTACTTCCATGACTTCAGTGGACCTCCCATGACTTATTTGGCTTTAGTCCGCTACAGCAGCGAGGCTGGAGCAGCTGTCAGCCCCCACTCAGAAGCAGAGGCCAGAGTAGTGGCCTGGGACCGAAGCAGCGGCCGACAGTCAGCCCCTGCCCCAGGAGCAGTGCTGGGGCTGCTGAAGCAGCAGCCGCCACCGTCATACCAGAAGCCTGGGGCTGGAGCACGAGCAACAGGGCCGGGTTAACTGCCAGGGCTGGCGGTCAGCCCCCACCACAGGAGACATGGCTGCGGTCAGCCCACTGTGGGGATCTGACTGTTCTGTAGCCTCAGGGCATGTCCACACAGCAGAATTCTGAGTCTACAGAATTTGTGGCAGCAAGTCTCAGAGTCCTGGTCTGCAGGCTTGGGTTTGTGGGGTTTGCACTATGGTGTTAAAGATAGCCATGTAGATGTTCCAGCTCGGACCGGAGCTCAGGCTCTGAAACACCCTCCTTCCTGGGCTTCACAGCCTGAGTCAGAATGTCTACATGGCTATTTTTAGTGCTGTAGCATGAGCCCAACCTGGGCTCTGACACTCAGTACCATGGTTTTGGGTGGGTTTTTTTTTTTTTTTTTCTGTGTAGATATACCTTTAGAAGCTAATCTTTGTCCTGAGCTGGGGAGGTCCCCTGGAAATAGCCATGACCAATTCAGTCATCCACCCAGCTTCTCAGAGTGGTGGAGTCTGAGGGCCTGATTCTTCTGTCACTGACCCTGCTGTAAATCAGGAGTAACTCCATCGAAGTCACTATAGTTACCATAGTTACACCACTGTAGAAATTGTGTAACTGAAAGGAGAATCCAGCCCTAACACTCTGCCCAGCCCAGTTGCCACACATGGGATTATATCAGAGAATTCATTAACCATTCTGATCATCTCCCCAACCTCTCAGCAAAGGAATCAATTCTTTCCCAGTTGACAGACAGAAGGGGAAAAATTCAGAAAGGGCCAAGTGAAGACTTGGCCAATAGATGAAAGGTCTGAAACAATAGTACAAAGGACCCACTGGGATCAAGATAATCACCTCCCCACTATAGCAATCAGTAAAGGGAGGAGAAGGAGGACATCCATCTCTTGCTGGGCAGACTTTTTGCTGTTTTATTTAAAAACAGGACCAAAAACCTGATCCTTTCCTCACCTCCACTAAACACACCCTATGCCCCCCTTGCTGCCTCCCTATGCCACCTGCAAGTAGAAGAGATAGTGAAGGTTTATGATATGCAGTGTAGAAGATGGAGAGATCATTTACATGAATTCACACTTCACCCCCAACAAGCTGCTTGAACCTGAGTTTCAGGTGTGATTTCCTTCTTCCTGCCATTACACATCAAACTAACTTTCCCCAAGATAAGTGGGTCTGGTGCCCCTCACTTTTGCCGCCTTCTGCAACTTATGCATTCGATAGAGCTATGTAAATTTGGTTCCGAATTGGATCCTAATTAATTCTTATACCTTTAAGCAGTGATGAGCTGCCAGAAGCTCAAGAACCGGTTCCTTCACTTGCTCCGGGTCTTCGGTGGCACGTCCTTCAGTCCCTCCGGGTCTTCGGCGGCACTGAAGGACCCGCCGCCGAAGACCCGGAGCGAGTGAAGGACCCACTGCCGAAATGCCACGGAAGACCCAGAGCGAGTGAAGGACCTGCCACCGAAGTGCCGCCGAAGGCTCGGAGTGCCGCCGGGTCAGTAAAAATTCACATGGGAGCCTCCCCAGCCGAGAGCTCAGGTGGGACGGACAGGACGGTCCCATGGGCCAAATCCTGTCCGTCCCACCTGAGCTTCCCCACCCCTTTAACAACCGGTTCTAAACCGGCTTCAAAATTTAACAACCGGTTCGCGCGAACTGGCTCCAGCTCACCACTGCCTTTAAGACTGGAAAAACATCTTCTGTCCCAAGTAACAATATCGTCAGATGGATTTGATGACAGGGAATTCCTTTGTAAATCCTCTCTGTTTTTTCCCCCCAGATAAAGGAAAACTTCCACCAGTTGAAACCTTGATCCTTGGAGGATTGCTTATGGCATTTTTAGTTATAACTGGAGTCTTTGGAACACTTTTGCTTCAGTCAAGAAGAGCATATCCTCCTATGCAAGCTCAGCTGACTATGTCACATTTTCATAACTCAGAAGTAGCATCATGATTAGCTGATTCCTCTATCTTACAATATTTGATCTGAGTCACAGCAAGGGTCATGAGGCCTAATAGGGTGCCAATCTCAAATTAATGTTTATTTTATACATGTATGTGATTTTTATTTTTGATTCAACTGAAGGCCACAGATTAATGAAGCTACACTTTTCTGTTCATTTTCATAATAAACAGTACAGTTTATTATGCAATTGGTAAAGTAATGCATGCTGAGAACCTATAATTATGTTTTCTGGAGTATTTTAATTTACCACAGACTTGTCATTTTCCCCTACCTAAAAAACCCAGATATTTTTCACCTCCTCTTACTCCACCCCAAAAGGCCACCACAATTGTTATGGCATAATCACCAATTGGCTATTGTCTCAAAGATAAACAGACTGTTTCTGACTGAAGCTGATGCTGAATCACTGGTAGAAGTCATGGAACGGACACTTAAACTTCTACTGTTTCAGTGACTATGACGGTATCAAAAGTATCATTTGCAGGATCATCAAAGTCATCAATGTTCTACTCTTCCAATTCAATAGACAAGTTTCATTCATTGGCATGTTTTATTTTGAAGTACATGAAGAAACTAAATTTCTGCATTCTTTGAGATGAGCATTAATCCTTTGTATCTTGCTATTTGACACTTTTTGACAGACTCAAGGGATCTGGTTACATCATGATCAAAATTAGTAGTCTAGACTTAATCCCATCCCTGTAACAGTGTTAAAACACTAGACAGGCCATGATTTGTTATAGAAACCCAGCTGGCAGTTTGCTGTCTACATTACAAGTTTTAACTATTATAACTGAGAATGGGAATAATTGTATTGAAAGCAGGAACCCTGACTCAGTCATAATGATAATGTAGAAGGTGGTTAGAATACCCTTTCTTCCTACAAGCAAACAGGTCTTTCATGATTAAAGGCAGAATGCATTGAAGCAAGAGTAAGAAAAATCTAACAGGTCATGAGAACTTCTCAAACCACTTTTCTTATAATGTCAGTATGCCAAATGCTGTGAGGCTTAGTATTAGTATTATTGCTATCCTATGGTATGAACCCCAATTTTTACTGTTTGATATTTTTAATAGGAGCAGATGAGCTTTGCTGGAAAGGATTGTGAAGTGCCACCATGTGGGATTTAAAAACAATTGGGGGGGGGGGGGGGGGAGGGCAAATCTTCCAGTGTGCCTTTGTTTGAAAAGTTGGCCCTCGATGTGTATTTTAAACTTAGTATGAGGTCTCTGTTGTTTATATAAATTTCCCTCTGAGATGTGTGCATACAAACAGTGGAAGTTGCATGTGCAGATCTGCAGGCAGAATTCAATACCAAAACTTCTGATTTTTACACCTTACTAAATGGAAATGCTTACATACTTGTAAATCTGTTGCAAATGTGTGTTGAAAGCATTTGTATCTATTTTCATATTTACAGCAATCGCCAAAACTTTAAATATTTTTGGTGTACACACCAATTCCCATGCACAAATTTTTGCAAGAGAAAAACTATTCTAAACTTGGGTATTTATATCTACTTGCAACTTGAGACAGAGCTTATGTATTTTAAAATTTATGGGAAAAACTGGCATGTAAGAAGACTGGTTCTTGGCAAATAATTTGAACCTAGTTGTAGATTTGGAAACTTCTAACATTTTACTCACAAACAACTACTAATTTGCAGGAGTTTCTCAGAGCCTGCACACACAACTGAACAGCTTGACACTTGATCACAGTTTTTATTTCAGACTTGTGGAAAGAACTGGATGGCATTTGGCCTGAAACTCAATTAGATTTTGCATAATTCACACCACAACTTCCCACTGACTTTTAATAGGAGTTCCACATGCAAAACAATACTGGCTCAAGCATAGATTCTCCGTTTCCCTTTATAAGTAACCAGAATGAAGTTTCTTTCATTTTGGACCTGAGCCAGCAGAAAATTGCCTCCACAGTTGCTTACTTGCAGAACCCTCACAGGCCTCTGGACCCTGAAGCAGTGGAATCCACTGCATTCTGTGCTCACAGAGTACCACCTCTTCTTTAGTAACCACAGAATGCCAACTGTGTGATTCCACCCAGCCTGATCACCCTTAAATGGCAGCCATACTCATGGAAATTACGTTGGTTGGTGGAGTAAAGGGCGAGAGCTCACTGAGTATGAGCAAGTCCACTAATGTATTAATGCAAGGGTGGATTCTCCCCTCTGGGACTGAACATCTATGGGTGAGATCAGCCAAGGGCATGAACAAAAAGTCCATGTACTTGAAAATTATTCTCCTTACTCAAAAAAGTAGTTAGAACAAGGAGACCCGCTATCACAATAGAAGTCCTGCCATAGCACACTGGAAATTGGAAGCATAAGTTCTATACATCAGCGGCTTTCAACCTGTGGTCTGCGGACCCCTTGGGGTCTGCAGACTTTGCTAAGGGGTTTGCAAAAGGTTGTTGTTACCATATAACAGTGGTTTTCAACCTGGGGTCTGCACACTATGTCTAGGATTTCAAAAGTGGGCTGCACCTCCATTTGAAATTTTTAGGGGTCTGCAAATGAAAAAAGGTTGAAAACCACTGCTGTACACAAATGCACACAGTACAAAAGAATTAACAATGTTTAGCCAGGTTGATCTCAAACTAGACATGGAATTCAGTTCACATTCCCAGTTGGAGATAGTAGGACTACAAAAACTCCCATAGGGTGCACTAGCCCAAATACAGATACAGGGCCAATAAGTGAAAGTTGGACTCCTTCAACTCCTTGGGAATCTCTTTAGTTGTCTGCTGCATAATTTAAAGGATTTTTTTTTTTTTTTTTTGCTTTTGTATACAGCAAGGACTGGCTCCATGCCTGTCTTCTTGAGCTTACTACACGGGATATTTGTGTCCTGATCCTGTAATCAGATCTATGCAGGAACAAAGATCTCGCCACAGGAACCTGAATGCAGGATCAAGGCTTTTGTAAATGTTGGCAAACTTGCAAATATTCATTATAGGCAAAGCTGGCAGTGCTTCCTATTATTAGACCGTTTTCAGTTTATATATACACCTCTTCTGTGTGTTATTCTTAGAACAAAAAAAGTAAGAAGTCCTTATGTTCTAAATAAAAATGCATGGGTACAAGTCTGTATTTATTACAGTGCACTTATTAGCTATGGGATAAATCCTCAGAGATACCGAGCAGCCACAACTCTCATTCCCTTCACTGCAGGTGCTCAGAATTTCTCTGCATTTGACCCTTCAATAATAGTTGGCCTGCGTGATGACCATTTGAAGAAGGGTTTTGAAAAACACAGGCGGAAGCGGGGCATGAGGCAAGTACGCTTTTGGCAGCGAATTACAGGCCCACTCTGCTCCCCCTGGCTTTTCCCATGGGGGGCAGAATTTAATTCATTCCAGCTAGTCCAGCTCCTACTCTTGGAACAGATTTAAAGCGGCAATAAGTTATTTTTTAAAACGTTCTCTTTTCCCAGGGCCCACACACGGTCACACCGAACAACGTGCCCGTGTAAAACACCAGCCAGCATTCAACCCGATCACAGCCCTCTCCAGCGGGCCGCCCCCACGGGCGGGGCGGGGGACGCCGCAGCCGGCGTCCGGCTTCGAGAGAACGCGGGGCCCGTTGCGCGCGGCGCCGAAGGGAGCCGCGCCCTCGCGGGGACCGAGCCCCGCGCTGTGACGAACCCAAGCCTGCCCCACCCCCACGGCCGTCAACCTCCAACGCAAACCGCACTCGTCTGCGGGGGCCCCACGTCCCAGCAGGAGCCGAGGCGATGACTGAGCTCAGAGTCCCCAGGGCAATCCACACAGAGGGGCGGGCGTACATCCGGGTACTTGACGCGCATGCGCTCACCTTATCCAGGGGGACGTTCCATCCATCCCTTTCTTTCCTCCCCTCCTGCGGCGTGCGTCATAGCGTCACCGGCGACCCGCCCCACCCCCGCTGCATGGAAGCTGGGGCAGCGGGACGCCGCTGGCAGCGCCAGTCCCAGGGAGGAGTCGGCGCGCGCACACTCTCTCCTCCTTCCACCCCGGAACCGGGTCGAATCCGGAGGGGCTCGCTCGCCCGCCCTCCCTCCCCGCGCGCGCGTGCCCGCCCGCCCGCCGGCTCGCGCGGCGGTTGGAGGCAGGAGCGGCCGGCAGCGGGGCTGCACGGAGCCCTGCCCGAGACAGAGCCGCCGCGCGGACGGTGAGTGAGTGACCGGGGCCGGGCGGGGTTTTCTCCTCAGTCCGCATCTTCCCCGTCGGCGCCGCCAGGGGCAGAGGGGGCGGGGTCTCTAGGCCGGGCCTGGGGCCGGGAGCAGCCGCGCGCTGGCTCGGCAGCGGTGAAAGTTCAGGTGCTGCGGGGTGAGAGGCCGCAGCCGCGAGAAGCTCGGCGACCCACAGGAGAGTCCGGGGCCGGGGAGGGGTGTTTCCCTCCTCCCCACTGCCCGGGGGACGGGTAGCCCGGCCTTGGGTGGGTGGCCGCCCGCCGCCCTTCTCTGCTGCCCCGGGGGGGGGTCTCCTAGCCCGGCCCGTGCGGGCCCGCCCGGCAGGGACAGCCCGGCGGGGGGCGGGGCGGCGTTCGTGTCACCCCTCCCTTGGCTGCTGGGCTTTAATACCGATCCCAGCCTGCGGCTGGGCGTATGTGGTGGTAACATGCCATTTAGGGTGGCTGGCGAACCAGCTCCACCCCTGCTCTCTAGCTCCCCACCCCTTTTCCCTGTAAGGGCTGCTGCCTGGGTAGGTTTCTTGCGGAGCACACAATGGCTGTGTGGAGGAGACGTTCGCCATATGGTTGCTTTCCCCCTCTATTTAGCCTGCCCATTGCTGCTATTGTTAATATTATTTTAAAAAATATGTATTACAGTAGTCCCCAAAGAGTAGGGTCAGGATCCTGTTTCGCTAGGTGTGATCCAAATACAAAAAGTCAGCCCCTGCCCCAGAGTGCGGTCTTGCTCTTTTACTCGTAGAAAGGGGAGCAAATAATTCCTAGTTGCTTAAAGATTTCTCTGATCCTTTATGTGAGTATTATAAGTGACAGTTCCAACTAAGAGAGGACTTGGTCCCTTAGTTGCTTAATCCATTGAAATAAAAAAAGAGGAGGCAACTTGTTCCTATATAAATACGAAGGAGATAGTATAGCTGAACACTGATAATACTTAGTCTTGCCATGAGTGCAGGGGACTGGTCTAGATGACTTCTCAAGGTCCCTTCCAGTTCTACAATTCTATGATAATAAAGAATAACAAACATAAATATAGGGGAGCTGGGTAGTGACTTTGCCTAAAACTTTTAGCTGTAAAAAAAAATCATGCAGTCTATTTTTGAGAAGCCTTTAACACCTTTGCAATTTGGCAGGGAGAAAGCTGTAGGGTTGGGTAAGTGTTTTTTCTTTGTCCCCTGGAATTCCATTCAGATTTGTCTGAGAAACTTTTCAAATCTGCATTTCTCTTCTGTTGTTTGTATTATTAACATGTCAAATAAGCAGCAGCAGCACATCCTGCACTGGTAGCCCAGGGAGCTGATAACCTCCCCAGGAAGTGGGAAAAGAGAGAGCTGGGCTGGGTTCCCTTCCCTTTCTCTGGGCCCAGAACGTAGCCCAATCCCCCACCTCACCCAGGATAACAACCTTCTGTCACTGCTAGGTAATATAACTAATCCTGTAACTCAACCTGTGTTGCAGTTTTGAAGGCTTAGGGTTCAAACTCTGCAGAAGATGCACAATAGTGGGATTGTCATATTTGCATATACTTTTGTTTTTACTTTTTTTAAAAAAAAGTTCTAAGAAATTACACATACAAAACTGTTAAAAGAATATTATTTAGGTTGGGAAGTCAAACAGCTGAAAGTTGAAAAATGTCTAAATTTAGGCTGTCTGTGCAATTTTAATTCAGTTCTCTTGTGTGTATGCATTATGATAGTTTCCGATGAAGTGAGCTGTAGCTCGCGAAAGCTTATGCTCAAATAAATTGGTTAGTCTCTAAGGTGCCACAAGTACTCCTTTTCTTTTTAATTACATGATCACATACTATTTTTTTTTTTCTACAAGAGCCTTTCTTTATTTGGTGTAGAGAAATGAATCAGGCTTGTGTGAGCTGATCGCCATATTTGGGGTCGGGAAGGAATTTTCCTCCAGGGCAGATCGGAAGAGGCCGTGGAGGTTTTTCGCCTTCCTCTGTAGCATGGGGCCCGGGTCACTTGTTGGAGGATTCTCTGCTCCTTGAAGTCTTTAAACCACAATTTGAGGACTTCAATAGTTCGGACATAGGTGAGAGGTTTTTCGCAGGAGTGGGTGGGTGAGATTCTGTGGCCTGCGTTGTGCAGGAGGTCGGACTACATGATCATAATGGTCCCTTCTGACCTTAGTATGTATGAGGTTTTTTGTATGCTCTCTGCCTCATTTGTTGCAGAAGTGTAAAGGTATTTAGAGAAGAAAGGAAGAGACTGAAAGAAGAGAGAGGATGGTCTCATGTTCAAGGCAGGTGAATGCCACATGAAAGCACAGTTTTCTCCCTGCCTCTGTTTCAGACTTCCTCTGTGATGTTATAAAGTCACATAAACCAAAATTTTGGCAAGGGGCTTCTTATGTGCTTCTTATATTCTGGGTGCTCAACTTGAAAGACTTGGAGCCTGATAAGCAGAAGTGTTGAGTGCTCACACTGCAAATAAAGTGGATGCTTTGCACTCTGTCAGTAATCCAATGTGGTCTGGAGGTATAAGTATAGGGTTAGGAATCCTAACTCTGTCTGTATTGCTAAATCACTGTATGGCGTTAGGCAAATCTCTTGTCTTTATTTTCCCCATCTGGGGATAATGCTCTTATCTCACAGTGGAGATAAATTCATTTGTTAGTGAGGCAGTCAGTCAGATACTACGATGATGAATACCCTAGAAAAGACCATGAGGAAATTAATAATTCTGTGTTAATTGAAGGCTTTGGATGGTATGCAGGAGCCACTATTGGAGGATAAAAAGAAGTATTGAACAGCTGCCTCATTCTGTGAGTATAGTCCATCCTCTCTGCACTGAATGAGGCAATGGTCCTGTTAAAAGTAGTATGTGATCATGTAATCAAAGACTGTATTGTAATACATACACACAAGAGAGCAGAATTAAGGTTGCAAGGGCAACCTAAATTCTTGGATTTTCTAACTTGACTTTGAAAACTGACTAATACATTTTTTTTGTATACACTGTAATTATGAAAGTACCTATGACTTACATATAGTATGTCTGAATATTTTCATGTTGAAATACCTCTCAGTACCACGCATATATAAAGAA